>NC_068547.1:21605831-22805831 GCF_026212275.2 Microplitis demolitor
ATGTGAAAAATGGCCCAATATAATTATATATAATTATATATAACTATTTATAATTATATTTCAAACAGTATTCAGGGATTAAAAAAAAATTAAAGAGACTTTGTCTTTTCGCATGCATTTTATAGCAAATTTTTAAATTTAAGCTTTTAAATTTAATACATATCTTATAATTAAACATATAATTACATTAGTTAGTAACTCTTTAAGAAAGCAATATTTTATAGCTAATTTCGGTAAAATGACATCATTTTATATAACTATATATAATTGTATATACTTCACCAAAATAATTATATACAATTACATATAATTATGTCATTATTTATAACCACATATAATTATATAGAACTGTTATACAATTTATATATGAAAAACCATGATATATATTTATATATAGCTTTATATTATTACATTGGGCTATTTTCTATATATAATTACATATTATTATATATAATTATATATAATTACATTTGAATTGCAAATAATTATATATAATTTTTTTTTACCCGGGAATGTGTCTCTACATAAAATATTATATAGGATTTAAAAAAAAATAAATATTTAAAAATAGTTATCTACAATATTTACTTTTGTAGCAAGAGAGTAAATACAATTATTATTTTATTTATAAAAAACAAATATTATTTAAAATATTTACATAAGCAATTAATTATAAATTACCATTAATGTAATCTATTAGCTAAGTTAAATATTTTAGATAGAAAGCACATTTATTTAAACAAAATATACAATCAACGCTCTTATAAATAAATAAATATCAAATATCAACATTAGTATAAATTTAATTATCATTATTTTGTCACTGTAAATTTAAAAATGTAAAAAAACAGTTAATCTAAAAAATAAATTGAATAAAGTACAGAATTTAAGTAAACAATTAAATTTTTATTTTTTATTCTTAGACTTTTTTATTAATTTAACTATTTATTGGATATCAATAAAGTAAATGTACTTTATTCAATAATTAATCGCTAGAGCAATTTTTCCAACCCCAAGAAACATTGATCCGAAAAATAATTAATAAAATAGTCAGGCGTAGAAAATAGCATTAATTAATTAAAAAAAAAATTAGTGTAGATTAGATCTTAATTAAAAATAGGAATTGAGAGAACAAAAAATTGATTTAAAAATCTTTATTTAAAATTTCTTATCAATTAAATTTAATAAGTATAATAATAAATATTTATTACTAAATAACAATAATAATGATGTTATATAATATATATGGATATGGATATAATTAGAAGTGCGCAATCGATTGTGTATTAACGAGTTTGGCCTAAACTTGATTTGTTGAGGTTGACCCTGCTCTAGTGACTAGTCCCTATGTCTTATACTTAGTTTTAATTCTATCACCAATTAATTATGCGGGATTTCATTTTATTATTCAAATTACTACTCAAACTACGAAAATTTATTTACAATAATTAAATTATATTTTTACTGATTTATAATTATTAATAAATCTATACACTGGAAAAATTTTCCAAGTAAACACAGATTAAATCCGGATGATTTTTTATTCATCAAAACTCTGAATCAGAATAGACGATTTAAATTAAATTGAATTTCATTTAAAATAATTATCTGGTCTGTATTAGCCCTCATTAAAAATTACGAGTACTTAGTGTACTTGGAAGGTAGTCTTCCCAATAAAATGACATTATATATTTAAATAAGTAATTATTATTATTATTAAAAATAAATTCAGCAATTTAATTGTTAAGAATTTATGTAATCGAGGGTTAATTGAAAACAATAGTATTTTAATTAACTAATTAACAAAATAATAATTGGTCTCAGAGCATAGAATTCAACCTCGACTTATAAAATAATTATTGTTATTATTATTGATTTATTGCAATATATTATATTAATATGTATGCGCAAATGTGCAATTTTTATTATAAAAAAAAAAAAAATAATAAAATTATTAATGAATTTAAAAATAAATTATTAATAATTAGTTGGCATCGCTGAAACGCAACTCATCTGCATTTTTGTATATTTGAATAAATAAAATTTATTTAAGAGCTAATAATTATTGCGAATTTATTAATGCAAATTCACTAAATATGTTTGATAAATTTAAAAAAAAAATGTGTATAATAAATAAAGTAAAAAAAAAATTAGTAAATTAAAAGTGTGATAGTTATAATATGACATTAAATAAACATCAAAAATGTAAATGGGTCGTGTCACAACAGTGCAATTATAAAAAAAAAATTAATTAATTAATTAATAATAAAAAAATATAAAATATCTATTTGAATATCCTTATGACCGTCAATTTCACTTTAAATAAAACTCAGTAAAAAAAAAAAATAATTAATTAATTAATTGATTACAAGAGATAAATGAATAGAAAACTATGAAGATAGCACTCGGCATTAATGCGACAAAGTGAGATTATTGATAATTAATAAAATAAAAATAAAAAAAGAAGAAGAAGAAATTCACTTAAATGTAGCAAATTAATAAATTTAAAAAACTTAAAAGCATTTAAAAAATACGAGTACTTTTTATTGTAGGTTATTAATTAATAGGAAGAAATAAATACTAATAATAATGTATGAAAAAAAGTAAATAAATCAATTGTGTTTTCTGCCTAAAATAATAAACATCTCGTGAATTCCAGTTATTTTATTTTTTTTATTAATAAAGATAAATGAAAATTTGAATAAACAAATAATAATATTAATAAAAAAAAAAAGTATCAACACAATACTGTACAAAGTTGGCAATAATATTAAGTACCTTCCATAATCATTACTTCGCTTTGAGCAATCGCATATCGAACATATCATAATTAAAAGATATGTTCCTGCTATACTATTTATTAATAAATAAAATAATTAATTATCTTCTTATTAAAATAATAACAGTTATTCAGCTTATAAACTTTCCTGTATAGCTGACAAGACTATAAAAAAAAGTTATTAAATTCACTGCATTGTTTAATCAGAAGAAAGCCAGCGCTTTGAGTAATTAATAAATTCACGTTAATTATTAATATTAATTATATTATAAATTACCACATGTTGAGTCAATGGGTGATGATTATGGTAGATAGTATGTGATTTTATCTTATTATTATATATATTATATATATATATTATAAATGTGTGCCCTTTATAAAATGTGTAATCAGCACAAATAAGAAGATAATGAAGATGTAGTTTTTAAAAATACAAGATGTGGGAAGAAGCTAAAGATAAATTTGTCGAAAAAGTTACAATAGGTGTAGTCTGAAAAATAAATCATAATTATTTAAATTTAAATGAAATATATTATTTGCGTATCAAACTGGCAGGCCGTCTTTGGAGATACTATTGCTCATTTGTAACAATCATATCAATTTATGTATACCATGCCAGTTTAAAAATTTACGACCCTTTAAATAATTATTAACACTAATTTTGAAATTTTTTTTCTGTTGGACATTTATTTTATCAAAAATAATTTTTTTTGTAGGATTTATCACATTTTATTTTGAACTATTAATTATAATTAATGTTGATATTAAATGCAAAGAAGTTATTTGCATTAATAGCATGCATTGCGAGTTATATTTACTATACTATGTGGAATATAGAGTATAGTATATATTTATAGGTTAGAAGTACTGTTTTTGGCGACTTTAGGGCAGATTTTGGATAATTTAAGTGATATATTTGATTTTAAAAATGTCTACAAACAAAATTTTATTACACAATTGCAGCGTAAATTTTATTTGATACTTTTTCATTAATTCAAACAAAGTATTAAATATCCAAAAAAGGATGTGGCCATAATTGGTACTTCTGATAAGAGTGAATGTAGCTGACGTGAAGAAATTTTTTTAAAATTATTAAATAAATAAAATGTAAGTTAAATAATAAATACTAAACGCGTATTTTGATGATTGGAAAATTTCAATTTATATATTTATTTAAAATTTATAAATTTTCGTATATCTGCTACATTCACGCTCATTATTTCTATAGACGTGAGCGCGTGTAATAGAATAATAGCTTTTTGTTAAACAATGGAAATATAATGAAATATTTGTATAAAATATAAATTTATGAAAAAAAAAAAACATTCATACAGTAATTGATAATTAGTAAATTAATAAATAATTTGAAATAAAAATTAAACAATAATTATCCTTAAAGGCCTCGGTCAGTTTGATCGTTAATTTACCGGGTAGAGAAGAAATGAAAATAAAAATGACAAAAATAAAAATAGTAAATTGGAAAAAAAAAACAATGATAATTGAAAATAAATCACTTGTTAATGTACAATTATATTCTTTTACGTTATACCTAAAGTCACTATTATATAAATATTTAAATAGTTCAGTGTATATTTTACCTTAAATATTACGTTAATTTAATATTTATAATTCATTAATATACATTATATTATATATATACATACATACATGCAGATATATTTAATAAACCAATAATAATAATATTAATATTAAATATGTAATATATCAGAATATTATAGCACTGATTAAATTTTGAATGATAAATGAAAATAAAAATTTAAAAAATACCCGCATTTATTTTAAATTATTCTGGATAATTATCCTAACAATTATTTAATGTTACAAACTTACTTAATTTAAAATGAGCCACAAAAATGAATAACTGACATGTGAAATTAATTAACTCTCAAGTATTTTAAATATTTTTCATTTTCAGAAAGTCGGTTGGTTAAATAAAAAGTTTTATCATCAAGTACTTTCTTAAGTATTCTGTGTTCTGGAATAATATTGTCATAATTAAACATCAATTCGTCTAAGTAACTGTTTATATTGATTAGATCTACTAGTTTTTTATATTTGAATGCGCCGAGAGATGATTCAAAAATATTTTCATATTTTATCTGTCTATCAGAATTGTCAGACTTTTCTGATAATAATTTTGAATTATCTGTTGAATTTATTTGTTCTTCGAATGTGAGATTAGATAAAAATAACTTTTCATTACTTGTTGAGTTCACTTGTCTATTGTCTCTAAGATCATTAAAATTTTCTGTAAGTGTTAAATTATTTTGTGAATTCATTTTTTCTTTAGAATGATTTTTCTTTCTATTAAAATTTTCCAAACTCATCATAGATAATTTTGAAATAGATTTTGAGTTTTCTTCTTCATTGGAGTTGACGACTTTAGCTACCGATGGAACTATTTCACTGTCAAATGACGTTTCGTAACCAAAATAATTCAACAAAGATGAATAAACTTCACTTTTATCAGTCGAAGAACTTGTATTATGACTTTTTAATAACTCGTCGGTATTTTTTATTTCTTCTTCATCGTTACTAATATTCGTCATGACTCCTTTCAACCAATTTATTTTGAACTCGTGGTCTCGATCTTGAAAAATAATTATTTTTATAGTATCAACAAAAAAATGAGTACTGAATAAATTGATCAAGTATAAAAATAATAATATATAAAGAAAACTCACATTTAGAAGGAAGATTAATTCCACGAATAAAATTAGTATTTATAATAATTAAAAATAAACACGTGGTCAAATCGAAATCCCACATGTCTGATGACGTCAAAAGTAAATAAATAGTGAATTTAACGAGACACGAACACTTAAAGAGGTGGTTGTTGAATGAAAGATTATCAATTATAATTGAGCTGTCGTAGCAAGTTAAACATTTTTAAAAATATGGGGATAATCTAGACAGTAATCAATTCGAAACCTTTCTACAAATACTTTCAAGTACTTATCATTCCATTTATATAATACTGAACGGAACAACTGCTATTAAAGAGTAACTGGAGTAATTTTGCTACTTTAAAATTACAAAATTTATTTTTCAAGCTAACATCCATATGAGAATCAATGAATATAGATGAAGATGACATTGCTTATGCATTTTTATGAAGAGTAGCCCCTATCTTTGCTCCTGTTGGGAATAACATATCACAATATAAATGTTTTTTGTTCGTTATGATGTCCTCTAGTAGGAATAGCCATGAAAAGTCCTAAGGATAATTTATTTTTTGAGTTGAGACCCATACAAGTGTTGGTGGATATGGGTGGACATGAGTGGACATGGGTATGGGTGGTTCTCTGTGAAGAGTAGCCCCTATCTTTGCTCCTGTTGGGAATAACATATCACAATATAAACGTTTCTTGTTCATTATGATGTCCTCTGGTAGGAATAGCCATAAAAAGTCCTGGGGATAATTTATTTTTCGAGCTCAGATTCATATGAGGATGAATGAAGATAAATGAGGATAAATGAGGATGATGCTGCCTATGCATTTTTATTAAGAGTAGGCCGTAATTTTGCTTCTGTTGGAAATAGCGTAAGACAACATCAACATTTTTAGTTTCTTACGAGGAGAAACCGCAAAAAGTCCCGAAAAAATGCTTACATTTGATCCGTGACGCAGTGTTAGGCTAAGGAGGATCCGGGAGGATTCTGTCAATGTATCTTCATTAAAAGTAAAAAATTTGAGAACAAAAGTTAGAGTCTATCTATTTTATTGTAAATATACAACAAATATGATAGCTAATTCAGTTTATAAAAAAAAAGTATGCATTTAATGAAATAAATTATTTATATAAATTAAATAAAATAAAAAACTATCAATAAATTTAAATTAAACGCTAGATAACTGAATTAAAATATCGGAGGCTTATATTACTCATAAATTAAAAAAAAATAACTTGAGTTACCGTAGTAACAATGTTTTTGACAATAATCTAGCAATTACATCATAGTTAAATTTGAATCAGAGGGACACAGATTCGAATCATCTTCGTCTGATACAACTTTAGCTTTTCTAATCAATCCTTCATCAAAGTCTCCGTCTTTGGAAATAGCTTCCGCTCCATGTAGGGCTTTTGTACGGATAAATTCTTTTACGAGACTTGGGTTCACGTACGACATTGTTAAGCGACAGCCCCAGGTTACTAATGCAAGAGGCTTTGAACAAAAAGAAATTAATAAGAAACTTTCGACTATTAATATAAAAATCAATTATGTTCAAAATTTATCACACAGTTATTGAAATAACAACAATTTTTAATTATACATACCCGGGTTTGATCTAATTCAGTATACGGTGTTATTATATGACGTCTCAAACATTGTGTAACTATTTTTCTTAATAAATTTATTTCATTTTTATTGGCACATGGGTGATAGAGCATCACGACTGCTCCATGCTGTAAAAAAAATATATTTATTTTTTTATCGCGTTACCGATTCCCGGACTTATTTTTTTACACATTCTTTTAGCTTCAGGAAACTCTCTAAAACCAAAAGAGCGTCTAAAAATATAAGTCTTTTTGGAATTAGTGATGTGTTATAATATCAAGGATTTCTCAGGCAATACCTCTCCCGCCCTACACTTTTAAAAATATTAATTAACTTTCAACTGTCATAAGCATACTAAATTTTATCAATTAGTTAACATAAAATTAAAGCGTTAATTGAAAAAATGACACCGTGGTTGCAATTTTAGGTTTTCTAGAATAACATTAATTAAAAAAATTTCTTCCCGCTCCTAATTGATAATAACTAAGTAATTATTTTAAATTAATTGATAAAATTTTGATAAGTTATGACAGCTGCCATTAGAAATTTAAAAAAACTGGAGGACTGTCTGAATGCCCTTAATCACCAATTTTATTTATTAAATTATTGATAAAATAATAATAACTTCAAGACTGTGAATCCATCGTTGCTTTGGTACAAATTTATATTCGCCGTAAACTGGCCATACTGGGCGATGTGTTCCGCTTAAAAAGAAATAAAATAAAAGTTATTTAATAAATCAACAAATAAATATTTTTTTATAATTTAATACATACTACATAGGAACTTCATCATAATATTCAATTTTTTCATTCATACAAGCATGACGAGCCTGGAATAGTAAATAAATTTAATTACTTATTATTCATAAACATATGGACTGCAAATATTTATTTCCTGTAGATAACCACCAGGAAATGTAACACACAATTAAAATAAATAACTTACGCTATAGTACTTGGGTATATGCTCGCAATAAAAATCAGGATATATTTTATTACTCGGTATTATTTTCCTGCCGAAACATGTATGATTTATTGGTGAATTATCCCAATCAACTTCTAAGTAATTCTGAAATTTATAATTAATGTTAATTCAAATTGGGAAATGTGCATGTGGAGTCTGATTTTTCTAAATCACAAAAAATTTTATAGCATTTTATAAAAATGATTTCGTTCGTTTATTTAATTTAAGCTGATAAAAATATTTGAAAATTCTAATTTTTGAATTCAAAACCACGTAATCTATTTGAAATAAATAGACCACAGTATTTTTTATTATTATTCAAGTCCTCAGTGAAAAACTGATAAAAATAAAAAATTAAACCTTTCAGGCAACGAAATTTTTGACAGACAAGTAGAGCCTCTCTTATTTCTAGATATTTATAGTAAAAATAATTTTAAAAAATTTAAAATACTTTTCCATCGTCACATTGAGCGATTTTTCCCATTGGCAAAGAATGTCCCATGTTCACATTATTATCAGAATTAATTTCAGGAACTGGAGTTGGTTCGGGATCATTTTCGGGCATCCATTTTCCTGTCCAATGTTCCAAATCATACGTCTGCGAAGATCTAGGATCTGTCTCAGTATCCTCTGTCCTGTCATTATAAATTTTACCCAAATTATTATCATTATCCTGAAGTAATTTTTTTCTTAAGCCTAATAAATCCAAAGATTCAGTTTCTCTTCTGTCTGAAAGGTTAAAAATTATAATAAATTAGTGTTATCATTAAACTGACATTATTCAATAATTTAAACAATTATCTTTACCATTTGATCCACGATATCCTCCAGAATAGTGATGTTTATGTCCGATTGCAAAATTGACATTCAAACAATTGTAAAATAATAATATAAATATAAATTGATTCATAATTATTATTATTCTAAAACTTATATATTTATAGTTACTAAGTACACTAATTAGTTAACGTATCATTCAAATTTTTAAATTATTTATTTTATTGTTATAAGAGAATAGTAACATGTGTTAATTAATTGTCAATTGACAACATGCCACATCTCAACTATTTTTCTATATGCGTGGATATTGTTATTGAATGACAGTGACGTAAATACATATACACATGAAAAAAATAAATACAGACATGCGCATGCGTAAATTGATTGCGTTTGGGCGGATGTCTATGACATGATGTGATGTAGCAGACATGAGACAATTTATAAATTTGAATTAAATAAATAAATGAATTATCATAATAAAATTTTAAAAAACGCGCGTACAGATCTTGCATTTATCTACACATACATTTTTTAATTTTTACTCTACTTACATTTTACTCATTCATTATAAAATTCAAAAAATTTTAAATTATCTACTATATTCACACATAACAAATTATTTAAAAGCCGCGCATGCGCAGTAACAGCCTGATCTTTGATTGGTCTGGACCTTCACCGGGTTCCTGATACGTCGAATTTAAATATCACCAAGATGGCTACCATCGAAAGCTTAGTCTTTAAAATATCCAGCTCGTAGTGCGTTAGCTCTGACTGCAAAAAAAAAAAATTAATTACCCCAGAGATTTAATTAAAAAATAATTAGTAACAATGGCTGGTGTTTATCGTCAGCCTATCAGTTCTCTCAGACCTGATGCTCAAAACACTCTAGTAATTGGAGTGATAATCAACAGCAAGAATCCTCGAAATTTTAATTATCAAGACAAAAGTACGCAGCATTTTATTACAACAGTAATTTTTTTTTTGTTTTCTATTATTGCTGATAACTTTTTATTATTCTAGATCGCTCTGGACAAAGATCGGTTTGGACATTCACTTTGCGCGACTCAGTTGCCAATACGATCAATGTAACTGTCTGGGGCACTCCAGATTACATCAACAAACTCAGTGCTGAATTTCGCATTGGCAGTGTCGTTGATGTGATCAATGCCAAGGTCCAGGAGCGAAAGCCAGGTGATAAGAATGAATCCTTTATGCCCTCGGTCTCCAGTCTCTGCAGTCTGATCGTCAACGAAGGAGTCTCCTTGATCCAGAATCATGACGGTTCTGACCGAAATGAGTATGAAAATTTGCTGAGCGTCCCCACGAAAAATGTATCAGGTGTTCGAAGTCTCCAATACATAATGGAAAATATGGAAGCATTGATAGATCAATACTTTGATATTATTGTCGTCGTTACTTTCGTAAGTAATCAATTGCTGATTAATATTTTAGCTGATGATTATTATTTAAATAATAAATTTTCTACAGGTTGGGGAATCGAAAAATATAATGACCAGAGACGGACGTTCGATGGTAACTCGTGACTTTGAAGTAACTGATGATTCCTACCCCAGCACAGTGGCTTTGAAATTTTGGGAAAATGACTGGGTCCAGAGATCTGGTGACTGGGAGCCAAAACGTACCGTTCTATTTATTGCTGACATTCAAGTTGCTTTTGACAGGTTCAAAAAGAAAAACACGATTGTTATAACAAGAAAAACTTTAATTACGGAAAATCCAAATACACCTAAAGCAGAAGTCGTCAGAAACTCCATCAAGACTGAGTCCGAGTACATGCCCAGTGATCCATTCGTTGTTCCTAGAAGTAAGTGTGAAGTTGTAAATAATTGTAAAGTTTTTCAGAAACAAAAATAATACAATTTAATTTTCAGCTGAAACAATTAGAAATATTATGACAATTAAAGAAATAACTCAGAGACTCAATGCAAATATAATGCGTGATAGCGAGAGGGTTCAATTTGTCACCGTTTTATTCGCGCAAGTTACAGAAATGAGTCTAGATGATGTAAATACTCAAGTATTAGTTACCCGATGGTATGTAATAATAATTAGCTCTCTATCGCATTAATTGCATAATATAAGTGCAGTCGAACTACATTAACTCGGACAATTAGTCTACGGATGAGCAGAAATTTCACGGAATTTCCGAGTTAACGGATGTCCCTTCATTAAAGTTCGACTGTAGTTAAATAAATATTTAAATTCAAATTAAAATTTTTTAGCGCGTTGTGCAAACGTCTAGTAGCTGGACCTGATGAGTCTTGTATGAATTTAAACTGCGCTTGTGGAAACGGAAGACGTCCAGTGCAAAATATCCTAAATTTTTACATAAAAGTTAATCTGAAAGATGAAACCGGTTATTTAGTCGGCTGTCGTTTGAGCGGCGAAGTCGCTGAGAAAACTCTCAGCTGTACTCCCGATGAGTTCAAAGTAAAATTTATAAATAAATTGTCTAGAAAAAAATTAAATGATATCGCTAATGACTTCTGTTCTTTTATTACCAGGCAATGACATTCGAACAACGCAGCGCTTTAAATTGGAAATTTAAGCTAGAGCAAGTCGAAGCTAAGCTCCAAGTGATTGGTCCATCAGCAAACTTCCCAAGATCACTCTACAATATTTTGTTTCTCAAACGTATTCGTGACGACATAAATTCTCAAGAAAATTTTGATGACGACACCGCTGATGTTAATTCATAAATTTACTTTTTTATTTTTTATACTTTTACGTTTTATTTAATTTATTATTGTTAAATTTTCTAATTAACCAATTACTTAATTATTACTTTTATAATTATTATTAACTAAATTAATGAATTTCATTGTTTAAAAAAACCCAGTGATTTAAAATTTGTATTAAAAAATAATAACTGCGCACGCAGTTTCAATAATCAGCTGATCAACTGACAGTTTTATTTGTGCTCTTGTACATTTGACTCTATAATAAACAAAATAACGAGACTTTGTTGATAACTTGTACATTAATTTATTATAATTATAAGACTAATTAAAATAATTATTATTAGTAGTGAGTTTATTATTAGTAGATTTAGAAAAAAGACATCGTGATGGCTGACCAAGAATTTTCTGAGCACCAAACGAGCCTCGTTGAGGTTATTCGTGATGAACTACGACAAGCAGCTATAGAGGAGAGAAGAAATAATCGGACAGAGGAACAAAATAAACGTAGAGCAGCTCTAGGAGAATTGATAACCACCGACGATACGTGGACTTTGGATACGATTATTAAGAAAACAAAAGACTTGAGAAAAAAAGCCCTTTCCATTGATGACTACATCAAGCTGCAAAATTCATTGATACAGGTACAGCTCTCTTATTTTTTTTTATTCATGCTATCGCTGATAGTAATTGTCATTTATTCCAGGACGAACAAAATATAAAAGGATTTTTGTCAGTCGGGGGCTCGATACCAGCGTTGATCCGCGATCTTACGAGCATTAAGCCCAGCATTGAACTAGCAGCTGCACATTGTTGCTGCAATATTGCTCTAGGAAATAAATCCCAGTGCACTACTCTCTGTAAATATGCGGGACCTTATCTAGTAGAGCAGCTGGACACCTTGAGCAATCCTTTACTAGTAATATTATAAACTAAAAACTATAAACTCCAGTATCATAAAAGTTAATTAAATCACCGCCTATTAAGTAATAATTAAATAATTAATGAGTGAGTTATTTTTAGGAAATAAGTGCCTGGACCGTTGGTAATCTTTGTGGAGGCAGTAAAAATGCATTCAAAGCATTATATGCACAAGGCTGCCTCTGTCGTTTACTTTCACTATTGCGAGATTGTGACACAATAATCTTACCATCAATTATTTACGCAGTTACCCAGTGCCTTAATGAAGGATTTGAATTGATTAAGTAAATTTCAGAATATTATTACTCCTCTGTACTCTATCATTATGCCATTACTCCATCAATTTACCGTTATATTTTTAAATTTATTTTTTTTTTTCAGCGATTTAGAAGCTGTTGAAATGTCCAAAGGAATAATAGAACGAGGTTGTTATGATAATTCATCAGGTATTTGGGTTCTAGCGCTTTTGTCTTCAAAATTAGAGTGCCGTGATACACTTTGCACTATTTTATCATCGGTATTTGATTTACTGATGATTAAAATAAATGAAGAAACTCCAGACACTAAATTAATAACCGCAGCGATGAGATTACTTGCTAATTTAATACCCGAACCAACAGGATTTGCTGCAAATATTATTTTTTATAATCCAAAATATTCAATTACTGAGGTTGAGAAATTATTTAATAGGTTGTTGCTTTACCCACATGTTCACGTGAGAAAAGAAACTCTATGGCTGTTAGGTAAGTTGATAAAAAATCTTTATTAATTATGTAACTTTATGGCTGAATGTTGATTTATTTATTTCATTTATTAATTAATTAAATAAGAATTAAAATACTGCCCAGGTAGACACCGTTGGCAAGTCGATAGACTTCCTGTGATATCACTGTTCGACTCACATAAATTTTAAATTTTATTTCGATTGTTTTAAATTAAAATAATAAATTATTAAAATAAATTAAATTATATTCTTTAAATGAAACATTCAAATTTAAGTCAACTGGTCACCGGACAGAGGTCCGGGCCTTCGATGTTCGTCGGCTGCCTTCTACATCTGCAGATCCAGTACAAAAAATTTATAAATCGTTCGAGGTCGCATCTTCTTTAGAATTTTTCTCTATCACAGTGACCAAAGTTTTATTTATTCCCGATTTTTTTACAAAATAGATGTCACTAAATAATTAATTACAAATTTTAGTTTAATTAGAAACCTGACGGGAATCTCACAATTAATTGATTAATTAATTAAAAAAAAAATATTTCAAGTCGTTCGCTTTCATTTGTTGCAGGAAATCTTTATAATCATCCTCAAGAGCAAGTTAGTCAAGCAGTGAAAGATCTACTGCCCCGTTTAGGTAACTTAAGTCTTGCTATCCAGTCAGTCGCTACCTAGAAAAGCACTTGGACAACTTGTGACAGGTATATATTTAAATAAATAAATAAAATTAACAAAGAATTATAAATATTATGGAAGGACAATGATAAATATTCGTTTTTTACATAGATAACTACCTACTTATAAATATTAAAACGATAATCGCGTAGCTGAGAATCTTCTTCTGGGGGACATTTTTGATAATGCGTTAATATTTTCAGCTAGATCTTCAATACAACCGATTTTAACGACATTGAAATAAAGTTTACCCATAATACTCGCTGTTGGACTGTCTAAATTCTTTAGACATTGATAGAACGCATTGTCACAATCACAATGAGATCTGGAGAACAAAGATATAATTATAAATATGACAAATAAGTTATTAATCACCCGATTACTTACTTGCTGTACAGCGAGTAATTAGTAAGATTATAGCGGCTGCGTTGCGCGCGAATTTTAACCGGGCACAGGTCGTGAGTCCGACAGCACCTGTAATTAACAATTATTATTATTATTATTACATTTTATTTAGAGATAAGTAACACATCGTGGTACGTACTGATCGATTTCAGTATCTGATCCGAGATCATGATAATTATCAGCAATGTCTCCAGTTCCACACCATTTAGTACCTAGAGAAAATGCAATTTATTTATTATCACAACTGGAAGTTAACGGTACTTATATGGTTAAGTATTTATTTATACCTGGTAATATACCAGAAAATAAATTAAGTGCATGAGTGCCAAACATGTTCGCTCGTTCAAAGGCTCCTTTGGGTGTGCTCTTAACTCTATCTTGAGATCTTTGGATCCTGTCTAGCATCTCACATCGATACATCAAACTAGTCATCTGGGAAAATAATACCTCTGTCGGATAAGACGAAATGGAAAGATTTCCAAGCACTTCTTTGGCTTCATTTGGCTCGCTATAAATAAATTTTTATTATGAAAAACCAATCAATCACTTTTTTCCGGTTATCATAATATTTTTATTGATGTATTTGTTATTGTCAATTGTATATTTACTTTTCTTATAATTATCGATTTGCGATTCCTGTATGTAGACAAACTTTTACAGATATTATTTTATAAATTCATGAAAAATAAACATGTAGAATTATTACACTTTGTTTTAGGAAAAAAAATCTAATTAGATTTATCCAATCGATCGTCTGTATCAATTTTGTTTTATTATATATAGCAGAGTAACGAGACCAGTCGGGGAGATAAATATTTCTTTTGATAAATTTAAAAAAAATGACAATTATAATCACAATTTTTTTATCGTGAATAATTTCTTTACTTTTAATAATTTTTTAAATTTAATTTCTTAATTTATAAGTGAATGATTTAGTGAAATTTTTAAATTCTCTTAGCAGTCCCGCTATTGGTCTCGTTCCTCAAATCATTTTTTTGTAAAATAAAAATTACCATTAATTCAAAATAAATTATTCGAATAAAAAATTTGAAAATAAATAAAAAGGACTAAAACATTGTCCCAAATATCCTGAACAATTATTTTTATTTTATTTTAAATTGGGTAATATGGTCAGTCTCAAGTTTTTTTTTTAAATTATTCTTTATCGATTATAAAATAATTAAATTATTAAATAATAATTATTATTAACAAAATATATGAGGAATCTGATTTCGACATATATGGATAAAATACTCACTAAACTTCAATAATATCACACTTGAGCATTTCATTATTTTCATTAATGTCCACTACAGCAACTGTCTGATCATGAAAGTAAACGACACGTTTTAAACCTGCGGAACGTAATCTATCACTGGGTAAAACTCCATTCAGTCCCTTGTAATTATTTTTCAATAATATTGGCTGTGATAAACTTGAACTCCATGTCGCCAAAAACTCCAACACCAAAAGCACTTTTAATCTCGAGCTCATGTCCCTGCTTACTGTCTTCGCGTCGCGGAAGTTCTTTCAGCTCTCCCGCTCTCGCGATAAAACTCCTACTCTTTGATCATTTTAATTTTAAAAATCAGATGCCGAGAGTAAGAGAGCTCGCTTTGTCCTCCTCCAAGTAAATCTTTAGTCAAAGTTTACCACTGGACATCATGAACAATAATATGTCAGTCACCTTACCTACACTGTTTGCGATTACGTTCATTGCAATCGCAACTGTAGAAAACCTTGAGGATCGACTTAGCACTTGAATAAATAATTCATACTCACTGGTCAATTTTCCTCCAAGTGATTTTCTTATAAACTAGTAATAGTACGAGGTAATATGCTGACTATTAAACCGGGCTGACTCGATAAATACTTTTAATTCCACGTTTTCTCATTCATCGAGTGGGGGACTACGAAAGTGGGACAATCAGCGTCTGCGGGTAGAAAAAAAGTAGCACGTATGTTAAATCTCTAGGGAAGATACACGTGAGATATCTTATGGGAAACTTTTCTCTTAGAACAACCACAAGAAAAAAAATGGCAAATTTCTCCGCAATATAAATTATATAATATTAATATATTAATGATTGATAAATGTATGAATAATAATTATTTAAATATTTATATTTTACAAGATTATGGAGAAATCAACTTTCGCTTAGCACGCATACGTGATTTGTAAATAAATTTAGCATAAATAAATTTTTAAATGCTAAAAAATATGGCAAACTGGTACACGTAATTTATATTTGAGTAAAAAATATTAAAAAAAAAAAATCTTGTACATTTTTAAAATATGTATCGTTTAAAATTTATCTTGTCGTTTATTTAAATAATATGTAATTTAGATATCAGATGTTGGTGTTAAAAGTCCTGATTATTTTTCATGGTTGATGATTTGGGGTCGCAGCTTGTTGACCTTGGGAGAGGTTCGACTTAAGAGCGCAATCATGGGCACTGCGGCTCGTGCTTAGAGTTATGCTTATTGGCGTGGCGTTAAGAAGCTGCAGTCTCACTGGACACTGTCGAAATCCTATTAAATAATAAAACAATAATATTACCGGATGATGATGATGTTGATAATTGATAAAAATTAAATACCAGCGTGATGAGGACCGGAGCAATGGCAGCAGACAGGATTGTTCCGAGGACGAGAGCAAAATTCAACGCTATGAGGTTCGCCGCAGCGTACACATCTAGGAAGATGTCTACAATTGGCAGCCACATGCCAAAATCCCTGGCATCGGTAGCACTGGAGCACTCCGTCAGGTTGCTGAGCATTGGATCCTTCAGTAGCGCTACCTGGAATAATTGCCAGCTGATGGGGTCCATTTATCCCATTGGCACTTGGTCGCCACCAACTGATTCGCTCTGGTAGTGCACTAAATCGCGCGGCTCCGAAGAAGTCCAGACCTTGACGCAGAAGGTGTTCATACTGACTAGCATCCAGTACCTAAAATAATATAACAGTAAAGTACTCGGTCTCAAGTCCTAAATCATAAATCATCTCGAGTGAGCTAAGGCCAATGACTGGCGTGATGAATGTGCTTATCACCTCAACCCGGACGTACTGCCGGCATCTCTCGATCGCAGAGATGTTAATGCCCTGCTTGACCAGCGCTGAGCTGAGATCTTCGAGTGGTATTGCCCAGGGAACATCACGCAAGAATACTGATTGTCGATAGCGCGAGTCACGAGCTGAAAATCGGGCCACCTGTCGTTCGTTCAAGATGATTAGATTTCTATATCGCTAATGCTTATGTTCGTTCTACTTGAAACGAGGTCACCTCTCATTGTCAGCAGAGCGGTGTGAATGTAAACAATTTATTTATTTACCTGAATGGATCCTTGGAAGACACGGGATAAATTACCACGTTGAACAAGTTTTTCAGCATCTGCTTCTAGAGAAAATGTGACAATTAACCCACAGGATGTTTGTGAGACATTCCAGCTGCCAGATGGTTCGGATTCATGTATGGCCTCCTCCAAATCGCATTTTGACAGCTCATCCGGCAAACCCTGAGGATGACTGTTGGTGGCTCTGGACACGTACAATGAACACGCGGGCTCGTCTTCATGCTTTGAATTTTTATCATATGCCGCCTCGTCTCCCATTCTGTAAGAGGCCGTTAGGTTTTGTACTGAAAAAATTTATTATTCCGTTACAACCGAGGTAAATATTGTGTTTAGTTTTAATATATGATGCGCTTGCTTTCGATCTTGTTCTTTAGTGACATACCTTTAGGAATCCTCTCTCGTTTTTACACGCAAGAAGAGAAGAAAAAATAATTAAATGGGCAGCGTTGAGGGCATTGCCCAACGCTAATATCAATCGCTGCGCACTTCACATTTTACGATCGTTCAATTTATTTGTTTTCTTCTTTTTTTTCGAACGTTTATAACAAGAAAATATTACTTTGAAAGGAATTATGTTCATAGACGAAACCAAGTATTCATAGCGTCTCATATCATCGGGCAACACGAAATTGGGAATTTGAGGATCCCCGGCTTGGCGCAAATTTTTTTTTGCGGACCAACTGTCCTAAGTTAAATTCTCAACAGTTCAGAAGCACAAAAATAAGTAAAATAAATGTAATTCGTGTTCAAAAAAAATTTTCAGGTGACCCGAGGTGAGTCACAGCAGCTCACAACACAAAAGTGGTCCTCTGAGGGGTCAATCCTAAGGAAATTTCATTTTTTGAGGTCCGATTGCCATCAAATAAATTCTAAATCATGTGTAGGGACAGAAATGAGTAAAATAAATGCAATTCATAAAAAAAATTTGTTCGAAAACATTTTGTAAAAAAAAAAATTCAAAGGGATGATGGGAGCGCACAACAGTGGCGCTGATGTTCCTGCTAAAAATAACATCTCGTCTGACCGTCGTCTTTGCGTTCATTGAGTGTAGAACATCCGAAGTTTACAAATGAAGAGCGTAAACATAGTTTAGAAATCTTTCCATTCATCTAATTATGAAAATGACACCAACTACATAACAGGACAATGAATCTCTTTCAATAACAAAAAGATAATCGATTCCTGACAGCAGCAATGACTGTAAGTATCGAGAAAGTTATTTTTATCGCGCAAGGTTATATTTACTGTCTCATAATTCAATAAATTCCGTTTGACATTTCAGGAAACTCCAAAACTACCTCTGCCTCTCAATCCAATCAAGTCGAATTCACTTGAAGACAGAAGATTGTGGGTAGGAAATTTAGATCTTCGAATTAATGAGTAAGTATTGTAATTTATTTATCTATTTAATTTATATGTTGAGTTATTATCCGAGAACAATTAAAATAAATATGAATTATTTTATCCTACTGGTACCAACTATTAAAAATCGTTCAAAAATATGGAAAAATCGAAAAGTTTGATCTGCTCTTCCATCGGTCTGGACCACAAGCTGGTCAGCCTCGAGGTTATGCCTTTGTAACCTATGCGACTGTCGAAGATGCCGAGAAAGCCAAAGGAATTCTTCATAATGCTAAAATAGGGTGTAAGAATGTCATCGTCCGCTGGGCTCACACCGTATCTGAGGTAATTTAAACAAAACTAGTTCAAAATTTTAATAAACTCGACACTTCCGCAGACATTAACAGCAAATTATCACTGATCACAGGTAGAAATCGACAAGACGAAACCCCTGATTGACATTCCAGCCCTGTCAGGTGCCAAAAAAGAAGACAAGAAGATAAGTCGTGAAGTAGCTATACAAGCAATTGAGGCCAAGTTGAAACTGATGAAAGAATGTGAGGAAGAATTCGAATTAAACAAACCCCTGGTTGGTAACTCAGTGATACAGCAGTACCAAAAAACTGAAGCACCAAAACCATCCTCATCTAGCAAACATTATCTCCATCGACATCACCATACTCGTCCGTACTCGAGATCTAAACCAAGAAGATAGTTCCCACAATATTTTTATCAACTTGTAATTATATTTTCATGATACCAGCATCGAAATTTCTCGGAGTTTCAGTGTCTCGGATCTATCGTAGATCTACAGCCAGTCGAAACAAGCGAATTTCAGTCCAATGCCGCAAATTAATATTAGCAAACACGTAAATTGTGAATGCCTTTAGTCAACGGGTAGAAAGTAATTTGTCTCATCCCTTGGGAAGAGACAAATAATTCTGCCCACTAACTGAAGACTTTTGGAATTTAGATTCTGATACTTGTCATCTAACAGTAATTTCATTTACGTAAATCACAGTTTGATTATGATTGAGTTTTATAAAAATTAGAGTGAATAATAAATAGAATTTATAGCTTCTGCTTAATTATAAATTGCAAATGACAATTTACGCGTACGCTAATAGTTGATACCATTGGTCTTAAATTAACTTGTTTCTGACTGGCTGCTGACACAAACTTCAAGTTCCAATGCAGGTAATGATGAAAAATTTAGTGTGTAATTCAGGATGAAACGCGGGTGATGTCAACCTTGCCCCTGGTCTGAAATCGTTTTGTTTCATCCCTTGTCACACAATGTACTATTAATCATTAGTGGCTTTTTAAACGATTTTTATCCATGACAATGAATTAATAGGTCGTCCTACTGTGTCTTCATACATAAAATTTTTTGAGATTCATTTTACATACATATATATATTTATATAATATCGAACAATATTTATTTATAATTATTTGATATGTGATTTAAATTCAACGAAAAAAAAAATAAATATTAATAGCTAGCGGAAAAAATGAGAAAAATTACGAACTGAAGCTTAAAAATGTTATTGTATAAGTAATTTATTAAATATTAAATACGCATTTCGATCAATAGTAGTAATCATTTTTATTTTTTAATAACAACTAAAATTAATATATAAAAGCTTATTTATTTAAGATAATTTATTTACACTTCCTGTTTTTGTTTACTCATAACTTCTTCCATCAAATCGGGATTGTGAATGTACTTTCCTCTCATGTGGTATGGCAACGGTACGATACCAGAGCATGGCAATTGTCCTGGTATTTCACAGATGCAGTGTCTAGGACACTCGTTACCGAAGTTTGCTGGGTTGGCTTTCTTTTGAGCCGCTGCTAACTCTTTCTCCAATACATCTTTCGATTTGCCTACAACTCTTATCAGATGCTCCATAATTTCTTCCTTGCTCTTACTCTCGACGTCTATCAGCATTCTTTTGCCATTGTCTGCAATTATTTTTAGTAAAAATCAATCAGTTGCTGCCAGCCCCCACCAACATCTAGCCCTTAATACTACAACTAAATATAATCCTGAAGTTCGCAGACAATTAACAATTTTCGGATTTTTTTTTCAACAATTTAATATAAAAAAAAAAATCTAAAAATATTCACATGTAGAAAATTAAAAAATCTACATGTGCAATTTTTTGAAATATTATTTTTTTATAATTTATCATTTCTAAAAAAATCCAAAAATTATTAGACGTTTGCTAACTTGAGTATTACAAAAATTTTAAAGACTGGATATTTTACCCGGGTTATAAAATAAAAATATTTATTTACGCACCATAGTAACACCGAATAAATGGCGATGGAGTTATATTTCTAAAAATATTGATTTGGACGTCAGGATTATTGTATTGAACCTGCGGCACGTACCAAAAAATAAAATCCCTGTGGGAATCAAATTTTTCATTAGTAAATAATACAAAAATTAATTAGTGTGAATGTAGCAGACATTAGACAAATTTAAATTATTAATAAATAGAGTAAATTTTAAATTTGTCTGATGTCTTCTACATTCATACTTATAAAAATTAAATTTTCTATTTAAAAAAATAAAGAATAAATTATCTCACTTTATTCCTTGGTTGTGTTCGCCATGAGTGTTATGGTTAATTGAAAATATTTGAATACTATTTTTAAGAAATAGTTTACCAGATTGCAGATACTTCAAGGTTCTCCGTATAGGAGCTCTTCCTATCATGAACGGCATCCTTAATTGATTTTATTATCACTATATATATTTATCAATTTGTTTATTAACTGAATGCCGAGTAGTAAAAATTAAACTGTCGATTCCTTGGGGTTATGTACGATTTTACCGACTGATTCGCACGACCAACATCTGGTGTCAGTGCTCCACATAATTCAAGTCAACACACATGTGTATGTGACCGGGCACATTTTTGTATTCATTTAATAAAAATCTCAGCCGCCTTTCTCTGCTGCACTTAACTGCACCAGCTGTTACTGAAAAAGCTATCAGACTTTGAAAAATCATTTTCTAATTAAAAAAATTATTGCATCAGTTCACTGAAACATCTAAGGTAAAATTACACTCTAACCAAAACCTCTTAATTAAAATATGTTTGCAACTCCAGCAAGAGGAATTGATATAATTATTTTGCTCTAGGTTATCAAAATGGGCGAATCAATGACTGCGAAGCAAATCCGTCAAGCTTACATTGACTTCTTCAAAGAAAAAGGCCACCAGTATGTCCATTCTAGCTCTACAATCCCCCATGATGATCCAACTCTGCTGTTCGCCAACGCTGGGATGAACCAGGTACGCAGTTCAATTTAAATTTCTGAAGTTTATATATTTATTTTGGGTTAACATGAATTTTTTTTAAGTTCAAGCCCATTTTCCTGGGTACTGTGGACCCAAACAGCGACATGGCTAAATGGGTGCGAGTTGTAAACTCCCAGAAGTGCATCAGAGCTGGTGGGAAACACAACGACCTTGACGACGTGGGTAAAGACGTCTACCATCACACGTTTTTCGAGATGATGGGCAACTGGTCATTCGGAGACTACTTCAAGAAGGAAATATGCACGTGGGCTTGGGAGTTTCTGACCCAGGTGATGAAGTTGCCAGCTGACCGGCTGTACGTTACTTACTTTGGTGGAGACGAGAAGGCCAATCTCGCTGCCGATGAAGAGTGCAAGCAGCTGTGGTTATCTGTTGGAGTTCCACCCTCACACATCTTGCCGGGAAGTATGAAAGACAACTTTTGGGAGATGGGAGAGACTGGACCGTGTGGTCCATGCAGCGAACTGCACTTTGATCGGATCGGTGGCAGAGAAGCTGCTCACTTGGTCAACATGGATGACCCAGATGTTCTAGAAATATGGAATCTTGTATTCATTCAATTCAACCGTGAGTCTGATGGCAGTCTACGTAATTTACCGAAAAAACATATTGATTGCGGTCTAGGTTTAGAACGACTGGTATCTGTTATTCAGAACAAACGCGCTAATTATGATACAGATCTATTTGTGCCGCTGTTTGATGCTATTCAAAGTGGGACAGGAGCAAGACCTTACACGGGAAAAGTAGGTGATGAAGATAAAGATGGCATAGATATGGCTTACCGTGTATTGGCTGATCACGCACGTACTATTACTGTTGCCTTAGCTGACGGTGGAATGCCAGATAATACCGGAAGAGGATATGTATTGAGAAGAATTTTACGTCGCGCTGTTCGTTATGCGACTGAAAAACTAAACGCTAAGCCTGGATTCTTTGGCTCTCTAGTTAATGTTGTCGTCAATCTTCTCGGTGATACTTTCCCAGAATTGAAAAAAGATTCCCAATCTATTATTGACGTTATCAATGAAGAAGAAACACAGTTTCTGAAAACACTGTCTCGTGGACGTAATCTACTTGATCGTACTATTGCTAAATTGGAAAACGCTAAAGTCGTACCAGGAGATGTTGCCTGGCGTCTTTATGACACTTACGGATTCCCTGTTGATCTCACGCAGCTGATGACCGAAGAAAAAGGCATGTGCGTCGACATGGCCGGCTATGAAGAAGCTAAAAAAGCAGCCCAGCTTGCATCACAGAGCAAAGCTGGTGGTGTCGATGATCAGATAAATCTTGACGTTCATGCGATCACAGAATTGCAAAAAATGAGTATCCCCCCAACTGATGATTCGTACAAATACAATTACAGCTCAACAGATGAAATAGATGCGGAATATAAATTTGAACCGTGTGTTGGAACGGTGATTGCTATGAGACGCGCTAAAAAATTTGTTGACGAAGCATTACCTGGAGAAGAAGTTGGAATTTTATTGGATAAAACTTGTTTCTATGCTGAACAAGGTGGTCAAATTTACGACGAAGGATTTTTGGTTAAAGAATCTGGTAATGATGATGACAGTGCCGAGGTTCGTGTTACAAACGTTCAAGTCCGAGGTGGATACGTTCTTCATATTGGTACAGTTGGTATTGGAGTTCTGAAGAAAGGTGATAAATTAAATTTAAAAATCGACACCGCTCGAAGACGTCTGATAATGAGTAATCATTCAGCAACTCATGCATTAAACTTTGCATTGAGAAAAGTCCTTGGCACTGAGGCAGACCAAAAGGGATCACTTGTCGCTCCCGATCGTCTGAGATTTGATTTCACAAATAAAGGTGCTATGTCAACGAACGATATCAAGCAAGTTGAAGAATTCACTATGGAGTTAGTAGAAGACAATAGAAAAATTTTTGCCAGAGAAAGTAAACTGGGGTTAGCTAAGACCATACAAGGATTGCGAGCAATGTTTGAGGAGACTTATCCTGATCCCGTGAGAATAGTCAGTATGGGCGTGCCAATTGATGAACTTGAAAAAAATCCTCTTGGTCCGGGTGCGATGGTTACAAGTGTTGAGTTTTGTGGGGGTACGCATCTACACTACACTGGTCATATTAAAAACTTTGTTATTGCTTCTGAAGAAGCCATTGCCAAAGGAATCCGTAGGATTGTCGGACTTACTGGTCCAGAAGCCGCTAAAGCTCTCAACAAAGCCGAAATTTTGCAAAATCGACTTAATACTATTGAGAAAAATATGGCCGATGATAAAGAATTCAAGTACACTAAAGAACACACGAAGAATATCCTAGATTTGCTGAATGATGTGTCGCAAGCAACAATTGCGGCTTGGAAGAAGGACACTCTGAGAAATACGCTGAATGGGATGAAGAAAACGCTTGATGACAGAGAGCGTCAAGCTAAAGCAGCTGTTGCTACAAGTGTTTTGGAGAAGGCAACGTTGATTATTGAAGACAAAATAGGCACTCCAGTGATGGTTGAAGAATTCCAGGCTTATAATAATACCAAAGCACTTGACGCTGCTTTGAAGAAAGTGAGGACACTGTCACCTGGTACCAGTGCACTATTTTTCACAATTGACGAAGACACCAAGAAAATTTTTGCTCTCGCTTCGGTCCCCAAAGACGCTGTCCAAAAAGGCCTGACTGCCAACGAATGGATACAGGCTATTGTTCCACTGATGGGAGGAAAAGGCGGCGGCAAAGCTGAAGCCGCTCAAGCTTCTGGTCCCAACTATTCGTGTCTGAAAGAAGTCATCAAGCTCGCCAAGGAGTTTGCTTCTTCAAAGCTTGGTAATTAATAATACCCTAGAAATTATAAAATTTTTCTATACTCTAGAAAAAAATTAGACTGCAAATTTAAAATTTTCACAAGCTTATGATTAAAAAAAAATTAATAAATTTGTTGATTTTTTTTACAATATATTTATAATAAAAAATACAAATCACTGTTCTTTTTCAATCGCCGCTTTTAAATTTCTCGCTTCTACTTCCTTATCATAAAGTACACGAATTTCTTTTAAAAGTGTCGAAATATTAGTGCCTACTTTTGCTGAAATAGGAATTATCGGTAAGTCTAATTTTTCTTTTAGTTTTTTTAATTTATCTTCCGTTCCTGGTACATCTATTTTATTTGCGATTACTAGTATAGGTCTCTGACACAAAGTTTTGCTAAAGTGATCAATTTCACTTTTAAGAACATTAAATTGCTCCCAGGGTTCATCCGCAGTCAAATCCAGTATAAACAAAAGAGCTGCACATCTCTCAGCATGCTTTAGAAACATTATACCCAATCCACGGTTCTTATGAGAGTCTTCAATAAGACCGGGTAAATCTGCCACAGCTATCTGCTCGTAATCATCATAGAGAACCATTCCCAAGTGAGGCCGCAAAGTTGTGAATGGATATGGTGCCACTTTGGGCCTTGCTCTTGATATCGCTCGAAGCAAAGTACTTTTTCCGGCATTAGGAAGTCCAATCTTGAATTAAATATTGTCCATTATTCATCATTACTTAATCCAATTGAAATTATTAATTACTAGAAAGGATCATTACCAATCCAACATTTGCCATACTCCTGAGCTCCAATAAATACTGTTTCTCTTCTCCTTTGGCACCAACCTCAGCAATCTGTGGCGCTTGATTAACATCGGAAGTAAAGAAAGCATTCCCATGGCCACCAGCACCACCTCGAGCCGCAATAAACATCATCCCCTCTTCGTCCAAGTCCGCTATAATATCTCCCTCCGGATTTCGTACAATCGTTCCTAAAGGAACCTTAATTATTGTATGCCGCGCATTTTTCCCTCCGCAATCTTTAGGAAATCCCTTTTCCCCACTTTCAGCTCGAACTTGACTCGCCACTTGCCTCAAATCCGTGACTTCTTTCGTAGCCTAAGCAAAGTTCTACATTTAACTAAAAAAAAGTCTATCGCAAATGATAATTACAGCAGACTCTAGCGTACTTGGAAAATAACGTGACCTCCATGACCGCCGTCTCCTCCGTCAGGTCCAGCAAATTCGTTAGCCCATACTTGGAGGAAAGATATGCATCCGTTGCCACCAGAGCCTCCTACGACTTTCAGCTAACGGAATAATTTATTAAATTGTATTCAAATTTATTATAAATATAATAATTGGATTTACTTTAAATAAATTACCGCTTTAATATCGATAAAGTGATGGCTGTTTTCTGACTCGGATTTTCTTTTCCTGCTTCTCAGAGGAACAGCTGCTGGCTCTTCAGCGTTAACAAATAAACAAGCTGAACAATGAATCGCGCGGCGCAAATTGTTTCTGGTTACAGTCTCATGTTTATATATAACAGTGCTAACAGCAGGATGTTTACGGATCGTATTTCTTAGAGTTAAAATTCCAAGACGACGAAGCGACTGCATCTGAAACAAATCACGTATAGCAATTTTTAAAAACAATAACAATAAATAACAAACGTATCCAGTCATTGAATTTTACATTTATTGTCATCTAGAGAATTTTACATTGAGATTATCTTCTAATAATTTAGTTATAATATTTTCATGAATTTCGATAACTCTTTTTCGATAGAGCGGTATTTCATCAGACTGATAAGTTATTCTATAAGTTCTTGATATATTTTCTGTATCAGGAAATTTATAGTACCGGATAAATTCAACGTTTTTGATAATACGACCAGCGTTATTATATAAAACAGTATAAAAAAAAAGCTCATCGAAGTTTAGCGTAACGATGAATGTCAAGTCGAAAACAAAATCCGGAGGGCCGATAATTTCTTGACGACTGGAAGCGATATCGGTCCATCGTGGGTCAGGTGAATAAAAACTCGAGGAATCGATCGTTTGAACAGGTCGCAGATGCTCTAGAGAAGGAGGATCTGCTTGTTGGAACACGTGAGTAAGAGCAGAGTCCATGAAAAACCACTTGTCCTGCCCTCGGTATCCAGTGCTCGAATAATTTTTAAAATTACTTGTCACAAATGGCTCGACGGCTGTCAAAATAAAATTACCGTGGGCTGCCATTTCTTTTATTTTCCATGAATCGCTCCACAGTCGCTGGGGTTTGTCGAAATTGGTTCCACCCTGACCGTTACACAGAGTCACTAAAATCTGCCCGCTGGGTTCTAATATTTTTCCAGCTGATCGGAAAAATTTGTTTAGCAAATCGCGATTCAAATCTAATCGCATTTTACTCAGAACATGAGGAAAATTAAATATTATTTTGTTAAATTTTTTACTTTTTAGAACAGGATCTGCTTCAAGATTTGTTGCGTCTACTCCTAATAAAACACAAACTCCTAAAATAGAAAAACACGATTTTGCTATCAAGATATCTTGACATCTAGACATTTATTTAATTTTATGTATATAATAATTTAATTCGTAGTACGAACCATTATTTTTTAAATAGTCAATGTTATTTTTAGCAGAATCACTTATGGGATCACTTTCGTAGCATGTTGCGGTAAGTGAAATTGTTAGGTTATGTTGAAACAATACAACAGAAAATGAAAAATTACCTTCTCCCAACAATAATACATTATCATTGTCATTAAAAATTGATAATCTCATTTTTAGTCCTAAAATATTTTTAAATTTTAAATAAAATGTCATCGTTCAAAAAAGAAAACTCCAAATTTTAAATTTAAGTAAAAAAAAAATAATTTAAACAAAATAAATAAAAAAAATTAACTTCTAAACTTTAAATACAAACCTTAAACTCTTAAATTAATTATTTAAAACATAAATATTTATAAAAAAAAAACTATTTTTTCATGTTTATTGACAATTCATATACAAAAATCACAAAAGCATGGAAATTGTTATCCGTAAAGTGGCGCCATCATTAAAAAAACTTTTTTATTCCTGCCGTGACTTTAGACATTTTTTTAAATTCAAATTAATTTTCCCACTTTTTTTGTGTCATTTATTATTCTCTTAAAAAAACATCATTTAATAATTCAAAAAAATCATTTTCTACTGGCCATCAATTTTCCTCATGGGAAATTTATTTAAATAATTTGATTTAATAAATCTGTAAAAAAATGAATTGCTCACTGACAGGTGGAGTTAAACGACAGCAATTGACATTTAGAATTATTGTTGCTGTTGGATGAAGAAACGAGATATGTATGACAAGGATTGATAATCACAAGAAAGTAAATATGAAACAGGTGGGTGTGACTTTTTTTTCCATAAAATTCTCTACACCGCGACTAATAATTTATTAAATCGATGTGGTGGCCTTCAGGTAAAACTCAATTACGGGTGCATTTTATATTTCATGTTATTGGTTTTTGTTTGTCAGCTGCAGTGAAACATGTGGGGCGAAATATATCGAAGCACATATTATTAATAAATAATAACTCTAGTTTCTTCAACAACATGCGATATGTCAACGAATATAACGATGCCTGGTTTATCAAAAGCTTTAAACCCGGACACTTATTTACTGTCTAGACTATCATAAATAATTACATCGACTGCCGTTGGCATTGTCTACAAAACATTCATCTCTCGTACATCGTTTTATAAAAGTGTCGAGCATCAGCTCAACATCTTGACACAAATATATCGACAAATGACCTTCGTGTTAAATTCATCTTTCTTTGACTACCACAGACCGTACAAGGTTCTCTTCCGCGATATCATCATCGCAACACCAAATAGTTTTCAATTTTCAATTATTTACATCAAAAATAATTACCTCGTAATGTATAAAATCAATCACCACAATTTTAATTAATTAGTTATTTGATTTTTTATAATTGAAATTTGAATAAACGGAAGTTTGAATTATTTTTCAGTTTGATTACAATGATATGAGTAAGAGTGAAGTAATGCCAGACTTATAGCATATATATGTGCATATATACAGCAATATGACGGAGTATCTGCGTGCGTAATGAATATATACATGTCGTGTTAGATAAAACCGCATATGTATATATATTTTACACAATCAAAGAATGAATGAAACTACTTTTAGAATGTTCGCTATGTGCTCAGCAACATCCTAACGCATAAATATGTTTCAATTTGTGGTGAATATAATTAATGTCTCGCAAATCATTTAAACTAGATACTCATCAAACCTTACAGGTATTTTCCTGTGTCTAGTCAATTAATTTTTATTGGAATACAGAAAAAAAAACAGTAGATAAATATTTACACGACAAGTTTACTTAATAATTAACGTATAATTTAATAAACAATCGGTCGGCTGGGTGAATAGCAAATGAAGTAGAATTTGAAGTAAAATTAAAACTCGTGACTGACGATCGATATCTTTAATTCTAGCGTGACAATCGATCCACTCATATCATGTTAGTTATACATAATTCCTACGCGTTTTCCACTTGTGTATATAAGTTTATAAATAATTGGCTTACTTCCACTATTTTTTTTACGCAACCAAATTTATGTTAAGCATACATATATATGTATACGTACATGCTTTTTTATGTTGCAGGTACATAAAACTTGATGTTTTGCTGTAATAGATATAAAATAGTAGATTTAATGTTTTGTGTGGATGCACACGCAATCCACAGGAACTAAAGAAAACGTCTAGGGACCGATTTAATTTACGGTAGCATCGTAAAGACATCGGTGTTGTCTCTAGTATGTGAGGTACAGTAATAAAATATTGACTGTTTTCTTGCTCAATCGATCGGTACTTACATCTGAGTAGAGGCTCTATAGACTTAAGAAAGTAACCGCTGGGGTTTGATGTTGAAAAGGGAATCAGTCATTTTCACAAGGATCCTATGATTGAACACGTACTAGAACGATTTATCACTAATGCGTTCAGCGAGGGCTAAATTTAAAAGAAGTTTTTATTGCAGTAAATTTTCTTATCCCCACGGTACTTTAAATGCGATGTTTATTAGGTTGTAAAGTGGGAAGACGAAAAGCGGGAGTGGAGATGAAGCAAAAAGTAATCGAGTTAAGAAAAGATTTTATCGTTTAAAATTAATTAAACAAGTGTCCGCGTGTCATTATTATTATTATTGACTTTGAGCGATTTACAAGGACGGTAATAAAGGTTTATATTTTATTTATGCCCGACGAAATAAAATTTTCAACCACGTGTTCATCGGACGATAATCATACGTTATTTAAATCGGATCGATTGTTAAAGTTCATATTAAACTGTAAACCGCGTGTAAAATCGATAGCAAACTTCTTCCTTCCGTTTTTTTGCGTTGTTATCAAAGGTCTTCGCGATGACCTCGTCATAAGCTTGGGGATGGTGTTGATTAGCTCGTTTATTTTTAATTTATTTATAAATTAAATTATTTTTTATGTCGACAGACTCGAGCAAAGGTAACCAGATGAAACTGACAAGTCCAGTTGATTTGAGTTCAATGATCTCCACAATACGATAAAGAGACTCCACAAGTGTCTAATTTAAGTTGATTCACATTAACAGCTTAAAAACAGCTATTGCTTTCGGAGCGGAAACCTTTGAGGATTTAAACGCTAATAGCTGTAATCATAAATTACCTAGAGTTTCAGTATATTTAATAAGTCCAAGTACAAGAAGCTCTTTGCTAATTCGTCGGATTGCTAAAGTGAAAAATAAAAAATAATTTAATTGGAGAATAGGACATGGAGAAAAAAGGAGCGGATAAATTATACAATCAAATATAAAGATAATATTGCGCCATGAGACGGCGCTGCGAGCGTCGCGACGCAGGGCGTCGTCGGCAGACGGCGTCGATCTTGCATGCCCTTAAAAACTCGTGGACGGGACGTCGGTGAGCGAGTAAAGGCGCCGGGCCGTTATGTGCCGTGACAATTACCAGACTACTCAGACAGTTTAGTGAGAGAAAAAAGATCAAACACCAGTCAAGTGGGAGTAATACACATAATGACATACGTAACATATATATACATATATATAGTATATGTATATATATACAGACGGAGTGATGAAGTTTAACGAAAGAGAAGAATATCAAAAGCTAAATCAGGTGAACCAAAGAAAGTGATAAATTACAAAAGGCTGCACTTAGTTGTGTGTTAAATAAAAATACATCGAGTCGAAATTATTTAAAAAACTCGCTGCAGATGAGACCAAGTCACGTTACCTAAGAAGTACAAATTATTATTTTCTTTTAAATTCAACCAAACCAAGGTCAGTTACAGAATAATATTTTAACTACAATTATTATATTTATTTTTATCTTTATCTTTATCTGTATCTGTATCTATAATCCTGTAGGCTGGTCATAAATCATCAGTCACAATCGGAGTACTCTGATGTGTGATGAATTGAACTCACAATTATTAATATAATATATAATTTGAAGATGAAGCTTTTAATTCACTGGTACATGACACTCATTCATAGCATGACTTTTTTTTCTTCAATCTCTTCTTATTTGTCGTGCCTTTGAACAGTTAATTGGCTGCGAATGCGCACAAAACCTCGTCAACTGCAAGCACATACCCCAAGTTTAAGTGTGTGTACATCTACGGCGTGTATCATCGCTCTAATCATACACATAAACACATTCCTCATTTGAATCATCAACACTCGGGTCTGTTGTACTGTAACTCTACTTTACTGGTGAGTAAGAGTGAGTCCGGTGATGTTGATATATTTTTTTATTGTTCATTATTTCCTTTACTCTTGTCGTGGCAACAACAGACCAACTGACACCATCCAGTATAATTATCTGATCTGGTTCACAAACTTACAAGTTCTTACACTTGACATTTTAAATATTTAGTTTATTAAATTAAATTTTGAAGAAATAAATCATCAAGTACTTGATAATAATCATAAATTTATAATAAACTAAATACCCAGTGCACGTTATCGGAAGTCATTAAGATAAAAATAACTTATTTGTTTGTTTCAGATAATAAAATATGTGGTGACAGCCGATATTATTTTTTAAAGCAACTAATAGTAGATGATGCTGGCTCTAATTGTTCTGATGAGTAACAAAAAAAAATAATTATACACTCAACGTTCGTGACATCGACCTTCAAATAAATAATAGACACTGAGGGGTCGACGTTTCATTTAATATTTACCTGATGCATTACCGAGAGGTTCATTCACCGGTCACTGTACCTTTAAATCGGCTCAACAAAACCGTCAGTGTCTTTACAACGAGGCATGTAATAAAAATTATAAATAATTATTCCTATCACTATTTTTATGACAACAGTGAGATTGAATCTTGTTATCAGTTTTTGGCTTTATATTAATAACAGAGTGATAAAACGCCGCAGTGTACTTTTAGAAAATTTCAGTTTATTGAAGACTACAATGATTTCATCAGTGTAGTTATCAGTTTATTTATATACAGATATATATTATATTTATACGTGTACAATTACAACATCGAAAATGACGACAATGAATACGGGTGTACAACATTTGGAGAAAGCGGCCACCACTGCTTGTACCATGGCGACAAATTTTTTGGCGCCAGTTAAAACGGAGCAACAAATCTACGAAAATTCAATGCTCGAAGATGATCCGAATGCTAACTCTGTTGTTACAACAACAAAAACGTTACCTGAACACAGCACTGTCCCCAGATGGGGGCCCAATCACAAAGGTGCTCGGGAACTTGCCAATCTATATAGTACAGGTCAGTGATTATTTTAATTACGGGCATTCTCAGATAGTACCCGCTCCCATTTTTAAAAACAAATTAATGACAAACTGTCGACAGTATCAAAATTTTATTAATTAATTTCAAAAAAATTAAAGCGTTAATTGAAAAAAGGACAATGTACTTACTGATAATTGTCGCCGATATATAGATTATTTAAAAAATTACTCAGTTATTATCAGTTAGAAGTTTAACGAAATTTTTCTAAGGCGAGTAAAAATATTTTGCGTAAAGATTTTTTTTTCTGTAGAATTGATATCAACCGTATATAATTTTTTTTTAAATCTTTGTAACTTTTTTTAAATAATTAATAAAATTTTAATACGCCATGAGCATTGAAGATCATTTAATATTTTTAAAAAGTGTGGGGGAGGGGGGTAGTATCTAAGAATGCCCGTAATATTAAATTTAAAATTTTAATTAAATTAATAGTACAGATAAAAGTAATATTTTTATTTCGTGACTTGAAGTTTTAATTAAACAACTAGTTTAATTTATTATTAGTTATATAAACGTGCATGATTCGTAATAAACTTAAACTACACCTATCTAACCGTCTATTTATAAATTTAATATCACATCATATCAGAAATTGAATTCGTGTTTTAACTTGAGTAAAAAAAAAAATAATAACATCTAATATTTATTTATGTGTAGGAAAGAGAACGCAGGAATGTATCTGCGTAGGGATCTGTATAACATTAATGGCAGTGAATTCATTTTTTATTGTAATACGATTAAGACTGGAGAACTTAAGTTCGATAGTAATTGCTGCGTTATGTGGAATTGTAACTGCAGACTTCATCTCTGGATTAGTTCACTGGGCGGCAGACACGTGGGGATCGGTGGAGTTGCCTATCCTTGGAAAAGTAAGTCGTCTAAATAAATCGATAATATTAGAAGCTTGGGTGTTATTTTATTTTCATTGTTTTCTTTTTTTCTTTTCTTTTATTACTCAGAATTTCCTGAGGCCATTTCGCGAGCATCATATAGATCCAACAAGTATAACGAGACATGACTTCATCGAAACAAACGGCGATAATTTCATGGTCACTATACCGGCGCTGTGTAAACTCACGTGGGATTTTCTTACTCTGCCTGAGCTGGAAATTCAGCGGAGGTTTCTATGGAGCTGCTATTGGTGGCAGCTTGCGATATTTGTAGCAATGACTAATCAGGTAAAATGTTTATTGCAAAATATTACTAGTAAAAAATATAAATAGAGTGAAGTTGACTTTTTTTTATGAGTCTTAAATAATTTCCTGCAGATTCATAAGTGGTCTCATACATATTTCGGGTTACCCGGTTGGGTCGTATGGCTCCAAGAACACCGAGTGATTCTCCCACGGAGACATCATCGAGTTCATCATGTTGCGCCTCACGAAACTTACTTTTGCATAACAACCGGGTGGTTAAATTGGCCGTTGGAGAAACTAAAATTTTGGTACATCCTCGAGACAATTATTGAGGCCACAACTGGCTACAAACCACGTGCTGATGATTTTAAATGGGCGCAAAAGCGCTCTTGAAAGTTACCGAGGTTTTTGCAATCAATTGTGTGGTGTATTATTGTGTATACATGCGATAGAGTTGTTAATAAAAAGGCAATCACACTATTGTTATCTGTAAAGACACGTACGGGGCTGGACCCCGTGACATGACAATTAACATACTCCGATTGATAAGTGTTTTTTTTTTCGCACAGAAGACAACTATCGTCAGCACATATTATTTTTATGTTACCATATGTGAAAAATATTGCACTCATCTATTGTGAAAAATAGATATTATGATATATACATTTATAGAGTTGCAATTTTTAAAGTAAACGCAATGCCGAAATGTGCTTTTTAATATTTACACATTGATTAAATTTTTTTAGTACGTCGAAGGGTAATTATTAATTTGTAATTTACAATTCTCATATATATATACATATATGTATGTAAAATCATAATGATTTTGTCATTTATTTGGAGAGTATTTATTTCAAAAAAAAAAAAAAAAAAAAAAAAAAAAAATTATTTATGTGAGTAAATCACGCTGAAAATATTAAATTAATATATAAATATAAATATAATATATAAATAAAAAATTTCACAAAATAATGCAAAATAGTCGCGGCCTTAGAGAAAATTTTTTTAGTGATACAGTATTGCAATATTTATACACAACAATTATATTAAAATAATAACAATATTACTGATATAAAAAACGACTTTAAAACAGAGCACAAGACGTTAAAAAAGTTTCTATATACCAAAGTTATAACATATATTTTGTTTTGTATTACTATAAAAGAAAAAAAGAAAACTTAAGACAGCAATCGTCGCACAATATGCCCCAACTTACTAAACTTTTGATAAAAAAGATTTTAAATAAAAAATATTTCCCTGAACCTCAGAAAATTGTCACGCTTGCAATTATTTTATTCTTTGTACCATTAATTGCACAATTATTTTTATTATAAAAAAAATGTATCTCTTATACAGCACAAATATTAAAAATGTCACAAAAAAAATTTTATTAAATTGCTCAGACTGTGCTCGATACTTTTTTAAAAAATTCAATGACTTCTGCCATAAGCGTATCAAAATTTTATCAATTAATTGAAGGGCAGTTCGCTGGGAAATAGATTTTAATAAAATTACGTACAGTTGATATCAATTTTGAAATTTGAAATGTCTAATTTCGTGGGCTAAAATTTATTTATCAAATTTCGTTCAACTCCTAATAGATAACTGTAAGTAATTTTTTAAAATTCTATTTAATTGATTAATAAAATTGTAATACAATTATGCCAGTTGTCATTGCATATTTTTAAAAAGTGGGAGGCACTGTTTGATAATGCCTTTAATTCGCTGTGCATTAAATAAATAAGTACAAGTTTAAGGTTCAGGGGACCAATAATACATGAGCCTATTGAGCGACACATTAAAATATATATAATAAATAAAAATAAAAAAACAATCGATGCAGCTTTTGTAATAAAATATACCGAAATAATTTACGTAAATTTGAAAGTCGCTTTTACAATAAAAAATAAAATATACAGATAAGACGAGAAATTAAATAACAAGTTAAATATATTTATATATAAATATAATTCACGCCGTCCTATAAATAATTTAAATATATGCAATATACCTCAGTAATTTCGACACTATTATATATTATTTATTTGTTATAAAATAACGTACATATTTTTTCGGCGTGAAAAATATTATTATTACTATTATAAATTGCGCGTGTGATAATCTATTTCGATAATTTATAATTACTATTACTATTATTATTATTATTACTATACACTACTATTAAGTGATTGAAAGAGTTGATATTTTTATTATTATTAATATTACGTTTCGATTCGGTGTAATTTATTCAAAACCGCGTCGTAACTTATAAAAAAAAACCTATGCAAGTCAGTTATAATAATAAATATATAAATGTATGTATATTTATCGTGATTTTAAAAATGCGAATATTTTTTTTTATTCTAAGTATTAATCGTTATTGTTGTTACTGAGTATGAAAAATAAAAATCGATTGAATATTTATTAAAAAAACAAAAAATATAGAATTTAATTAAATAAAATTGAGGAAAGGTAAGAAGTTAAACTAATTGTTAAGTTATAGAATGAAACGATTTTAAATTTTTGCTAAGTACGAAAGTGATTTTACGAGTGGAAAATCCAAATCGATGGACTGTATACTCGAACTATTAAATTATTTATTCATTTATTATTTAGTAGAGAGCTGTATTAAATTTGTACATAAGATAATGCAATTCAAAATTCATTGATTTAATAACAAGAGTAGTATGTGAGTAAAGTGCAGTTTGATTGCATTATTTATCAGTCAATTAGCTGAAAGGTGTATTTTTTTACAATGAAATAATAATCAGCTTGAATTTTCACGTCTCACTCTATCTGCAGCACAATAAAAACGCAATGAGCAAAGAAAAAAAAAACATAAATCTGCTGACTGCTAGTGTTAAAAATGTATGATCATTGATCATTTTCTTGAGCTTTTTGTGATACAAGATACTTACAACTAGATGGAATTGATGGAAAAACAAGTTTAATTCGATGCTCAATTATATTTGATAGCGCTTGATTAAAAGGTACAACTGTTTTATTTAACAAAACAATAAATGTAATTTTAACAACAAATTTTTTAATACATATATATGTATCCGCCGACAACGAACTGTATAATGTGAAGAAATTAAAATTTGGATAATAAATGAAAATAGCGCAATTTTTAAATTTATTTTTCTACAAATAAAATAATTGTTTTATTTTTATTAAAAATATTGATATATGTATGATTACTTATGATAGTGAAGGTAGGAAACATCTGTCATAATATTTTTTTATTATTCTTCTGATTCCATTATTATTTCAGTTATCTTTTTACATTGATAATTATTATTTAACTTTTAACTTATTAATTTTATAGTTCAATTTTTATTGTTTAAATTTTTTTTAAGTATCCCGCCTTTTCATTTTAGATATCCCTCTTTTTTTTTTAATCCTACTGTTCTTACGCCAGTGCTGCTGCCAGTAGTTAATGGGTAGAAAAAAGGAAAAAAAATTCAAAAATTAAAGACAGACGACAGTAAAAATAAAAATGGCAGCTAAGTTTTTTGTGAAATATCAATTTATGATTTTAATTAATTACATGAAAGCAAAACAATTGAGATAGTGATTTTTAATAGGATTCTTGTGAAAAAATAATATATATATATTGTAAAATGAGCGAATAAAAAAACATCCCTATAAAAAAAATCTCTAGGTTTATAAATCACTAAAAAAAATATGGTTACGGTTTAAAAATTCTTAAAGAATTTTTGTATGCATTTGAAAATATTTACAGTTAATTTAATTTTTTAAAAGACTAAATTAAAAAGTTAATAAGAGATAATTACTACAAATAAAAATAAATTTTTAATGAGTTAATGTATAAAATTTAAATTCAATAAGTGAAAACATAAATAATTAAAAAAAAATTGAAACAATACAAGTATAGAATCATTTAAATATATTTAAAGTATTTTGTTTAGTTAAATAAATGAATGAAAAAAAGTATGTAATTTTGAAGATAAGTAAAAAAAAAATCCTACAAACAAACATTTGCATAACTAAATTCAAATATATACAAAAACTATGAAACGAACAATTCTACATAAATGAACAATTATACACATAAAATGTCTATAAATAATCAACATAATAGTGAATAAGGTTACATTGTAATATATAAGCATCAATAATAATAATAATAATGGATTACGAAACTCCTCCTAATATATTAAAAATGTTAAGTATGATTAATTGCGTATTAAAAAATTATTATATTTAAATTTTTCGTTTTCAAACCTGAGCAAAAACAGTACCTCTGCCCTGTGTCTTATTTTCAGAATCTAAAATATTTATTTTGTTAACTTAAACAAATATTTCCCGCTGACGTCGCCGTAGATGATGGACCTCGTGTCCGGGGATATAAATAATGGCGGGCGTCGACGTGGAAGTAGACGTATAAGCAAAATAATAATGATAGTAAAATCTCCAACAGAGAATAAAGTAACAGTTGGCACTATTGTCGTGCAAGGATTAGTGACTACCATCGTGCATGGGTTTTGTCGATGGATTTTTACATCAGAAGAGACTCGTTTTGCGGTAAGAGAGCATCTATTTGACGTGAAAAATAACAAATTGTCGTGATTTTGTTCGACATTTGTCGTGACAATTTGCCAGCTGGTGGGCCCAGTGGTTTTGTTTCAAATTGGCGGTAATAGATCATAAGATTACCGGCGTTCTTTTGTAACAACGACAGTGTGCGATCATCATTTGCCTGGGACTTTTTTTTTATTTTTCGTCAACCCTTTTCACACAACAATCGCTCACAAGATCAAGTTTTTTAAAATTTAAGTAAATATTAATTCTGATTAATTTAAAACGTCAGGCTGTGCCGACGCCACTCTAATTTATTACGGATGCTCAATACAGTCATCTAAGCGTCATCGTATAAAATTCAATCGTCAACGATAATTAAATCTTTGGAGAATAAAATTGGACAGAAGAGGGAGACATCATCATATATACAGACACATATTAAATATATACATACCTATACATATACACATATATACAAATACATATATTTTAGAAACGAGGAAGGAAGGAACGAGCGAAAGAGAGGGTGAGGAAACTAACGAGGAAGGACAATAATCGCGGCGTCGGTGGCTGCTGCGACAACGACATCAAGACAATACAATAATCATAAGTATAGATTCAGTATAATAATAATAATAGTTTTATCCGACACAAGGGACATCTTTTATTTGTTTGATCATCGGTCCTAATAATAATAATCGTCATAAAAACAACAACAACAACAAGAGCTAGCCATGAAGCTCGTCGACCACGTGGTGAGGAGCTTCAAAGTTGCCAAGATATTTCGTGAGAATTCGGACCGTATAAACAGCATCGATTTTTCCCAGAGTGGTGACACACTGATATCATGCTCGGAAGACGACCAAATAGTGATTTACGACTGCGAAAAAGGTACGCAAATGCGCACAGTTAATTCGAAAAAATATGGAGTCGATCTTATCCACTTTACTCACGCCAAGAACACTGCGATACACAGTAGCACCAAGGTCGATGACACAATCCGCTACCTCAGTCTACACGACAATAAATACATAAGATATTTTCCCGGTCACACCAAGAAAGTCGTGTCACTGTGCATAAGCCCCGTCGAGGACACCTTTCTCTCGGGTTCGCTCGACAAGACACTGAGACTTTGGGACCTGAGGTCGCCCAACTGTCATGGAGTGATGAATGTCTCCGGCCGACCAGTAGCTGCCTATGATCCCGAGGGTCTCATCTTTGCCGCGGGTGTTAACTCTGAGTGTATAAAACTCTACGATCTTCGTAGTTTTGACAAGGGGCCTTTCGTCACCTTCAAACTGACCCAGGAAAAAGAGTGCGACTGGACAGGCTTGAAGTTCAGCCGGGACGGCAAAACTATTTTGATTTCAACAAACGGCAGCATCATCCGTCTGATCGACGCATTTCACGGTACACCTCTGCAGACATTCGCGGGTTACCTCAACAACAAAGGAATCGCCATCGAGGCGAGCTTCAGTCCGGACTCACAGTTTGTCTTCAGCGGATCAACAGACGGTCGAGTCCACGTGTGGAATGCTGACACTGGTTACAAGGTCTGCGTATTGAATGGTGATCACCCAGCCCCCGTTCAGTGCATTCAATTTAATCCAAAGTACATGATGCTCGCGTCTGCATGCACCAACATGGCATTCTGGTTGCCAACTGTCGAAGACACTGCGTAAGAGTTTTCATCTTTTTTTTTTTTTTTTTTTTTTTTTAAATAATAACTGTTATTATTTTTTATTTTATAAATACACGAGTACAACACGATCTCATCGGTACATCAAGTGCGAATAATTATTGTGAATAATTAAGGATTTAAATTTATTGACAATTACTGTTTATCTAACAGCTACAATATGCATTTTTTTTACAAATATGTTATTATTTGTTTTTCTTTATCGTCATCTGATTAACGCACGAGGATACCGAGGTTCAAGAGTAGTATAATTTCATATTTTTTTTTTTTTTTTATATTAAATAAATAGTGTAAGAAACATTGCGTGTAATTAAGAACACACGCGCCGAAACGTGATCGACAATGCGCCGCCTATATTTATAACATTTTATTACATTACAATATTATATAAATTTATATTTATATATATATATATATCTATATATTTTTTTTTTAATTTAGAGACATTTGTTATCTCCGTCATTGACATCGACACTCACCAACACTAATACTATTTAAATAATAATGCGTATATATTAGTTATCTTCGGTCACATTATTACTGAACTTTAACAAATATAAATACCGTTAGTATTCACGTTTTGTATCCGTGTACATAGTTATGTTCCTGTGTACCTGCGCTTGTCATTGCGGCTACAAAAAAGATTTAAAAAAAAAAATATAATTGTATATCAACAATTTAAAATGTTAATTTAGACAAATGTCGTTTAAAATCAACCAACCGATTCGTCATTTTATTTGCTTAGATAAATTACCGCCGGAATAATATTTTTCGTTAACAGAACTTCCATTTCCGTGCAAAAGCTATTTAATTGTCTGGATATGGGCAATAAATAAAATGAGATAATTGATGAGTCGCTTGGCTGAACGCGCGCAAAAAAAAAAATTGAAAAAAAAAAACCCTGTGACCCTTTTGTTTATGTAAATACGGCACTCCTTTTATTATTCATATATAATTACGATAAATATGTATAACAAACGTTCCCTTTCTCATTATCTATCGTCTTAACGTTTCCTCTCAACAACTCATTTATTCTGCATTAAATTTACGCGGATAAATATAAGTACATATTTATATGTAGATATATATAACTATCTTTATATTGCATAACATTAAATATGGATGTAAGTATAATGATGCATGTGTGAGAAAGGCGCAAGCGTTTGTGATTTAATGATACGAGTATAGATGTACAACTCGATGTAATATAGTATTTTTTATAAAATGTAATAAACAAAAAAAAATAATTAATATTAATAGTAATGGTAATATTAATTATGAATATAATAATAATGTAATCGCAATTGATATTAATCAAACTGTTTGTCTTCGATTAATATATAGTTTGCGCAACTGAATCCAAGTGTCGGGAGTCTATAAAATATATATATTATATATGTGTAACAAAATTATCATATTGACGAAATTATAAATTTTAAATGATTTAAGTATAAATATATATATGATATTTGTCTGTAATTTCATTGAATTTAACTGCCGTACAACATGTAAATATATATATTAATATTAAATAAAAATTGACGCTGTGAAAGATAATAGCATTAACAAAAAAATTTTAAAAGATTTAAATTTAAAATAAACAACTGATTGGATCAACATTACGTCAATTCAGTTATTCTGTGATTTCCGGCTGATTATCACGTTACAAAATTATCTGTAGATTTAATAACCAACAGCGCATACATTTTATAGTATATCAATAATTATAATAATAATATTAATATTAATAATAGTTACTAATTACTAATTATCAATCAATACTTTTATTGGATCCACTCAGTGTGGAAATAGACGTGAATAAGTTGATAGCATAAGAGTAGCATGTGAAAATTTTGAGTAAAAAAATTATTTATATGATAAGGTAATAGACCTAATACCCGATTAGAGAACTAGTACCTGATCACTTTCTGTGTTTGTATATCTATATTTAGTAAAAATTAGTACATATAAATATACAAATACATGAAGTGATCGGGTAGTTCTCTTCGTGTACTAGGTCTTTTACTTTAAAAGGAAAAAAAATGTTAAGTGTCAAAAGAATTAATTAAGCGCGGTTCGATATGTATTTAGTGATACACGCGCCCCTTCTCCGTCCGCACAACGAGAAATTATTAACTTTGTAGAATCAAAAATGCTTAAATGTGGTTGTAATAGTGAACGGTATTTTCAAATGTGAATGAACTTTTTTTTTTTTTTTGTAATATTATTAATTTATTATGGTAATTAATAATAAAAATTAATTATAAGTGTCGGACACTGACAACTATTATAATCTATATAATAATAAAATTAATCTTCCATTGTTCATTATTAATTTATCCATCTAGATGAGCTGTGTCGTAGCATTTGAAAACACACACACAATATTTATATACATGTGTATATAAATATACATTCAGACACATTCATGTATTTTATTTACGTACTTGTCCTTTTTTATTGTCACTGTCAAAAACAATATTAATAATTAAAAAAAAACATTTCCCTTTTTTTTATACTTTCAGACGATGGAATTTTTATATTGAAATATAAATAGATGATAAGAGTAACATTTATAAGCACCCACGCTTCAATTTAAGTTGATTAAGATATTTAAAAAAAAAAAAGTTGATAAATAAAATAAATTGTAAATGAGTCTCACCATAAGTCGATAAGTTCCGTTTTATCGGCTTTTAATTAATTAAAAAAATATTAATTAATTAAAGTAAATTCATCCATATTTGCTGAAATCAAATAACACATTTTATTTATGCATCTTTTTTTATCGTATGTTTTCATGATAAATTAATAAATAATAATGATAATAATAATAATAATTGTAATAATGTAAGTACACTAGGCATGAGCTACGTTTGCTGCAGACGTTCTCAAAATTAAAAAAAAAAATTAATAATTAGGGATTGATAGTTTTATTGACGTAATTTATTGTAAAAAAAATTATATCATTAAATGATTTATAAATTATGAAAAATTAATTATAATAAATGATCATGGCGATGATTTAAAATCTTGGTAAATTATAACAATACTGTAATTATAACTTTTTTTGTAATTAAACCAGCAAGCTAATTGATTAAATAAAATACAAACCGTTTTTTACACCTTAATTACTAGTCAACAATATCTTTAATTTTTATTTTTTGGTGTCGATAAGTGATACAGTATTTTTTCTTCTTCTGATATATCAGCAGGTGCTCCAGACATCAGGTCCCGGCCTTCCATTGTCTTAGGAAAGGCAATGACGTTTCTGATGCTCGGTGACTTGCAGATAATTGATATCAAACGGTCCATTCCTATTAGTGATAATTAATTACCATTCAGAAATGTCTATTACAATTATAATAATAAATATTTATTTAAAATACCAAAGGCAATGCCTCCGTGTGGAGGAGCTCCACTAGCTAATGCTTCCAACAAGTGTTTCATTTCTAAAGTATCGATGTTCAACATGTTAAGTACTTGCTCCTGTAGCTTCGAATTATGGTTTCTTATGGAACCACCAGCTACTTCGGATCCATTCAACACTAAATCGTAATGCAATCCTCGTACCTACACAATAATAATAATAATTATAATTTTATTTATTATCATTATCATTATTTATACCAACTTTCAATGGATCAGTCTCCAGATATTTGACGTCATCAGGATGAGGCGCAGTGAACGGATGATGAGTCGAAGTAATACTTCCGTCCTCTCCCTTTTCAAACAAAGGAAAGTCAACAATCCAAAGGAATTTATAATCCTGAGTTCTTATTGTAAGTCCTTTTAATTCCATAACATTTGCAAACTCAACATTTATTTTACCGAGAAGTTTTCTCTAAATATTTATATAAATTAATTACACGTGATTTATTTATTTGTTTATATAATTAAATACTTACAGCATTATTTTTACTACCATAGGCTAAAAATAAAGCGTCAGTTTTATTTACACTCAGTCGTTGAGTCATACCATAAATATTTACGCCGAACTTTTCAACCTTCTCCCGCCATGAATCATCTTGAATTTTAATTTGCATTAATTTAACGTCTTTAAAATTTTTATCTCTGATATCATTCAGTTGGGCTTTCACTGCAGCTGTTAAATGTTCCTGCGAATTAAAATAAATTACAAATTAATTACTGACCACTTTAACATACCCACATTTTAAAAAATAAATTTACCGCTCCCGCGGCTATGGGCAAGGCGTAAATTTCATTATCATCACTATCTTCGGATTTAGGTACATTAAATATACGATAAGGAAGCCGGAGATCTGGTTGGTCTGTTCCAAATATTTCCATCACTTGTTCGTAAGTGAAGTGTCTAAAAGGAGGAATCAACTCAGCAAAGTCTTTAGGCCAACAATGACATAAAAGATCTTCGACTAAACTAATAATACCTTGGCGATCAACAAATGACATTTCTATATCCAGCTGGAAGTTAATTTGAATAAATATCTGATAGTAAATTAAAAGAAATAAATAAAAAATGACCAAGAGATTTACTTGAGTGAACTCTGGCTGACGATCAGATCTAGCGCCTTCATCCCTATAACATCTAGCGATTTGAAAATACCTATCAATCCCTCCGACCATCAGCAACTGCTTGAATTGCTGAGGACTCTGGACGAGTGAATAAAATTTTCCTGGCTCTCGAGTCGGCACCACAAACTCTTGAGCTCCCTAAAAATAATTATTACTTCAAAAACAATTAATCAAGTGCTAATTTAAAGAAACTAGTCATTAATAATTACACCGGGGGTCCGTCTGAAGAGAGTAGGGGTTTCTACATCAACAAACCCGCAGTGATCTATCAGGTATCCGCGTAATTTGTGCATAAACTGAGATCTCAATCGTAGATTTCTTTGCATTGAGGGAAATCTTAGTGACAAGTATCTATACTGCATCTGCAGCATTTCCTTGGGTACATTGTGCTTTCTAATATAAAAAGGAAGCTGTGACACGGCGTTATTTAAAATTTCAAGTGACTCGACAACAATTTCTATGCTACCAGTCTTCATTTTTTCATTTTCTTGTCCTGCTGGCCTTGGTGCTACTTTTCCTGTCACTGAAATAACACTTTCGAAGTTTGATTGCTCTACAGCTTTAATCAAAGATTTTTTCTGCAATGAATAATAATTATTGCATCATTAATTTAAATTTATACTTATTTTAATAAACAGGATCCTCACATCATCAGGAATCAACAACTGGATAGTTCCATAGGAATCTCTTAACGTAATAAATTTTCCCATTCTCTGATACTCCATCCATCCGCATAAATTCACTGTCTCTCCAACATCTTCAACTCCAAGTTCTCCACAAGTGTGCGTTCTCTGCAGATACTTATTAACTGGCAATAATTCTTTCCTCGGATTTTTAACTTGCGGATAATCTTGACTGTAATGTGCTGATATTTTTTTTCCACCACCAACTTTATTCTTAAATTTTTTAATTTTCAGTAAACAGAATTAAAAATAAATTATTATCTTTTAAATTTTTAATTACCTCTGACTTTTTTACTCCCAACACGGAATCATTTAAAATGGATCCTGTACATCGATGCAAATAATTTAGTCCCCGTCTTATTAACATATTTTTTGGAATTATTTATTTATAAAAAATATTCTTGATAGCATGTGGAGATTTAAAGTTTTTTTTATTGTAAAAAATTCTGTACAGTTCAACCTGCAAAAGAATTATTTTTTCTCCCACCATTTTTGAACAGTCGAGTCATTGCTGCGCATGCGCGACAGTGCAAATTCTTGCACTTCAACATAATCAAGTAGTGGGAAAAAAAGATCACTCTTTTGCGGACTTGACTATAAATTTTCTTATGAAAAGAAACCTTTAAGTTTTTGTATTGTCAAGCACTAGGAAGTACAGGACTAGGTTATGTTTCAGTTGCATCGTAGAGTTTACGATTACAAGCACAGTAATTTTTAAGTAACAATTAATGAAATTGTTTATTGTAAATGAAAGCTAACAACTGATTTAAATATTTAAATTTAATTGGAAGGAATTTTCAAACCAAGTTCTGAAGTTTAAAAAAAAATAAACATTTAATTATTTACAAACATGGTAAGTAATTTATTTTTAAAAAATATTTTTGTTTGAAAAATTAATGTAAATATAAATATTTTAATTTATTTTAGTTGCCGCTTTCATTACTCAGGACAGCGCAAAATCACCCAATGGTAATTATTTAAATAATAATTAAAATTTTCGAATTATTTTTGGTACTAATTTTATAAAATTTAATTATTTAGTTGGTGGAATTAAAAAATGGAGAAACATACAATGGACATTTAGTTAGTTGTGATAATTGGATGAATATCAATCTCAGAGAAGTGATTTGCACATCTAGGGTAAGAATTTATTTTTCATGTTAATTTAAATAGTATATTGTGTGACCGCTAATAAAACGAAACAATTTCAAACTGCGGATGAAGTTGGCTGACATCACCCGCAGTTTGAAATCGTGATTTATCCTGACTTACACACAATATTTTTCATGATTACCTGGATTGGAACTTAGTTTCATACAAAGTTAGAACTGTCATTTACGTAAATTTTCATTCGCGGCATTGGACCGAAATTCGCTTGTTTTGACTGTGGGTTTACGATATATCTCGAGACACTGAAACTTTGAGAAGTTTCGATGCTGGTATCAGGAAAATTAAATTTACATTAATAATTATCATGCTGCGTTCTAGGACGGTGACAAATTTTGGAAAATGCCAGAATGCTACATCAGAGGCAGTACCATAAAATATTTACGTATTCCGGACGAAGTAATAGACATGGTGAAAGAAGACGTTCAAATGAAATCACGAGGAAGAGGTGAAATGAAAGGCAGAGGTGGCCAAAGTCAGCGCGGAGGCCGAGGAGGAGGTCGTGGTGGCGGCACTTTTGGTAACCGCGGCAACAGAGGACCGGCACCTTTGGGTCGTGGTGGCGGCGGCAATCAAGGCAACAAACCCCTTAATAAAAACAGAAATAAATAAATCTTAATTACTATCATTACTTAATAATGTATTATTTAATAATTAAATAAAAATCCTGTGGATTATGAAATTAAAAGAAATTAATTGGTTTAATTTAATTAATCTTTATTGGTAGTCACGTTTAAAAAAAGTTATTTTTTTTTATATGTTTTGTACTTATAAATGAAATTTTACGACAAATATTTCAATACACACTAAAATTATACGAACATTTTTTAGTGACTTATCGATAATATTTTTCTTAATCGATCGATTTTATCTATTATTCACAAATGTTGTTACAATAATAATAATAATAGAGATCATAAACGGTCTCAAAATAATCCTTAATTAAGAATACAATTATTTATTAATAGTAATAATTTATTTTTCGTGCTATTAATGGTTACGATGATCCTAGTTCTCTCCACTATTCACATTATAAAAAAAGACTTAAAAGATAAGGGATGATTTCTGCTCCCTTGAGTTGTCGACTAATTTACGTACATAAATTCGTCTGCGTCAAATCAGTCGACTTTGTGCCATCCTGGCTACTGGTACACATGTCTGTTTGACAACTGCATCATATTGTCTATCGGCCTTCAACTGTAATACGAAATAAAAATATTATTAGATGGTTGAATTAAAATATGTTGATGATAATCTGGTAGGGAAATTGTGGAAATGAACTTACTGTAAGATGCTAAATCGATTTCATCTGGTAATTCCGTGATGTTGACGTCAAACCTCTCTTGGACATCATTCAATATTTTAGCGTCGCTCTCATCACTGACTAATGTTATCGCGAGACCTTTGGTACCAAAACGACCAGCTCGTGCTACACGATGCAAGTATGTGTCTGAATCTTCGGGCATGTCGTAATTAAATACGATATTTACTCGTTCGATATCCATACCACGTCCGAACAAATTAGTCGCCACCAAAATACGCTAAAAAAAAAAAATATAAATTGAATACTTGATGATTAATCAATTTTTTTTTAGTATAAATTATTAACAGAGAGGTCAAGAGTAAAACAATCTCAAGTTCTCGTAGTCGTCTTGATTATTTACCTTTTGGAAATCTTTGAACTGTTGATACCTCGACAAACGTTCTTCCTGGGTCATTCCTCTGTGAATGCCAATTGCTGGGAAATTTTGTTCCGTTAATAATTGGGCTAAGGCCATGCACCTTTGCACAGATTTAACGAAAATAACAACTTGATTAAATTCTAATACATCAAGAAGTTCAAATAATTTTTTATTTTTTTCGTTTTCCTTGAGCTTGACGTAGTGCTGCTGGAGACCGTGAAGCGTAAGTTTCGCTTCGTCGTCAACGTAAACTTCCATAGGCTGTAAAAGTATAGATAAATTAGTAATCATGTAAACCACCAGTTATATTATTTAGGATTTCATTTCCATGGAGAATTGACTTTAAATGTTGAGCGAAAATTAATGTAAAAATAAAAATAATTTTGAATTTAAAAAAAAATTTCAAGTGAATCAACTAGTTGTTACAGATTTAAATTTTGAATATAGATTCTAAATAGAAAGTTGCGTTGAATATAAATGTTTGGATTCTTAATCGTTGATCAGATAGTCACTCTGGTTACATACGCTCCGGTGACTGTCCACTGTCAAGGAAGATGCCAGCCAACTTGGCAGTGGATCCCTTGACAGAGTTAACGATGGTGTTTGTGTCACCCAGGAATGCTCAGCCACACCATCCTCTGTGCCCGATTGATGGTTACACTCTCCTCTAGATAGATCGATCTTTTGATTCACCGCGACTATCATCTTGATTGAAACGCGAGGTATCATGCTTACGGGTAACAGTAGACAAAACAATAGGGTGCTTTTCAGCAGGCATTCAAGTTTGAATCCACTAATATATATATATATATATATATTGTTGTCATAACTTTACTCATTAGCTCGATGCACCAATTATCAACGGCCCCATATAATTATTATTAATTATTTATTTATCGGACGCGATTTAAAAATTTGTTTCTTATTATTATGAAGATACGGTCTAATTTTTTTTGCCCTATCTAATTCCCCATAAGCGCACCCCGTAAATCCTCTTGAATCTTCTTTCTTGTAATCTTCTTTCTTCAGGATGTCTTGAAGTCTTCTTATTAAAACCAAAGTATTTAAAATACCCTCCCTCCCTCCCACCATTATTATTTAAAAATATTAAATATTTAACGGGTGTTAAACGCGAGTAAATTTTTTGAGATAAGAGAGGATTATTGAGGCGAGGATAAAATTGGGAAGTTATCAAGGATTAAAATGTGATTTGGTTCAGCGTATGAATTTTTTGCGGACATTGGATGTTGATGTCCGGTTCCAAAGGATTGCGGACGTGAAAGTTTTCAGGATAGTTCAGATGTGTAAAGTATTTGGATAGATTTATACAACGGTTGGTGTCACTAGCTAGCCTAACCCGCGGGTATTAATCCTCGAACGTTATATTTCGCGAGGCCTGAGCGGTCTCCTGGGTGTAAGCATAGGGCCAACGAGGTAGAATCGATCGAGGATCGCAGTGAAGAAGAAGTTTGGCTAATTACATCTTGCATGAATTTTTTGCAGACTGGTCTAATGTCCTTAGACAATGTTGCGCTGAACATCATCACTTGCTTGCCGTGAGGAGTGCTACGGAAGATTTCTTGTACATCTCGTCTCATATCTGTAATCAAAATTTTTCTCATATTAAAAAACCGTTTATTGGCAATTAAATAAATTAATTGGTAACTAATAAAATATTAAGTCAGTTGTGGGTGGTAGAAAATGTTTGTCATCATTTTAGGCTCGTGACGAAAGAGGACATCATTCTTAGTTTTTTTTTTTTTTTAAATTAATTAAAATATTAATTATAAATTATGCTTACCCAATAATTCGAGCATCTTATCACATTCGTCGAGAATAAAATGTTTCAAGTGTTTAAGATTAAGTTTTTTGGTGCGCACAAGTGCAAGAATACGTCCTGGTGTTCCTACCACAATATGTGGGCAGGTATTTTTTAAAACTTCTTCATCTTTTTGAATTGGAAGTCCACCAAAGAAGACACCAACCTTTAAAATAAAAATAATAAAACATAATTAGATAAATTATAAAAATATTAATTTGAAAATTAATATTTGTAAGTCTCCATCAGTAGTGGGTAGTGGTAAAAAGTGATGTCATCATCTTTAGGCTAAGAATAGTGTTACATCATCTGGAGATTGTTGACTTTTAATGTTTTTATAATAAGTAATAAAAAGAAAAGTTTAAATGTAAATGAATATTAATATCTCACCTTGACTTGAGGCATATATTTGCTGAATCGCTCATACTCTTTACTGATTTGGAATGCTAATTCACGTGTATGGCACATTACCAACACGTACACTTGATTCTCTGTTAGCTCAAGCTGTTGCAGAGTTGCCAACACAAATACAGCTGTTTTTCCCATACCGGATTTTGCTTGGCACAGAATATCCATACCAAGTACAGCTTGTGGAATACATTCGTGTTGAACTATAATTGTAAAAATAAATCATCATTAATTTTTTATTCTTCGTAAGGCTATAAGCATTTAGTTTACTAATTTTAAATGTTCTGAATAGATAAATAATCATAATTATCATATGTCCCTATCTATAGAAATTCGTCATTCATTTAAAAAAAATCAATAGTACTGGTATTAGTTATAAAAATATATATTACCTTCTGATGGATGCTCGAAACCGCAGTCAACAATGGCCCGAAGAATTTCTGGTTTCAGCAGGAAATCTCTGAAACCGCTGCTGTGGATTGAAACGTATGTACCCTTGACTTCTTTTTTAGCCGGCGCGTCTCCACTCCCATCAACTACCGCCTCGGTCTGTTCCTCATCTTCGTAATCCAAAAGGTCATCGTTATCAGCCATGATTGTGAATGGGTTTTATTATCTAAATTAATAAAAAAAAAACACGTGGTTAAATAAATAACTTCAAAGTTATAACCCAAGCTTGCTCTACAAGTTCATAGACAAAGGACTACGCCGCCATTTTCAGTAGCATGCTTACTTGGTAATTATTTACTCTAATAATGACTAATATCGACAAATTTATTCTAGATCAATTTAAAAATTTCTAGATCTGATCAATTGTAAAATTGTATTGTATATTGAGACGAATTTAATTTGTGAAAGTAATAAAAATCAACTGATTTAAAATACTGGATAATAGTCGGCGTCTTTTTTCAACAGATGAATTTATATCGCGTTTAAATATTCAAATAATATAATAATTTAGCAACTCAATGGTTTAATTACTTTAGTAGTTGTTAAGTGTTAACATAGAATGTAATTTAAATATCGATTGGTGATTTAAATATTATAGATAAATGGATTTAAAACTTACTTGTAACTGTTGCGAAGCCGAGCTGATCTCAAATGACGCTGTGTTATAAAGATTGTAATGGCTACCCTCCAAAATGCCGACGTTGCTTGTTTGAGACCGGAAGTAAGTCACGCCCTCTATAAATACATACTCAAAAATAATTATTTTCACTGATAATAATTACCAAGTACAATTTTATTATTATTTAAACAACTTTAATAAACATTTAAATTACGGCGGAAATTTTAAATAATTTAAAAACAAATTTAAACAACTTAATTTTTAGAAAGAGTTTTTAAAAAGCGACAGGTGCGAGATTTTAATGGCGACGATGGCGGAAGTATTGGAGTCAAAATAAATGTTAAATATTTTAATAAATTTATTTAAAAAGAGGGTTTTGAATATACATCGGAAGTTAATTGTACGCATGATTCATAAATAAAATAAATAACAGTGTCATAACAATGGCGTTTAGTTTATCTGCTTTTTCATATATTATTTCACTGATTGTTGATGCATTTCTCATATTTTTCGCTATTTTCCATGTAAGTATTTTAAATTAACAATACTTATAATTATTTGTCTTAGAAATTTTTTTTTTGCTTCATAAACTAATTATTCATAACCTTTAACTGATGACTTTGAATATTTTCAAGTTCAATTTGGCTAATAAAAAACTTTATATTGATTAAATTAAAAAATTTTTTTACAGGTGATTGCATTTGATGAATTAAAAACGGAGTATAAAAATCCTATTGAGCAGTGCAATAGTCTCAATCCTGTATGTAAATAAGTTTTACTTAAATAAATTTGTTTTCTCAAGAGATAAGATAAAAAAACGATTATTTTATTTTTAGCTCGTACCTTTTGAATATGGGCTGCATCTTCTGATAAATGTATTATTCTTGATAAGCGGGGAATGGTTGTCAATATTAATAAATGCTCCGTTGATTGCCTACCATGTAAACAGATACTTGACGAGGCCGGTAATGTCAGGTCCTGGTCTGTATGACGCTACGAGTATTTTAAATGCCAATGTTTTGGCAAGATGTCAAAGAGAGGGATGGATCAAACTTGCATTTTATTTGCTTTGTTTCTTCTATTATTTATACGGGTATGCTTTCATTATTTACTATCCTATTTTTATTTATTTTCATATCACCTGCATTGAAACTGCGAGTTTAAATGTCACCAGACATTTAAATTTAAACTTTTAAATCAGGTAGTTATTATGAAAAAAAAAATATATATATATATTGTGTCATGTCTGAAATCTTTTTGATTTGCTGTCACAAAATATTCAAGTAAAAAAATTATAAAAAGTTTTTTTTTTTTTTTTTTTCAGAATGATAAGTTCACTTATTCACTAAGTGATTTTTAAACTGCCAACGAATGCAAATTTTTATGTTATTTATAACTTAAGATGATAAATAAAAAATACAAAGGGCTATTAAGTAATAAATCTTCCAAAGCCTAGCTCTTATTTTTGGTTAATTAGTAAACCATAGTGCCAATCTTCGAGATTGTTCCAGTGTATCAGCAGCTACTAAAGTTTTGCCTTAATGATAATTATTAAAATTATTCGAACAAATTAACACTACAATGCAGATTAGTGTTAAGTGTCAGGTACATATACTGTAATGACTTTAAATAATTTTTGTCATCCATACTATAAATTTAGGGGGGTAATTAAATAATTATATACTTGTTTATCGATTCAAGAGATTTTCTATTGTAATGATTAATGATGTACAGATTTTTTACTTTATCAATACATGAGTATCAGCATAATTCTAGTCATTGATCTGCTATTCATTTTTTTTTGTCATTTGAAGCTTTAATATTTTTTTTTTTAATTATAACAGCGAAACTTACTGTAGTTTATTTACTTGATAAGTAAAAATCGTTTTATAATTAATGATGATTAATATTAAAAAATGTACAAAAGCAATTATTTATTAATATGTATTACCGCCACCTCTTAAATATTTGGTATATAATTTAAACTATCGAATTGACTAGTTTTCAAAAATCTTTTACATAGATATCAATTTAATTAGCGTTAATTATAAAATTTAAAAACATGGTATCAAAAGTATAAATTCATTAATTTAAAATTGTTGCAATTAAATACTGTTTAGAAAAAAGAATATTAATAAATTTCATTGTAACAAATTGTAATGTGATGAGTTATAAGTCTTTTTTAAATATCGACAAGTTTTGGCAGTCGCAAAATATGTTTTTCGTATATATAAAAAATAACCAATATAATTATTACTTTATTTCGATAAATTTTCTTTGAGCCATTCCTCAGTGAGCTCCTCCAGTTCTCGCACTTCGAAACATTTTGTCAGCTCGACTTCTTTCTGAAGAACGAGTTTCATTGTTGCGTACAAAACTTGCAGATCCATTTGAATATCTCGTGGTGTGTAAAATATAAAACACATTGGGTAGGCTATCCTACCATCTGAATGCTCCATTTTATATGAGTACACAATATATCTTGGTTCATGACTTGGTATTATTTCTTGCAGTTCATCTATTTCGACATCCTGAAATAATTTATTGCAATAAATTAATAAAATTAAGTTTAAATATTCAATTTAATGAGAAAGTAATTTAAAATGGCTTTTTTCAAAACGACACTGAAAGTAACAGACACTGAAATTTTTTTATTTCAAATAAATAAAATATCCTGATCAAGAACTACGATTGGAAAATTTGAATCAGGAATTTCCAGTTGAAAGTTAATTAGAAATCGGAATAAAAAGTTTTTATTCTGATTCATTCTGATGGGAAAATTTAAATCGGGTACTCGAAACGTTCCAGAGTAATTCTGATTGGTTCTCTGTTTCCAATTACATCTGATAGAAATCCGATGGAGTTTTAATCAGATTCAATCGAAGTTTGTAATCAGGATACTGATGAAAAAAATTTCATGAATAAAAAAAAAATCTTTTTCTACTCAATTACTTTTTATGATCTAATCAATCAATTTTTTAAAATACTTAATTTTGTAGTTTATCGTTTTTAAAAAAAATAAAAAAATATTAGACGTCTGCTAACTTAAGTATCATTACTTTTTTACATAAAATTCATTCATGTCTGCTACTTTTCGCGTCATAAAAAAAGTTTACCTCAATAAGTTGATCCAAGCAGACAGTTTGTTTTTCACGATTAACTTTTATAATCAACGCAGCATTTTTTTTACTCTTACGGAATCGGAAATCTTTTATCGCTTTTCTCACTTCATCTTCAATGTCACACGTACTCTGCGAAGTCTAATTAAAAAACAAACAATTGTCAGATTCCAGTAGTAAATATTTACACGCCTCAATAGTTTAAATTTATAACAAAAAAAGTAATTAATAAAATTAGTTTACCATATTGACAGATTTATAAAGATGTAGTAAGTCCGGATGTACCAGTGCCAGTACCAGTAAGTGATGTGATGATGAATCAGCTAGAGATTGTCAAGGTCAAAATTGTATTGTAATTGATTATTTAGTTCAATAGGGAGAAGTGAACACAAGTGTTTTTTATATATTTCTTTGTTTTATAAAACGGTTATTATTCGCTCGTTAAAAATTCACCTTATCCTTTTTTTATCCAGCTCCAACTCCTCCCACCCACACTTACTATAGTTTTTAAAACCATAGTATACCAGTACCGAGTCAGTACCAATACTAATACAATATATTTTTCACATACATTGCAGCAGGTTGTCATTAGCCTACATCTCCAAGTAAATATTACTCATTAAAAACTGGATGTTGTTGTTTAATAAATAACAAGTAATAATAAATTATGACTGAAATAATGAAGCGACGATTTTTAATTGTTTTTTTAATTATTTACTCACTGTCACTTGGTAAGAATTTAAATAATAATATTAAATATTAAAAACCTAGATGTAATTTATCTTTATGGTTAAAAACATGAATCATTTTATTATTGTATTATGTTTTAGGCAACGCCCTAGAGTGTTATGTCTGTGACAATCAGGAGGGAAATAGAGAAAAATGTTTGAATTCAATAATAACATGTGAGCACACTGAAGATGCTTGTTACACTGAAATAAGATGGGGAAGTAGGTGTTTTTTTTTTTATATTAAAATCATCAAGCATCACCTGGACCAGGTTCACTGACGTTTATTTATATTTTGTCTCCAGGTCTGCCTTATTGGTCCGAAGGAGCTCCAAAGCAATACTACGTTTCGAAGAAATGTATGTCTTATGATGAGTGCGATAGACAGAAAAAAAGAAATATGAAAGATTGCACTTATGTGTGGTACCAAGATTGGAAATGTTCTGATTGTTGTAAAGGAGATCGTTGTAATTATTATATTTTCGTAAGTAATAGTAATATATTTTATTTGTATTACATTTGAGCTTTACGATACTTTAGAAATCGTCTTACTTTCAGTCTCCTTCATTTACAAACTCACCCCGTCGCTCTCATTTCTGCTGACTGTAATCTAAAACCTTTGTCTCTTTACAAGCTAAATCTCTTTTGCTACCTAGTGGTCTTTAATTATACTTTGAATTTCCCGAAAGTAGGCACACATACACCTCACTCAATAATTACTGCCTGACCTTACTCTTATCATTTCCTCCCATTCCAATATTCTGTTACCTCTTTTTTTAAGTCCTACACATCCGCACCTTATTCTTACTCATTACTCTTTGACTCTACTTTTTATCCCATCTCTTTTCCAGTAGTTTATAATTTTCCAAGTATTTTAATTGAATAAATCCCTTATCCTTCTTCGAATTATGATCTGGTCATTAATTAATTTGTTTATTATTTGCAGTCATCAGCTAAAAGATACAGCATATCAACAAGTTGTCTGCTGGCAGCAGTTGCTGCAGGTCTAATCAGAATTTTTAAATAAATTACAGACGTAATTAGTCTGTCGTTATAGTCAGTAGTAAGGAAATCAATCCGTCCAATTTTTGAATCTCAATAAAAATAATAATCATGTTTTATAAATTAACACCATCAACTGCCTGGAAGTTTTTATATAAATATTTTACTCATTTTATTTTTTGATTATTTTTATTTGATAAGTCTTAAAGGCCTATACAAATACTAACGATAGAGATTAGTATATTTAGGATAAATTTTTACACAATTATTTATAATGATAAAAGGAAATTTTTCCTTTAAATAAATCAACAATTATTTTTATTATGTATTAAATAATTTTATTTAATTAAATTGTATTAATAAAACCGTCCGTTTATATGTAATATAAAATATATTTTTAAAAAGCAGAAACTAGGGTCATTATTTATTACCATTGAGAACCATTGTAACAATTAAAATTATATTTATCGTAACTTTATCACTTAATGAATCTCATATCGCTCAAGCAAGATAAGAATTACGAAATTAAATAATTAAAACAGAGATTATCAGATTTAATACATCAAACATTATTTTTATCTGTCAGTTCAAGTAATAAACAGTTTTAACTTTAATTTTATGTTTAAATAGTACTGTTGCTTAAACTTTCATTTAAAGAAGAATAAACTCGCTGAAGTTTCGGGTGAGTTGTCATCTTAAATTCCTTTAAATTTGTCATTTATTTAAATTATCAATTGTATTTTATATCGCAGTAGTAAACTGATTCAGTTACAGGTGTGTGCAAGGAAATTTCGTGTATAAAATAAAACAATTTTACCGCAACATAATTTTAATTTTGATAAAAATATTGTAGATCGTAGAGATCATGAAAATATTTGGATTTGGTAGGATAATAAATGCGTTCACGAGGAAAAAATTAATTTCAACACCTTCGGAGTCTGGTCTAGCAAGATGTCTTTCAACATTAGACCTCACGGCTCTTGGTATTGGATCGACTCTTGGTGTTGGTGTTTACGTTCTTGCAGGATCTGTTGCTAAGAATCTCGCCGGTCCGGCTGTGGTGATTTCTTTTGCTATCGCTGCGGTGGCTTCAATGTTCGCAGGTGAATTACAGTAAATATAAATTAACAACATGAATTAATAAATCAGTTGTACTAATGTCCCTATTAATTGGACAGGTCTCTGCTATGCAGAGTTCGGCGCCAGAGTACCCAAGGCAGGGTCAGCTTACGTCTATAGTTACGTTACAATGGGAGAGTTTACCGCGTTCTTAATCGGCTGGACCCTCATTCTGGAGTACGTGATCGGTTCTGCGAGCGTCGTCCGGGGCCTCAGTACTTACGTCGATGCTTTATTCAATAATTCCATGCGAACTGCTTTTCAATCGGCGGCTCACTTTGAAAATGATCATTTTTCTCCCTACCCGGATTTCTTTGCCTTCGGAATCACAATCGCATTCTCTGGTGAGAGCACAAACGTCATAAATAATTTATATTTATTTAAATAAAATCATTTATTAACTTTTCAGTCGCTCTGGCATTTGGAGCTAAAGAGTCGTCGCTGGCAAATAATTTTTTTACTCTAGTAAATTTAGGAGTCGTGCTATTTGTCGTTGGTGCTGGATCTATAAAAGGTAAGTTCACCACTTTGTAATTATAAATTCAATAAAATTTATACTTATCTACTTATTTAATAAACGACAGCGAACGTAGCGAATTGGAAAATTAATACCGGGTGCACAAAAGAACCGTGTGGCGAACGTGGAACCGGAGGATTCGCACCTTACGGAATCGCGGGAATAATAAAAGGAGCAGCTTCATGTTTTTATGGATTCATCGGGTTCGATTGTGTAGCAACGGCCGGTGAAGAAGCCAAAGATCCTAAGAAGTCAATCCCCATCGCTATCGTCGCCTCACTTACTGTTGTCTTCCTCGCGTACTTCGGAGTCTCTGCCATCCTGACGACAGTTCTGCCGTACTATGAACAAGACCCCAATGCTCCATTCCCACACCTCTTTGAAGTAATCGGGTGGGATTGGGCCAAGTGGTTCGTGTCCATCGGCGCGATCTGCGGTCTGTGTTCAAGGTAATCATTTAAAATTTTTTCATACATTCAGTTTATTAACTACTACATTAAATAATTAAATTTTTTAGTTTACTTGGTGCAATGTTTCCCCTACCGAGAGTTATCTACGCAATGGCTTCAGACGGTTTGATATTTAAATGGATGGGCAAAGTCAGCTCGCGTTTTCACACTCCAATGATGGGTACACTTTCAGCAGGATTTCTAACTGGTAATTTATATATTTATTTACATCATTAATAATTAATTTTTAATAAATATATTTCTATATTTATTTTATCAGGAGTACTTGCTGCTATTTTTAATCTAGACCAACTTGTCAAGATGATGAGCATTGGAACTTTACTCGCATATTCAATAGTCGCAGCATGTGTCCTTATTTTGCGGTAAATTCAAATTAATTCTAACAACAAAAACATCATTAATTAATAATTATTGGATTTAAATAAAATAATTAATTAGGTATGAAGAAAGTGAAGCGTATGAAAAAAAAGTTGACAGAGATCCAAGGACATTGAAATTTATTGTAATGCAATTGATAAATGCAAATAATATCCAACTTTCAACAAAACTCACCTCTCAAATTGTTTCTGTTCTTGTATTTATTTACTGTAAGTATTTTAATTATAATTATAATTAACAATAATTTAATTATCTATTTTAAAACTACTGATGATTATCATTAATTATTGCAGTCATTCTTTGCTTCTTGATTACGGGCCTCCTTACAACTTTTGCCACCGAACTATCCGAGGGCAGACCCTGGCTAATTGCAATACTTGCAATTTTAGTGATACTTCTGATTGCTATCCTTGTGTTTATTTATTATCAGCCTGTTTCAGGGAAGAAATTAACATTCTCTGTAAGTTTCTAAGTTCTGAAATAAATAAGTAACAGTTTAAAATGAATAAATTTAATTTTAGGTTCCACTGGTTCCATTTTTACCAGCGCTCAGCATCATCATAAATGTCTATTTGATGATGATGCTGGACGTCATGACGTGGATAAGATTTTCGATATGGATGGCTATTGGTTTGTATTAAAGAATAATTACAGTAATAAATAATTAATAAGAACAATTATATTTAATATATAATATATAAAATTATTTATTTTTATGCAGGACTATTCATATATTTTTCATACGGTGTTTGGAATAGCATACACCGCGTGAAGACTTAGTGATACATGAGATTAATTAAGTTAATTTATAAGTTTAAATGTAATATTAATAATTAACAAAATAAATATCTATTTATAAATAATATCTAATAAAAAAATTTTTTTTTCATCGAGGTAATAAATTTTGGTAAAAAAAAAAAAATATAATCTCATAAATATTAATTTGTAAAAATTATGGGAGCCGTTGATTTGTCAATTTGGTGGGCATCAAAAATATAAAAGATTCTTTACATATTAAATAGCGATTTCAAGTCATCCAGAGAAAGTTTGGACGCAACTTTGCCAGTGCCACCTAATACTGAATCGGCAAGTGACATTTTTTTCTCTTGCAACTGCTGAATTCGTTCCTCAATAGTATCTGAACAAATAATCTTGTAAATATTAACATTTTTCTTTTGCCCAAATCGATAAATTCGGTCTTGAGCCTGAGATTCAAGCTGTGGGTTCCAGTGGATGTCAACAAGAAGCAAATGGTTGCCACCAACGAGATTGAGTCCCACCCCGCCGGCACAGAGTGACAGCAGAAGGATTCGAGGATTTTTTTTCAAGTTAAAATTGTCGACAATTGTTTGGCGGTTTTTTACAGCAACTTGTCCAGTGAATTTTTCAAAAGTAGCACCAGGTATTGTACGCAGACAATCACCGATTATATTAAGATACGATGTCCACTGGGACACTACTATTAACTTCTCATTTTTATCCAAAATCCCGCGAACGAGGTCAAGAATTACTCGTAACTTGGAACTGTGTCGCTTTGATTCAAATACCGGATTCTCTGAGGTCAAAAGATTTTCGACCACCCGCTGGTCAACTCCTATTTCTTCTTCGTCTTCATCATCACCATGCTCTGAAGTACTTATTGAGATATTCATACGTATCATTTGTGAAACAAGACCATCATTATTTAATTTATCTTCTAATCCATTGATTTCCATTTCTTCCTGATCAAGCATCTCATGGATCAACGCTGGCTGGCAGCAAATCTGACGCAGCCTTAACAGAAGGACCAAAATTTGATGCGATTTAACCTCAGCGTGGTGAGCTAGTAGTTGTTGTTGCGCTTTATTGAACTTGGTATTGTGATAATTAACAGGCGCTCTATAATCCGTAGCACCCAGTTGGAATAGTGTTTGTTTTTCAGCTCGCTGATGTAAAAATTGAGCAAATATTGTCTTTGAATGCATCATAACTTTGTCGTACACCAGTCGTTCCTCTTTGTCTAGCGATACTTTGATGACATCAATCTGTTTCTCTGGTAGAGACTCCAGCTCCCCTTTCATCGTGAGTTCCTGCTTCGTACGACGAAGCATCAGAGTCTTCATCACGGTAGCGAGTCTCTCAACGCCAGCGTCGCTTTTGTTCTCTACCCAACGCTTCCATACCCGGATGTCATCAAAGGGTGAGCACTGAAGGAATTTCAGGATAGCAAATATGTCCGTTTCTTTATTGTGAATAGGAGTACCCGTGAGCGCCCATCGCTTGGCAGCCTTCAGCTTACAAACTGCATCACAAGCTTGACTCTTGTGGTTGCGAATAGTGTGCGCTTCATCTAGGATTACACGTCTCCAGCAAATTTGAAATATCTGGCCCTGGGTTTTACACTCACGCGACAGAATATTGTACGTTGTAATTACCATGTCATTGCGGGCAAGACGTCTAGCTGCTTTCTCACGATTGGTACCATGGTACACTTCAACAGTGAGTACTCCACGCTTGCAGCGCTTGTCAACTTCGCCCTTCCACTGATTAATTAGAGAAGCCGGACAAACGACAAGAGTTCCTCCCGGATGCTCGGATCTTCTGCCTCTGCCCATCCATTCGCTACCGTTATTTTCTTCATCGTCACTGGAAGCTTCTGCCAAAGTTTTAATGACCAACGAAATCATCGTGAGCGTTTTGCCGAGCCCCATATCATCTGCGAGGACACCACCACGTGGCTTCTGCGTTTCACGCCATAGTAACCACGCCAAGGCGTGCTGCTGATGGGGCATTAGAGGGATCACAAGTCCTCTTGGGTCTTCTGCACGTTCATTTTCTGTAGGCCGGGATATAAGAGACCCGTGGAGATGCTCTAAACGCTCTACTGTCAGTGCTTGCTCATTTTTAAATGTTTCTAAAGCTTTCTTTCCTAAATGCTCGATGCTAGTGTCAGCCGTAGGCTTTAGTAATTTTGTGCGATTAAACTTTGTTGTGTTATCTGAGTTTCTTTTAGGTGGCGAAGGGCTGTCGTGAGGAAAGTAGTTGGGATCATTGATAGAATCTTCATTATCAGACAAAAGATTGTGACTCTGATGCAGTGATGATGAGCTGGAATTATTTTCTTCAGTTTCCTGGATTTGTTCTAGTTGTCGCTTGCATTCTTCTATGCTTTCGTGATTTTTAAATATTATCATCTTCAATTTTTTTCCTTTGTCAGGAAGAAGCTCAATGTTGCCTTGTAGTAAAAATGCCTGAAAATGAATTTTCATTTATATTTTTGTTAAACAAAAAAAAAAGTTTATTAATAAAAATTTACACAAAAAAATTACCTTTGTTCTTTCAATTTCTTTTGTCAGACGTTCGATTTCATTTTTCAGTTGATTTTTATCAAGTAATTTGGGTAGAGTTTTTTTAGATGGCATTTCTTGTTCATCCTCAGTAGTTGGAACAGATTTATCTATGGATAAAAAAATTAAATTGATTTTTAAATATAATTGACGATTTAAAAGTTTATTCTTATAAATTGTAGAAAAATTATTTTACCAGAATCAATAATAATAATCTCTTCTTGATGGGCACTATCATTTACTTCAATTTTAGATTCATTATGCTCTACATGATTGGCATTGATTTGATCGATTGTTGAGTCGATCGAATTATCATGAAGACTAGTCTCGATACTTGACTTTTCATACGATATTTCTACACTAGAAACGTTCTTTTTGTTCTGCCGAAAACTGGTGGTTAAATCATTTCCGGTTTGATCTCCGTGACTGACATCAGCATTTGAATCTAAACTTTGGTTCCATTTTTTACTGACGTTATTGTTGTTAGTGAATTTTTTTTCATCATATGTAATTTGCTCTTCGAAGCTGTCATCAAAAGTTGAATCTGAAAGTCTGCTGTTTTCTTCTCTGACATCGCTATTGTTATTTAATTTTTTTTTATCACGACCTTTAACTATAAGGTTCTCTTCATCTTCACTAGAGGAGTCAACTGATCGATAAGATCCATTGGTTTTATTTAGCTGTAAGTTATCATCTTCCTGTAAATCTGCATGACTTTCTGACTCACTTTGTTCATCTGATGAATTCGACTTAGCGCGACTTAGATTAAAAATGCTTCGTCGAATTGCTTTTTTGATACTTGGAGTCATTCTTCCCGAGTTTTCATCACCTTCGCCGCTATATGAACAAAATAAATTAGGTTGTAAGTAAAGAGATAAAATATAAATGTCATTACACAAAAAAGTTTTAAAAAACTACTTACTGATCCTCCTCAGAATCTGACAGTATTCGATTGATTCGTTTCCGATTGCGAAATTTACTCGCTCCTATAAAACTATCATCAACTTTTCTATCTTCAAAGTCACTGGTAATTAAAAAACGAAATTATAAGTTAATTATTGACTTACAAATAAAATAAATTAATGACATCCAGCGTCAAAAAAATTAATACTGATTACTTACTCGTTATCTTCAGAATCTGATGGGATTTGCCCGTGTTTTTTAGGAAGTTCAAAACGTTTTGGTGCACCGGCAAAACTTTCATCAATTCTTCCATTTTCCTGCATGCTGTAGACATAAAAATTATAATTTTAAATCTCGATCAATTACTTAAAATGAATTACTTAATAAAACTGAAATTAAATCTTTACCTGTCATATGAGTCTTCAAGTAATGGGCTATTTAGATCAGAACGTTTTTTAATCCAATTTTCATCATCTGAATGACCTGATGTCACTTCAAAGTTGGAGTGTGAATTGTCACTGCGATCATTCTTTGCTTCTATGCTATTAATTAAACACAAGATAATTGATTATTAGAAATCAAAAAAATTAAGTGGCATAGAATGTCATTAGTAAAATAGAATGACATCATTGGCGTCAACAAAAAAAATGAATGCTGACTACTTACTCATCATCTTCAGAGTCTGGAGGGATTCGCTTAAGCTTCGGATTAAGTTCTAAAGATTTTGGTCTACTGAGAAAACTTTCATCACCTTCGCTATTGTCGAAGTCACTGTAAATAAAAAATTCAAAATAATTACAAATAATTTAAAATAAGTAGTGCAAAATTATACGTGGACATTATCAATCACCTCTCATCATCTGTCTCCTGGATTATCACTTTATCATCACTCTGGTTCGTAATTTTTTTAGTCCAACGAGTATCATCTACTGAATCATCCGTGAAAACTTCATCAGAGGAATCAACAACGACAATAGATTTGTTGTGATTTTCCATTACTGTTATTTTTAATTCAACACCACTAATTATTATTATTAATCAATAAATACTTTTCAAACAAATAAAAACGTCTAAGACTTTAAAACTTTTGCATCATTCTATAAATTACAAGTGACGCTTTGGTTTTGTTGTGACCGTTAAATTCAATGGACATGTGATCACTGGAATTTTGAATTTCGACTATACCGCCATCTACTTATTTTTTTTTTTTTCAGCGACTTGTTTGATTTGATTTTTTTTGATTGGATGCTGTGTGAATGCGTTTAAAATTTGGTGGGAAAAATAGAAAATTTTAATTTACAATTACAAGCTAATTAAATAAATTGTAATGGGTATTAAATAAAATATAATTTTTATTTTCATATTATACCATAAAAAATTACATAATGATATATATTAATTCATGTACTTTATCTATATGCTATTTAAAATATTTCTTATTTCATCGTAAATAATTCAAGTTTACATTAAAATTCATTTATCGCTTCAGTTCATTAATTAAAGCCATTGTTGAGGAAAACGTAGTAAATAATAATAAATTTAAGGCTGCTAATCAGTCTTATATATTAAAAAGCGATCGCAGATCGTCGATGGTCAGTTTGGTGCTGACCTTGCCGCTGCCGCTTAAAATTTCTCCTGAAATTTTTAATTTTTTCTGCTGGAGACTCTCAATGCGTTCTTCAATTGTGTCACTGCAGATAAACTTGTAAATAAATACATTTTTTTTCTGACCAAACCGATGGATGCGGTCCTGAGCCTGCAACTCGAGCTGAGGATTCCAATGAATGTCGATCAGCATCAGATGATTTCCTCCCATAAGATTAAGTCCCACTCCACCGGCATTCAATGACAGGAGAAGAATCTGCGGGTCCTCGTCGGGGCTGTTAAACGAGTCGATCATTTTCTGGCGATTGTTAATCGAAGTACTGCCAATAAATAATTTATACGTAGCGCCGTCAATTGAATTTAAATTGTTTGCTATGATTTGCAAGTATCCTACCCACTGGGATACTATTATAACTTTTTCTTTTTTAGTTAATATCTGCTTAGTTACTGTGATAATAGACCGCAATTTAGCACTCTGCCGCTCGGGATCAAATACAGGATTGTCTTTGGTCAATAAATTTTCAATTACTCTTTCACTGACACCACTTTCTTCTTCGTCTTCGTCATCAGGATCATTACCAGTATCGTCTCTTAAATTGACGTTATTTATTTGGTTTAACAATTGAAAGTTAATTGCACCGTCACCAAGAGCTTGTGGGTCTAAATCATTTTTATCCAGCATGGCGTGAATCAGAGATGGATGGCAACAGATCTGTCTAAGTCTCAGCAGCAACACCAGGATGTCATGAGACTGGACGTCGGCATGTTGGGCCAGCAACTGCTGCTGCGCTTTATTGAATCCCGCTATGTATGGAGAAGTAGTTGGACGCCGATGATCGTATCTAGCCCCCATTTCGAACATGTGGTGTTTCTCAGAGCGTTGATGCAGGAATTGAGCGAAAAGTGTCCGTGAGTACATCAAAACTTTCTCATAAACTAATCGCTCGTCAGCATCTAAAGGAACACGGATTGTGTTTAAAATTTTTTTAGTCAAAGGTTGCATTTCTCCTTTGATCATCAGCTCTTGCTTGGTACGACGTAGCATCAGAGTCTTCATTACTGTAGTAAGCCGTTGATGGCCTGCGTCATCTTTATTGTCAACCCAACGTTTCCAAATTCTAAGGTCATCAAATGGCGAGCACTGTAGGAACTTTAAAATGGCGTAGAGATCCATTTGTTTATTGTGGATCGGAGTTCCAGTGATGGCCCAACGTCTGTCTGCGGTCAAACGACAAACAGCGTCGCACATTTGGCTCTTGTGGTTACGAACAACGTGAGCTTCATCAAGTATCACTCGTTCCCACTGAATTTTGTACAACAAATTACTGATCCCTGTGTTATTGCTTTCACGGCTTAATAAATTATACGTCGTTATGACAATGTCATTCTTTGATAATTTTTTGATATTCACCTCCCGATTCGGCCCATGGTAAGATTCAAATACAAGCTGATTTCTTTTGCAATGTTTTCGTATCTCCTGACTCCACTGCGAGACTAATGAAGCCGGACAAACTACCAGAGTTCCTCCAGAATACTTGAGCAATTTACATCTCCGGTAGTTTTTGTCTTTGTCTTCGTCTTTTTTCCTAAACTCCGGCAGCGTTTTCAGTACCAGCGATATCATTGTCAGAGTTTTTCCGAGTCCCATTTCATCAGCTAGAACTCCACCAGGAGGTTTCTGCTGCTCTCTCCATAGAAGCCATGCCAGAGCATGTTGTTGGTGGGGCATAAGAGGAGTACTCAGACCTGCTGGATCCTTTGCTCGGGTAGACTCAGTAGGACGAGAGATCAGTGATCCATGGAGATCGTGCAAACGTTCAACAGTAAGCGATTGTTGTTCTTTGTACGTCTCTAGAGCTTTTTTTCCCAAATCTCTAGTTGAATGATCAGTCGTTGGCTTAATATTAATCTTGGGTTTAATGTCCTTAACATCTGGAGCTTCTATCGCTTCTTCGTCTTTCTTAATTTCTAAGATATTTTTACTCTCCTCTTCACCTTCAGCTCCTGGTGTTTCATTTTTCATTTCTATTTTTACTAAATCATTCACTACAGCAGTAAATGATCCATCAGTACTTAACTTTTGACTGTTATTATTTATTTCTTGACAAATAATTTTAGTATTTGGATCATCAGTGTCAACTATCAGTATTTTATCATCCCTCTTTAATTCTACATCATTATTATTCAATTCTTTATAACTAGTCTGACTACTTTTTTTTTCTTGACTATTTGATAATTTCTGACAATTTATTTCTACTTCTCTGGGTGATCCCGTCACAGAATTTCTTGACGATTTATTTGACACATCAGAAGCTCTTCGTTCTATCAGTTTGAACTTTTTCAAAGTATGATTTTTTACAGCATCTTGAGACAACTTATCACTGATATTTTCTTCCGGTTCATTTTCAGTACCATTTTCTAAAGGAATAATAACTTTCCCATCATTTCGAACAACCTTTAAAAAATATTTGAAAATTATTGAGTTCGATTTAATTATAAAAAAATAAGTTAAATAATAACCCACCATAACTTTAAGTACTTTTAAATTATACTTGGCCACTTGATCAGCTAGAGACGGAGCTTCTTCAGCAATCTTATAATGCGTTGTCTGAACATCTTCTATCCTTGAGTCATCAACTACTGATTCCTCTGAACTACTTTCATCAAAACTATCAACATCGATTGCCTCAACTTTCTGATCAGCATAACTAGATTTATCTAAATGATCTGAATCATTTACATTATCTGAATGATCTCCATCAATCTCTTCGCCTTTATGTCCACCAATAAAATCTTTAAAAAATAAATTCAATTTATCACACAAAACCAAAAAATTACGCAAAGTAATTTAATTATTTTCATACCATCATCATCTTCAAACAAAATCGGACTTTTTGAAACACAGTAACTATGATCATTTGGTGATGACTTTTTTTCATCAGCATCTAGGTCCAAATTTTCTTGACTAAGTTTAGATATACTTCGCTGTATCGCCTTTTCAATACTGGGTGTCATACGATTGCTATTATTTAGCTCTTCATCATCCTCCGAAGCATCATCGCTACAAAAAAATCAAAACAATAAATACACGCAATTTTTAATAATTATAATTAATCCAAACTGACATGTCATCATCATTAGCAGCAATAGTATCTTCCAACACTTTACTCATACGTCTCTTCTTGCTCTTAGGACTTTTATCCCAATCTTTATCAGAATCATCTTCACTCGAAGTTAAATCTTGGCTACCCGCACGGTAAGCCATCAGAATCACTAAAAAATAATTAAAAACCCAAGATAGATAATGTAAATATTTTTTAACATCAATTAGACAAGTCAACTTATTATTTTTTAACGAATTTATCAACTGATAAATAACTACATGACATTTACCTAATGTTTTTTTTGTTTATAAAAAATCTATCTTCACAAATCGAGAGTCAATTTTTTTATGTTTCTTTTCCTGTGTATTTTATGAGCACATATATTTATATATATTTATATATGATATATTTAAACTTCCCCCTCGTTAATATTGTAACCGTTTTATTTTTCAAATAAAAAATTCCCAGCTACCGCCATCTGTCAGTTTTAGCAGGATCCAAGTTTGATCAGAACCCAGTGTTGAATGTTAATTTATTAGTAAAAAAAGATAGATAGATATTAGATGTTTTTAAAAGCATAAATTGTGTAGCATAGATACACATACGCACATAAATATACATATATATATCTATATTAGTAGACTCCATAGTCCAATTTCCGAGTAAAAGTAATGAGTATTATCTTTTATCAATCCAGAGGCTGATTTATGATTATTTTTACGTAAGTTATAATTTTAAATATTTGTATCTGCTGTACGCATTTACTATAGGAAGTAGTAATTTAAAATTTATTTATTTATTTAAATAAATATTAATTTTTAATAAATTAAAATTACAGCCAGGGCTAGAGGTTATAAGCAACGGACTTTGGCAGGAAATATAAATTCAGGATGAAGGTTAATCCTCGTGTGTTCTTCGACGTGGAAGTCGGAGGTCTTCCGATGGGGCGAATCGTCTTCGAGCTGTACATGGACGTTTGTCCACGTACGTGTGAAAATTTCCGCGCACTCTGCTCCGGTGAATTAGGACTCGGCAAGACGACCGGGAAACCGCTGCATTACAAAGGCACTGTCTTTCATCGGGTTGTCAAGGATTTTATGATTCAAGGTGGTGATTTTTCAGTGGGCAATGGCACTGGCGGGGAATCTATTTACGGAGGGACTTTTCCAGGTACTTTATTGTGTACTCTATTTATTTATTTAATTTATTTTAAACAATTGCATAAAATACTTCAGATGAAAACTTTTCCGTTCATCATACGAAGCCTTTTCTTCTGTCGATGGCCAATCGTGGTAAAGATACTAATGGTTCGCAGTTTTTTATGTGAGTATACTCTTAAATATCAATGATACCAGCAGACATGATGTGGATGTAGTTATAATGCCCTAAAGAATTTATTTCAGCGTTTTATCGGTTGCATGAGTAATAAATAAAAGTTAAGTTAGGACAGTAAATATTTTAAGTAATCGTAGGCCAGGAAAACTCGTTGACTCCTCAAAAGCTCTAAAAAATTTAAATAAAAAGACAAGCACGGGATTGTATTGATCATGCAGGTAAAATGATGGTTGGTGTTCGTTGTAGTGTGGGTGTATTTTTCGTTGGTTTACTTGACGGTCAGTTGACGGCGCAGTCAGTGGATTTAAAATATTGTGATACGTATTAACACCTCACGGCGTACCGACTAGACAATTCCTCTTGATCATTCTAGCACTATTTTTGTGTAGTCGTGAGCGAGGGGTCTGCGCACTACTACTACAACACAATGTCCACTGAAAGCCGGCTCTTAATCCGCATCACTCATCTCCTTAATCATATTTTGTTGTTGTAGTACAACGCAACCAGCGCCTCATCTCGACAAGTGAGTACTTGGTTGATCAGATGTTTAAATAAAGTAATTATTTATTTGAAAAATGACATTTTAACTTATGTATTTTTATTTTTTTAGTGTCCACGTGGTTTTCGGAGAGGTGGTTTCCGGCCAAGAAGTTGTTTCGCACATCGAGGATCTTCCAGTCGACAGGATGTCGCGGCCACTCCAGGACGCGAAGATTGCCAAGTGTGGGGAACTTGTTCTAAAAGTCAAAGCTAAATGTACTTTTGATTATTCTTTTAAATAATTTAATTTAAAATTTTCTGTGGAAGATATTCATTTTTTAATTTTTTTGTTCAGCAAAAAAACGAGACAAGGATTCAAGTTCTGCTGATTCAGACTCCGATTCATCAACGGAAAAGAAGAAACGTAAAAAACATAAGAAAAAGTATAATATTGTTTTATTGGCGTTGCTTACATATTTATTTTACTGTTAAATGATTAATATTTGTAATTTGTCAAGTAAAAAGAGAGCTAAATCCGAAGATGGAGAATTGGCAGACTCTCATGAGGAAGAGGATGATCAAAACACACATCCATTGGTATCAGTTACCAAGATAGATCCTGATGAAATACCAGAAGTGCCAGCAAATAAATTTTTATTCCGCGCGGGGCCAACAAATAATTCAAATCAAAAGGAGTTTCGGCAACAGCGTTTTGGTGGACGTGATCGTATGAGGATCCAACGGAAGACCGGTCGAATTTTTAAGGGCCGCGGGATTTTCGTAAATATATTTATTTATTTATTTATTATAAATAAATTTAATTAATGAGAAAAAAGAATTGATCTATAATTAAATTTATTCAACAGAGATATCATACTCCTTCTCGGAGTCGTTCTCGGAGTGTAACTCCTCCCCATTGGAAGCAGGCACAAAACCGTACAGTAAAATTGCATGAATTGCATCACAAAGATGATCAGAAACCGGAAGATGAGATTCCCGTCATCAGTGTTCCGAAAAAACGGCGATTTGTAGAAAATCCTGAAGATGAAGACGAAGCTAACAATAAAAATGATGTTCATAATGACAATAATGTTTCAGAACGTAAATTAAAACAGGATAATTATCAATCGTCACCAGAAGGCAAAGACAGGATGTGGAAAAACGATGAAAAATTTTACAGGAACCCGGACAATAATGGCAGCAACAATCAGTACCGTATTAATTTTAGAAACAGAGACAACATGGACTACAGACGTAGAGACAGAAATCGCGAGTTCAATCGGGGATATCCTGGCAGATTCGGCCGCCGTGACTCGAGGGATCGTAACAGACGTGGACGCTCACGGTCTAGGGATCACCGGAGATCACGCGAGCGTGGGGATCGACGCAGAAGCCGTGACCGCAGAAGCAAGAGGGATTATTCTCCCCGTAAACGGTCTCCTCACAAGTCCAAGCCAGATAAACGAAGCGACAATGAAGCGAATTCAAAATTACAATCGACCGTTGAAGTTCGAAGCAAATCAAAAGACAAAAAAGTAAATTCCGCTTCCAGCACCGCTGAGAAACCAAAATTCAAACGTCGCTCACGAAGCTCTTCGTCTTCATCCAGCAGCCAACAATCTAGACATTAGAGCCTATTTGAAAAATTTTAATTATTCTTTAAATAATGAATACGTAATATTTTTATTAAAAACATCACTTGATAATTTTTGAAAGTAATGATTCAATTGTATAATCAATATATGCATAATTATTTTATTACTACTATTATTATTGGTAATAGCAATTTTTTTTCACTTTAATTATATGACTTATTGAAATATATCATGAACACAAACAATTTATAGTTTGATTTATTTAATTCTTAAAATTACAACAATGCTGCCCTACAATTATGTAGAAAAAAAACATGTTAGTGTCGGTAATTGTTAGAGCCCTTTATAATAATTTATAACGATAATTACATTAATTTTATTTTTAAAAAATATTTAAAATATATCGACAATGATTATTTGATCACTTTACAATATACATAAAAATTATCAGGCGTTTTTTAGTTAGAAAAATAATCATCAAGCTTGTGCACAATAAATTTTAATCTCTATACATGCCAAGCCTTATATTTAATAACGATAACGATAAAAATAAGCAATATGATATTATTTATCATTAAATAATTTCAATGGGAGGATTTAGCTCGAAAATTACCAGGGATTTTGTCCAGGTGGTGGGGCACCGTAACGCGGGAATGTTGCATAAGGATTGCTGTAGTTGGGCTGCTGTTGTGGCGGAAACTGCTGCGGATAATTGTACGCACCTAGCAGATCAAGATATATTTATAATATAAGTTCATTTAATATATGAGTAATAAATATAACTGATATGAACCTTGTCCAGGGTATGGCATCGTTGCATACGGATTGTATGTCTGAGGCATCGGAGGAGGAACGTAAGTAGGATAAGGCGTTGCAGGAGATGCTCCATAAGGTATAGGCATTCCTCCTTGGTATTGTGTCGGATAAGGCAACTGAGCAGAGCCGGTGTCAGATGGAGCTGAACTTGTTCCAGAACCGGCTTTATGCAAAACGTATTTTTATTTTGTTATTAAATAATAAAAATATAAAATTAATCTCTGAAAAAAAATGTATCTTTGGTCTGCTGCAAATAATTACCTCCATGGTGAGAAGGAATTGCAGGTGTAGCAGCTGGACCAGTGTGACTTAAATTTGTCGTTAAATCCTTCAATAATTCTTCTTTCTCGGTCTTTCGAGCGAAGCAAAAGTCGGATATTTTATTTTGGAAAACAACAAGCAGCTAAAAAATAAATATTTAAATAAATAATTAGTCCAGTTGAAGTCAATTGAATATAATTAAACAAGAGGTTAAAGGTGTTGGTACCTGAGTAAGGTCATTGTAAAATTTAGCTCCTTCCTGTAAATTATTTTTGAGCTCTTTAAATGCGTCATACGCTGCTGCTAATTTACGTAGTTCTGCTTCACGTGAACTACCCGATCCACTTTGCTCACGAGTAAATGCAGCGTGATTAGACTGAATTTCGGCGATTAATTTTTCCTGACGAGCTGAACTATCACGAACTTGGCTAGTCAACGGTCCGTAAACTTTCCCGATGTGTTCAACCGATAAATTCGGCTCGTCGATGGCTCCGTCTTTAGCCAAAGCTGACAAGAATGTAGACTTCATGTCTGCAGTTGGTGCCTTTAATTCGCTTTCAATAACGTCCCTCTCTGCCTTCAATGTCTCAACGTCTTCCATTAATTTTCTCAGCTGTGCTACTACTCCGCTCTCTTGAACTGCTGAACCAGATGGAATTGCAGACGCCAACTGACTCTCGTCGAGACTCAGAGTCTCCATACCCTCACGATGTGTCTCAAATTTTTCACGTACAGTCTAAAAGTATAAATCCAAAAATTTCATAGTGTCTTTTTTGTAAAAAAAGAAAAGTAATATAAATGATTTAATATATATGCCACTTACTTTATCAGCAGAAATAGCGTTATCAATAATCGTGCGATATTTTTGAGCGTTCATCGTAAGCTGCTCAGTTAATTTAGCACTCGGTATTCTCGCCCAGCGTTCTTTGAATTGTTCTTTTAGCTGATCATCTGATTCGCGTTCTTCTCTGAGCATTTTCTCAGCCTAATTAGCATAAAAATTACAATAATGAATAAATAAATTTTTAATATTACTAATAAATTAACAGAAAAATAATAAAATTTAAATTACTTCGTCTAAAATATCTCTATTCCGTTGGAGCAAATCAGGCAGTTCATTCATCGCAGTTTCAAGAGCTTGGATCCCTCCAGCTTGTCTGACATAGGATGCTTTGTCTAGCAAAGACTGAGGCACTTCGGTTCCACTGGTATCTTCAATCGCAGCTGGTAGATTCAAACTAGCCAACACGGTATTCAGAACTTGGGTCATTTCGCGGAGTTTTGAGATCTCTGTGTTCACCAACTCGTTTCTTCGGATCTCGTATGAAGATAGCGCATGATGAACAGCCACCGGCATTAAGTCTTCAAACAAATCTTTGAAGTTTGGATTCAAAGGTTGCGACATGGTCAGCAATTTAGCGACATTGGCCTTTCCAATAGGTTCCAAACTCTTGATATCCGGAATACGCTCATGGTAGATAAAATCATTGTCTTTTTTAACTTCGGTCAAGCGTCGCTGAGCCTTGTTCGCATACTCTTGGAATAAAGCCGGCTTATTGGATCTTTGTTGAGCTGCTTTAAATAAATCAACTGCATACTGTCAACATATATATACAAATAAGTTAAATATACATTACATATAAATAAATAATAATTAATATCAAGTATATTTGTTACTTCAAGTCTGCATATTTCTTCACCGATTGCAGATTTACTTCTGCATACACCAGCTTGATAAAGTTCAGCCATCGCGCGATATCCTGATTGTTTACCTGTAATCTATAAAAATATTTCATTTAAAATTGAAATTGTATGCATTTATATATATATTTAACAGAAAACTTACCAAAGGAACCCATTCCTTGTCCCAAAACGACCGAAATATTTCCTTCTGAAACAACTTCAAAGCTTCAGCATAATATTCTTCAGCTTGGGATGCTAATTTAGCAATGACACCATCCTTCATTGTATCATGTATAGCCTTGTGGACAAAAATTTCCTGCGCTTCCGCTATCATCAAAGCTGACAGAGCGCCCAAAGTGTCAGGACTCATGTCAGGAGTTGGTTCTTGCTGAATAGCAAGCATGACATTTCCTTTTAAATAATTAAAGATGCCCGCTGCTTGCTGGAACCAAAACCACAATTATCACCTATCGGCTTATTTTTTGACAGCTTAATTTGAATCGTAACTTACCTGGAATAATTTAGCCGCTAATTTCAATCCTTCGTCGCTTTCAAGTGACTGCGAAGCAGCAACCGAGCTCTGCAAAGCTGCGATGTTGAACAGTACGCATAATTTCTCGTATGTCAGTGTGCTGATGGCTGAAAAATATGAATAATTATTAAAAACAATTACTAATTACTCCATAAATAATTTATCAATAGTAAGATTGAGGTTAGTGACGTACTGAGACTTAATTTTCCACCAAATATCGTCCTATCAAAAGCATCTTTCCATTTGAATGGAATTTGCAACTCATGGGCTGGAATTTTGCCCTCCAGAGCACACAATTGGTCATAATAACTATAACATTTAAATATTATATAATAAATAGTCAATATCATACATTTTGATATCAATCTAGTAATCTCATTTTTTTTTTAAATAAAATCTGATTGAGATAAAAATAAAATGTCAGGTGACAATTGTCTTTATTAATAAAGACAAAATTAATCTAGTATTATGACGGATGATGTGAATAGTTGGGAAATTATATATAGATATATGTTATTAAAATGATTAATAAATGAGTCATACTTGTAAATAACCTCCAAGGAACTTTCGTATTTTTCAAAGGCGCGCCATAGAGCGTTACTTCTTAATTTGCTGAATTCACTGATTGCTTCAGTGTAATCTTTTTGATTTGTTGCTGAATTATAAGTAGATTTGATGACATTGGTAAGTGGCTTAATCACGTCCACATCTGACGGCTTTTTTAACGGAACCGCTATCAATTCAGCCATTGCTTCTTATTGACTGACTTGTGTTAGAATATTTAAATGGTATCAATATCAATGTCAATATATCTGTACATATAAAATTATATCAATAGATAAAATGTTAAGTGCGTACTTGCGATAATTACTACTTGCTGTTATATATATATATATATATATATATATATATATATATATATATATATATATATATGTTCATATACTTTGGTCACTTTACCTCACAAGACAATCAACGACTGAAAAGTCTAGAGAAAGGATACGACATGATTTTACTTAAGATGTCAACGCGCATGCGTAAATGTGTCAAGTTAATAAATTAAATATTTTTTAAATAAAAAATTCCCGAAAATTTTGCGAAAGTTTTTGAATTTAAAAATGGAGGTGATAAATTTTTTATAATAAAATTGAAGTAGAAAATTTAAAAAGTAGTAAAAGTGGGAGTTCATCAGGAGTTCGCTGATTGGATGGGATAAAATATGACGTACAGCTCAGCTGTCAACAATTTACGAGTAAAGCCGGGAGTACGTCATCAGCTTAATATTCTGTTGGATGTTTGAATGAAGAATTTACTTTTTTTCCTTTTTGAAGCTTCTGACACATTTTTGGAGATGGGATTTTGCCTGTGATCTAGGAGAAATCAGGAAAATTTATGATCTTGAAGTTAGCTATAAAAAATTTTTGGATTTGTTTCTCAACAAATCAATTACAAAAGAAATAAAAATATGCACATGTAGAAAATTTAAAAAATTATAGGCACCATTTTTAAAAAAGAATTTTCTTTTTAAATTATCATTTTAAAAAATCAAAAAATTATTAAACGTCAGCTAACTTCAGTATCATGGTAAATTTTTGAAATGCATATGATTTTCATGTCACCCACCAGGTGGCTTACGATTCAGTTCGAGTTTTCGACCACGTGAGCTACTAAAAAACAAATAAAAAGTATCATCTGATTATTAAAAACCTGTATAAAATATAAAAGCTGGGTAATTTTGTATATGTGTTTAATGTTAGATAAATATAATGGCTTATGGTCGTGAAGCTGTTCTGAAGCTTTACCGTAATTTGATTCGTGAAAGTCAAAAATGGAGTTCCTACAACTACCGGTAATTAATTATTACTTATTTTTTTACAATTACTTTGTACATAATTATTTAACTGACGTTTAATTATGCTATTTCCAGTGAATATGCTCTCAGAAAAGTACGAGACGAGTTTCGAGAAAATAAAACCCTGCAAGATAATAATTTGATACAAGATTGTTACAATAAAGGCCTTGAAAATCTGGAAATTATTAAAAGACAAGTGATTCTGAGTAATTTGTACGGCACGAGGCCTCTGGTTATTGAAAACAAACACCTAGGCCAAGACAAAGTGCACCCTGGTGCTAAATAATTGTCAATATTTTTGTTTTTTATAATTGTTTAAGTTTGCATATTAATTATTCATTTAAATTTTAAGTATAGTAATTATTAAGTAATAACTAGTAGAATTTTTCACTTAATTTTTTTGTCACATATTTTTTTTGCGCAATCTGACGACATAACCTCTGCCGGTAAGTAAATTTAATTCAAATTTTGAAATTCAAGAAATAATTTTTTACTTTATTTGTAATGATATTTTTTTTCAGATTAAAAAAATGGCGACGCGTTTAAGTGAACGACAAAAAATTCGTTCATTTTTAAAAGTTACTCTTTGCGGTACTGCAGTATTCGCTGGTGCATGTTTGTACCACGGAAATGAAAAATTTTACAATGAAATCGCGATGCCTTTGGTTAAATTTATTGATCCTGAGGTTGCTCATAACTTGGCCGTAGCTGCCGCTAACTTTGGATTTATATCACAACAAAAAACACCCGATCCACCGGGTTTGAAACAAACTGTTTTTGGATTAAAGTTCAGCAATCCTGTTGGTATGGCTGCTGGTTTTGATAAACAAGGCGAGGCTATCAAAGGTTTGACTAAAATGGGTTTTGGTTTCGTTGAAATAGGTAATTGTTATTATTTTAAGTATCAGTATGATATAAATATTCTACTTATTGCTAAATTTGAATATTTTGTAGGCTCTGTTACTCCGAACCCACAGCCAGGAAATCCTAAACCTAGAGTGTTCAGATTGGCTGAAGACAAAGCGATCATAAATCGCTACGGGTTCAACAGTGAAGGTCATGATGCTGTTTACAAACGTCTGGTTGATCTTAAAAATGATTCAAACTTTATTGGAATCATCGGAGTTAATTTGGGAAAAAATAAAACGTCAACGGATCCAGTTAACGATTACGTTGAAGGTGTAAGAAAATTCAGTGACGTTGCTGACTACCTCGTAATAAACGTCTCGAGTCCCAACACCGAAGGATTGAGAGACCTGCAGGGCAAAGAAAATTTAGAAAAACTACTGAGCACAGTAAATAATATCCGTCAAAGTATCAAATCAAATCCTCCGTTACTTTTAAAGTTGGCGCCTGATCTAACGGTCAATCAACGTCAGGATGTCGCAGATGTTATTCAAAAACCAAAATGTAAAATTGATGGTCTTATACTTTCGAACACAACAATAAGTCGTGAAAATTTGTCAAGTGAATACAAAAATGAAACTGGAGGCCTCAGCGGAGCACCACTCGCTGGTTTATCAACAAACTTCATTGCTGATATGTATAAACGAACTAAAGGGAAAATCCCAATTGTCGGTGTCGGGGGAATTTTTTCAGGTAAAGATGCTTTTGATAAAATTCAAGCTGGTGCTTCTCTGATACAAATATACACTTCGTATGCTTACCACGGGCCGCCCATTGTACAGAAAATAAAAAAAGAACTCAATGATTTAATTATTTTGAATGGTTATTCGTCAATTGCTGATGCCGTTGGCAAAAATGTTAAATAAATATTTCATTTTTATCTGTAGCAACTTTTTTAATATAAATATATCCACATATCTTTTTTATTTAATGATAATTATTTTAAGAAAGTTTTTTTTTTATCGGGATATTGGATTTACAAACCCACTGCAATCAGCTGCTTGTACTGGAAGATTTTTCACAATGTCAGAGTACTTAGTAATTGATTTATTTTATATCAATTATATGTATACACTACCTTTGTTTAAAAGGAGAGACAGTTGGATAACTAAGCGGAATCCTTATGCGCTACTTCTAGGACATTAGAGTTACCAAAGTACAAATCATAAATATAAATAAATGTTTTTCATTGCATATAAATAAATTTTTTATTTAATATACAAATACTATACATATATGTTATAAACATAATTAAATTAAATTAGTAAATATAAGTCATAAATATATTAACGGTACTGTCGTATAAATATTAAATGCTAATGAGGAATGAATTTTTTTAAATCTTCATAATTTAGAAATTCAACCAATTTTCTTGAAAAAGTACTTGGGAGCTTGATTTCATAAAATAAGTCATAAATTAGATCGGTCACCTTAAATAACAGTTTTTTTCTTTCTAATGCCAACACTAAACGATAATTAATCATTCCGGCGTACTGAGGAAAAACAGATTCAGTATTAATATCTAAAATAGCCTCATCACTAACATATGTCAAACCAACCGCTAACTCGTGTCGAGATTTATGCAATACATCATAAAACGTAAGATTACTTAAACCTATATTTATTTTCTTCATTTGTTCAATTTCTATAATACACTGATTATGCAAGTCTTTAAGGTCTTTGCTATCCACTGCTGCCAAATTTTTTTTACTTACATAGAAATTAGCCGCACGAAGTTTTACGATATGCTTTTTTATTATGTATTGAACATGTTGACGTACTGCATTTGGTCGGTAGACAGTAACTGGGTCTAATACCGTTTGACCACCCGCTTCTAAATTAACATCGACGCCAGCATCAAGAAGACGTTGTATTATACAACAATTTGTTATAAAGATAACTCCGACATGAAGAACTGGAAGAGTTTGTTGTGTCGCTGGATTTATATTGATCATGTTATTATTTAACAATAAGTCCACTGCTTTTAAATCTTGTTTGATGATGGCCATATTTAGAGGAGTTAAATAATTAGATTTACTCGATGGTGCATAATTAATATCTGCGCCGTATGCTAGAAGAAGCTTCATAATTGCCACATTTTTGGTACGAGCAGCAACGGCTAGTGATGATCCATGTCCCGGAGTTAAAATATTGGGATCAGCCTTATGTTTCAGTAGTAGTTTGACCATTTCTTCATGACCTTTGAAAATTGCCAAATTCAACATTGTTTTGCCACGATACCTCGGATTATCAACCTCCAACTCAAAATTAACATCAGCGCCGTTTTTAATTAAAAATTCGGCAATTTCTGTGTTATTTTTTAGAATCGCTGTGTGTAAGGGTATAAACCAAGGGTTAACAAGTGTTTGCGCATTAACGTTTACTCCAAATTTTATTAATCTCTTAGTTATTTCAAGATTTTCCATGGCAACAGCGAGGTGAAGAGGTGTACCTGATTCCCAAATATTTACATTCGTATCAGCTCCGTTATTAAGCAGACAATCGACCAATCTTTCATCACAGTTCGAAACTGCTATATGAAGCAAGGGTAGTCTTTCTGTAGAATAAAGCTCTGTATTGACATCCTTGATAATCCCATATTTTATCAAAGGATAAACATACTTGTACGTATACTTTGAGCGATTCATTTTAATGAGTTCGATGTAATTAATAACTGTCACTCTTTAATAAACGAACTTTAAAATAAATCAACTTTCTCACTTAACTGTTAGTGGTATAGTTCACTTAGCAAAAATTTAAAGTTTAATTATTGACCGACTTTGATTTGAAGATTGAAAGTAAGAGAGTACGACTTAAGCTCTCCGAGATCAAGAACCACTTTGAATGAGGATGTCTGTAGATCGTTGTTGGATCCCTATAGGGTACTTCCGAGAATGTCATAAAACCCCCGCTACTTCAAATTTTTTATTGTTATCCCTACCTTTTCCTAGACCTGACCAATAATTGAAGAGTTATAATTCCTACCTTTAAGAAAATTGTTATCTTCTTTACTGACTTTTAAATCTCCCTCGTAATTATAATAATAATGAATGTAATTCTTAAACAAAATTGGGAGTTAAGCAAAATATTTTTCTTTAAATTCAAAGCGAATTATCAAAGTTATAAACAATTTTACATAAATAGCCTTGTTGTATTTTGATTAAGGATTATGCTTTAATTTGTTTTCATAACCGAAAAATATATATTCGTGTAAAATTATCGTTATATTAAATCTCCATGATAATTATTATTAAAAATCATTGAATTTGTTTATTTAAAAATAAGAAAATTCAAATTTATCTACTGACGTCAATTTTATAATTATCTTAAAAATATCCGAGGAACTTAATTATCTTCCAAATCTTAAAATTTAGGTAATTAAGACTAAGTATTAAGTAAGCAACCAATTCATTGATTTAATCACGAAATAAGGGTCCATAAATACCCACATATTGTAACATTATTTACGAATATCAGTAAGCTGCAATCAAGATAATGTCTCTGACTCACCAATATTACCTAGGAGTAATTACGTTGTAAAATTTCATGTGCATCCTAATGACTAACACTACTTACGTCCGTTCCAGACTTGATTTATGACTTAAGTAACGAAGCGAGATTACAGTACAATAAGTATTATTTCCCTTCGTATTCAACAGGAAAAGTTCGATAAAAGTCAAAAATTTCGAAAATCTTACCGTCACAACTATGACGATAGAATTCTACAACAAGGTGAAGAATAAAACGCCATCCTAAAGGTGTGAACTATATAAGTTTGGCTCCAAACTGTACTTTTGCCATAAAATTTTACAAAACTTTTGGATAGGTCAAGGGAAGGGAGGATTTATCGAAACAGAAATTCGTGGTGGGAATTTCATGTCCATGACTGAGGTACTATAGACACCATTGTTCACAGTACATCTTAATCTTGGAAGGCATTCGTCGTTTAGCCTTAGCTGCAACGTCTGTTTATTGGAAAAGTTATCTGATAACTTTATTTATTATTTTAAAGTGTGCTCGTTAAAACTATAAAATTCTTTAAAATGAGCCGTTTACGATACAAGTACGAGTATGTTCTTCGTTTAATAAAACGCGGTGCTGTCGAGAATATCAGCACCGATCTTCATTCTACAAGTAAACTACCCTTGCTTCATTTAGCGGTTTAGAATGGCGATGGAAAATTGGTCACTTTTCTGCTGCAAAACGGAGCTGACATCAATTTAATTCACTTCAGAAAAGGTACTCCTTTACATATAGCTGTTGCGATGGACAATCTCGAACTTTACTTTCCAACCCTTGGCATACACCCTTGCACGCGGCGGTTTAAAAAAATAATATAGAAATCGTTGAATTTTTACTTGAAAACGGTGGTAATGTCAATATTCAGTTGGATCGTAGGGTTCCGCCCCATTATCAGAACGGACTATTAAATATTGCAGTCCGTCAATCCTATGAAAAAATGGTGAAACTACTTTTGAAATATAACGCTAACGTTAATGCTGGAATTTCTGGTAATTCAAATCCTCTAAAAACTGCTGTTTATACAGCGAATGTCGCAATTATGAAGCTTCTCATTGCACACGGTGCAGATGTTAATGGTGATAAAGGTATTGATAGTAATGTATTTCCGCCTCTAATTGCCGCCGCAAGCAACAAAAACTTGGAAGTACTGGAATTATTATTAAATAATGACATGATCGAAGTAAATAAAGTGACTAAGTCTAATTACACAGCTCTTCATTATGGAGCTTTGTGTTCAGACCATTGTGATATGATACAACGTCTTCTCGATGCTGGTGCTGACGTTAATTTAGAAAATGATAAAGGTCAAACGGCATTAGATTTAATACCTAAAGAAACATCGAAAGTTAAGTGCACAATAAGAAAGTATATCGTGAAACTTTGTGCGGCTAATTTTTATGTGAGTCCAGGAAATTTCGCGGCAGTGGATAGCAAAGTTTACAAGAAACTGCGGAATCAATGTACTACGGAAATTGAAATGATGAAGAAAATATACATAGGTACAAGTAATCTCAGGTTTTATGATGTACTGCTTAAATCTAGACACGTGTTGGCGAGTCGTTTAAAATATATTAGTGATGAGACTGTTTTAAATTTTGATACCAAAGCGATTTTTCCACAGTAAGCAGGAATGATTAATTTTCGGTTAAAAGAAGCGTTAACACGAAAAAAAATGTTACTTAATACGAGCGATGTAATTCATGAAATTTTCAATGAAATTTGAATCCCAGCTATGGTGGTAAGGAAGATTATAGAAATACTGACTCATGAAGACTTACAAAAATTAATCCCTCATTAGCATTTCATATTTATATAAGATGGTGATAATACTTATTGTCAATATGGGTTTTTTTTATTTATTCTTTTAATGACCATGTGAAGATTGTTCAAAATATTTTGTAGTGAATATTTCTTTATCTGTGTATCTTTCTTATTTTTAGTATGAATAATAAAACATTTTACTTACGCGCATACGTAAAATAAAGCAGCCCACGTATGTAGCATAGACAATAACTTTAAGATGTCATTTAAAAGGACAAGACAAATTTTTTGCAAGACTCGTAATGCGAAGCATTAAAAAATGCTTTACGATCGAAAATTTTTTTTCGCCTGCTTTTTTTCTCTCAAAGCCAAATTTTTTTATACAAATAAAACATACAGATTCTAGTCCTAGAAGTCATATGAAATTTGTCTTTTTTTTCGCTCAAAAAAAGTAATTTAAATTAAAAAAACGTTTAGTTGAATTACTTGTAATTTACTTTTTGTCATCACTTGTGTCAAGTCTTTCAAGCAAAAATTTTTATGATACTGAAGTTAGCCAACGTTTCACAACTTTTGGATTTTTTTCAAAATGGTGATCTAAAAAAAAAAAGAAATATTTTAAAAAATTGCACTGAGTTTTTTGAATTTTCTATATATGCATATTTTCATTTGTTTGAAGTGAATTGTTGAAAAAAATTTGAAAATTGTTAATTGTCAATTGTTTGCTAATTTCAGAATCATGTATTTTTCTAGTAACAAGTTTCTAATTATTTTGTCATCACTTTGGTGACTTGATATGTCAAAAAACAGCTTCAAAACTGATATCTTATGTCACAAAACCAAGTGTACTACTGGGGAATATAGACCACCATTCGCGCAGGCGCGAGTGGATCAGTTTAAAACTGAGTTTGGATAATATATTTAACCTCAGTCATAGCCATATTTGTTTTTTTATTAACTAGTTTATAGTATATATTTATTAAAGTTTATTTATGAATATTTCTATGTGCAATTGGTATTGTTTCTTAATTAAAAATTTTAATTTATAACATTATTCCATTAATAAATGTTTTTTGTTCGTTCGATTGTAAGATAAATGGAAATAAATTATCCGATACACGGATTAGTAACAGCCTTATCTGATATATATTTAATTAATTAAGTAAATAAATAAATAAATTAACAATGGCAACACGAAATCTTACTGAGCCATTTGTGCTTATGAGAAATAATGCATTGCAAAGTAAACACATTTATGCGGAGCAGGTTAGTTTAACCTCACCTATGAAAAGTTAACTTATGTATAAAAATAAAATAAATAAGTGCAATTAATTAAAAATTTGTTTATTATTATTTCAAGAATTTATCTGATCGCATGGCGCTTGTTAGTTCGGAGAACAGATCATCTGACAGCGTCGAATTAAAAGGAATAAATGGGAGCAATTTGACAGCTCCAGCCTGGGCAGATGCTCTCGAAGAAACTCAGTATATTTTAAGTCGTTTGAAAATAAAATTAGACAGTTTAATTGAAATACATGCTAAGCATTTAACACGGCCAACTCTTGATGACACTTCCCAGGTTACTTTTTTTTTTTAAGGGCATCCTCAGATGGCGTTTACTTTTTAAAAATATTCAATTCCTTTCAACTGTCAAACGGTATTAAAATTGGGAGTGAATGTTACTGACAATTGACAATTTTTTAAAAGTTTGAATAAATAAATAAAATGTAAGAGGAATAAAAATTTTAAAATACGTTTTCAAATATTTGAAAAATCGGTACGCGTTTTTTTTTTTTAATTTATTTATTTATTTATTCAAAATTTATTAATTGTCTCATGTCTGATATATTTACACTCATATTAAAATTTCATTAATTAATTTTTAAAATAATAAAGTATTAATTTAAAAAATGACTTCGCTGAGATATAGATTTTAAAAAAATTACTTACAGTTGTTATCAGTTGGGAGTTAAACGAAATTTGTTATATAAATTTTAGTCTAAAAAATTTGATATTTCGAATTAAAAAATTGACATGAAGATTTTATTATTTAAATTTATTTGACAAATTTCATTTAACTCCTAATTGATAACAATTGTAAATAATTTTTTTTAAAATTAATTAATGAAATTTTGAAAGTGGAATAATTTTAAAAAGTGGGGGTATTGTCTGAGAATGAAATTAATTTTAAATTAAATAGTAGGTTGACCATCACTTGTTTCTTTCCTTAGGAAGAAAGACAGATGGAACAATTAACTCGCGAAATAGGCCGCGCATTTTCTAGCGGGCATCGGCAAGTTCAAATAGTTAAAGGAGCTGCAAGACATGAAACACGACATGCAGAAAAACAATTAGCGATGAGCGCTGTTCTGGCCCTTTCCTCAGCGCTCCAGGACTTGGGTATCCGGTATAGAACTGCTCAGAATAATTACATCCAACGTGAATAGTTTTTTCTTTATTTAATTCATTTAAAAATAAATTTCATTTAAATTATTTAAGCGGGTAATTTATTGTGGCGTAGAATTGAACTCAAGGGAAGAAAGGAATAGGCCATTTTTTGGTGAAGATCGAATGCTGCCTGACGTTTCTGTGGACTCGTGGCCTGCGGAGTCACCGTCTAATGAAATTAATGACCAGTTTTGGCAGCCGAGACAGCAGCAAAAACAGGAGACTGTGCTCTTGATGCTTGAGGATGCAGAAGAATCAATGAAGCAGGCGGTTGAAAGGGAGCAAGAAGTAAATCATATTGTTCAAAGTATAGCTGATTTAAATTATATATTCAAGGTAGGTTGGAAGTCGTCAATAGTAAATAAAATGACAACAGTTTGAGGTCACTCTAAGACAGCAAGCCCCATTTTTTTAAAATATTCAATGACCTTAAACTGTCAACCGTATTAAAATTTTATTAATTAGTTAAAAAATAATTGAAGCATTAATTGAAAAAAGGACAAAGAAGTTACAATTTCGATGGAATAAAGTTTAAAAAAAAATAATTACAGTTGTTATCAATTAGGAGTGAAACTAAATATGGTAAATAAATTTTAGCTTACAAAATTTGAAAATTCGAATTATTTTCATTTAACTCCTAATTGATATCAACTGCACGTAATTTCTTTTAAATCTATTTCTTAGCGAAATTGTCCTTTTTTCAGTTACTGCTTTAATTATTTTTTTAAGTACATGATAAAAATTTGATACGTTTGACAGTAGAGTCATTGAATTTTTTTAAAAAGTGGGAGCACTATCTGTGAATGTCCTTAATATTTAAGGCGGCGTTGATCAATATGAATTTAAATATTTTATAAAATGACAGGACTTAGCTACTATGGTACACGATCAAGGTAGTATTCTCGACCGTATTGATTACAATATTGAACATACTCAAGGTAAAGTTCAGGAGGGATACCAGCAATTAAAAAAAGCTGATTCTTATCAACGAGCTAACCGTAAACTCTACTGTATTTTTATCCTTGCCGCGGCTATTATTTTCCTCAGTTTCTTATTTATTTTATTTAAAACCTGAATCTTATTGCTTTTATTCATCCTCTTGGTTATTTTCTGTGCAATTTGTACTCAATACTAAGCAAATCTCATTTACCACGATACCCTTATTATTATTATTATTATTATTATTATTATTATTATTATTATTATTATTATTATTATTATTATTATTATTATTATTATTATTATTATTATTATTATTATTTTATTTCCTATCTGATAACTTTTTAAAACAATTATCATCGTGATTAATAAAAATAATAATAACTTTCAAGTTTTTATTCAATAACAAAGTTCAAAAGCGGTTTACGGCTTGACAAGACTGAGATAATTTTTTTTTCTTCTTATATAAGAATTTATTGTTTGTATAAATAATAAAAATGCTTGAGTACATTATATATACGTACAGTGTTAAATATTTAAACAAATGTCTGTATATTGTATAATTAATAATACAAAAAATAATGAGTACAGTTATTGTTATTAAATGATTATTAACAATAAAAATTAAATAGTGAATTAATTTATTCAAAAATACCAACCATCTTAATATCACAGGCTATGTGTTTATTTAAATACAGATTGAGATACATTATGTATTTGGATTAATAAATTATTTTTTAATTAATAATAATAAAAATAATAATAATAATAATATTGTTCAACAATGGGATGCTAAGAAAGTTGTCTATAAATAGTGGATACCACTTGGAATTGTGTGACGTGCTATAAAACACATATATATATATAATATAATAATTATTATTATTATTAATTACTATCTATACATATATTTACAAATAATTTATCTTTGTACCCTATTGTTTCAAACGCTTCTAAAGAGCATTTACACTACAAGTTTTCTACGCATTTGTTATTAAATTTTAAGCATAATCACCTGGATTCTATTTAAAGGCACCTGTATATAGGTTGCTATTATTAATTAAGTATATATATAAAAAAAACGAAAAAAAATTACTCAAGGTAAATATTTAAAAAAATAAAGATAAAATAAATTTTTTAAATACATCCCGCAACCCACAGAACATATTCATTAAATAAGTCTTGATTTTTGTAAAAAAATATATATATACATGTATATATATGTTCACTACATTCCATAATATAATCTTGATGAAAAAAAAACAACAATAATAATAATCTCTTCTCAATTAAAGTTAAATTGATGATCCGTACCGTCATTTAGAATGAGCCCCCGGTCAATATTATATAAAAATACTTCTATGTAAATAAATAGTGAAACCGGTCAAGGAGGCACAAGAGTAATCTTATCATTTGACATTGCGTAGCACCATTAGGCGTCCTCGGTTACGACATTATCTTGCTGTAGTTTAATAAATTAGTAGCATTATAAATAAAAATAATTAATTATTAGTATTGTGTAAAGTAATTATTCGGCGTCGATAGTACGAAGTATGTGGGCCGCGACACCGAATGCCCCGCCAAGTATAAAACGTACGAAATTGTCGCCGACAAGTGATCCGATTGCGTACAATCCCTTCCTAGGCGACTTAATAACTTCGTAAGTAAAGTCATTAACTCTTATGGGATTAGATCGCCCGCTTATTGGTTTATTTTCGACTTTTCCTAACTTATTTGCATAGTCTCCAAGGTAAGATAAATCTGGTTTCGAACCTGAAATAAAATAAAAAAATATTAATAATAATAAATTAATAAATTAGTGTCAGTGTTTTTTTTATTGAGGAAAGAATATAAATGATGAATATTAGGTCTAATAAAAAATGATAATTAATTGTTCAATAAATATTAATGGGAATTATTAACGTACCAATGAGAATAGCAACGATGGAAACACGGAATGTAAATAGTTGTCCGCTCGGTGACCTCAGAGTTACCCTTCTCTCTTTAGTTTTATTTGAGTCATTAGATTTGACACCAAGGTCTACGAGTTTGTAGCCCGGGAGAGACTCGTAGAGTCGATGATTTCTGCCATCTGCCATCATTTCATAAATTTTGTGGTATTCCGGGTATAATGAGATGGGAAGCGACTGGAGTCTTTCGTAGACGTTGGCACTCAGTTTTACTCCACTCTCTCTCTCTATTGATGACGTGTCAGACGATTCACGGAATGCGTGAATTACCGGAATTCCGCGGCAACGGGCTGTTATAATTGCGTCTGCGGCACTTAAACCGGCGCCGACAACGAGAACTGGATCTATTTTGCTCAAGTCTTGGTTATCTCGTGCTCTACATTTTTCTATTTTTAGAAAATAGCAAAAATAACCATCACTAGACTAGATCATTATTATTACAAACAGGTTTTTAGTGCTGATAAAAATTATAATTGATACCATGTGCAACTAAAAAAAATATATATATATTTAAATGCGTGGGACTTACTACATTTGCCAGCCAGCCGATCGAGACGGGTTTCAAGGTCATTGAGATCGTGGGTCACCCAACTGGATTGGGTTTCCTCACCGGCAAGTCCGAGGCGGTTGAATGTGTTCGTTGATCCAGTGGCAAGGACAACTTTTTTACATTTATAACGAAATTTCCGACCGCTTAAATTGTCGTACCCTTTTACGACCCAGCTGTAATTATCTTCACAGTCTTGTCTATCTAATATAGGTCGTACTGATGTTATTGTTCTGCCACTGTAATTTAAATTCCATGAATTTAAATACCCGACATAGAATAATAATAAATTTAATATCAGCAAATAAATATTTTATTATTACGTTTTAAAATATTTAGCTAGGCCTTGTTTTTTAACGTAATCTTTGTAGTAAGCAGCAACAATACCAACTGGAATTCGTTTCATTGCATCGAGCGTATCAAAGTTTGGCTCCGCGGACAGACGAGCGTCTTGTAGCAAAATAGAAAACTTGCGTAACTGTTCCGGACCAACCAGCCTTTCCCACTTCTGAAAATCCAGCCCTGGCAACGACATCCAACGACTCAGACTTATAGTCAGTACATTTGGGTCCATAAAGTGCCAGGCACCGCCCGGCGGACCTTTGCCCAGCACCACGTGGTTCACGACCTGCTGCTGCGGCAAGTGTTCAGCCGATATCCAGCTCAGCAGACCCGGTAAGTTGAGCCCCGCGTCGACGCACGGATGCTGCAGCTGGTCCAGCAGCAACGCCAGGGGTCTGCAAGTTCCCCGGCCTTCCACACCAGTCGCCAAAATCTCAAGCTCCTCCCGAGTACACTCTAGCAGACTCTTCCTACCACTTCTTTCAATATGCGTCTGTCTTTCATAGTCGGGCTCAGTCTTTTTGTCCTCATCTTTGTACAAGCATAAAGTACTATCAGTTTCATCAATTTTTATGTCTTCATTAACTTTATTAGTATTGTCTAGTATATAATGCAGACGGGCTGTGAGCATTTCGTCTCCTGGATGTGAATCTCCAGTGTAGTAAGGCCAATTACCATTGAGCATAAATGATAAAAATATTCCACCCGGTCCATTTCCTACAACAAAAACAAAAGTAATTAAAATTTTACTTACAATAAATAAATAAATAAATTAATTAAAAATTCTTACCAACTATAACAACGTCTTTATAATAAACCGTTTCTTCACGTGCGTTTGATAACTGTTGCATTTTTACAATAAACAAGTATGTTTTTTTGCTGGAGACTTATCACACCAGACTTCTAAAAATCACAACAAAATAAAAAAACATTTATTGATTAAACTCTTGATAAAAAAAAAAAAAAAAAAAAAAAAAAATTTATAGTATCGCAATGACAATGTAATTAGTCATAGTACGCCGGTCATATGTGGCCGCAACTGATAAAAAATGACATGACTAAATGATAAGTGCAACTGGTTATCAGTGTAGATTTAAATTTTAACGATTGGCGGTTGCGATAAATGTTGCAACTAATGGGTACATAAATGTGCAATAGTTTAATTGACAGGTAAATTATCCGGCATTTCCTTGTCTTTTAATCATGTATCCTTTCACAAATAAAACGAGATAACTCAGCATTTATTTTATGACCTTGTCCAGTAAAAAAGTAACGGAGACTACTAGGTCTTGGTTGTATCTGCACATAGTATTCATAAATTCTATTCAGCATATATTTAACCCGACATTTATTGTTATGACACAATGCACATACGTTCGTTTGAATTCATTAATCACTTCTTTTCTTTTTTTTTTTCCTTACACTGATATAATTCCTGCGATGTAATATATTATTTTATTATTACAACACAAACTAATTAGCCAGTGTCAATGTATCGTTAATTAAATATTTACTTAAAATTTTATTTTTGTTAACAACATATATATTTATTTATTTAAATTATATACCAACTGATAATTACCGGTTACTTTTTAAATTCAAATTATCACTTTTTAAATAAAACTGATTATCGGTATGAGTTGGACTAGTGATTGCTGATAAAAAAAGAACAATTGCTAGACTTGTTGAAATATAAAAAAATTTTTTTACTTTAGTATGCAAAGAAAAAACGTGTTGATTGAATGCGCGTCGTCAGTAAACTGAAATTAAATTGCTGAGTGAGGTAAAGAGTCGTTGTTGATGGTGATGATTATTATGATCACCAAGTAGAGATGGAAAAAAAAACTAGCTAAAATGATAGTGACTGTTGTTGGTTATTTTATTTGTATTTTATAGAATATGACTATAGTCTGTCACTATCTGAAAAACTGAAAGATAATTGTTACTCATGTTCAAAGTCATGCCGGTTTATTTATTTATAATACATGTACTCCTGACAAAGTATCAGTCTAATAATTCCTTAGGTGTATGCTGGTATAAATTTTTTATGCAAACATAAATTACATGACTTGCAGCATTGCGAACTTGTATATTTAGTATTCTATTTAAATAATTTATATTTAAATGTGTGTCATAAGTACTGATAGATTGCATACATAGATTCTCGATATCGATTTTACTGGCATTTGATCTTATCAATAAATAAAAGTCACCTAGGTCATGTAGGTAAATATCTATCTGTTAATTTAAAATCAATAAATATGTGATGATTTACGAGTGTGAATGTACCAGACATCAGACAAATTTTAAATTATAAATAAATAGAGTAAATAATTTAAAAAATGATATTTATAAAAAAATGCACTTATTAATTTCAAAATTTTTTTTATTTTTATTTTTTTAAATTATTTATTTTATTTTATCAATAATTTAAAATTTGTAAAAATTTTCGGATTTTTTTCTAGCAAATAAAATACAAAAAAAAAAAAAAAACTGAAAATATGCATACGCAGAAAATTAAAAAAGTTATTGGCGCAAATAAAAAAAAAATTTTTTATGATTTATTGTTTTTAAAAAAATCAAATAATTATTAGACGTCGGGTAAATTTAGTGTCATAGATTTGATACTTCATTATTTACTTACTTGGACACCTGTCATTTAATAATAATGCCGAGAGTTGTCATGTTTACAATTATTCGTATTGCGATTCGTTGAAAAATCAATAGAGACATTAATAATTACTTGACCGATTTTTTTTCAACCCTAGAAGATGAGTTAATTGAACTGTTCTCGTGTTGTTGCGTCATCAGATATTGACAGGTATTTAAATACGTGAATATTTTATTAAAAAATCTTTATATTTAAAAAATTTGTAGTTGAGCTATCAAAGGTGGACTTATTGGTGAATTTAAATTTAAAAATTACTGCGGCATGTTCTAGATGTGACTAGGACAACCCGGTTTTGGAGTTATTAATTTAAGTGATTTAATTCATTGAACTCGTTGACATCAATTTTAAAATATTCATAAACATTGGAAATTAATTATAGACTTATTTATATTATATAGTTATTTTTGTATTTATCTAATTTATAAGATTTTTATTAAAAGTTACAGATTGCGCGATACTTTACTGATACAAAAGTTACTCGTGTACTGAACTGAGACAGATCTTTATTTTACTTTAGTTTTTTTTTATTTTAATGACCGCGTCGCTAGTGTCGCGGCAAAATTCCAAGTGCGGGTTTTTTAAAATTTTAAATTGAACTAGAGTGGCCGCGGTTCCATTTTTTAACATTCAATACTTTGTTTAAATTAATTAAAAATAGTATGTTAATTAAAATTTTCAATTAAATCGTGGGATTAAAGTATTTTAAGTCTAAAATAAAATTTTTCAAACGGCAAAGGACCAGGTAATTTATTGTAATTAATAAATAAGTATAAATAAACAATTTAATTATATCCTCTTTATTTTAAAATTCATTTTTAGATAAAAGATCAATTGATAAACAATATTAAATGGGTATAAAACAAAAAATTTAATAATAATTAATTACTTTTATTTATTTTCTTTTAATAAATCTTTCCATTAAAAGTAGTCGTGCTGTTATTTTTGTTGTTTAAATATTTACACTGTCAATTCCACATTTTTAAAAATAAAATTTTCGATACATAAAATTAAAAAAAATACATTTTTCACCAACAGATACAAAAGTTAGGCACTCAATTAACGAAATCTATCGACGTAAATTAAAGTAGAGCTACATTACATTACAATTCGATTAAAAAAAAAAAATTGACATGTAAGGATATTAATTTAATAATTTTATCATGAAAATATAAATATATTTTTAAATGCATAAGCATTTTTTTTATTATTTGCCATTGATTTATTTTTTTTTTATTTTTTTGCAAAAACATAACCGCTTGCGATTAATCTGCGAGGGTGGAATGTCTTTTGATTATGCTTGTAATTATAAATTTATTAAATAATAATTAATCCTTCGCGCTTAATTATCTCAAACTGAGCATCTTTAAATTTTAAATTTATATAAAACTAAGTAGCTGACCGGTTTAAATATTATGTAAATACATTTTAAAAACTGGCCTTACGTTCACAACGCGAACAGACAAATAAATATTAAGGACAATTTTAATTATTCGTCCTTATTAAATAACTATTATTATTATTAATATTAATTATTTAATTTTTATCGACAATTCCGATAAAACTTTTATTGTTATCATTACAATTATAATTATTATTATTATTGTTTACAATTGTTTATCATTGACATTGACATGCAATTTACAATCGATATAAAAGTATATTTTAAAACGAGACCTCATGCGATTAATCATCACGTACTTTTTTCCGGCACATCATTAACTGACTGAGCCCCGTCCTCTTATTTTTAAAAACTGTCTTATTTATATTTATATATATATATCTATATTTATATTCTTTAATTTATTGACGTAGGATTCGCAACTCGTTTCAATTATTTTCAAGTCGAGCCCCACAACAATTTTTTTTTAATTAATTATTATTTATTATCAATGAAAATAAAATCAGTTACACCGTTCATCTATTTGCTTTATTTCTCACTTATTTCGATATTTGTATTTTAGTTTTTTTATACTTTGGGTATCAGAGCCGCCACTGGGGATTAACTATTAAAATACTCAAAAATTTATTACTTTTATTACTTAATTCATTTTCACTGATAATACATGAGGTAAAAGACCTAGTGCCTGATTAAGGAACCAGTACCTGATCACTTTGTGTATTTGTATGGCTATATTTAGTAAAATTTAGTAAATATTGATACATAAATACATGAGTGATCGGGTACTAGTTCTCCGATCGGGTACTGGGTCTCTTACTTTATACACAGAGGGTATAAATAGCATTTGTGGCCACTGCTCCATTTTTGGACACTTGATACTTTATTTTAATTAACGAAAACGTATAAAATAAAATTTTCATAGTAACAATGTGATAAAAGTATCTTTGTACACATTTTAAAAATTAATTGTCATTGCGTTTTTTGCAAATTATTTTATTTTTATTATTCAAGTGTCCAAAGCTGGCTCTAAAGTGGCCAAAACCGGTACCTCTACCCAATATGTACATTAAACTGTGCCAAATAAAATCAATATATTTTTTTTGTCCCACACAAAAATTACGTTAAAGGCAAAAAAATTAGGTAGCACTTTGGGCTCTCCGACAATCAGAAAACGCGCTCTCTCTTAAATTTGAATTTGAATTCGAATTACTTTTGAACAGTTAGCTTTATCAAAAAATTATAAGATACTTTTTTTTGTAGATTATTTGATTCTCGACAAAAATATCTTATGCTTATGTAATACTTTCAATTCATTAATCCGTTAACGAGTAATTTTCGTATGGAAACGAAAAAAAACGACTTTATTTGGCACAGTCTAATATATGTATAAAAAAAAATATCACCTTGTTCACGCGCAACTAAATTAAGTCATAATTCTATACAATTTATACATGCGATAATGATATGCTCCTATTTTTAATACACGTTGCTATATATATTTATATTTATTCTAAATAATAATAATAATAATAATATTTCACTTAAAATATAAATTAATTAATTACTTAATTGATCGTTGTGCATTATCGTAATATTTAAATTATTCACATCTACATTTCTCTGAGACGATTTAAAATAAATTTAAAAAATAATAATAATTATAATTATTACACCAATAAAACTACTAACCATTCATATTCTGTACATACACATTTGGTCATTGTAACGGCTTGTATTAATTAATTAATATATATATTTATAGTAATAATAATATGAAAACTGCTAAGTACATACAACGTGTTAATTATTAATAATAATTATTATTTGTTACTATTTCGGTGGATAATCCGCACCCGACGACCCTTAACCCGCCGATAATATCACAGATGAATGAGTTTCCGTGCTGTGCGTTACGCATCGTTATCTAAGACTCCTCACAAGGGTATTTATTCTTTCAATTTGATCACTGATACTCCGTCGCTCCGATTCTAAAGATGATTTAGTGGCCAGTAGTTCGTATCTCACTCGCTCGAGGTGGATTGCTTCTGACCGCAGGATATTTGCACGTGCTATCATTTTCGACATTTGATCCGTCAAAACTTTACGCTCCGTTGATTTTTCTGTAAATATTATAATATAAATAATCTGATGATAAAGAATAAAATCTCCCGCGAAATTTGAATTTATTTGAATACCTTTTGAATACTGATGGTAAGCAACCATAATGTCCTCGATGTTGGTCCAGGTCACCTTTTTATTTTCCTCGCTGTCCTCATCTCTGTGGCTGCTGGTAAATTTGTACTGCTGGCTCACGCCGTTCTCCAGGGGCGCAGGTACTGCTGAATAGTAACCGGAAAAGAGACCCGGTAAAGGTGCCAGCAAAGTTCGTCCACTCGGCGGCTTCACTTTCACTCTGTCCAGCAGCCTCATCTTCTGAGGTGGTCTTGGAGGATTCTTCTCATACTCTTGAGCAATGCGGTCGCAGTACACCGTCACACAATTGGTGCTTTTTCGTTTTTTACGATCGCGCAGAACATATTGCCAAATTACTTCCGCTTCTAAAATACAAATAACATTTTTATTTATTTTTAATAAAAATAAAACAGTCGAAGCAATTAATTACCGTCTCTTTTACTCGGTGGCATAACATCCAGTCCAATAGTCTTGAGAAATCCAACTTTCGGCATAAAATCTGATGAATTTATCAGAACATCTGGATGTTCTTTTGGTATCGGCAAAAGTGATTCGACAGCTGTCTCATTGGTATCCACAAGTACCTCAGGTGGTTCTGGATTTAAACGGTACCGCTTTTCCAATTTATGTAATTCTATTTCTGTAATAATTATTATTTATATTTAACTATAATCATATTTATATTAATAATTAATAACAATAACTTACCGTTCCTCATGCTGAGAGTCGTCAGACCAAATATCGCTAAGAATGACAACTTTTTTTCCGAGTAACACATTTTAGCTGGTGGGCCTTTTGTTATCCATAAATCAACATCTTTAGCAGCATCCTCTTCACTTTCGGACTCTGAACTACATGCGATACCGGCATTTTGTTCTCGTTTACGTTTTCGTCTTTTTTCCGCAAGATCGAGTGTCGATGTCAATTCTTTAGGTTTCTCCATTGCTGCTGCTGGTGGCAACGGCAATGACAGTGACACTGGGACAGCAACTGGCGAGGATGACTGCTCAGTAACATTGACACTGTCACTACTTTTGCTCAGAGCTTTTGTTACATCAGGAACATTTATAACCGGAGGTTCGCACTTTACGGAAATCTCAGTCAAGTTATTGCACTTGTCGGTGTAGCAGTAAGATCCCTTGAGTTCATTTGTTGAATAATTTATGAGCATTTCCTGATACTTTGGAATTTGCAAAAGGACATTTGATACATTTTGACACGTGCGCAATACTTCCTCGGACTTGATACTCTGGAGAAGGCTGCTCGTGTCAATAGAATCTTTTGAGCTGACGATGTCATTGGAGGGATATTTTAATGCAACTGGAGGATAGGACAGCGCACTTGCTGGTAAAACACTAGGTACCTCCAAAGACATTTTCACAGCAGGGTTATCGAGTTTGTTTCCATTTTTATCACCAACAGAACCCGTCGATTTAATAGAAACTGGACTCATGCGTTCTTTGATTGACTCGTTGATGACTTGTACTGGGTACTGAGCCTTGTCGACATTGACGTTGTTCAGTCGGTTGTAAATTGCGGGCTTGGGGTGATGGTGTCCAACTGGACTCTCATTATTAACCTGGACTTTGTTATCTTTTGAATTCGAGTGCTCTAGGAGAGTTCGGTGATTTAAATTGACATGTTTGGTCGGAGTTGTGAAATTATTTTCAGCGGTTCCACTGTTTGTGTAGTAATTGACATTGCTCGTTATTTTATCCTGTCCACTGACCCCATTGTCGAATGGCATTCCGCCATTTTTGTGTGGAGAAACAGTTCCAAGTACGTCATTTAGTCCGTCACTGACAGACATTTTTGTACCATTTATATTTAAGTGTCCCGGTTTTGCGGTGGTATCTCCATTAGTTGCTAAACATGTTGATGTTGAAGTTGAAGTAGGTGTACTAGTTGGTGGTGGTGCTACTACTGCTGCTGCTGATGTTGGTGTTGTTGTTGTCGTATTAATAGTAGAAGTTGTTTGTTTTGTGGATAATTGTGGATGATGTGAAGCCACCGAAAATGACTGTGGTTTATATAAACTTGTGGTATTTGGTGGAGGAATATGAGAATGATGATATTGCTGTTGCTGCTGCTGGTGATGATGGTGGTGGTGGTGGTGCGGGGTGTAAATTGTCGATGAACTTTTAGAATTATCTATTGGCATTGTATTGTCTTGTGGAAAATTAGTAACGGCAGCACCCGGTATGGGTATAGGCGCTACAGGTACAGGTAGTGGTACAGCTGGTGGTACAGTTCCCGTAGGTAATTTAACTAACGATTCTTGATGAATTTGACTAGTCATATTTGGATTATGGTTATTGACAATAGACCATGTCTGTGGAGAAGGTGGAGGCGGTTTATTCGTTGTTGCCGAGGACCTGAATGAGTCTTCGAAGGGTCGAACGAATGCCGGTTGGTGCGATGGAGCCGAGGTAGTTGCTGTTATCGTTGGCACTGGGGTCGATGCGGTGGTGGTTAGTGAGCTGTAAGACATTGTCGTGATGGCTGTGGTGGTCGTCGGTGTCGAGACTTCTTTCATTCTTGAGGAGCTGTGAGTCATGTGAGAGGACAAATGATTCGATAGATTAATTGACGGTGGAGCTGCTCCAGGTGTAGCCAGCGTGTGAGTCGCATGTGTGGTCATGGTCCCACTGGCCAGCATTGAATTTGTAGTTGTGGTAAATCCGCTGTTTAGATGGTGCTGGACTGAGAGCGGGTGCTGCTGATGCTGAGGCTGCGGTGGCATCGACGGTGATGGCTGCGGAGGTTGCTGCTGATGAATCGGAACTGGCTGGTGAGGTATAGGATAAGTTGAAGAAACTGTTGTAGGAGTACTGACGCTGCTCAACAACGAGTTCGAGTGTTGACTAGAATGAATTGTGTTTGGAGGTGGGGGCGGCAAATGCAGACCCATCATCGGAGCCAGTGACATGTTCAGTGGAGCTGGTGGCGGGATACCCGGCGCTAAGGGTGACATTGCGGGTATTGCTGGTCCAATAGGAACTGGAGGGATCGCAGGCCCGAGATTGAGCGGCGGCAACCCAGCACCCAGCGACGGAGTCATTGGTGTCGAGCTGACGGAGCATATCGAGGATGTACTTATACCAGTAGCCAGTTGGGCTGCTGGTGGATTTGTGTAGGGCGGCGCGAGTCGCTGGTGGTGATAAACTGGGGACAAATTTGACGGCTCGGCTGCCAGTGTCGGGGACTGATCTTCTTTTCGTGGCTGATTATGAGTTGACTTGCAGATGACACTATCGTTGCTGGTGTTATTGACGTTGATGTTATTCCGTGAGTTGGGTCGGTCTCGTTCCCCCCTCTCGTTATGCAATTGCGTCGCTATGGTCGGCTTCCTAGCTGGAACAAATCCGGACACACAGTGCTTGGTAATGCTCTACTACTAACAATTCTTTTTATCTATTTACATTTTTAATTATTATCATTACTTTTAAATTTTATTACGGCCAGATGCATTTTAATACTTGACTTACCTTTATTATATTATTATTGTCTTCAATATATTATTACTACTATTGCTACTGCTACTGCTATTACTATCTTATGACTAATTATTTTAATTAAGGAAGCACTAGCAGCCCTCGTAATTACATTAATAATTTATTTCAATTAAATAATACTAATAATAATAATAATTTTGTTTGTATAAATTAATTAAAATTAGCGGCGCTGGTCTTTCCTTAATTAAATGAATAAATTTAATTGTTATCAAGTATTGGGGATGATTACTATCATAATTATAATAATAAAAATATTGCGGTGCATACATGGAGATTTGATAATAAAAAATAAATAAAATATACAAATCAATGAATAATAATTATAATATGTAATAAAATTGTAATAACTTTTTTTTTTCCATACGGTAAAAAAATCCCGAAGCGATCGCAATCTCATTTCGAATGCTAATAAGTCATAGTCAATTATAAAAGGCACTGATATCCAATATAATAATGATTATATGAAAAGCAACAATGATTGTCATTGTCGTCAATCACTGTCAACTTGTACATATTAATATATATATATAAATATGTTAATTAGATTCGAATCTTCCCCAAAACTGTTTCAGAAAACGACTTGAGGGTCAATAATTCCAAATCACTTAGAATTTTGATCTAGTTTTTTTTTATATTTTTTATTTGCAATGTTTATTTTCAATTATAGTCCAAATATACATGTTTACATAATAAATTATATAAAAATGGCATAATTTTGACAAATTAATGTGTGTGACAGTTATTTACATTAGTTTATTTATTTATTTATTTATTTATTTACTTATTCAGTCAGTGTATTTAGGAACAGTTATTAATCTTATAATTTTAATTAATAATAATATTAATTATTATTATTATTATTATCATGTTATTATTGTTGCGACTGAGAATAAATGACTTCCAAGTTCAGCGATTAATTATTATGAGTTTCTAAAACAGTTGCGGGAACTAACGCAAGAGTGCCGAGACCTAGCAGTAAACTTAAAAATATTATAAACAAGACAACAAATATATCAGTTTTATAAATTTATTCTACATATTATTATTCTAAATAATTCATTAATTCATGCTATTTACTTATTAATGTAAAGTATATACAAATTTATTTTATTTAATATTAATAAATTATGTGGAAAAAAAAAAAAAAAAAAAAACTGAGAACAACGACTAGGTATCGTGCACTCTCGTGTTAAAGTCGCGCCGTAGAAACCTAATTTAATTACAAAATATTTACGTATTGTTTTTTTAATTACTATTTATTCAAAAATGTATTACTGTTACTCATTAATAAATTAGCCGGCGATTGTTACTATTATCCACAGATGGTCCAGCGCCAGGCTGTATAAATTTAATGTAAACGAAAATTAGCTGGTCTCGATTGATAAACGTTTAGTGAGTCCAACAAAATTCGGATGTAACGTTGACGAGCGGAGACGAAACGTTGGTTATTTGTTCATCTTGCTACTTGAATTAATTACAGTTTAGTTATTATCTGATGGAGTTATATAATTAAGTCAGCCTTCGAGTTATGTATCCAGTCTCTGAACATAATTTTAATAAATTTCACTAGCACGTGCCTCTAAAATAATATTGGTTTTATTTAACGCTTCTGTAACAACAACTATTGTCACTTTATTTTTCAATAAGTAAACAAATAAATTCAAAAAAATTATATTTCATTAATTAATTAAATAAATAAACAGATACAAGACGTCTTTATCTACAATGGGACCTTTTTATTCATCCACTGCCACCGTTCGTAGACACTCGTCTTTTGTAATATTAGAAGTGTATAAATTTATCTCGCGTGTCAACTTTTTTTACCAAGATTATTAATCATTGTCGTTTATTTATTTATTCTGGACATTGTGACAGTAAATTTACCGATAAGAGAAAAAAATAATGAACGACAAACGACAATTGGGCAACACATCGTTTGTATTTTTTTAATTGATAACTTTTCTTGTTTTTTATTTTAAATTTTAATATACTTATCTAAAAAATATTAAACCTAGTTTATGAGAAACGATTAACTATGACTATAACTTTCATTATCGCTACATTAAAAGTAGAAGCGTAGTATTTTTTATTTTTTTATTTTTTTTTTTTTTTAGTTTTTTTTTCTTCAAACTTTTAAAAATTTTTTTCACAGTCACGTAAATTTTAATATTAATTTTCGTTCTAATTAATTAATTATTTATCAGTTTATTTTTAACAATCATCACTTTTACGCGGCAAAACCGTTATATTAGTTTTAATTTATTGTAAATTTATAACTGAGTACGCGTTATTGTTTTCAAGTTTTCTTTTTTTTTTAATGTTAATGGATTCAGTCTGATCAATAGGGAACAAAACTTCGCCATGAGAAAACGATCGCTTGGCATCGGTTCTGAGGGTGAACAAAAAAAAAAGAAAAAAAAATTTACGAATAAAAATAATAATTACAATTAAAAAATGATTACTAATAATAATAATTAAAAACTTAAAAAAAAATTTTAATAAACTAATTTAACAAATTAATTTTTTTAAGATCACTCGCTGAATGATTAACTTATGGCAGGGCAAAGTCTTTTCACTCAACGCAATTTTAATTAAACAAAATAAAAATGATAAAAAAAAAATACTAATAGACAACAATGGACGAAAATTTAAGGGGTAAATTATTCAATTCGTACAACAATCACGACAATAGTCTACCAGCTTAATTCTCCTTGCTTTAGATTTTTTTTTTTTTTGTTATAATTTTTAATTTTTTTTTTTATTTTGTTACTTTTTCTTTCTTTTTTATTATCATCAAACCACACTATGACGACTTATATTTTTTTTTTATAAAATTCGCCGTGTAAAACTATCACTTACTAAATTGGTAACGTGCAAGGTTTACCAGACGCGAAGACATCAGGTAATTGAGATAGTTTTGTTGAAATAAAAATTTATAATTATTATTTCTATCGTTATTATCATTAATAATATCCTTATCATCATAGTCATTAATATTACTATTATTATTACTTTTAATAATTATTTAAAATAATTAATTAAACGTCGAAAATAAACAGTACTAAGTGTAGTGGAAAATCTGGTAAACCTTCGATATTTAATACACGACGGTTTTGTTTTTTGTTTCAATGGAAGGCAGTGGGGGGTGGAGCGACTCGCTCACCTGCAGTATCGGCAGAAGTTGGAGCGGGTGACGGGACAGGTGCCGTGGAAGCTGAATTACGTGCCGCTCTTCTCCTTTCTTCCTCATCCCTTAGCGCAGCCTGCTCTCTAGCCTGCCTGAGTCTGTGTTCCTCTTCTAATTTCATCCTAAACAAATCATTCAGGTGAGCGATACAAATAAACACAAGTTCATTTCAATAGCACGATCAATGTAAATGCATTAAAGACACTATATAAATATATATATGAATATATAATTGACTGTAATAACTGAGTGAAAGTAAAATTCACCCTTGGTAAGGTCTTACCTTTCATGCATTACTGGAGACATAAGACCAAGGGTGGCCGGTGGTAACATCTCCGGACTATATCGCAGTCCATAGAGAGGGTAAGTCGGCAGCCCGGGAAACAATGGTGGCCTTAGCATGCCCACTCGCTCCAAGTACAACTGTTCTTCTAACCTGTAATTTTCATCGTTTTAATAAATAATGACAGAAATAAAAATAAAACTTTCCCTTATTTCTTTTATCCCAGTCTATAAATAGGATAAATGAAAATGAAAGAGTACTTTTGATAGAACAAATGTAGAATAAAAAGAAAAAAATTTACCTATAAGCGTGTTGGAGATGAGGTGGTGGGTACAGACCATGATGATAGGGGCTGTAAGCCGCAGGATCGAGAGTAAATGCCGGCGGTTGTTGTGTCGGATGATGCTCGGGCCGATATGGTTGGAAACCGGAACGAGCAAGTAATTCGGAAGCTGCTGCACTGACATTGTGCTTACTGTTCTCGGCTGGTCGGGCATTTGTATACATCGAGGGCATTTCCTCAGGTCGACGTTCATGCGTCGATCGCTCCTAAAATTATACATTATTCTCAGAATAAGTCTTTGCTGGCTATAGTGTACAGTACTGATATCAATAATAATAAAAATAATAATAATAATGATAGTAATCTATCGTGTACAGTAGTCTTGAAAGGCTTTAGGGTGCTTCCAGTTCATGGAACAGCAATAAAATATCGGAAACGGTTGAGTAAACGTTTTTTACTATTATTATTATTATTTTTTTTTTTTTTATTTTTTTTCGCAACACCACTTCTGAGGACCTTTGAACCACAAGAACCAGATTTAAAAATATATAATTTGCAAAATAAAGAAAACAACTTTGTTTGCGGCGGAAGTTAAAAGGCGTTACCGGAACGAAAACCGGAATCTACACATGGGACGGAGTTTTTTTTTATTTATTCAAGTTGTTCGTTGACAGATCAAAGGTCACAGCTCAAGAGGTCGTGCGACTGAATTTTAGTAGTTGTAACCTTGGCTGGTGAGGGTCCTCGAACAAGAGGCGGTGGTGCTCGATTCTTAGGACTGGCTCTCGGTTCCTCATCTTGAGGAGCCGGTCCTGCCTGCTTGGCAAGATTTCTCAAAGCTGCAGCAAAACTTCTGCTGTTTTGTTGTCCACCTGGACCTGGTCCCGGTCCTGGGGTGTGACCTTGAGGTAATACACCGGAACTCGGTCTGTGGGATTTGCCGATTGTGCTCGACTGTGCTTTTGTACTCGCCGGTTGAAGACCTGTAAGTAAAAATATTTTTTTTTAATCGTAAGTACATTAATCTTTAAATATTTTTTTGTATGAAGGATACTTGGAATATTTCAACCAAATAAATTAATTCTATAACGACTAAAAATAAACTGCTATCAAGTTTGCAAAAAAAATATGATTTCCGTCACTCAAGACGAGAATGATGGAAGTTAAAATAAAAAAAAAAGATTGCTCGCGAGGAAGTAGAGAGTGGGTTAGCCGCAAAAGACGAGAGATTCGCAGGGGAGTTTGACTCCCTCTCGGCAGAAGGAGTGACTGCATTCGCCAGAGGGGCCGCGGATTCGTAGGGTGGGTTCTAAGCGGCTTACAGACGGTTACCATGGCAACCCCACGTCACGATCACCAGAGAAATAGACAGAGAAAGGCGCAAACTGCTCTCTAGTCTCTTCGACCATCTCGCTGACACCCCCTCGTTTGCACCACCGCTGGATTACTTCTAACTCTGTTTTTACACCCACACCCACACCCACACTCTTCTTTTATTTTTTATTTTATGAGCTTCCGCACTTGCTGTGCTATCTCACGACACGCGAGTAAGAGAAGATGCTTCAGTGATTTTTTTTTCCATCTTTTTATCTATATTTTTTTCTTTTACTTTTTACTCTCTCTCTCTCTCTCAAAAAAAAAAAAAAAAAAAAAAAAAAAAAAAATACTAGAATGCGGATGTTGGCGGAGGATAAATAACTTTAGTGAATTTAGTGTTTACGCCAACTGAGACATTCTCTCGGGGATTAATGCCGAATAATACCCAGGGATGATATTGGCTTATATTTACACAGTCTACTAAATTGTCAATATAAATATAAGTCGAGAATATTTATTTTAAAAATATAAATATTTAATTAACGACATCAGTAGAAAAGCGGATTCATTTTTTATTGGAAATATAAATTAATGTTACTATTAATAGGCTACGGATTACGATTTATTAGTAACTGAAGCCGGGGAATAATTGAGTCGTTATCGCCTGAGTTGTTCTTGTGACGACGACTACAATAATGACAACCAGTTGGAGAAAGAGGAGAATAATGGGCAGGAAAATAAATTCAGCATGAAATAAAATGAAATCCATCAGAGCGCGGCTTTTCGTAGCCGCAAAAAACATGCGCACTCATTAATTCCACGGTGTCAGCGTTGAAGCACCGGCACCAGTGCGGGACACAAAGCATTGAACATAAAAAAACCTGTGAAAGTAAAGCCCGAGGGCCAGAGTAACGTCCACTAGACTACTCAATATATATATTCATACAACACAAGGGTTGTGTATATTCAATTATACCGACGATGTGGCTGCATCGACCGCGCAAAAGTATAATAGCTTGCACCAGTAGAAGCTATATAACCAACCCCCATCGGGGAATATACACACACATCGCGCTCTACGCGAGGTCGCTCCACTATTTCCCGGGGGTGCTTTTCGTTCGTGTTCAGCTCATCGCTTGGAAAAAAGAGAGGATGCAATTATCCGATCGATGGGTAATTTGTCCCGAGTGGCCGGGCTGTGCTCCATTGTAATAAAGAAAAAAATTATTATTATTATAACTTTTTTTTAACCTCCCTCGTACTGTGATTGCGTCGTAAAAAAACATAATAAAGAAAAGAGAAATGAAAATAAAAAAAAAAGTACAGGAAGGTGCCGTAAAACATGAGTCAAGGCTGGAGTAAGGGATATAACAGTCACCGGTTTCCGGTCACAGGAACGGCCCAGTTGCGGAAGAATAACGTTCGGTTTTACGAGCGCCCTCTAGCTCCGATGTGACTTGTCGACTTGGAACAGCAGAGAGGAGTAGACTGAAGAGTGAATTCAGTCATTTGTTCCACACGTTTTACAACAATTCCGCCTTTTATTATCTCTCAATGTCGGAAATTCAGGATGATTATTTTCCGTGACGGATTAATCGCCTGAGGAGTTCCAGCAGCGGCAGGAGAAAAGTTTTTTTTTTCTCTTTTTGTCTTCTATTAATGTGTAACCACAAAGTTAAACAGGAGAATATATAGTCTTCTTTATCGCAATTCTCTTTTTCTTTCCTCACTTCTGGTTCCGACATCCCACCGGATTCGTAGCACGCTTGACTCCAAGCAAATACGCCGAGTAAACACTCGACAGCGCTTTCATTACGAAAGTTTAGTTTCTGAGGAGTTTAATTTCCGTCCAGGAGTTTGCCGGAACTTGGACAACCGAGAAAACGAGCGAGATAAAAATAAAAAAGAAAAATAGAAGATAAAAATGAAAGAAAAAATGTATATAAAGTTATTTTACTTTAGCTGATTATAGAGTCTCGGAGGAAAGGGGTAAGGAATAGATAGACAGCAAGTGAAGTCTTTGAAAATATCGATAATCGAATCCTTTTTCCACTTGTTCTTGTTCCTCGTTCTTGGTCTCGTCCTCGTTCTCATTCTCCTTCTCCTTCTTCTTTGATATCCAACGGCATGACGGGTAATTGAGTCAAGGAGCTTTGATGCACAAGATCGGGAAAATTTATTTTCTTTGACGTTAAATTTCCGCTCGACTCGTGCTTCGATATCGTACTCGAGAATATAAAAGCTCCTCTCTTCACCACTCGACTTTGTCTTGTGTGTATAGAATGAGAAACCTCTTTCTCGTTTTACTTTTTCCATCCCACCAGCAGAAGCAGAAGCAGAAGCAGCCCGAGAGACGTTGCCATAGCAACTGCTCGTGGTGGATTCACCCTCTCGCTCTTAACAAAGTCCTCGTCGTCCCGTGAAATCGGAAATCGGACAATCGCAGCATAGCACGGATTCACATTTTTTACTGCCTAATAATTTATCAATCCTCAGCTCAATATTTAATTTCATCAAATATACTCAGCTCTCTGTGTGATATTAAATGGAATGACAAGGATAAGGATAAGGGAAAAAGGTGACGGCCAGAGAGATTGTTAAATAGATGAAGAAGAATTTATCTCGCGTGGATGCCCGCAACGAGGGTCACGACAACGCCTTTGGCTCCGTGGCCCGAATCAATTTAATCCCATACTCAAACTACTGCTTCCACTTGTATAAAATACTTGTATTGGACACCACCACCAGCCCGATTATGGTGTACAAGTACAGCCAGCGATGACAATGAGTGTGTGGAATGAACACCAACATCTACCAAAGTCTATGACGTAGACGTGTTTGGTTGTGTAGTGCGGACATGTCGGCGGGACGACAGCCAAGTAAAGGAGTGATCCAGAGAGTAGAGACGCAGGACGATTACGTGCGTGCGCAATCGCTTGGAGCCGCCCCAGTAACTATTAACATTATATATATATATACCCGGAGTATGTGTGTATAAGAGTGGATACGTATGACGATAGCAGATATGCCGATGCAATGGACCAAGAGTATATGCAGCAGCAGTAGCAGTATATAGACGCGTCGCGATATGAGTTGATCTAGAGTAAAGCCAGAGTCAGAAGTAGAGGCAGTTGTAGTGGCAGAAGAGTAAATGAGTGAGTAAGTGAGTGAGGCCAAGGGGCCAGGTCCCCTTTTAACAAGCTCATAAGCCGATGACTCGGAGTCATGACAACGCCGGCGTACGCCGGGTCAACGAGTGCCAACTGGTGCCAAGCATGTCAAACGACGACAGCCAATTGCCTGTTGGGAAACAAACGGAGTAGAGCTAACTCTTCACTCGGTTGCTCGTTTACCGCACTCGATACTCGCTAATAATCCCGGTTAATCTACTCATACTGATACTAATGTGTATACATGCGCTACACTACACTCTTTTATTTTATCCCTCCTATCATACTGATGCCACTTAGTAATTAATTAAGCCGCGCATTTAAATTTACTACCCGCCTCACATCAATCCCCGATTATTCCCACGAGACTTTTACTTAAATTACCACCAGAGTTATAAACATTTATACATAAGTGGCTCTATATATGCATATGCAATTAAATATTATAGGCTTCTGTCGATCATCATTTATATGGAGATTTATCCATTACAATAATAATAGTAATAATAATATTAATAATAATAGTTGAGTCGATCTCTGATGATATGATGCGAGGACTTTGGCCTTCGCGAAGCTAACGACGCGCAATTTATCACGAAAAGAATTCTACGCTCGATAAACTTCCCCCTTGAAATTGTACGCGCATGCTCATTTTTAGGCGCTTTAAACCTCGTATTGAAAATTGAGGTGAAATAAAAAAAGTTATTAAATAAAATATAATATAATCCATAGTCGCGTACAAATACGCGCTGCTATGTGCCGTAATATTATTTTACCAATTACGTTATTGGCTATCTGGTGATATAATTAACCGTAAATTTGATAGGTCACCGCGTGCGAGAGTAATTGAAAGGTATATGGGTGCTGTCAATGCCGATCTGGTTACACATAAACCAACGTCAACACATCAGACAGAAAATCTCGCGTGACTTTTATCGCTGTACAACCGACCGGTAATTAATAGTGTCCGTCAGATAGTCGTCACAAAAATATTAACAGTGTCCTCAAGCTCTGATGAGATCTTCCGTTAATCTTTGAATCTGCTTACGTAAGTGAAAATCCGCGGTTGCCTTAGTTTTTTAAATGAGGCAGAAATAAACTATAAAAGTAATTTTTTTTGCGGCGAAAAATATTACGGAGCAGATAGAGGACAGGAGAATTGACAGAGACATTGAGAGCAACCAGGCGAATAAAAAAGTCCAAAGACAACCCTCGAGACAACACGGGACGCTCGTGCAATGTGGCTTTGACCCTTAAGAGTCTCATTGGAGATCACCACACACTACCCTACCCAACTCTACACTACATAAAGTAGTATATATATGTATACATTGAGATTGGAGCAGAGTAAAGTAGGGTGGAGTGCAGAGCAGGGAAAGAAAATACAACAAGTGAAGGGGCGAATGAGCGAAAGACCGTATAAAATAGAATAGTGGGGAGGACGTAATACGCCAGGGCTATTGATCGGAATCGGGGGTAAAGAGACGAGTTGGCTGTTGGCTTTCACCGGTACAACTACCACCCGACTACACTAATAACTAATTCATCCCTTTTCCCGCGGCTCGTCAAAACCATTTTAAAATTTATGTCCTCTTAATCTCCTGGCATGTAAATAACTAGCCGTCATAAAAAATAAATAGAGTTAATTAAGATATCCATCCACTCTTTTTATTTATTTTTACTTCCTGAAGACTTTAAAAGTTGCTCTTGGTTTTTATCTCATATAGCTGAGAGTGAACACCCGTAGGGATGACCCAAGTGCTTGTACGTCTTATCAAAAGCTGAGTAGACCGGCGACGCTTCAGTTTGTTGAGTGCGAAAGAGGGCGGATGGACAAGACAAAGCCGAGTTCAAACAGCCCTTTGTTGGTCAGAGCGAATCGCGGGTTAAATTTTGTTGTTTGACATAAAAAATAAAAAAAAATAAACCTAAATCTCAACGGGAATTATCTGCTGACCAGCTGGCGCTGATGAAGGACAAGAGCTTTTTTATCTGTTTGTTAAATAATAAAATTTTATATTTATACTGAGCTGTAATAATAATAATATATAAGGCCAGACTAAACCAGTAAAATATTATTAAATTATTATTAGCACAGTGTATATGTATATGTATATAAATATATCATGTGAGTTTTATTGTGCTCGTAAGTCGGTTAATAATTTTATTGATATAAATGCCTAGAGTATAATTGCCGAGAAATTGTTGAGATGGGATGTACGAGAGAAACAAATGTATAAATGTACTGCAATAATTGATGGGCTGATGAGTAATGACATTTACTGTTTATCACAGAGTTCGCACACTTGTTGAACGTGTTGACGAATAGACTTTACCAGCCTTGACACATGACGATTGATGGATGGGACTGCTTGGATCTACAGAATTACTTTGCCAAGTATATATATTTATATACATATATATATATATATATATATATATATATATATATATATATATATATATATATATATATATAGACTCTATTTTATTTATTTTTATATTTACAGTACCGTAAATTATAGCCGCTCTTATCTCACTCAATTTAACACTACGACGAATTTACTTTTTAAATTTATACGTACAATTAATCACACATTCGTGATAATAAAAAAAATAAAACAAATATAATAAAAATAAATAATAAAAAATACTGTACAAATAATTGGTTATTTAAATTAACAATAATGTTTGTAGAGTAAATAAACCGGTTGATAATAATAATACCTGAGTAATAATACGGGTGGCCATTGTGGAGCGGATGAACTAGGGGATGAGGCGCACGAAAATCCATTGTATTTAATCTCAGCTCTAGTTCCGCGGTCAGTAATCAGATTAATTAAAAAAAAAAAATAACTTAAACTATTATCAAGCACTGTCGTGAAAAAAAGTATAAATATTTAACTTAATGTTTGATTTAATCGGAGTATTTATCACTTCACGGGTCACCATTACGGCGACTTTACTCCGATCTCACAAAATTTAAAACTAGACCAAATTTTATTTAATATTTTTTCAACAGTTGTTAAAACTCATTACGTACTTAATATTTATCATTATTATTATTATTATTTTTTATTTTTTACACTCCGCGACTGCAATCAAACGAAACACTTGAACACTTGAGAGAAAGATCGATTACTCTTGCTCACCCGTCACGTACACACACACACACCGTGAATTTAATGTTATATTTATGGTATATCTATACATTTACTAATATATAATACCACGTAAAATTATTGGCATTGGTTTTATTATTATTATTTTTGAATAAACCACAATTCCCGCGGTAAATAAAATTAATTATCAAGGCGACAGCAATATTGATGTCACTGAAACGTGAATGATAGAGTAGAACGGAGTGATAAATATGTATCATACATATGGGGATTTAATGTAGATGAGGCCATAGAATGTGTCGTAGACATTAAAAGGACATAAAGCACACACGCGATGACTCACTGCTGCGGGAGTTTAAAACACGCAATAAGAATAAGAATAATAAGTATGATATTATTGTATGTAAATAGCGTGAAAAGAGCAACATCGCGCGCGAAAGGGTGAGTCGCGGCGCGAGACTGGCAAGCTTGCGAGTTGTCTCCCTGTCGTTCAACGAGGGTTCACACATTCTCATTGGAGAGGGGCAGGACTCGCGACACGCATGCGCGAGGGTTGCGCGTGCTGAGATACATGTGTGTGCACAGTACAGACACCACTGAGATATATGTGATATATATCTGTGTATATAATAGAGGAAATAGTAGTAGTGATATTGATAGTAATAGTAGTAGTTAATGGTCGCGGTGATGGAGGCGGAGATGGAGACGGTGGTGGTGGTACTCGATCTCATTCAACGAAAACGCTTGCGCAACAAATGCATCCTGAATCCTGAATCCACCGGTACGATGGTTACAGCACGACTGGATGAGTGAAGCATGGAGCCAGCTTCTAGCATCGCATCTCCACTACTGTACGCTCATCTTGCCACTCGTTGATCTCGCGTTTATCGTCCTGCCATCCGTCACCAGCAGTCTCCTCTTTCCTATAATACCCTTTCAGATTTATTGGAGAATATAATTCGAGAGAGTATTTGTTGGCTTTTCTTTTCTTCTTTTCTTTATTTTATTTTTTAAATTTTATTTTATACATTTAATCTAATAGAACGGATGAGAGGAAGTCAAATAAAGCAGCTGACGGGTTTTAGAGTGTGTTCCCTGTGATGCTTTTTAGTTTGCTTCCGTTGCATAACCATCCTCCACTCACATGCTTGCTATAACATCTGGCGCTAAAACGACACGCACCCACCAATCAGCCTGCTAGTCTGCCAAGTGCTCCCCTCGATACCATACTACTCATTGACTTTCATTCTCAGCTCCAAAACCTCGACTATTTCATATTTTTTATTTTTTTTTTTCGCCGTCAAAACCTCCCCCGCGAGTAACTCATTTGCGTTTTGTCGTCAATATACACACCCACTGTTGACTTTTTTATATTTTATTTTAAATTTATTCTATTGAAATTTCAACAACCCCTTTGACTCTGCTCAACCGTGATGACTGAAAAATATCTGCTATTATAAAAAAGCGCTGGGTTATAATTAATTTAAATAATAATTGTCAACTACCTTTTATAAACTCAAAAAATAATAATAAAAAAAAAACAAGTAAATTGTTATAATGAATATAATGATATATAATATTTTGTGGATATAAAAGGTATAAAATAACATATGCGACTTATAGAAGAGACAGGAACAAGTCCAACAGTGTGTTGTCTGTCGCGCAAAATCAATGCCTAGTGCCAGCGACAGCCAAGTTTCCCCCTTAAACGCGACTAGCCCGCATCCACCCCTCTTCATACCAAGCCCACTCACCACCATCATCATCGACCCCTTTTCTTCTTTCACACTCTCTCTCTCTCTCTCTCTCTCTCTCTCTCTCTCTCTCTCTCTCTCTCTCTCTCTCTCTCTCTCTCTCTCTCTCTCTCTCTCTCTCTCTTCTCTATCACATTCTATCCCTACTTGCCATCTAGTCACTGCTTTTCTCACTTTTGACGACGACGTCGACTAATAACATCTATTAATTTAACTCAAACACACTGTCGTCCTATAAAAAACAATATATATATTTATTTTTAACATTCAGTACCTCACGCTAGGCTTGACATTTCAAATAACTTCTGTTACATGGATGGAAAAACAAAAAACAGTAATAATAATAATAATAAAAAAAAGTATAAACCTACTATCCATATGAATCAGTAAGAGGGTGAGAAAACGAGCGGCGAGTTGCCTTCAATATCCGACGTTGATATCGATTGCCAAGGGCAGGAACAACCAGACCTTTTCCCCTCGTGGTCGTAATGTGAGAGGATAAAGAGGGTTGCGGTGAACGGGGCCAGGGGTGAAGGGTAAGAGTGAGCAGAGAAAAAGAGAGGTAGAGACACGTCATATATATATACATACATTAATATATATGTGTGTATACATAACGCGCTCTGGTTGGTCTCAACGATCAGCAGAAGCAGAAGCATCAGGGGTGAGAGCTGACGAGAACGTCGAAGAGAAGCTACTTCTACTTCTGCTGCTGCTGCTACTACTACTACTGCTACCCTTCTCTAATTCGTATTTAGGTGTCGGCTGGGTTGCTAAGTGCGGGCGCAATGCGGTGTCACGCTGCGGGCATTTAGTCTCTTCACCCTAGTCACCTTCTTTTACTTCCGACCTATCAATCTTATTTCCTCATTCATGTAGATCCGTACATAATACTACATACTACATTCTACATCCTACATACCACATATATTAATCCGGATAAAGAATCGGTTGATTTGAATACGTGACATTCGTGACGGGTAATAACTTATTTAATCGTCATATCGCCGAGTGCGAAGTTCAACAAAATTGAGTAATGGCAATAATTATCGTCAAGAATTCATAGGTCAAAGAGTATCGGCGGTTACAAGAGTTTATCATTTATAATAATAATAATAATAATAATAATAATAATAATAATAATAATAATAATAATAATAGTATGATAAATATTAATAAAAAAGTAACTTTCTTACGGGTCACAGTATTCGTTAGGGGTCAGAGTGCTCCCGAGAGACCGGGTACGCTCTGCTCGAGTCTGATAACGTTAAAATATTACAAGATAACCCGTAATACTGGTAAATATCTGAGTCTTGAATATTTTTTTCCTGCTTTTACTTGAAGTTGTTGTGAGTATGCATGATATATAAGACTTAAAAGTGACAACAAGTGAGATAGAAAAAGACATTAAAGAGGAAAAATAAAAGATTATAGTTTAAAAAAAAAAAAAAAAACTACTGGTCTTTCTTGTCACGTCCCACTGACAGTGTAACGTTTTAATTTAAAAACTGCAACGTTCAGTATACACCCGAGATAATTCAATTTGTGATAATAGCAAGGCGACTAAGCCATTCACAAAGTTTTCCTTTTTTTTTTTTTGTCGCTTATACCAGCAGGTATTTACAAGAAAACGATTGGGGGAAGGGTGAATATTCAATTAAAACTCATAAATGAAAATCTGCAAGTTTCAGATACGAATAATCTGAAAAGCTATTTTAGTTTATTTTATTTAACTTACCTGGTTGTTCTTTTTCTGGTAACTTTACGGTTGGTTTTTTTTCTGGGGCTTTTGGTGAGCAATTTTTACGTGCAGGCTTAACCGTTAATGATGGTGGTACCTGTAATGACAGTAATAAATATAATTTAATATAATTTGTATACTAAAATAATAATAAATAATGATAATAATTAAACAAACCGCTTTTTCAGAACGTTCACCAGATGGCAATCTAGCAATAGCAGCATCCGGACTGTCTTCCGGAGGCGGAGGTTGTACAATCCAATTATACTCTCTCTTTTCAACAGGCAGACCCCACCTCTCGTATTCTAAACTTTGTGTCCTTAATGTCTCGTAGCAATCCAAGCATACAACTGCAAAATCACCATTCTCAAGAAGCAAACTTTTTTCCGGTTGACGATGATACCTCAAGAATGGAAAGTCTTTAACAGGTAGTGCTCTCACTCTTTTGCGATATGTTGTAATACCACAAACGTAACACCAGTAATCGTGGGTATTATATTGTCTGTCAGATGCATTTATCTGCTGGCCAGTAGACTGTGATTCATACTTTCGCCATTGCGCCAACAATGTGTGATAACAAAAAGTACAAACAAGTGCCGAGCCGTCTTCGCGTAATTGTTCGGCATTTTTTGGCGATTGATGACGAAGTAATTCAGGAAAAAATGGTGCATTACGACCTTGGGGCCTGCTATACAGTACACGTGCTAACGTTAAATCACTATGAAGACCACAGAAAAAACAGTAAATCGAGCTGCTTGATGCACCAGGATTGCTGATAAATGTACGATCTGAATTTGAACTTGGCGGTGTGGCAATTGCACGATTAACATCGCCGTTTGGATGTGGACTAGGAATATCATATCTGTCATGGAAAAAAATTTATTTTCTGTTAATTAAACGGGATTCCCAGGCGGCTTATTGCGCGAATACTTGTGCATATCAATAAATATGTAGATGGAGACAGAGATAGAGAGAGAGGGAATAAAAAATAAAATAAGTACCTTCGTTGCTCGAGAGGAATGCGGTCGGCATCCATAGACTCCCACTGCTGAGCTAAGTGATTGACACAGTGACTACAGGCTAAAACTCTGCCATGGCTGTCCATGCAGGAATTCTCAGAAGTACGTGCCATCCCTCTCAAACAGGGAAAGTGCATAGCATGTGAATTCATACCTTCAGGACTCGTTGATAGCCTAAAAATAAATAATAATTTAACAATGCATGTTGAATATATATGAGGACTATTATATATTTTATTACTCACCACTCCATTTGGTTTCGAGGATACAGTCGCTCACAAATATAGCACCGATAATTTTGTCCAACTGTTACATTACCATTTTCCGCTGGCGCATTACTCGGTGAATTTCGCTGAGTTGAACTTGCAATTTTAACATTGGCACTACGTGGTTTATTACTCACAACGCTTGTTGTTTTATTTAAATCATATGGTTTAAATCTAATATCGCTGCCAGCTGAATTTGCTGGTGATTTTGCGACAACAGGTCGTGGAGATGGTCCTGTAATAAAAATTTTATATATTTTTAATTTATTTTTATTGCTTTCCACGCTCATTATCACACTCATTATCATTAATTGATATTACAATGAGCTGATAAATATTTAACTTTTAAAATAACAAACCTTGCTGACGAAAATCAGTTCCCTGCTGGGCACTTATCGACTGGGTTTCATTATTTTCTCCACCAAAAACTTGTTGTTTTTGGGGTATGGCTTTATAACAGATGGAACAAACTTGTACCATACCCTGAGGACTTATAGGACTAGCTCCTGGTGGCGCTCGTATCGTAGTAATAAACGGAAAGTATGCCTCCTTCTCCGGATTCGGACAGCAATACAACAGTCTAATACTGGACGAGGGATACTCCAGTGCACACGTATAGCAAATAAATGTCGTCGGGTCAACTGCCGGTGCTTGACGTTTCCTTAAGGTGTAATTACGATCGCTGTGCGGTATACCCTGTCGGGTGTACGTTTTCCACTGGAGTAACAGGTGACTTTGACATGCCGAGCAGGCCTAAAACATCCACATCATTAATTTAAATCCTCACTGTATTTTAATTTACGTTTTTCTAGTTAATTTTACCTGAACACGCCCGGCACTGTCCATTGGCCGGCTTTTGCTCGGCCGCGGATGTAACATCAACGAGGGAAAAAATGGTGGAGGACTACTCGAAGGATGCGGTGGTGTTGGCAGTGGCTTGGCTGCTATATGACTCAGAGATCCTTTTTTGAACTCATCACCGCAGACATAGCAAACTTCAGTCATTGAATTTTTGTCCGGCATCGAGAGATCAAGAATGTCTGTCCCGGTGCTGGATGACGAACCTCCGCTGTAAATTGCTGAAAGAATAAAATTTCATGGGTGTTTTTACTAATTAATTAATTTAAAAAATAATAACAACAAAGAGAGGAAAGGAAAATAACAAGAACGTGCTTCGTAAGCGCTGTAAAAATAAATGGGTCTATTTTTAAACTTGCTAATTGCCTTAATATCTTGCACACGCTAAATGAAATGTCTCTCACTCACTGATGGTTAATGCACGTGGCCTAGTTTTATTGATAATAAAATTAATAATAATAATAACAACAATAATAATAAAATAAATCAATGACAATAACAATATTGTGTTTATGTATTTAAATTTTCAATATCAAAACTAACGATATAATGTCATGTTGTCGTATTTATTTAATTGACCCTCGACTATTTTATCAGCGAATACTGTTAACCTTTACTTACGAACGTTGACATTTATCGGCAGAAAATACTAAGGCCAATGTAAATATAATATTTATATTACGACAATAATGATGATGATGATGACGATGATTCAATTTTATTTTATTTTATTGCTAGTAACAGCAATAGTAATTTTATCACGGGTGCATATTAAAAGGGTTACTACATGGTATGCAATCAATTTCAGAGTAAGCGATAAATTAACGACGACAACTACTACCAAGAGCCAAAGTCTAATAGAACAAATTTACCGACACACATTCATCAGATGTTGGTAAACTTCTTTTATCAATTTAATATGTTATTTTAAAAAAATATTATTTTTCCGTTGCCCATAAGACTGGTGTTTAAAAAAGATAACGTAAAAACGTTTGATAATTATTCGTAAATGCGAGCGAGTTAAAAATATAATCGCTCATTGCAAGTGGTATGTTGAAGCAAGAGCATTTCGGCATATTGACGTCATAAAAAATAAAATACTGGAGTATTTGTTAAGTAGAAGCAAGTGCAGTTGGTATACTTTGAAGTATCCGTGTAATTTTCTCAGCTAAACAGATGATTCTTTGACTGGAATGAAATTGGCGACCTAATCTGACCGGGTGACCTCACCAGAGATAAAGATCCACTTGACCTCACCAGGTCAATTCAACAATTAAAGAAGACAACTATTGCTAGTGAGTAGCTGTCGCAGTACCAGAGTAGTTGACCATGTCTGATCGAATGCTTGTGCACATGTTTCTGGTTAATTATAAGCGCGACGACCGGCAGACCGTTTTATTGTTGTTATTATTGTTAATAATAATTCTTGACTTTAATCTGAATACAAATTAAACTAACCAACAGACTGACAAACTAGATAATGACATTAACGTCGAACGAAAGTTCTAAATAAAATATTTTACTAACGTTCGACACGTATACGCGATACAACTAATGGCATTAAAGATATAATTACCTTGAGGTTGGGATGGCGGCATGGCGGGTTGAGGTGCGGGCGAACTTCTCGGAGCGTGTCTGAGGTCTAATGCAGCTTCATTTGAAACAGCACGTGGTTCTGGTTCACCAACCGGCTGACGTGGGCTCTGCAACCGCTGGTGCGGTGACTGTAGTCGTTGATGCGGTGACTCCATAGTTAGTCTAACTTGTTCAATGTGCCTGGCAGTTTCGGCCGTGTTTGAGTGTGGTCGCGGGAGTTCTATTGAGTTTGAAGGCGGCCTCGTTTGCTCGACGACTCTTGGCGAGGGTGAGTTTTGTGGCAAACGGGGTGATATACCAACTGGTCGGTTGCTGCTTTCCTGTCTGCCCGGTAACTGCTGGTCGTTGGAAAGACCAAGAATCTGGGCAGCGTACTCGCCCTGGAGAGCCATCTCTGCCCCGGTGAAGGGTCCGCCGTCGCACCTCTTCAGCCAGTAGAGACGCTGGCTGTGAGGCTGACTTTGTCTCTCGTAGCTCTCCCATTGTTGCATCAGCAACGCATAGCAGAGACTACACGATCTGACAGCACCAGAGCGCGCTCCCTCGCCACGGTAGGCAGCTGGCTGCTCGTGTGTCTCCAGAAACGGAAAGAAAGGCTCGTTGGGTGGACTTCCCGGACCTGGTTTAACTCTCAACCAGTACTGATCACTGTGACCAAGTGAACCACAAACAAAACATACTCGTGGACCTCCTCCTCCCCCGCTGTCATCCACACCCAATTGATTCTGCTGCGAGTTTGCAAGTGATTGCCCCTCAAGTCCCGGCTCATTCTTTACGTATAACTTGCTGTCCATCATGTCAGGAAACCATTTGTTCGTTGCGAGGCAATCGATTAAAAATTCATGCCACGCGTCGTTATAATATCGGTGAGCGTGATGAGATCACCAATATATTTTTTATATGATGCATATCTGTAAAATAATTAAGTACTAATCAATATTATGAGCAATGCAATGTTATTTATTATCTATAAGACTTTGTTATCATTATTATCATCATTATTTAATGTTGGTACATGTGAGTGTTGTAATTATGTGTACAGAGAGCAGTCAACACACAAATATATTACATAGTACGATGACACTGATGACTGATGGTAATATTTGGTCACATCTGTGACCTTATTTTAAGCGATAGAATATTCTCAGCATGCACTTGCTAACCAACTAACCAGCAATCTTTAAAAAATAATTAAATAGATTACACTTGCTGGTCTTGTTGACAGATGATTTACGATACCAGTCAGCCAGTTCGTCATTCAGGTAAATAAAAACTACTGCAGTAACAGCAGATCTACAAAGAATGTTTAAAAAATAATAATAAAAAAAAAAAAAAACGTATTAACACACCAGTGTTAGTGTTATTGGTATAGAAAAAGACTAGAGTGGTGGCAGTTGATTGTTGATCAGCGATGAAGATTGGGGTAATCGGGGCATGGAGAATTGACGAGGAGCAGCGGCGATGAGGAATCCCGGTCATAGGTTAAAGTGTAATGATGTGACCGAGGTTATCTTTAAAACAAAAGCCGAGGGGTAACCTGAGGAAGGATAAACGAGGAGTGCGGTGATACGGGAGAATGTGATAGAGGAAATAAGTAAAGACGGGAGAAATTTGCTACCGAAATACGCACAGAAAACGAAACGAAACGAAGGCAGGAATGAACCGAGGAACGAATGAAATAACGAACGAGTAGGAGGATAAAACACGCAAGCTGTCTCCTCTCCGTCCACGTTTTAAATTATTTAAAAACATAATATTACTCAAGCACTCACACTATTTATTGAGACTATCGACTCTCGCGGCATAGCTCGTGCGTCCGTAGAGATGTAAAATAGCCAACTCTTAGTACCCGGACGGTCCAAGCTCTCTTATCTTGGTTTCTAGTAACTGCCATACGTGCTTATGCACCACACCGAGCTGTTGGGTGTCACCTTCCTTAGTCGGTTACAAGCTGTTATACACATAATTATCCACTTACAATACCTTATATATTTAATAAACACACGTACTATTACGTTATTTGGATGGTAAGAGTGAAAAATAACTCTGGGTTACTAGTAAATGTACATTTTAACAAGATTTAGTACCGCGACTTCGGCTTAGATCTTCGCCATGTTGCAAAATTCCACTCCGTTTCCCATGATGCCACGCAATTTCATCATATGACAGAGCTGCCCGCTCGACCAATCCCGGTGCACAATGAATGCGCGCGCAGCTTCAAATACCAGCATGGCGGCGGCGAAACGACCGGCGCGGGTTATTTGAATTTTTTAATTTTTTAAATCATCAAACAATAATAAACTACAGCTCAATACTACACTCCAGTTATATGCCACTGAGCAAATCCTTTTCCTAACCTGATAAATTAATTACCGGGCGGCAATTAATAAATAAAATTACTGGGGAATTATTAAAACTAAAATCAATAGTAAGGTAATAATGTTTTATTATTTGAATTGTGAATAATAGATGGTGATAAGTCTGATTACTTGACAGGATACTAAATTTAAAAATGAGTGGGAATGTAACAGACATCAGACAAATTTAAAATTATAAATAAATAGAGTGAATAATTAATAAAATTAAATTTAAAAAAAATGTGCATTTAAAAAATTTTTAAATTAATAAGTGTATTTTTTATAAATATTTTTATTTTAATTATTTACTCTATTTATTTATAATTTTAAATTTGTCTGATGTCTGTTACATTCACACTCATGATTTGAAATGGAAATATAATGACGGGGTTTATTATTTATATGAAATAACGTCAGACGAGTGTATTATCTGTCACATTTTTTAATATTATTGAAACAGGCCGAGTGTACAGTATTATTTTTCATACGGTATATTTATTTGTTTATTTATTATGCATTTATTTAATATTTTTTATTATCTGAAAATTTATATTTTACTCGCATGTATTTAACGCCAATTGACGTAATACTAAAAAATAATTTAAAATACTTTAAAAATACTCTTTGCAAACGACAATATTAATTATTATTATTACACATATATAAGATACCATTTTGGTAATCTCTTATGTCTTATATATATATTTATGTATTTTTTTCGCCAGTTAGTGGATTACTACTCACTATTCACGATACTTATATTCATTCCATATGTCTAGATAATCACAATAAATAATTAATTAATTAATATATATATTAATTAATTAATATTAACATTAATATTATCGATACATGTATATTAATCATATCAATAACACATTTATTAATGATATTGATGAGTCGTGATAACAAATTATAAAAGATAATTTAGCAGAGCTGGTCAATTTATTATTTGTTCTGCAAATAAAATATATTTGTATGTATCCTTATTATATTAATAATAATAATTAAAAGTAAATATAGATTGCATTGATGGATGACTATAACGATCGCCATATTTATTTAAATTTGTTAGCTTATTTAATAAATTATATTTTAAACGTTAAACAATAAACATTTTCAAATAAAACGTTATCTTGATTATTATTCCTGGGCTCGCTGAATATACTAATAAAATCATTCACTCGAGTTTTTGTTTATTTATATATATATATGTGTGTATATACATACATAAATTTTTTGTTATTTCTTTTTCATTCTTTCAGTCTCCTCTGTTATCATTTACTTGCCCGCAGACAAAAAATGCTCAGACATTTACGCTTGATGGGTTATTTTTATTTTTATTGTTATTATTATTATTATAGTTTTGTTTTATTCGTTGGAATTAAAAGTAGATTCATGCTTTAAGTCGACGTTTAATTTTAACCGGGTTGTTTATATATACATTTAAATATACACGTATCATGGTGAGTAATAAACGGTTTAATTTATTCACCATATTTTAAAGATAACGATTTAACATTTTTCGTAATGTTTTCTCGTTTATTTTTTAATTTAAGTCACAAGTTGATAAAAATAGTTAGTGTTCATTATGCTGACAAGTGACTTTTTATTATTTTTTTATGTTAATATGATATTATATAATAATAATAATAATAATAATAATAATAATAGTAATAATAATAATATTAATAATAATAAGTAATGAATAATGAAAGCGAGAAAAAATATATTGGTCCGTTTATATTTAAATTTCTAATAATATCGTAACGCCAGACGCTAATTATGCGTATTCAATAATTATCTGCTAATAGCACTTTTAGTTATACATATTTTTCCTCCAATATTTTTTTTTGTCATATTGACAACATCATATCTATTTAAACACCAAAGTTATTAATCACAGCGTAAGAAAAGTTTAAACATAATCAGTTTAATTGAATTTAAATTTTTAAAAAAATTTGTATCAATAGTCAACAAGTTCTTAGACAATTAAACTTTGCCTGATCATATTAATAATAATGTATAAATAAAATGATATAGATTGTCAAGTATTTTATGTAATAATAATAATAACAATAATAATAATAATAAGATATTTAAATGTTAAATTGGTATGAATTGAAATATAAAAAAGATCACATGACGTAAACATATATGTATATATTATTTATATGATAAAAGCAAATGACTATGCTGAGAAATGATAATTTAAAAACGTTGGTATCATCAGTATAATTGTGTTCATTCGATTTGATGAATGCGCTCGACACCACAGGTGAAAATCCGCAAAATTCTGCTGAACACTAGGGATTTCCATTTGTCACGTCGTTCTCAAATGCCGTGACTGCTGATATCGGTATCATTCCTCGGATTTGCCTGGTTGATAACATCTTCCGACTGACTCATGCTCAACGTCGACTCGCCTCTGTCCATCGGCAGTTGCTTGAAGTTATTGTTGTTGTTGTTGATAGTATTGTTATTGTGTTTGTTGCTGTCTACGTGAGCGAATTCAATCGGTAGGTAAATCGTTCTACAGTGATCGATATCGGCACGACAAAGGGGACACCGTTCACAGCGACGTGCACATTCAACACAAGCAACAGCGTGTCCGCATGGAAACAATGCCGTGTCCAAGCTACGATCCATGCAAATTCGACAGAGCATCGCGTCCAATAGTCGTGCAAGGCATTCTCGAGACTCCTGAAATGTTTACGACATTGTTTGGTTATTAATTTAATACATATATACTTCTATAGAACAATCGATCAATAATAATAATAATAATGGTAATATAATAGACCGTCGGGAATGAATTTATGAGAAGAAGAAGAAGAAGAAGAAGAAGAAGTGGGAGGAGGAGATGCCAGATAAGAACAAAAGACTATACCTTGCACTTTGAATTTTCACAATCTCCACAGTCATGCTTATCTAGAAGTTGACTTTCTTCTGGCAACCCAATATTCACAGCCTCGCAGTAAAGTGCTCTCCGAGCATTATCATACACCTCCCGGCAAGTTCTACGGATATCGAAGACATATTTTTTACCCAGGGTCGAGTCCTCGTTGAAAATAGAAATAATAGTTCCCTGGAATAACAAATGATATTGCGTTTATATAAATATATTGCCTTGAATCTATGTAGAGTTTTGTTATTTATTAAGATTTTCTCCATTTAATGGAATAGTATTGTATAAGCTGAGTATGTAAGTGGATGAATAATGATTGTATTACCTTGAGATCACGTATAAACTGAGCAGTGACGGCGCTCCTGACGGTTTCACAGCTGTAAAAGGCATGCTTTTCCGTAATAGCCCGGTACAATCCACTCGCTGATTGACTAGAGTCTAATTTAAAGTCCAATGACGTTTCTTCACCGTCAAGAGACAGGTAGATCAGGTGGAACATCCGTCTCTGGGATGTCGCACTCTGTATGGCCGTGTAGGGTATGCTGGAGTAATCATGCAATCATTCATTTTAAAAACCTTCGCCTACTTTATTATCAAATAAATTATTCTAATTACCAACGTACTTTTGTTTCTCGTCGTTCTCTCCGCGGTAGACGGTGATTCCGTGGGGCCCAACGCCAATCATCGACACCGCATTTGAACCAAATTTGCTGTGAAACATTTCCTGGCCAAATGTATCCAAATTCGATACTTCCTTCAGCAACCAGTACTCGGCTGTTGAAGCTTTCATTCCCTGAAAAGTGCCCGTAAGTTAAAGCGATAAAAAAAAGCTAATGAATAAATAACTTTTTTATGGGAGATTGTATTATGTATTAGAATTGTGAGTTGAGATGGAAAAAAAATAAATAAATAAATAAAAAATTTCGACAAGAGAGCGAGCTCACTTTTATTTCTTTGTGCTGTTGAATTATTCGATGTAGAAAATCGTGGGGTTTAGGTTCGCAAGAACCGCCGGGCTGAATTTGACAGCACTGGGAATAAAGCCCATGCGGTGGAGACAATGGATCGTAATCCCCAGCTTCAGCTTGCGCCAACAATGCCACTAGTCTTGCAACTGATGCCCAGTCTGTAACTTTAAGTCTTCCCTCCAGCAGTTCCAGACGCGAGTGCAAGTAGAATTGATGTCTGAAACAATTCGCATTGTATATTAATTTAATTCTGCTGTTAACAGTTATTGTTATTATTATAATATATATACATATTTACTATTCTACATGTATATTGTATTAATAATTCACCTGGTTGCTTCTTGTAATAATAAGTGAGGCGGTACCCAGAATTTAACTCTCAGCGCAAACCGCAGAGGTGCAACTCCGCCTGTTTGTCTCTCAATGGGATTACGTAGATTTAACCAAAGCTCTTCGCCCTTAGCATTCTGATATTTAAGTCCAAAGTAATCACATTCTTTACTTATTCCAAGACAGTTGCAAGCCTGGAAAAGAAGGAAAAAAATTTTAATCCATGATAAAAAAAAGTCCAATTTATTCAAACCAACCGATGAATAAAAATATGGAAAAAAAAGTAATATAAAGCTTTAAAACGCGCAATATATTTATTTTAGTCTGGCCTATTAATAAAAATTCCAAAACATTTCGATTGGATTATTATACAGTCACCACAAAAAAGTAACTTAATCTGATATTCAAATGACTTTATTCGCTACATATTTATTGTTTGTTTAATAAATTGTTTGAAATATAGTTTTTAAAGTTTATTTAAATATGACGACCCCGGGTTGATAACCCAGTTTTCCATTTACTTTTTTTCTGATTAAAAAAAGTTTCATACAATTTAATTTTAAAAATAAAAAACCAATTTACGTATAAATACAAAACTAAAAAAAAATATACAAGTTATAATTGTTTTTTGCAATTTGTTGAGAAAACATTGCCGAGATTATCTTCTCAGTTTTTTTTTTATTCTCTCGTTGACGTGATATAAAAATAAACCTGTATAAATTAGTATTTTATCTTCTGGACGTGGTGTGGATCACGTACTCGCGCCGACTCGCGATCGCGAATAACCGGTCCCTACCCCACGTACGTGCTTCGTTTTAAACCGGATGAAAAAGACGTAAACAAGCCCAAGAAATATTAACGATTGGCTCTCCCGCCGTTACTTAACTAATATTATGCCCATAATCCCATGTATTTATACTAAATTAATAAAAACTTCATATTTTATCAATTATATTATCACTGACGTAAAGTTTCTCCCTGACTTATTTATTGCCAAAGTTTTTTATGATTAAATTCAAATAATTAATTCCAATCTATATTCATATTAATATGAAATTCACTTTTACTATACATTTTATTGTCGATAAATTTTTAGTATATTTTTAAAAATTTTCATTTAATTTTCCCGCCATTTTTATAAATCTTGTCATTTGTTAGTAGCGAAAACTTTATTTCATACATTTGTTATAAAAAAATCTATACTAGTAAATCACAAGACATTTTGTCAGACAACTCAGAAATCGAAATTTTCCAAAAAATGACTCAAAATTTATTTTCACAGTAAAATCTCTGGTTTCTTATATTTATTTAACTTGGCCATAAAAAATTCCACTGTTACTCAGCAAAGCGGCCGGGGATATTGACAGTAATTGTCCGTGTAATTAAATAAAAGTACATTTAGTTTTTTTTATCCCGTCAAACACCTGACCGCCTCAATAAGTTACTCAGACTTGTAATTTACGCAAGGCCACTGTCTACGTGTCGTGCTAATAAATGACATGTCTTCATTGTCATGATCAACCTCCTCCGCTTATTGTTTTTTATTTTATCTTTGTCATCCTCACATCACACATCCATCATATATGTATACATCTATACAATACAATACAATACAATACAATACAATACAAGTTCAATTTAACAAGTTATCTAAATGCCATCAGAGTAATCCATCTGATGCGGCAGGAAATAAACTCGAAATATGCCATAACTTTGGTAGATTGAATTCAAATCACGCAATCATTAAAATAACATTTTATATTGTTGGCAAAGTTATTTTAACAATTTACCTATACTGTTAAAATTGAAAACAAAAATTTTTTCAGGACTACACAGAAAAAAATGTACCTAAAGATCGGAACGTTTTCGCGGAGCGAAAGTAAAAAAACAAAATGAAAAGTAAAAAATCTAGTAAAAAATTTTTGCGCCAAGTACAAAATGGGTTAAAATGATCATATTTTTTGTTATTTTTTAACGCAGACTATTTATGTTGAATTTCAACACTAAATTTGTGTCAAAATTTCAACACAAAGTAACACTTAATAAATGTTATTAATATCTATTTTTGTACTAGGTAACATATTTACAGTTTTGAATTGTAGATCAATTTAAAATTTCTAAGTAACACATGAAATGTGTTGATTTATCACAAAATAATCAACACAAAAAATTTAACACAGACCGTTTTTAACACTACGGAATATTTTTTTCTGTGCATGTACATATATAGCACAAACTATTCGAGTTTAAAGAGTAATAGAAATAACATGAGTGATTTATAGTCAGTGTAAAGTACACAATGAATATAAATTTAAACTTTCGTTTATAAAAAAAAACTTAGTGCTTCGGTTTATATAAACAGAGTACATATTTTCCTTTCGATCTCGAGAGCACATTGAGGTCATTGTTTCAATAAAACAATTAGAAACAGACCATAAAAATCAATATTTATATACAGGTACATATATATATATATTTATAAATGTGTAGCCAGATGCTGGTCAGTATGAGTGTAAAGAGTATTTAGTATTGACAGTAAATTAAAACAAATTGATATATTTATTGTATATTTAAAAAAAAAAATGAGCTTAAAGTTTTGCAGCGTGTGGTTTTAAAAATACAATGAAGCGAATGGAAAAATCGTAGCTAACAATTGTCGAGTATAAAAAAGGAGGACTTTGAGTCCGGAGCGTATTACCGGTACGGTGCGGGGTTGACATATAATGCCCGATGTATCCTGTCCCGTCGTATGTAGTGGCTATTACTGGGTCTTTTGTTCGCGGATAAATGCCCCCTATTGTCGGAGAGGTATACAGTGAGATTAAACAGCCGGATACCAACGACAGGAGTATTATATACACGGGGATGATGCCGGGGGCTGAATTGCCCATCAAATGAATAGTAGCTGGTTGATGCTGGTGTACTTTGTCTACGTCAGTAGTCGTTGCGTTTAGCCGTTTTATGTTAAAATTTTTTAATTTTATCTTCATTTTAAAAATGTCACTCTTCTCTAGACAGACACACCCACCCACACATGCACAGTTTGTTAATGTTTTTATTATGCAAATCACCGGCAATTAGTTTAATGTAAAAACGACGGTGCCTGCTGCTGTGTCCATTTATCATTTTAATAATAGCGTCATTCAAAAAATAAAAAAAAAGTAAATATTAACGGATGCATTTTGGAAAATAACATTTTTATAAAATCTAAATATACATGTTAATGTAATGTAAATTATAAAAGCAAATATGGGTGTATATATATTATATTGTAATGATAATTATGTTTATTATTAAAAAATGACATTTGTTTATTGTTTAAAAAAAATGAAAATAAAATTTATTTAATAAATGTCAAGGTATAAATAATTATATTAATTTATCGTTGTGTTGTTGTAAATAAAAATTTATTCAGTAATAAGAGTTTGTCAACTGAAGATTCAGATAGTCCGTGTATGTAAAGTGAGATAAGAATAACAGAGAAAGATGAAAGAGACGGAGAGATATCGGGGACATCGTAAATATAGAGAGTGAGACAGAGAACGAGTGCGGGCTCTCGAGTCCAAAGTCCGCGGACCTCGAGCCTGTCATGTATATATACACATATATTTATATACTCGTACATACACATATATATGTACGCGTGTGCCTTTTATCCGTATGTAAACCGCGTGGGAGTTTATAGAGACTCGCTTTCTTTCTTTATTTCTCCACGTTATTTTTTTTTTCATCCATGTCCACAGTCCTCGTATTTTTTTACCATTTTTTTCTCGCCGGAAATAGTCACTGGGCTTTAACTTATCGGTCCATCTAATCGTAGTTTAAAGGCGGAGTCCAAAAAAAATAAAAAAAACCTAGAAGTAAATAAAGTTTTATATAAAAATATATTTTTTTTAAACATTTAAAGTCACACTAGCGGATATAATAAATATAGAAGTTGGGTGTTGTGTTTATAGTATACGCAAGGATAAATTTGGGAACAAGTTTTTTTTAGGTCGGCCAAGACCACACGTAACAATGACGACTACATACAAATATACTACAAGGCGATGAAGAAGCACGTGTGCGCGGTTGGACTTTGGAACGGGAAAGACCCAATCGACAACATTTTACTTATGCTCTTATACTCTACTCTGCTTATTTGCTTGCCTGCCTGACTTGTACTCATATCACTACCCGAGTATGCAAATTTTATTTTCGTAAGCTTTACACGCCGAGTCATCAACAAGTTCATTTAATTATAATTTTTTTCTCCCAACCCATTTTTCTCTTAATCAACAGCCGATGGCAATCTATTTATGACTTCACTTACATGTACTACTCAACAAAAAATATTTTAAATAACTATTGAATTACGTGACGACCTTCGGTAACTCTGTTATTTCATTTATTGGAGTATAGCTGAACTCTAACGAGCTCTGGATATTTTCCGTTTCACAATTATTGTAAAAAGTAAGAAGAGACGATAAGAAAAATAATTGGAAAAAAAAAGTAAATACAATATACATTGCAGTAGAGTACGGTAAGATGTATTGATTAATGGTAGTTGGTATATCCGTATATAAAAAGGAGAAATGTATGTGGAGCTTTTTTTCCGAACACCTGATTGGCTAAAGATAGCAGAAAAATTTTCACAATGATGTATATTAAAATTAATGCATGAAAAAAGACACAGGAATTTGGGTTTTCTGTTATTTTACATTGGGAGAGCCTCGAAAATCATGTCGGATGATAACCAGAAGGTAAAATAAAAAAAAATATCAAATGGACACACAGAGGAGATGTCCAGACACGTGTTTCTGTGAATGTCTAGAGCTCAAAATATTTTCTTTCCCTTGGTATCTTATGCTAAGAAGAAGATGAAATGTATGTAAATTCTCTTTTCCGAGCATCTGATCGGCTTAAGACAGCATTAAAATATACTCAACTTACACAACAGTACACATTAAAATAAACATACATGGACGCGAAACATGAATTCTAGTTCTAGTATATATATTTAGTATATAATGTGTTTGTAACAAGGGAAATGGCGAAAATTTTCACAAAACATTCGCTATTCTGTAATGAATTATTGAAGCGGTATCAGAGGTCTTACACTCTGACGCCGAAGGTCGTTGCTTACTCTTGTTTGACGAGCTGAGTAATTGCGACAATAGTTGTAACACTTTAATATATCCTACATCTATATACACGAATAGTATATGTAAAGCATAATATGTATTTGCATTTCAGTGGACTATTAAAAAATAAAACGTTGAGTTTAACGACCTCGTAAAACTTGTGCACGTGCACGATCGATGCAACACGAGTGATCTTTATCCTCATATGCGCTGCATGCATATATATATACCTGGCACACTGGTAACTAGTGCATACTCTCAAGCTTTTATGTTATATTTCTCAGTGTATAATTGCACTGCACTGCGACTTAAACTCGGTATATAAACGTTAGACATTTTCATTAGCCTTCCTTTCCGGTTGTTTTACTCTCGAGAGAGAGAATTATATTCCAACAAACTTTAAACTATTTATCGGCGAACTTTTAATCAAATAAAAAAAAAATATTTAAATTTATCCATCGCTTGAAAAAAAATAAATAAGAAATTTTAATTAACTTGTACTCAAACGGACTAGTATGTAATGAATTACCTTTTGATACTCACGTTAAAAAGTAAATAAAAAGTAATTAAGCTTTCGATAAAATTACTATTTGCGCACGTTTTGGTAAAAAATAATAAGACATTATTTTAATTTACTGCAAGCTGGGACTCACGTGCAAGGTCGCTAATAACCGGCAATTACTCTCTAATGACATTCGATGATGCGTGCGTATATATATATATATATATATATATATATATATGTATACAAACTATATCATTATACAATATTACGCTTAACGATAGTAATAATAATTAACCAGCTGATATTCAAATTACCGCAACTAGGTTGACGTACGATTGGCACCTATACCTTCAGTGTTCTATATTATCAATTAAATAATCAGTATTCTGCACTCTGCTCTACTTTGATAGTATAGTATATCTACATCTAAACCGCCGCGGGCGTGTGCCCGTGAAATAAGAAAGCGCCAATCAGAAACGAAAGTGACAAAGCATTTATAGTCCGTCAATCAAGTTATGAAATAGAACCATCTTGTCGCATAAATTTATGAGCACCATACATCACTACGGCTGATAACTGGTACAGCGTGTGGTCTATAGCAAAATGTTAGAACTTGAAAAAAGGAATTTTCAAAGTTCGTATCAGTGTCAAAGATAATTTATCGGATTTACTTTGGCAATTAGCGCGTTAATCGAATTCTTCGGATAAAATATATACGGACCGAGGGATAAAGTTTTACACTTAGCAATGAAAGGAGGTAAGAGCAAACTGCGATTTTTCTTTACGATTGACACTTGGACTAATTTGAAAACTCCCTGCGGAAATGGGAATGTAGTGAGCGAGTAGGGATGCAGTTGTTATATATATAATATGCCAGAAGTTAAAGTTAATGGTAAAGTGTTAAAGTTTGAAAGTGTCCTTTGTATTATTCTTAAACTTTTATCACTCTTTGACCAATTAATGTAGTCTACAATAGTTATGGGCACTGAAATAAAAGAAAGAGAGCAAATGGATTGTGATAACAATACGTGAGGACTAGGAGAGTTTGCATGCACGAGAGTGGACGAGGATGAAAAGTATCTTCCTGTTTAACAACGACGATGTGATAAAGACAGTATGTAAGGTAATTTTACAGCAGATAGGCGTGTTGACCTAGACGCACGAACAGACTTTAGTTGAGGATAGCTAGCGGTAACATCCCCAATTGCTTAACTTCCAGCACGAACTATCAACGGTCTACTCGCCCTACTCGGAGCGATGCTAATATTAATTTCAAGTAATATAAGGAGAGACATATATGTTATATAGACATAGAGAGGACCGTATTAATTATATATACATATGTGGCGTTGCAACCAAGCGTCGACGACCCATGCAAATAGATTGACCCTTGATTATTATACGACCTTTTCCTCAAACGCCCCACCGCATTTAATTCATACACACACTCATGGATTTTTCAACCTCTACCAAATAATTATTGTTATATATATATATATATATATATATATATATATATACTTTATTTATAATCAGTTATTTTTGAGCGTGATTCATTTCTTGCACTGACTAAGCCAAAAATTACATCCACCGAGTTTGCGAGTGCTAAATATTTAATGAGGAATTTCCATGTCAAGTATCCGAAATATCAACACAGAAAAAAAAATCCGTCTGAAATAAAATATTCTTGATTTAAGAAAATTTTTTTGAAAACCTCTTCTGGGACAAAGTAGAGATTTCAAGCCAAGAGAAGTTCTCTTGGCTTAAGAAAATCTTGACTCGGTTCCCGAAAACATTTGTCTTAAGAAATATTTTCTTGACTCAAGATAACTTTTGTTTCTGTGAACAATTAAATTAACTGATGAATTTAGATCGAATGAAAGCTGGAAATGGAAAACTCAGATCGTGATTATTAACAACGGCAAATTTAAAAGGATTTTGTGTAAATCCTACTTAATGCCAAACATTATTTTATTATAAAATTCATGAGACATTGAAGAGAGAGTTTAAGTAGTGTGTCTTTAGTCTTGGCTGTATCCTTATCTTAGCAGACGGCTTACAATGAGATTAACTTGAATTTAATACTGATAAATTATCGAATGAACACTCTTGCTGAATTTAATTTAAAATTAACCATCTTTCGAATAGATAAAACCCTGGGGACTAATTATCATATTAATTACCCATATTTGTATCTGCATATATATATATATGTATGTTTTGCTAGCAATATGATAATTTATGTTTGATGTAACATTACATAAAGTTTGTTAAAATGTGTTAATAAACAAATGGACGTTGACTAATCGGTAGTTTATGCGAATTTTATTTACGGTTACGTTATTTGTTTACGGTTTACTTGAATCAATAGTCTTTTTTTTTAACACATTTGCCAAACTTCGTACTTGACCCATATCGTCACAGGAATATCGACGAATTTAATCTACTCTACGACTAAAAAAAATAAGCTTATGATAATGATAATAAATATTCAAATTAGTTAGTGAGTGAATGAGTAATAAAAAAAAATTAGAGTCTCGGTTGGTTATTTACCCAGCGGAAAGCTTTGTTAAATTTAGAGTTATAAAATACATATGATGAACACATATATTATTTACCTTCTCCAAACATTCGCGACCTATAGCCCGAGGATCCACCTGTACCTCCAGGATCACCGAGTTCGCCTGGCTCACGAGGCACCACATCCTTCTTCTTTATGAATTTATAAATTTGTTTACAAAAAAAAAACCGACTGTAGTATAATTTAATTATTTAAATTATATTTTTATTTAAAAACACTCGCGATCCCGTCACTGGTCACGTATCCGATGCTTTGAATTATTTACCGGGAAATTATAAATAAAATAATTTAAAAAAAAAATAAAAATATCAGACTGCGTGATGATGATAAAATATCACGACACACCCGGACAATAACTCCTCGGAGCTTTTAATCCTCCGGATTCGCGGGTTTTTCCCAGCAACCGAACTAATAATATATATTTATCATAACAGTTACTCGTAACAGAGCCAGCAGTTGCACCAGGTTACAAAGACACGTTGAGTATCGCTGTCACTGATCTTTCCTCGTAGTCGGTTGCTACGTCCAGGATAAACGTGATGATGCTGATGCGCGTACTCAATTTATTATCCGTCAGTCTCTTTATCTCTTCAGCTTCTTCCATTTCTCGGTACGTCTTATCAACCACCGACGTACGACACACACACTAAACAATTATTATTTATATATTTATTATAACTATTGTTATTATTATTTATGATATTTATTTGTTTAAATAAACTATTTAAATTATAGTAAACCTGGATTTTTTTTATTGAATGGCGCTGGTAAGGTTGGTCCCGTAGTGCGGACCGCCGACGTCTGTGAATCCAACGCGAATTGTGTACGAGTACGAAGCAAGACACAAATGTACGAGTAGCGAAGAGTCAGTGTAATGTTGAGTTAACCGATATGAGGGAAAGAGAGAGAGAGATTGTCGTACAGAAGAGTAGAGGCGCAACCGAGCTAAACCAGAGCCAGCATTAGGGGAATCACGAACTCACCAGCTGATCACAACTCCCACCACCGCAAACTTTTTCTCTTTCATTTTATTATTTTCACCCCTTTGTGTTCTACCATAACCAAGTCCTATGGAGGCTTCATCGTACGTCCGTACCTTCGCCCTCGTCCTCTCTCTCAACTTCTCCCCACTCCTTGTTATTTCCCGAGGTTTGTTATACTCCAGCCAATCAGCTATCGCGTCTTTATAAATACAAACTGTATATATCTATACACTATTAAATACCTTTTTTTTATTGTTGTACGTCGTCATTGGAAATTCTCCTGCGCATGCGCCTGCGTGGCGCGGAAACTTTCAAACAATAAAATTAACCAACAAAACTTAAGTTACGCAATAATCCATAAGTTAATTTATTACTTGACACCAAACTATTTAAATACAAAGGAAAGTATTTCTTTGAAAACAATAATTACTTTTTTTTTTTATAACATTTATTTTCGACGCTAATACTGTACAGGCTGATAAACATCCAATAAAACGTGTACTTTATAAGTTACTTACTGGTTTTTGAATTTAAAAAGTCAAAATAATTGGCGCTAATTTTATTATTGTTTGAAGAAAAATAAAATACAAGCGTAAATAAATTTAATTTATTATTATTAATCAGTATAATGTCGTGAGAGTCTCATGATAATTTGGAGCTGACACAAGAAACTCTCAAGAGATCGTACTAAATAAATATAATGATAACAGTCCTCGATGTTACAGAAATAAAAAATAATAAAACATCATGGAATGAAGCCTAGCAACAATTATCTACCATATGAGTTTAGTAGCCACCACCTTTTTAAAACATATTTATAATTATTATGATATTATTTAGTCTGCGCTCGCGGGTTCACCCAGGCCTCGGTGAATCAGCGTCACATTTTTCGTTAACAATAATTATCATAATTACACATGGTTACTTAATGGTGCTGCAGTAATTCTCAAACTGTTAATTACGATTAAATATTTAAGCTGTGCAAACAATTGTGATTAACTGGATACCTTTATAATTATTGTCATAAAGACTCGATAAATTCTCTAAAAGTTTGAGTATCACGGTCTACATCTACGTTAGTGTATAATTGTTATTATAATATATGTATATATATATTTATATATATTAATTTGTTTCCAAATACATTTTAACGACGATATACTTTTCGAAAGATACAGGAGACATTTACACTTACATAATATTGATAGATTATTTTTTAATAATTATTATTATAGGTTTTGTTAGTATGTTTTTTTTTTTGCGCTCGAAGCTTAGACATCAGAGCGATAGTTAGGGTGCAACTCGGGCTTGATGTCGTATACCAGCTCCAAAATTTTCTGTATGACAGGGTCCTTGTGAGTCAACAACTGGCTGTTCATTTCCTCTATTTTTAACTTTGTATCGGCATCAATGCGCGCTGCTACGCCTTCTTTAGAGCCCATGTGCTGTCAAAATATCGTTGGCGTTAAAGTAAATCAATTATAAAAAAAAAAGTAAATTATTATAAAATGTATACCTTGGCTTCGAATTCTTTGAATTGTTTCTCACGTTCCTGTCTGTACTTTTCAATCTCATCTTGAGCTTCTTCCTTGGCCTGCTTCAACCGACGTGCTTTGCCTAAAATACAAATATTTATTTTGTTTAATTATTATTATTAACCCAGGGCATCAACCAGCGAAGAGAAAGCGGTTTATAATTAAAACATTTATTTTAATAAATTTTAGCTTGGACTCAAGGTCGATCCAACCTGAAAATATCAGCTCGCTAAATTAAAAAATATAAATAACATTTAAATAAATATAATTAGCAACTGTCATTGATTATAATAATAATTAGAGAGACGTCCACACCCAAATTGCATTCGTATTCAATGTGATGATTTTTTATGGCACTCCCACAAGTCACACGTATCATACACGAGTCGTAAAATGTCCAAATTGAATGGACATTACAATGAAAAAATAAATAAATAAAATACTCACGTTTCCTGGCCTCGGTGACTTTATCTGCGGCCTTCTTCTCGGCAGCCAGGAGCTGCTGGATACCTTGGGTCTGGCTGGCCATTTTAAACTCAAATTAAAGACAAGATTAAATACAATTTGGAGCAGTTTAGGTGAAACTAATCACGAATCGATCATATGACTGGTGAAGTTCTTCTTGCGGTGGTGGCGCTGTTTCTTATTTTCTTACTCACGTGGTCTCATATATATAATATGTGTGTGTGTGTGTGTGTGTGTGTGTATGGATTTACACTCCAGTACGTACTTACATTACTGTAAAATGTAATTGACATTTACATGTAACGATTCCCCCAATAAATTTTATTAAATAATGACAATTTATTTTATTCCTTCAATTTTATTTATTCTTATTGTATAAAATATCAAATTATTATTTTACATAATATAAATTATAAAGAATAAGTAAAATTATAGTTTTATATATGCTGGGTATTTGGAGCAATTAATTTGTTACGATTATTATTTAATAATATTTTTTCTTGACGTTTCTTTTCTTCTTTGAACGCATTTTTGTTTTCTTTACACTCGATTCTTCGCGCCTGTAATAAAAATAATAATTAATAATTACTGTAATTATTAAATTAATTATTATTTTATTTATTATTAAAAATAAAAAATACCCGTCGATGTTCCTTCACTCGTTTTCTACGTTCTTTTTTTTCTTCTCGTGTTTCATTCTTGGGCCTGATACTTATCATACTGTAATAACTTTTATTAGTCTCGGCAATCGATCTACCAGAGTAAGATAAATTCCTCTCGTCCTCGTTCTCCAGACCCAATCGAACCAAATTTTTAGCCGTCAGCTTTCCAGGCTGATCATTCAAAACGTTTTTCGGTATTCCCGTACGTTTGTCTATTTTTATTTTTCCTATTCTCTGTAATAATAAATTCCGTACATGAGTTTCTGCACATCGAATAAAAGTCTGATTGAAGGATACAATACCTTAGGATCTGGCAGTAATTTAGGATGATTGAAAATATTGCTGTGTGTAGACAGAATACTTTCGCAGTCCCATTTATTTCTTCTACGTTCGTCTACTTCGACTTCTTCTAGTTCTCCCTCAGAGCTTGAGTTTATTTCAATTATTTTCAAACGGTCTTTCATCAGTTCTGAAATACTCACAGTCTGCGAGCGTAAATAAATATTATTATTGATTAATTACTACTATAAATTATTATCAATCACACTTACAGATTCTTCACGTTGTTTTTGAAACTCCATTGCTAATTTTAGTATGGAACTTGAATCGTCATCAACGTGTCCTTCTATTTCTTCACAATCTAGTGCTCCAATTTGTTCGTCATCATAATCAGCATACATCTATTATGTTAAATAATTAATTTATCATTACTAATACTTATCAAGTAAACACATTGATATTTACTTTTTCAAATTTGTCATCAACGTGGGATAACTGCTCGTTTCTTCTCATGACACTACTGCTCATAGAGTACTCTGTAAATCGTGATTTAGTTTCCTCATCTTTGAATGTAAACTGCGGGCCGTCTAAACTACAAACTTCATCTCTTTCTTCATCAGAATCTACCATAAAATTTGACGAAATATCTGATTCATCTAAAAACCAAATAAATTAGTTGAGACTATAAATATAATTATTTATTAAACTCCCTATTAGTAATCCAACAAATTAATACCATATTCATCTTCTTCATTAAAATAATCAGTATTATTATCACCATTAGCCAACTTGATAAAATCATCCTCCAATTCATTATCGGAATCTTCAAAATCAAAGTCATCGTCCAGAGCAGCAACGATATCAGGATCCAGCTCCGGTCTGGGTCCAGAAATAGGCGCCGCTCTATTCAGGAGCCCGGTTTTTTCTTCAACCGAGGACGGCAATACCGACGAGGGTAAATTTATTTTAGGACGATCTTCACTGCTAGGGCCAGGCTGATCTTGGGCCCATTGTTGTGGCAAATTATTGACATCCTCCAATTTCCGTAAATAAGCGAATTCGTCTTCAAAAACAGACTTACACTTTTCCTTAGCTTTTTTGCTGTCAATCGGAACCAGAACATGCTGCGGTGCATTTTCATCAGCTGCCAGTGGATCTTTTTGGGACCGATGGCCCACGAGGAACGAAGCCGCGTTTTTTTTGTCGATAAATTTTTTCTTTGGCTAAACAAATTTATTCCATCAATAAAAATAACCTATAAATATTTAAAGCTACATATTGAATTTAAGTTACTCACCATTTTGTCTAGATCTTCAATCAAGAATAATAAAAAAAATTATTACTGTCCTGTTAAAGTGACCAAATGCTAAATTTTATCAAACCCAATTATCTGTCCAAGTAAACACGTGTATAATTATTCAATTTAAATAATAAATGAAAATGAATGATAGCTGGTTCTGGTGGTGGTGGTGGTGGTACAGGTATTGATGTGGTGGGGAAAATGTCTAGGAGCGAAGTCTATCGGCTGTACTGACAATCACTGGATGACTCGATCCGGATCCAAGAAAATATGGCTATTCTGAGATCCGAGATTACATATAGTTTGTAATTCGGTAGAGCTGGTGTAGTTTAGTGTAGAGTGTCGTGTTAAAAATATAGACGACAGACACACTACTGAGTGCTACAAAGAGCCACTAATAATACAACTAAAAAAATAACAATTGTCATCACAAGTGTTAACTGTTTATTATCATAAAAAAGGTGGCACATTGATACAATAAATAATATCGGGTTTTTAAATTTAAATGAATCTTGTTTAAATAATCACGTCAATACGTAAGCGACTATTTAATTTAATTAAAAAAAAGAAAAAAAAAACATTAAATGAGATTTAAAATTATACATAACAGCAGCAACAGCAGTTGTCTTATGTTGCTTCTGATGTAGTTACTCGGTATTACAACAGTTCAGTATCCAATATTATTATTATTATTATTATTATTATTATTATTATTATTATTATTATTATTATTATTGATATTGGTTGTATAGAGTTACTGTTGTTGTTGTTGTCATCGTTGAAGAATCAGTGATTGACCAATATTGTTATTATAGTTATTATTATTATTATTATTATTATTATTGGTGGTGGTGATTGACAACGAAAACGAGCAATACAAGGAAAATGGCTGATGAATATAAACCGCAAGCTGGTGCTACAGGCACTTCATCAACAAAAACACTATACGAATTAAGTGTTTGTCGAGTTGCTGATAGATTTATAAAATTAAAAAAATATCTCACTTGTTTACCCGACAATATTCTCTTTGATGTATACTACGAGGTAAAAAAAAAAAAATAAATTACTCATTACTAATTATTTATTATTCATCACTTAATAAGTAGTACTATATTACTTATTGTTTTAATTACTCGTAACGTTGCATATTATTTGACATTTGTCCACTTGTCACTTGAGATTAATTACCGCGATAAATATTTATTACGCCGTAGTTATTTTTTGTTGTTGTTTTACTCTATTAATTTATCTTAATTTTTAAATTTCTACAATGTGTTATTGTTGTTAGTTATTATTTATGGTATGAGTGATAGCGATTCCTCACAAAGCTTATTATTGTTTCAGTTGTATAAGAAAAAGAAATTATGTTTACTGGGAGCTGAGTTCAGCGATTTAGATACTTTTTCAAAGATGCTGAGAGTCAGAAGCAGAAGAATTCATTTATTTCAAGTGTTTCAGGTATTTATTTATAGTTTATTTCAATAAATTCATTTTATAGCTTTTTTATTATTTTATTAAAAGCCGCAGATATGGTCTGTTTTATATTTTTATCATAATTAAATCGGCCTTGGAAAAAAGAAATTCATATATTTTAAATTATTTATGACAATCAATCTCTTTGCTAACGTCACTTGGATTTTATGTATTATTTTTATCACAAGATTAGTTTTGTAATAAATAACTAACAAACAATTATCAATATGCAGGTTTATGTTATCTATTTCTAGAGACTGTAACATTTAATTGAAATTTATTTCTCAATAAACAATTTTATCATATCGATAATAAGATAGTGATTGAAAATATTTTTTTTCCAAGTATTTAAGTGATAAAATAGTTTCCTGACGTTCAATTATTGTGAAATAATGAAATAAAAATAATTTAAAGGCTCTGATGGATCACGGAACAAAAATCGACAACGAGCTTGCGATAAGTTTCAATGTATGTTGTTCAAGGATAAGAAACAAATTAAATGGCCAAGCAAATATTATAGACCTCGGACTCAGACTCGGGAGCTTTCTGAGTGACGCTGGATGGTACGCAGAAAGTACAAAAGTTTTATTAATGTGCAGAGATTTATGTATCGCAGAGAGCGAGACCGCTGAAAACTGGTGCCGTACATTAGACTGCTGTCACAAATTATTACGTGCCCAGGCGGCTTATTGTGCATTTAAAGACGCTAAGGAGACACACGAGCTGGCATTAAGTACAGTTGAGAAGTTACAGTACGCCGGGTACGAAGATTGCAATCATGCTGCACTTTACGCTGAATTCAGTGTGTTATTTTTTATGAGAAGTGAATATGATCAGGCTTACAGATGGAGTGTCGCGGCATTGAAAGAATTAAAGCCAACATTACCGCCACGTATTACAATAGACGTATTACGTCAGGCCGCTAAATCATGCGTTGTTAAACGTGAATTTAAAAAGGCCGGTTTGTTAATACGTCAAGCCGTCTATCTGTCAAGGGAAGTATTTGACAAAAATCACCCCAAGTTCTGTGATGTTCTTATAGCTTACGGTTTTCATTTACTAAATTTTGACAGCATTGTAAATAGCGTATCAATATACGAGAACGCTTTGTCAATAAGAAAAGAAATATTTGGCCATACTAATTTACATGTTGCTATTGCTCACGAGGATTTGGCGTACGCTCTGTACGTACGCGAATACAGTTCAGGCAGATTCACAGAAGCGCGGGAACACGTCGAGAGAGCTATTGAAATAATGGAAAAGCTTCTGCCGTTTGAGCACCTGATGCTGGCGAGCGCGAAGCGCGTAAAAGCGCTGATACTCGAGGAGATTGCGCTTGACAACGAGCAGGACAATGCGTCGACGACAAATAAAGAATTACTTTTGCAATCCGAGTACCTGCATCTCTCAGCCCTTCGTCTTGCCCAGACGGCATTCGGCGAACGAAATGTACAAACGGCTAAACACTACGGTAATTTAGGTCGATTGTATCAAAGTATGAATAGATTTCAGGTGATTTTATATAGATCTAATAATTCAAAACGTTTACTTAATTTAAATATTTATTTTATTACTCTTTTGTGTTATTAGGAAGCTGAAGAGATGCATTTAAAAGCCATAAGCATTAAAGAAGAATTACTGGGCCCGGATGACTATGAAGTTGGATTAAGTATCGGGCACCTGGCTTCGCTCTATAATTTTCACATGGATCGTTATCGTGACGCGGAAAAACTTTACTACCGCAGCATTGCCATTAGTAAGTTGACGAATTTTATTTCATTATTTCATAGCTGTTATGTACAAAGTCATTTAATATCTTATCCGTATGCGAAGTGATTTTTTTTAAAAACTCTGAAACTCTCTGGAGTGACGAAGTAAACTTTGATTTAAATCAAATCCGTAATCACTCCCGATTTTCTACCGTGTAAGAGCATAATTTATTTTTTCTTATGCTCTTATGGTTTTCGATTGCTAAAATTTATACACCCTTATTAAACCTACTATGTGATATCTATTATTATTGTTTATATTTGTTTACAGATCTTAAGTTATTCGGTAAGAGTTACAGCGGACTTGAATATGATTATCGAGGCTTATTGCACGTATATGAAAAACTACACGAGTACGATAAACTTTTGGAGTACAGAGACACCCTTATTTTATGGCACGATTTGAGAAAACAGTACAATCAATCAGAACATCCGCCGATTGACTTGAATGAACGCCCTCAACTTATAGAAAATGTGATAAAAACATTTTTTTCGATGTAATTTATCTTACGCAGATACGAATCTACTTGTTTCGCGTTAAAAAAAAAATTAACATCATTATTAATGATAATTATTTTATTTTACGGAGACGTTGGTCCGTAACTCGGATCTCGTTTTATTAATTAAAATAATGTGTAATTAAATTTATATTGGTCGGAATTTTTTGGACCTTAGTTTATATAGTTAATAATGTAAAAACGGATTTTATCTTCACTAAGTCCATTGTTACATAATTATATGAGTAATTTTCAAATCACAGATCACGTCAAGTAAATATTTAAAAAAAGAAAAAAAAAGGCATAAGCGCGAATCGTATAATTAATATGTTAAAATAGCGAGAAAAACATTAAATGATAATATCAGAAAGAATTTTTTATACAATAAATATATACTAGTGATATTCCAAATATAAATTAAAAAAAAAAAAACATAATAAAACACAATTGTTAATATATAAAACAACTAGATATACCAAAATCTGTGTATCAATATTAAACACTGTTAAAAAAAAATTACATCAATATGTACAGAGATAATATTCGTTAAATATTATCAATATATCACGATAGTTTATATAAAAAGACAACTTGATAAAGTACACGAAATCTTTGAAATAAATGTGTTAATTATTTGTTTCACACAACAGCTTTATCACGAAACCACTTAAAGAATTTTAATTGATGAGAGTAATTAAAAAAAAAAAGTATAATTTTAAGACCACGAGGCTGATATATTGATAAATAAAATAAGTGATAACAGTTACATTCAAAAGCATTAATATTTTCATAAATTTACATTAAACATTACAGATAATTTATGTACAACATTAATTTCTATAATTTTTAAAATTTTAATTTTAAATCAAAGATAAATTTTAACTCGAGAACATTTTAAGTCGTAAAATATAATTAATCTGTTTGAAACATCTTGATTTTTAAAAAGCGATAAATATATTTTTTGAAGATATAATTCAAGAAAAATCATTAAATCATCAAGTGTGATTATATTTTAATCACACTAAGTGTTTTATTGCACGCTTTACTCTGTTCTTTTAATAATTATTATTTATTTATTTATTTATTAATTAGTTTCATTGATAAATCCTAAAATAAATATAATTTAATTAATCTGGTGTGTGCGGAGGTTGTTGACTAAAGTATGGCGCGGTATCTGGGACAAGTAGCGTGTGGCAAACACCGCAAACTCGGGAAGGTCTTTGTTTCGGTCCGCTGTTTACAACATGTGATAAACATGATTGGCAAAATATATGACCGCAGTGTCGACAGTGCACCTAAACATCACATAAAACAGAGAAATTTTTTTTTAATTATGATTTAAAACTACTGATAGTGATAATAAAGATAGTTAGTTATTGTTATCATTAAAATTACTTTTTTCTTTCCAAGTGAAAAAACAGTATGACACGTTGGACATTCATCAACATCTTCTTCGTGTTGCCACCTCACTTCGCTGCCAGACTCGCGTATTTTTTCTAATTGCACCTGTTTATAAAATGATAAATTACAATAACCATTTAAATAATTTTCCCAAATAAACATCAATCAAAAAAAAAAAAAAAAAAAAATAAAATACCTGAAGCGATTGAGACAATCGTACAAAATCTTTCTGCACTTCCCCACTGGTCTCCAACACTTGCTGCAAGCTGGTCACCCGCTGTCTCAATTCGACGATCGTCGCGTCAGCTTCTTTTTTCGCGGCGGAAGTTTCCTTCAAGGCACTCTCCAGCCTCTCAATCTTCTCGTCTTTCTCAGCAATCATCTGCTCTCTGAGGAGATTCAGCTCGTACTGCATCGTAGCTTCTTTCTCCTGCGCGACTTCCTGAGCGACTCTCGCAATGATCAGATCCTCGTGGGCTCGGAGTAAACTCATATGCAATTCTTCGACAGTGTTCGGCATATTTATATTTTCACTCTGCAGTTGCTGGGAATGTTTGCTATGTTTACCTACAAGTACCTCGTTCTCTCTCTGCAATCTACAGCAAATCATTTAATTAATCATCAATTAAAAAAAAGTACAAAAAAAAATAAAATCGAAACCTACTCTATTAAATGCCTCTGGACTTCTTCTCTGCCGCGAGTCAGCTTGGCGAGTTCCTCAGTGACTCCCTGGTGCATCTGCCTGAACTGCAGCTTTAATTCCTGCAACGTCTGCTGCGCCAACTGGGAAGCCGAGGTCAGCTCAGTTACTTTTATTTTGTGCTCTTCCTTCTTCTCGTTCCACTTTTCCTCCATTCCTTTGCGGAACTCGACCTCTTTGATCAGCTCTTCCCGCTGTGACTGCAGCATTTTATCAGATTCGGCCAACTGTTTTTCCAATTCCTTGGCTGTCGTCTGCATTTTAACCAACTGCGCTTCATAATTAACACACATATCACAAGTTATTTCACCCTGGTCACCTTCTAGCTTCTTTGGTTGCAATTGCGCCTGTGGTAATTCTTTGTACTTTTGTAATTCATCATCAGTGGATCGTAATTTTTCTTTCAATGCATTTATTTCCTCTTCCAATGGCACCACCAGAGATCTCAGTACTTCAGCATCTTCTTGCGCCTAAATAATTAGGTTATTAATGTCTACTGACATTAAAATAAATTAAAATTCAAATGAAAATAAAATACGTACATATTTTTTAACCTTCTTCATACTTTCTTCAATATTATCCGAACCCAGAGACAACGAATCAGCCCCCAGTTGCGAGACAACTTTCCTCGCAAGAGTTTTCGTAACATGTGACAGAGATATCTGGGGCCCGTCTGTCGGTAAATCTCTGGACATCTGTCCCTTGAGGAATGAATTTTCCTCCTCAAGTTTTGAAATGTAAGCGCGAAACTTTCCAACCTCCATTTCCAGCTGCTCCCGCGTGCATGCCGACTCTTCCATCGTGTCCTGGATAACCTGCTGAAGTGAGGCGATCTCCTCCTGAGCTTTGTGTGTCTCTACGTCAATGTCATTCTCTAACCTGATGTTCGCCACCACCAGCTGGCTCTTGGCCTCATCTAATTCATTCTTTAATTTTGATAACTCATCCTGAAGATCCAGATTCTCTTTAAATCTTTTCTTCAGTTCCTCTGAAATGTCCAATTTAAAAATTTAAAAATCCAACCTGGATCATAAGGGTGATTCCAGACTTACCTTCTTTTTGTAAAAACAATTCTTTCATCTTAGCTCGCTGGACATTAAATTCTTCTCTCAGATGAGTATTTTCAGACTGAACCTTCTCGAGTTTTGTTTGCAAATCAACTGGAGAAAATTTTTCATTTATTTATGTGCCAATTTAAATTAATAATTATAGTTGACACTCCAATGTGACTTGCAAGTGAAGAAATATGACAACATAAACTAATTAAAAAAATATTATTTACCTTCTGAATTTTCCACCAGCATATTATTGTCCTCTGGATTGGTCTCCATAATTAAATAATTTAAATTAAATAAATAAAATGGACATATGATGAATCACTAGCAGTACAACCTTAACACTTGAGACAAATAAATATGCCAGCTGGGCTATAACCTTGTCAGGTTAATTATTCGTTTGTGTATTCGACAATATTGCTGGTACATTATACTAGTATATCAATGAAAGAGTAATTATTATTATAATTCTGATCGATCCACATGTAATTCATATATTGCACTTTTATAAAAATTGGATTTTTTTCTTTTTTTTACTCACTTCTATATAAATACGTTGACGATAATTCAGGAACTCCAGCAAGAACTTGATCGACTGATGAATACTGGGGGTTAAATTAGTTCCGTTTGTCATCACTTGGCGCTGAAGTCACTTTTTTAAAATTCATCCAATAAAAACGCCAGATTATTCATTAGACATTTTTTTGTGACAGTGAAAGTAGCACACGAAATTTTTGTTGTTTTTAAACAAATAGATAAATTAATTATTAGTAATAATTAATTCTTTTGAATCAATTCCAAGGACTGTACTGAATTTTCAAGTAGAAATTTAAGAAAATTTTGGACCTCGGGTATTTTCAGTATCATAATATATCGTGACGGAAAAGTCTTTGTTCGGATGAAAATTTTGACGTTTACTAAAATTAAAATTTTTTTTGTCTGAAAAAAATAAGGTTTGAGTTTTAAATTCTGAGTTTATTAATTAATAATCAATTTTAAATTCAATATTTAATTAAATACTTCAGTATTTAATTTAAATTTTGAAATTTCGCGCCAAGTTACTACAACAGCGCAACTGCGTGTCGCTGTAGTCGACGTTCAAATTTTTTCTAAAGTGGGGGCGGTCGATGAATCGCAGTATCGATTGCTTCGTATCAACTAACGGTTCGATAGCGGCAGTCAGTATCATCGACAATGGCAGTCGTAGTCTAGATCCTTTTCTACGTTTGAATCGAAACAGTTTTGCAGTGGCGTTGTGTAATTTTCCATAAAAGTTATTGCTCATAGTTATTGTTTAATTAAATTGTGCAGTGTTTGTAAAATGTAAATTGTGCAAAGTGTCTGTGATGTCGTTAAGTGATAAGTGCTCAGTGCTATAGTGAAATGTTGCTGATGGCTGATGCTGATATCTTCCAAGTTCCTGACCAAACTCACCTGGCATCGTCTGGTGGGAAAATAGCAGTTAAGTGACGTTTGTTTAGCTGTAATACACTTGGAGCAATTTAAATTGAATCTCCAAGTGTATTAGGACACCCTTCTGCATATTATTTCTCCACCAAGGTTTGTTCAAACACTCAAGTGTTTTTTAAAAATATTTTTTTAACATATTCTGCCATCATTTTATTTCGACGTACGATTTTCAATTTGTCTCCAATTTCTAATAATTTATTTTTGAATATTTAAATTTACCGCGTGAGTAATAAGAATAATTAAGAAATTATTAATGAAAAATAAAAAATTTAGAGCATATTTTTTAGTTAAATTAATATAATTACTGACACAAATAATTTTTAATAAAATTATTAAATTTTAATTTTGAAATTTCGCGCCGTTGGCGCTCTGCGCGTCGCTGTAGTCGACATTCAAATTTTTGCTAAAAGGGGGGAAGTTGAATGAATCGCAGAATCGATTGCTTTGTATCAACTGACGGTTCGATAGCGGCAGTCAGTATCATCGATAACGGCAGTAGAAGTCTAGATGGGTGCGTCGCATTATTCCGAATAGCCAAAATGCCGAATAAAACTCTTACCACCAGAAAATGCGGTAAAAAAGTTCTCAAGTAAGACAATAGGTGGCTTTACATAGGTTGGACTAAACAAGAGTATGTTTAGATAAAATAGAAACTTCCGTTTAGAGTAACCAAAAGTGTCTGTTTGGACTAAACAGAAGTGTCTGTTTGGACTAAACAGGAGTGTCTGTTTAGACTAAACATAAGTGTCTGTTTGGACTAAACAAAAGTTTCTGTTTAGAATGAACAGTGATTTCCGTTTAAACGATACAAAAGTGTCTGTTTGAACAAATCAGGAGTTTCTGTTTAGGCTTAACAAGAGTGGCTGTTTGGACTAAACAAGAGTATGTTTAGACTAAATAGAGACTTCCGTTACGAGTAACCAAAAGTGTCTGTTTGGACTAAACAGACACTTCTGTCTAGTCCAAACAGACACTTATGTGTATCCTAAGCAAATATATCTTTCCATTAAATACAGTCAAGACTGTTCGATCTAATCAGACACTTCTGGTTAGCCCAAACAGAAATTCCTGTTCAGTCCAAACAGACACTCCTGTTTAGTCCAAACAGACACTTCTGTTTATTCCAAACAGACACTCTTGCTTAGTTTAAACGGAAATTGCTGTTCATTCTAAACAGACACTTCTGTTTAGTCTAAACAGACACTCCTGTTTAGTCCAAACAGACACTTCTGTTTAGTCCAAACAGACACTCCTGTATACTCCAAACAGACTGACTATTAGCGTCAACAGAGATACCAATCCAAACTTAATGTCTCACTTAGGTTTTTTTTGCTTATTTACAAAATAATTTTTTAAACGTCTATTTATTTGCTATTTATCTTAAAAATGATTTGCTACATGTTTATTGTAGCATGCGAATAATTTTTAGCTCTATTCAATATTTGCGTATTATTTAAGCTATTTTCTAACCTTTTTTTTATACATGGCAATCATTTTGAATTTTTCAAACAATATTGGGCTTCTTTTAGCAATAAGGTATGTAAAGCGACCTATTGTCTTACTTGAGAACTTTTTTACCGCATTTTCTGATGGTAAGAGTTTCATTCGGCATTTTGGCGATTCGGAATGATGCGGCGCACCCGTCTAGATCCTTCTTTACGTTTGAATAGAAACACAGTATTGTGGCGTCGTGTAAAATTGTGCAGTGATAGTAAAATTTATCTTTTATAAATTTAAATTGTGAAAAGTGATCGCTATATGACCCATGTGCCAATGCACCCATAAAAAAATATAAAAAGTGAAGGAAGTGACAAAATGAAGAGTTTGTTTTAAAAATTTAATAAAGGTATGTCTTATATTTATTTACAAATTAATTAGTATTATATTATATATACAAAAATGAATATAATTGATACATATATATTTAAATGATAATATCACGACACTGTGCTTAAAAAATAATATACATATGGCTACAGGTTCAATGATCATGTTGATCTTAATTTTGAATCATTAAATATTCGTACCAAATTTTTTTTATAATTTTTAAATCAGCGATCACCAAGTAATGCCTTTTATAATCTACAGTACAATTAATTATTTATTTATTTATATTATTATTATTATTAGTGTGAGAAATTAATGAATAAAAAATAATTATAAAGATTCATTGCAACCAAGACCAGCGGACCAGTTGCAAATGCCGCCGACTGGATCAAAAGACAATTTTTTCGGACAAGTGTATTCAGTGGCAACAACCTGGCCACCGACCATCTTGGCACAGGTGATGAATTTTTTGCAAGATGTAGGATGAGCGAACGTTCCTTGATCAAGACAGCCAAAAGTACCGCGTGCTGTTACATAAATTTTGTCCTGTAACTCAGGACCTATTGATAGTCGGACAACTTCGTCGACGTAGTAGTCGTAGTCGATTATCTCCGGATGTCTTGGTCGTTGCGTCGTCGTCTCCCGGACCCTTTCACTCTTAGGTCGCTGTCTCCTCCTAGCCGGTGTCGTGTTTCTGGTAGCGAGTGTCGATGACTCGGTAGTCTCTTCATCTGCGTTAACGTCGAGGCTGTCTCTGACATCTCGCGATTTAGCAGCTTCTCTTTCATTACCTGTTGCCATAATCCGTTAAAATATTTTTATGTTTATGGATTTAATGTCTTGGTGATTCAGCGGATGAAATGATCATTAAGTGTTAAGAAAACGATTAAATTATGCATTTAAATTATACGATTTAGTCAGTAGAAGTGGTAGTAGTAGTAGTAGTAGTAGAAGAGTAATGGTGAAGATAGATCTGCCCATTGCAGACTTTGATTGGGTAACTTGATGAATTTGTTAGTTCAATGATGTAACAGCCTTGGACTATATCGAGCTGGGGGAGAAACCAGTAGATATTAATTAAAGACATTGTGACACCATTAGAAAGAATGCTGAAGAAACCAACAAGTGAGAGTTTTTATTTTTATTTTTTATTAGACACTGATTTAAAATAAATTATTTACGTAACAATCAGTCATACCAAGAAGTTAATATTTAACGTACCTAGTCGAGATGAGGAAGTGTCAGCTGGCGGGTCTGCTACCGACACTGCAAGCTCTTGTGCGCGACTACTTTGGTCATGGTCCAGTTTAACTTTACTCGAATATCTTCTTTCAGTACTTGCTCCATCTACTTATGTAACATTCATTTAACATATATAACATATTATTACTTTCATATTTTCGTATCTTTACCTTGAGTTTTATTCCTGGTTGGTTTAAAACGACTCGGAACTTCTGGTCGCGCTCCCGGTTTCCTCAGGAAGTTATTCGTGCTCTTCACTGGACTGACCTATTGAGTTTTTTTTTCATTTAAAAATATACAGAGGAAGAAATGACGATATGTAATTTTTAGAATAAGAAAATAAAAAGTTCTAAATATAGATTTATAGAAAACTAACACACAAAAGCGTTAATAGAACTAGATAAAAAAATGAAGCCTGTGAAGAATAGAATTAAGCGCAGTTATCATCAGAATAATCGATTATCGCTTGAAGCATTTTCTCACAATTATAATAATGATAGGCTATAGACATAAGATTTGTTATTTGCATATCCCGAAGAGTCCATGTCGACGGATTTTCTTATCGTCAACATTTTTTGTGTATTTATATTTATTGGAGGCGTTAGAATGTACAGTCTTGATCGTTGATCTTTGTTAGCATCCTCAGCCAGTGAGAAGAAACTTCTCGTGTTATTTATTAACTTTACTTTTTTTACATATAATACATATTTTATTTTCAGAGCAGAATGAGGCGTTTAGAAGAAGGCAGACCCATAGCAGCAAATATATTTAATAGACTCCCAGCCAGCTTTGAAGTGACTAGACTGACCTCTCCAACGGTGAGTTCACTCAGAGTTTCATTTGGCTTCTCATCACCACTGGATTCTGTTGGAGATGACACCAACTGGAGATGATCTACAGTGTCTTGTAATTGACTCTCCGCGATACTCTGGTCCTCGATTGAAAGCGATCTCGCTCGTTTTCGTATCACCCTCTTCTTCCAATGGTATTGCGACGTGTCCGGTAACGGGGTTATTTTATTTATCTCTTGAGAATCATTCGACAGCTGGCGATCTTGTCTGGGTGAATCCGTTCTTGGTTCGCCCACTCGACGACGAAGTACCGTTATCTGTTTTATGGATTTCGTCAGACTTTTTTCAGTATCTGGGGATATGGTTTCGTGGTTAGTAGTCGGAGGTAGAGTAGTTAATTCTTCTCTTATTGCTACAGTTGTTTCAATCATTTCTAAAGTCGTGTTATTATTTGTTACATCAATAGAATTAGTAGTAGTAGCGTTTAATTCTACTTCTGAAATTGTTTTACTGGAATAATCATCAGATACTGTTGATATTTCAACAGAATTAGTTGATTGAGTTGTTGATTCAGTTGGCTTTGAAGATTCGAATGACTGGACAGTTGATGGTTCTGATGAATCAGATAACTGAGTAGTTGATGACTGAACAGTCGATGACTCTAGTAAATCAGGTGACTGAGTAGTTGATGGAGAATCGATACTTTTAGTTATAAAAAATCCACGAATACTAGAAGAATTTTCTTCTTGAATAGTTGTTGACTTTTCCGTGGTAGCAGTAAAGTCTTGGAAAGTAGTTGTGAAATGTTCCTGGTCAATTTCATTATCTTTAAGCTTATCAACAACTTGAATTCTCAGGATACTGCTGTGGGAAATCAAAGAATTCAAAATACTCTGCGGAAGATGAAGGACAGCCAGTTGATTTACGACTTCCTTGCTGTCAATGTCATTTAATATTCTCACAGGAACTGGAATGCCCTGAAAATTATCGCTATATGTCTCGTAACTATCAGACTTTATTAGTTGGTCTTCATAACTATCACTGTCACCACCACTATCATCATCGTCTTGATGATAATGAGTGTCAAGGTTTAGTTTTATTTCATGATTTATCAAGTTCTTGAGAGACGGAAGCTCTTGAGCTGGACTGATCTGAAAATCACGTTCGTTTAATGATTATATCATTGCAATAGCGTCTTCAAAGCATTGTTTGTCTCATAATATCTTGTTTGTAATTGTGTAAGCAGGCAGAGAAGAAAGAAAGACAGGACTTTCGACGTTTAAAGTCGAGCTAAAGTCGCTGGCAAAGCATTTACATCTAATAGAACTACAATAATCCTTTGGTCATGGTCATGATTTACAATATTTTTGTGTTTATGGATAACTTGTTTATGATTTTATGAATTTACACTTATGAATACTTATCTGATGACTAATAATTATCTATGATTGCTGATGTTGTTTATTTTTTTTAATTAAATTGTTGAAGACCGACTCAATGGCGATTGTCGATGACTCAACGGTAGATTCTGTTGTAAAGAAACGTGGCCGTCGGGCAAATACTGTCTCAATAGGCAGCGTTGACTTCTCAGGCGCACGTTCGGTTGATTCATTTATTTCATTGTTTATCAGATTACGTGGTTCGTCTGAATACTGAATCTTGTGTTCCTGTTGGTCGTGTATGTTAAGTGGATTGTCAGCGGGTATTTTAGTCATGGACGTCAGTGATGAATATTTTGTCTTAATAAGAATTATTTGTCGTTCTGTTGTGCCAGATTCAACGACCGAAGTAACCAGACTCGTTACTTGGGGTTTCGTCAATGGCGTTGTGTGTTTGTACTCCAATGAATTATCATCGTCTGATGCTGATATTGATGATTTAGTGGTGGATTTTGTTAAAGATGATTGATGTTTTCTAAGAATCGCGTCAGCAACGTAGTCAAATTTTTTAGACGGTACTAGAGTTTCAGTTGCTGATGCTTCTGTGGATGTCGAGGAACTGGTTCGTTGTAGGTATGATCTATTTTTTGTGTTTAAGCTCTGCCAAAAATTAGCTGTCAAGTTGGGTTTGTCTTGTGTTGAAGAAGAAGCAAAAGAAGAAGAAGACGGTTGTGGTGTTTTTGATGACTCGGCTATCTCGTCTCTAATCTCGGAGTTAACTCGAGACTGACGAGTTACTTCCTCAGGTTTTTCGTCTGATTTGTGAGGAGGCGAGTCATCGATAGCTGGTGTTGTTGTGTCTGGTTGTTGTGAGCTAGGTGTAATGGTCTGAGGCGCAGATGTTGTGTATTGCTTCCAAAAGCTATCTGTTTCAGGACTTACCGATGAGCTTCTTACGTCTGTTACTGTGTTGAACTCGTTGCTCTCGTCATCATCAAATGACTCGGTACTTAAGGAGGTCGTTGAGGGAACCGGGCGCCTGCGAATAAAGAGATTTTTTCGACGTTTTGAAGGAGTGAAGCTTGAGGTCGGTATTTCTGTGGTGGTTCTGGAGAATCCAAAACGTCTGGGTGATGCCGTTGATGTTGCAGAATAGTCAACAGGTCGTTTGCGAATAAATTTCCTTCGCAAAAATCGCGTGCTTGCTTTTTCAGTTGTTGTAGGCGCAGAAGTCGTTGTGACTGTCGTAAATTCTGATGAATCTTCAGAACTTAATGTCGTAGTTTCGGAATCTACATCATTGCTGATCAATGTGGTGCTCTCTTCAATCCCCAAAGTCGTAGCGTCTACTCCGACTTCCGTAGTGTACTCGGTCGCGGCTGAAGTAGTGAATTCGGTCGTTGAACTTTCGCGATCATTAAAACTAAAAAGTGACTCGGTTGTTGTTACCACTTCGTTGTCTTTAATATAATCTGTAGAAGTAGTTGTTGGGTTTTCTAAAACTTCTGATGATACGGGTCCTAGACGTCTTATTACTTTACGCCGTCGTTTGAGATTATCTTGGTCTGTGTAATTTACTTCTGAAACCGGTCTTTTTCTCAGCAATACCTTTTTCTTTATTTGCTTCTCTTCTCTCTCATTTTTATCGGCATTTAACGTAGGAGTCGTTAAAGTCGAATAGTCAGTGGTTGTATATTTTGTGAAAGGATCAGGAGAAGTTATTAATATTGTTGATTCAGTTGCAGAGTCATCAAGATCTACAAGTTTTGATGTTTCACTTTCAGTTGTTGTAAATTCGATGGCATTGAGCGAATCGTTTCGCGAATCAGCGATTTTTAAAATTTTTATGTTTGTTATTCTTTCGGGGACAACGTTGGCATTGAAACCGGACTTGGAGAAATTTAAAACTGGTTCGTCGATACTTTTTGGGACTATTCTGATAATTGGACTGTCGGTTGCTGGTGCAGCGGTTGGTCTTCGTCGTCGTTTATTGCTCTGAGAAGTTACTTCGGGGATGGGTGTCGTGGGTCTTCCTCGTCTGCGATGACTAGTAGGTCTGCTTTCAGTTGTCGATTGTGTTGCTTCAGAGACCGTCGTTTGAGCCGTCGGCCTGGTGCGTCTGCGTACCGCGAATTCATTCGAACTCTCTGTCACATTTTGTGGCGACGATGTAGAGAATCGAGTGCCGCCTCTTCTTATGACAAATCTCGTTCTGCTACTGCTCGCCGGCTTGGGTTTAGAAGTTTCATTTAAATTATTATCAGAAACTTCAGTGTCAACGTGATTTTTATCATCACTTGTTGATTCACTAGGTTTCGGTCTTGCTCTTGTTCTGACAAAGTTTCTCGTCGGTCTAGTACTCACCTTTACTCTAGATTGATCTGTTGTTGATGACAAGACTGTCGGTGAGGCCGTGCTCGTTGTCGTCGTAGGTCGTCCTCGTCTTGGGAAACCGAAAGGTCGGGGCTGCGATACAGCAGTCGTGCGTGTGGTCGGTGGCTGGGTCACTCTGGCGCTGGTTGATTCCGTTGTCAACGAAGACTCGGTGACAAAATTTTCTACCAACTTAACTGTCGGTTCCGCAAGCGGTAAATGGGTCGTGCTTATCGTCGCCTTTGGCCCCGATACGATTTCAGTTACCGGTGATTCTTTTGGTACTTCAGTGGCTGGCGTCGATGAAAATTCTATAGTAGATACTGGTAATGTTGAAAAATCAAACGTTTCTAAATTTTGTTCTCTTTCTTGTTGATTAATTACTTGGGTTGTCGGGATTACAATCTCCGTTGTAGTTTTTTCACTGGGTTTAATGCTCTCGGTGAAAGCTGTTGATTCATTCGATCTCAAAGTCGTACTTCTAAATCTTTGAGTGTTAGTGTACCTATAAATATAATTTCTTTTTAATTATGCCCTGCATTAAAAATAAAATGTTAATTGAATATTACATTTCTTTTTTTTTTTTACCTATTTTTTGAGACCGCTGTCTCTTTTTCTTCTTTCAGATCCGCTTCGTCATTTGACGTAGAAGTTACGGGCCTTTGACGTGAGAAGCTTTCATTTTCAGTTCTAAAATATAATAAATAATTTATTCAAATATCTTTTTTTTATTGAAACATAAAAAAAATAATAATAATAATAATTGATTGTTAGTTTGTACTTGTCTGCGTTCTCTTGTAAAAATTTCGATTGTTCTCTATCAGGAACTTGATCTCTGGCTTCTAAATCATTTTCGTATCTAAATAAAAGGTAAAATAAAATATAATCAGAAATTTTTTGTCTAGTTAAACAATTTTTTTCCGTAATTAATAGTCAATTAAAATAGTTTACTTACGCAGGAGTGGTCGGACGTGTACGTCGAATGTTTACGTAATTCGGTGTAACTTTCTTAGACGAGTCTTTTCTACTTTCCGGAAGGTCGCTAACCGCCTGATCTTCAGACGACGCAACATCCGCATTGTCTTGTTCTTCAGATTCTTCGTCCTCCAGTTGGTCTTCCTCGAAATTATCTTCAGAGACTGGCGTCGTCGAAGGCCTGAAAGCGAAAAATTCCCATCCATTATACCGTTTCCTCAACACTAAATCTAAAAAGTATCAACAGTCTTCCGCATTAGACGTACCTCTGACGTTCAATCGTAACATACTGGGGTTTTTTTGTTCGTCTCAGACTTTTCACTTCTGGGACGTCATCCAGACCTTCAAATTGAGCTCCGCCCGGTCCATTTTGCGGGCTCACTCTAGAATTTTTGGACCCTTCGGTCGTCGTGGTCGTTCTCTGGGTCGTTGAAAGTCCAAACAAATTATTAACTTTATTCGCTTGACGACTGAGAACTCTTTCGTACAAACTGCGACTGATTGTCGCCGGCGTGACTTGTCCATTGTCTCCATTATCATCCGACTTTCTCATCGGAGTCTTTTCCTGGATATTCAACTGTCTTTCCAACTGTTCCAAACCACCAGCTTTCTTAATCAATTCAATAAGTTCTTTTATAACTCTAGGATCTTCTTCATCCTCTAAATCAAATACTTTATCAGAACTTGTTTTTAGAATTCTCGGAGAATTTGTTGTCGGAGCTTCAGTCGCTGCAGTAGTAGTGGGCTTATTTCTTGCTATCGTCTTGTAAACCAACGATCTCGGAGTCGTCTTCACTTCTTCCTTCACTTCTTCGTCAGTTATATTTTCGTCTTCATCATACTCATACTCTTCAGCAGAATATTCTTCTGTTGTCGTAGTACGTCTTGTAGTAGTTGTCGGGCGACTTGTCGTAGTAATCGGAGCTTTAGTTGTTGTCGTCGTCGTCGTCGCAGTTTTAGTTTTCGCTTTAGGACATACAACATTCCGAGGATAATCACATGAGTCAGCGGCTTTGTTGAATACTAATCCTGATGGACAAGTGAATTGATGGGCCACGATTCCAAGTCCTCCTGCTCCGCTGTCAAGACACCAGAAATATTTTTTACAGTCACGGGGATGAGAGAAAAATCCTTCGTCCTCACATTTGAAATCTAATTATAACAAATCAATGAAAGTTTAATTAATAATTATTCATTTTTAATTTAAAATTTTGAAGAAAACTACTTACCACTACCAGGATCAGGAGTAGTCGGAGGCTCTGGTGTCGTAAATCTGATACTAGTGGACTCTTTAGCCTCTTCTTCAACAGGTTCCTCGTATCTCTCAGTAGTCTGAACTTTTCTACGATTTCCAACTTTACTCGATCGATTTCTCTGGTTCGTTTTCCACCGATTACTTGTTTCCTTAACAGCGTTGCCTTCTTCCTCAACATCTTCACCTTTACGGCCATAATTTTCTTCAAAATTACCCTGAGTTCTTGCATTAGATCCGAATCTCTGAGAAACTCGACTACGCGATGGCTGTGTCGAGGCACTGGGTCTCCGTTTCTCAGGTCTCGCTCTCCTACTACTCGAATCATCCGATCTCGGACCACTAATTTGAGGTCTAGTTTTTTTTCTACCTCCCGATTTCGGTTTCTGTGTCGTCTGTTCATTCCTAAAAAAAAAATCAACTCTTAACAGTCACCGGGAATTTCCCACTCCAAATATCTCCATAGCTATAAAATTTTTGAAAAAACTGCAAGAGACCTTTCTTGTAAAAAATTTAAAGCGCTACAAAAAAAGTATTTTGCCATTTTTTTCAAAACTCAATATTTACAGAAATAATTATAAAAAACCAATAACACTTTTTTTATGACTCGAAATTAAAATTTATCATAAAAATATAAAAGTGGTGGATGAAAAATATATTTATTAAAATATTTAAACAATTATTTACTCAGTTCCAGCCAATAAGGCTTCTTTGGCCGCTTCAATAAGCGGGTACGGGCGATCATGACACTTTCCCCGAAAATCGTCATTGTCAATTGACCAAAACATGATACCGCCAAGACTTTTTTCAATGACATACATAGACTTCAATCTAACAATATTTTCATCATCATAACCGACCCACTGGTTGCCTTTGAATGCATACGGACCCATAGCTTTTGAATTAGGCTGCACTATCTCCCATTCGTTCGATTTAGCAACATTTTCGCAAATCTAAAATTAAAATTATACCTTTATAAATAAATTCAAATCATAATTAACCATTACCCATAAATCTTTCATAAAATTACAGAACCTCATAGTAAGCGAGATATCCTTTTTCTCGTGTCGCATCCCCTTCTTCCCCCGGACCATCTGCTGGTGAACCAATCACCGTCGCGTCTTGATTAAATAAAGTGTACGAACGACCGTACGTAGGAATTCCTAGTATTATTTTATCCGAGGAAACATCATGTTTCAGTAAATAAGATATCGTATAATCCTGCAATTAGAATAATTATTTTTTAATAACTTGTAATAAGCAGCGACGATGATTAAATAGTATAGTAGCAAATAATTAAAAAAAAATAATTATCAAATAGCTTACGATAGTTAGTTCACTGTCATAATTATACTCGTTGTCCTCTTCGAGTCCGTATAGCGGGGCATGATGATTAACAGCAGGTTCAAACGCTGAATGGTAGTCGTAGGATAGAAGATTGAAGAAATCTAGGTACTCGTTTAGTCTTGGCAAATCGTATCCTTTCTCCAGATACTCAATACCTGCTGGTACTGCCATAGAGAGAAGTAATCTCGGTCGTCCAGTCTTAGATGATTCCCTCTCGAACTCTTGCCGCAGTTCCTTAAATCGATTATAATCGAACCGTTAGAGTTTCAAGTGAAACCAGATACTATTGTTTACAAACACCTCAGCTTATAATTTAATTATGATCTTAATCCTCTAGTACCTGGACGAGATCAGCGTAATTATCTTTGTCGCGTGGCTTGCCTCCATCTCGGAATGCGGGGTACTCCCAATCGAGGTCGAGCCCATCAAAGTGGTTCTGTCTTAAAAATTTAACTGAATTTTTGACGAACGCCTGACGTCTTTCTGGGTCTGCTACCATCGGAGAAAATCGCGCTGATCCTTCATTCCATCCTCCTATCGCCAGCATTGTTTTAAGATTCTTGTTGTAGGTTTTCAGACCAGTAAACTTGGCATATCCACCTACATTTATTATTATTATCAGTGTTATTATTATATTTTGATATTGACCGTACGTGTAATATTTATTTAAAATTACCTTTTTCAATATCTTGATATTTATCAAACGGTTTCAATGTATTGTCTTTAGTAAAACCTCCAAAGGCGTAAATTAGATGCGTGCATAGATAAGGATTTATATTTTGTGGTGAAAACTTGGCTGTACCTGGTCTGTATATTGACCAGTTTGTGTAATAACAGACGACTTTTTTCTCCGCATGTCCTAGTATAATAAATTCATTATTATAAATATTTAAAGCCTCAAAAAAATTTTAACTTCCCAAGAAATTTTTAGAATAATGAATTTAAAAAAAAATTTTTCGCGCCCCGAAATTTTTTTTTAAATTCATAATGTAAAATATTTTTTGCTCCAGGAAGTTGTTATTTTCCGTGCGAAATTATTAATAATTTTAAATATAAATGGTTGTTAAATTTTTTACAATCGATTATCAGCACCTGATCAATAGATATTATATCGGTATTTGATTATGTAGTCTATAGAGAAAAGCTATTGAGACATGGGCATCACGCATGCTGGGCTTTATAGGTATAAAACGTACGTAAATGGTCGGGAGTGAAACCGCGACTTACACGTAGAGAAATTTTCAGTCTCGCCTTGGACTTTCGTTTGTCGGAAGAATAAAGTAAAGAAACAACAGTAACGTGGTGTTAAACATAAAAAAAAAAAAATAAATTTATTATTTACTTACCGTTAATCGACGAAAGTGTCAGCACTAGCCACAGGAAGTACATGCTCCCAGTTCTCTGCAACGTTTTATTAATTAATAATCAAATGATGTACTGCTAATTATTTATATTTATTTAAAACAATGGCCCTTTGTAATAATCCGGATGTATCTAAATCAGTTAGTTGGCAGTCGTCACGCGTCAAAAGTTCGACGAACGTTTAAAAAATAAATTTTAAAAATTTACTTCATTTACGGATTCACATCACCGGGCGACGATCTAACGTCGAGTATATTTTATTTAAATTTCTTATTCTACTTTAGCAGGAGCGATAAATTTTTTTTATATTTAAACTAAATAACAATTATCTCATTATTTAATTGTGTTATTCCCAGTATTGTTGCTTTCTCAAAAGCTATTTTTTTTTTTATCGTAATTGAAAAAAATAATGAATTAAATTTACTCCGATTCATATTAATTTATTAATTAAAAACAATGTGCGTACTAGAAAAATCTTAAGTACAAAAGAATATATAATTTAAATAGTAGGAACATAAAAAAGTACATTGTAAAAGTAATTATACAACATACTTAAGTTGAATTGTCTCACAAGACATATATTTATATATATATATATATATATATGTCTTGTGTATTTTATTAGCAGTAATTGGCGGTAAAATAAGTGCAGATTTTAGATCCCAGGCAAGACCAATTTATATATGAGACTTTATATGTCGTTGATACATTAAACAGATATATATAACATATAATAATGGATGTATATAATGAATGGGACCGTGACACACAAGAGACGATATTTTTTATATTATTTAGTGGTACAGAGCTATGCGTCGTATTGTCGACACTCCACTCCTTGTTATGCAATGGGTGTAAAGAGAAAGCAAGAAAAGAAAGAAACAAGGAACGCATGATATATAAATATATATATATATATATATAAGTTGAAGTAGAAGGATATGGGGCCCGTTTGAACAGACTTTCTTGCATCGGGCGTTTCGGCGCGCCGTCAAACGTAATAATCTCTTATTACGCGGTTACATCGTCGGTACATTAACAATTCATTTATTACTCAGCCTAAAAATTCAAATTTTTTTTACTATTTAAATTTACGGCTTTTTTATTACCGCATTTTTTTTTTTAATCAAAAGATCAATGGAACGTTAAAATGAAATATTTATTAAAATTGAAATTTTTGTAAGAAATTACAAACAGGTTTTTGATGAAAATAAAAATGTTATTTCCCAAGGTCGTTTGAACTGAGAGAAATGTAAGGACAATGCTGGAGAAATTGTTAATAAATTATTGTAATTATTATTAACTAGGCAGTTTAAATTCAATTTCTGTTTAAAAGTTGAGCAATAAAATTTTACTTCGATTATATGGGTTTTGAATTTATCTAAATATAAATTATATGATTTGAAAGATTTAACATCTATGATTCTGTTAACCATTACTGTCGGAGTTGTTTAATGTTGCATAGATATTTATATATATATATATATATATATATATATATATATATATATATATATATATATATATATATATATATATATATATATATATATATATATATATATATATATATATATATATATATATATCTATAGCTACTTTTACTTTCATCAGGAATTTGCCAGAAGGATTGCAGCAAATCCTATCAGTTAACGTTTTTCTCACAGGAAATAAAATATATACATCAATTATCATTTATTAACTCGCTAATCACCATCTATTTTGTCGGACGATAAAAACCAGGTTAAAATAAAATATATATTATCTTAAATTCAATAAAATATGTTCGTGTGATCATTGACACACATATCAGTAACGTGAAATTATAAAGTGAAATTTATCATAAAAATTTTACTAAATAATTATTTATTCACACGATTAATTACTTTTTAAATTAATAAGAAATTTATTAACAACCGGATGACAATTTGTCTTCTCTTTTTGTTCATTTATCAGAAAAGGGGACAGAGGGAGTGAAAATAATTAAATGGCAAAGAGATGGTCTGAAAACCCCCAGGCAATAACCGCGAAAGGTCAACTGCTGGCTGTCCCTGTGTATCGTCATCTTACCCACCATATATTTATCAGTATATATCAATACTTTTATTAGTAAAATAACTTTCTTTGCCATTGACAAACTTTTTTAATTTAATTACACATAAATTGCACATGAATATGAAGAAATTATTCTCGTTTGAAATATGCTATGGTGTCAAGTAAAGCCGGCCCATGCTGCCCACCAGACAAAAATTTAAATAAACCCATGCAAAAATTACTATGACAGTAAATTTTACTGTCATAGTTTTTTTTATGGCCATTGTAATTTTTACATGGGTTTATTTAAATTTCCGTTTGGTGGTCAATATGGTCAGGCTTTACTATGACACCATAGAATTTCAAACAAGAATAATTTCTCCATGTAGTTTCTAACAAAATATATAAAAGACAGCTTGATGTCTATCGATCGTTTATCGATCTCTCCTTTCGAAGGTCATATAAATGTATAGAATTTTTATAAATTATATGGGAAAAGTTATTTACCCAGATCACCTGATCGTAGGATAAAAGAGTTGAGTGTCGACATGAAGGTCGCAATCATGGTCGCATATAATATAAGTAGTAGTGTAACCATTTGACGAACTCTTCCTTCTGTTTTAATTTGTATAAATTAACTTATCGCTTTCACTATTCATATGTATACATATGTATATATATATATATATATATATATGTATATATTAATGTCAGCTTATGTATTAATATTATTATCGGTTAATATTAATTTACCTAAGCACGTGTCCGCGTATAAATGAATTAAATAGAAAATGGATATTCCTTATTTTGAAAGTATTGCGAAAAATAATAAATTTAAATTAAAAATTATTGTGACACATAAAATTATATTATTTTTATTTATCATTTAATTACTTCCTACATTACTGTAACTCGGGTGTTGAGTATTTTAAGACTTGGGTAAAAAAATAAATTGTCAAATATAACGAATTATAACTCGGTATATATTTTATTCCTTTTATAAAGAAGAAGCTTTAAATATTTTGTAATTTGTAATTTAAATTTTTCATAATTATTATTTATTACTATAATTATTAACTTTCAGCCGGGGTTTATATAAATTGCTGTTATTACAAATAAACAAATTAATTATTAATTAATTTATTGGTAAATCTTTTTTTTTTTTTTTTAATTTGTTTGCAGCAAAATTTTTCAATTAAAATTACTAATAGATAATTAATATTTTTTTTCGCAATACTAATTGCCGCAATAGTCTCTTCCTATAACAGGTAGCACTCGTGGGCAGAAATACGCTAATGATTCCCACAAACGCCCGATATTCTGAGATTCTCCCACATAATAGCAGATACGACTGTTATTTTTTTTTCTTTTTCGGCTTCTATTTTCTATTATTTTTCTTTTCTAAAATCTTTTATTCGAGTATGGAAGTAACGACGGTGTGAATTATCAATTCAGAGATCCGATCCGCGATTTTTTTATTACGAAATCCGTAGGTAATTAAATGTCTATAAGTATATACTTATTTGTATTTTGATATACTGGACATTACGACGAACAAGCTGTTTTAAAAACGGGGTTCGGTAAACACAATACATTGTGCTACCGGCAAGTCCTCGGGTTCTCAAGGCCCCTGCCTCAGAAAGTCATAATGTACTGGCTATCCTCAACAGATTGTTGCACTTACTTGAGATCGCGTGAGTTGCATTTACGGATTACAAAAAACTCGTATGCAGACTCGCTCTCTTCGACCTCATAACGTCTCAACCAGGTCGATTTTATTTTTACTTACGCACTTTTTATATAAAATTTAACTCAACCTTACATAAAATTCCCTATAAATTAATCTCTTACAAAAATATATATATATATATTTTTAAAATTCTCACCCAATCCATGGTTGCGTTCCAGAAATAATCTCAATTTTAAAAATATTTATATTCAGGAAGTTCGCATCCTGTTTCAAAAGACACTTTTTACTTCCCACAGCACTCGGACTTGCTATTGTCGGTACTGTCTATTAATAATATTTTTAATAGTCAATTACTTAAAAATTTATTTGAATAATCACTTGTGTGCGAGTGCGTTCGCGTCGATGGATACAGTAAAACTGATTGCTCTCGCGACAAAACAAGCTCAGGTAAATCCCTTTCGCGTATGCCACTCCAAGGTGTTCCACGGCACTGTTACTTTCATGAGTATTCATCGCCGGTTAAACCCGAGCTCAGTGGTCTCCTCAACCCCACCAGCAGTTAACCGGCCAACAAATTCCACCAGGAGCACCGGTACCACAATCCAGCGCGGGTAATCCTGCCCAATTTTTATTATTTCGATACTATTTATATATATATATATATATATATATATATATATATATATATATACATAAAATACCAACGTGTTCTAAGATATATATCTATATAATAGAATAGCCGAGTAGTCTCATCTATACTATCGCGGGCGCGAGTCCGCGACGTTCCATTGCATCGTGTCTCAAGTGGCGGGGGAGTGAAAGGAAAACATTTCTTCTCGTACTGATGTTATTTAGAAACTACTTATGCATATAATATACATATAAATATAAATAAATATATATATGTGTATTTATACCGATGTCATATTTATCAGACGGCTTGTGCACGCGTGACCTCCTGTTATTTTTATATTAATTGAGAATTAAAATAATTAATAACTGATGTCATTGGTAATTTATAATAAAATGTACTGCAATAGTGTTGTAGGTGATTTACACTTTCGGAAAGTTAATAAACATAAAATAAAAATGTAACCCCAGATACATGGCATTATCATGAGCAAGCTGTAGCTGGTTAGCCTCGAGGTCTTGTTCGAGGAGACATTTATGAGAGAGATAGACGACAAATGGCAAGAGAACCAAAGGAAAAGTTTTTCAGACGTGATGAGAAGTTAAAAAAACTTCATTTGCTTTTGCTGATGGAATCCGCCCCTTGATCTAAAAGTTTTACGCTCTTTTTTATAACGAAAATATAACAGATTTAATACAGAGATTAAAAACAAAAAAAAAAATAATTTATTGTTCCGTAATTTTTTTTTTTATATTTACATATTTATATTTTATTTTTAAATATTTTATTGATCGGGTTCGAGACCGAGCGACTCGGGATCCACTGTTCCTTTTTTGCTTCTCTTGCTGGTCACTTCTGTAAAATACAATCGAGGAAAAATTTAATTTATCAGAGAAATTAAGTAAGTGATGAGCTGAATTGCTGATAAAATGAATTCAAATCGACAAAGGAGACTATAAAATACCTGGGTGAAAATGTTTAGCCGTCCGCTTTCTAATAGTGTCGATATCTTCGTCAGTTTGGGCCCACTCCAGCACCAATCTTCTGCCATACAAATGAGTACTCTGACAGAGCGCCTTGAAAGCTATCTGTAATATATATGAATAATATGATGACATTGTCAGGATTGCTGTAAGTCATTAAACATCTTTAAATCTTTAAATAATGTTTACCTTGGCGTCACTTTTTGTGTAATACTCGACAAAACCGAATCCCCGATGGTTACCATCTCCTACCATCTTCTTGGGCAAACGGACAGCTTTCAATTCCCCAAATGCCCTGAAATAAATGTTCACCAATTACTTAAACGGAATATCAATCAAAATTTAAAAAATATATATTCATTATATATAGAAACTAAACTTACTTGAATAACTCTGTTATTTCACTGGCATTGGCTTGGAATGGAATGTTCTTTATTAGAATTTTAGTTCCCGTCGCTTCTGTCACTTTCGACACTTTTCTCGTTGACGCGACGTCAGTTCTATTGATCAAGAAAATTAATTAATACTTTTTTTAACTTAATAATAATAATAATAATCATTACTATTGTCATTATTATTCAGACAATAAAAGTTAATAATAGTAATAAATTGTACCCCAATGTCCTCTGGGAACGTTTCAGCTCCAGTGTTTTTCCGTCCAGCAGAGTCATCTGCAATTCTTTAAGAGCGCGATCCGCGTCGGCTTTGTACTTGTACCTGACGAACCCGTAGCCCATCGACAGCTTCTCTCCAGGATTTTTCGGATCTTTTTTGGTTGTTATTGTTGCGTAGTGGACGTCGCCGCACTTGCTGAAGTACTTTTTCAATTGGTCGTCTGTCGTGGAAAAGTTTAAATTTTTGACAAAGACAGTAGTGTCAGGTTCAGGCTCCTCTTCGTCCTCTTGCTCATCCTCAACAGGTTTAGATTCATTGACCGGTTCCTTGGAGTTTGTTTTATCAGCAGACAATTTATTGAGCTGAATTGATTGGTTTGAAGCCGGATTTAAACTGTTGTCTGGCGCCCACTCCAAATATAATGGCAAGTGTTTAAATTTAGTGTACGCCAATTTTTTGAAAGCCGCCCGAGCTTCTGATGGCTCGACAAACTCTACCAGTGCTATAAATAAAATCATTGGTTATTAGTAAATATATATTAAGTATAAAAAAAAATATATTGGCGGCTTACCGGTAATTCCAGCGGGCGGCATGATAATTCTACTAATAACTCCGTGTTTTACGAAAATATCTTTCAAGTCCTGTACCGTAGTATCGGTGGGTAAATTTTTCACGAGAATAATTGTCTTGGATCGTTTGTCCGGCGCCTGGTTAAATGCGTCGAGTCTTACGCCGTTTTCCTCCAAGAATTTTCTCGTCTGATCCACCAGTTGCGTCTCTCCCAAGGCGAGTCTCACAGCGACACTCGTTCCTCTACCCCCGTCTTCAAGGACTTTTTCTTTAGTGGTATTGTATGCCGATGCTATCGCGTCCGCAACAGCATTCTGACCGAGAAATAATGTATTCCAATTATGACTCGAGCTGGCCGTTCCTTTTTTCTCCAGTTCTTTTTTTTCTTTGTAACTCAAACCCTCTATTTAAATTTATTTAAATACATCTCCATAAATAAAGGGAATAATAAACTTGTAATTTTATACAACAGGTTTATCTGATAAATCACGCGTAGAGTTTTCAGATCATGCTCCAGCGCTGAGCCAGAGATTGAGGACTTAGTAATGTTTGTACCTAGCCCTCTCCCTCATTATACTTTTCATAAAAATTATCTTAATCAATTCATTTATGAATTAAAGAAACTTGCGAGCGAGCGATTGCTCGAGAAGTGATCAGTTTTTCGCGAAAAGTAAAAACTTTAGGCGCGATTTATCAAAAAATAAATATTAGTCATGATATAAATAAATTTTAACCTTTTTCGGATTCCGATGGACTCGCTTTCCCGGGTAGAATGTGCAGCATCCTGCCATTCAGTGATGTCCCGTCCAGTTCATTGTAAGCTTTAATAGCATGCTCCGGCATCATGAAGGTAATTATTCCAAAACCTTTGGATTTCCTGGAGTCTTTATCAATAGGAACGTTAACTTCAGTCAGAGGCCCGTATTTTTCGAAGATGTTTCTCAAATCGTCCTCTGTGGTGACGTAAGCGAGATTTCTGACGAAAATTCTACCGGACTCGGATATCGGCTCTTCTTTTTTCAGAGCCTCTTCCTGTTTTTTCCACTTGCTGTTATTTTCGTTTTCATCTTCAACCTTTGCCTTGCTCTTGTTCTTGTTGTCGTACTTTGTCACCAATAACTTCTTGCCATCTAGAAGAAAAACAATAATTAAAAATAAAATCTATAAAAAAATTAAATTAAATGTCTTACCGTAACAGCAGCCGTCTTTTTTCAAGGCCTTGTTCATTTGAGTTTCGGTTTTGAACCCCACGTACGCAAAGGTCCGAACTTTACGCGGTATTCTTATAGATTTCGGCACCAACGGATTGAAAAACTGTTTTATGTCTTTTTTCTTGTGCTTGTGGCCTAGCCCTCGCACTTTTACTGTATAAAATTCCTTGGGACCGTGTCCCGATACATTTGCTACCTCTTCCTTGGTCTCTAATTTTTTTTTCATCAGTTTCTTCTCCATCGACTCGAGATCCGGGACTTTGCCAGTGACTTTCGCCTCCGAATCTTCAGCTTTCGCATCATCAGCATCGGCATCAGTTGCCTGAGTTCCATTTTCTTCCTCATTTTCAATGTCTATGTCATTTTTCCACAATTCTTTGACTCCTTTTACCGCATGGGTTTCTAGATACTCAGCAAAAAGTGGATCTTCTTTATGCTAAAGATCAATAAAAAATAAATATAACAAAATTTTGATATTTATTAATTTATTAGACAATTACCTTTTCCAGTAATTTTTTTATTTCTTCATTTTCTTTATCCTTCTTCTTCTTTTTCTTCTCGGCTTTAGGTTCGGAATCTTTTTGATCTTTTTTTAAATTCACTGAACTATCTGGAGCATATTTACTCCAAGCTTTTGGTTTTGAATCATCTCCTATTTATTTAAATTCAAAAAAAAAAATTATCAATACGAACATAAATCAAATAATTCAAAAAATTACCTAAACCAGCGCACACTTGGACATCTATTTTGGATGTACCAATATATGTATTGTTCATAAAATTCAATGCTTTCTGTCCGTCATCTTCAGTTTTAAAACCGATGAATCCAAACTTACGAAATTTACCATCTTTTGTATATTTTAATTGTACGTCTGTTATAATTCCATGTACTCCAAATAATTCTTCTAATTTAGCTTGAGTTATCTGCAATTCATTAAATTAATTAATTAATAATTATAAATAATTAACTACTGAGTACTTACAGTTGTCGGTAAATTTTTTACAATCAAACGTGACATGTTTTAGTTTTAAAAAAAAAAGTTTTTAAAAATTTAAATTAATTTTCATGATACAAAAAATTTTGTAAAATATATAAATAGACAATATTTTTTTATATAAAATAATTGTGAGGTTAAATTTACAAGCACGTGTGAGTTTTAATACTCGCCTGTCTGTATCGTTTTGTCTTATTTGAATTTCTGCGTTCGCCGTGAGATGGCGGCAAATTTGAATTCTGACTTTTGAATAATTAAAAATGTGACGATAATTAGACAAGTGAAATAAAAATTAAAAGAAATTTAGGTGGATCAGTAGAAAAATCAATTAAATATATATTTTTTAATAGTAAAATATAAATGTATTTTTATGCTTAAGCTGGTTATTATTATGAGTAATAGCAAGATACAGGTACTTTTATTATTAATTTAATAGTAAATAATAATTAAAATATAATAATTTTTAAATTTCAACATAAAATCTTTTAATTTATTTTATTTTTTTTTTAATATCATATTTTTTATTAAGCTTAGTTATTTTTTAAACTAATTACTAACAAAAATAATTATCTACGTTTGTACATAAAGTATTTTTTTTTTAATTTCAAAGAAATTAATTCCATGATTAATTTACTTTCATTTTAATGATAATTAATTTTTTTTATAAATAAATTCGATAGAAAATATATTAATTTTAATTTTAACGTACATGTACAAACTTATAAATAATAATAATAATAAGAATAGTAATAAAAATAACAATAAATCAATAAATTATAGTTTACAATAGTAAAATTTATACAATAGTAATTAATAAAAAGGATTTTAGATTTACTATAAGTGCAAATTTTTAATAGTAATGAAGAGTTCGAAGATGTGCATTAGGCTTTTTTTTTCAAAAGATGTAGAGACAATAAAAGAATGCTGACATATTTATATATATATATGTATATAATAAGGGATTATCGTATATTTGTCAATTTTTAAAATATTTTATTTTAAAAACATGTGACGGCATTAAAATAACATTTCCAGTATACACTTCCGTTGATGCGCCCTCGTCGTTGAAGATCCATCTGAAAAATAAATTCGATTTTATTCAAATTTCTGCCTTAAGTTTCCCGGTAATATGATCGAGTTTCATTTCTGGCAGCCTTCAAAATATTTTATTTATATTTTTCAATTGGAAAAATGGAAATACTACAAAATGTCTCGCTACCGGTGACCAAGTTTCTAGATTTTATTTTATAATTAATTCTTTATTTGTAGTTGGAATATAAATTTATTTAGTGCCGTAAGATGGACGTTAATTGACAGATTAAATTAAACTTGTCAGACTCTGAATTTTTGAGCTCTAAAAAGTTTTTAAAAGTTTCACGCGGTCGTGGGTTCGATTCCGTCACTAGTCGGTAAAGTTTCAAAATTTTAATCTATAATTAAATTTAACTTCTGTAGTTAAATATTAATAGTTTTATAATTTTTATATAACGATCGTAATTTTAAATGTGTAATTTACTAAAACAGCAGTTAACATCTCAGGCAAGTTATTCAACAAAAATACTTAATGTAGATTATTTCAAAATAGACAATTATTCTCAATACTAATATTTTTTTCTACTCATATTTTTGAATTTAATTGAATACATTTTTTTTTTCAAGTTACGAAACTTTTAAGTTTGAAAAAAAATGAAAAAATTGTCCGGCGACACTTTGAAATATTTCATGTCTTATTTCTTCATATTTATGATTATTTAATATATATTTTTTTTCAAATAAGTAATTTACCCCAGTTTTCCGATTCTCAGATCTATTTCTTCTGATCATAAGTTTCTGAAACTGTGGTTCTTCAAGTAATGAATTTTTTCTACCCTGGAAATCCATCATTTGAGAATCCTCCTCCGTATTTTTCTGTAACGTCAGCATTAATTTCTCCAGTAAAAGCGCATCTTTTCTCGCAGCCACCTAAAAAAGAAACAACCATTTAATTTATAAAATAAATTAAATTCAAAATTAATTAAACAAATTAATAGCACATTCAAAATTCATTTAATAGTTCAATGAATATATTCAGCGAAACTAAAATCAATCAGCGTTAGTTTAGCGGCTCCATTCAATCGTTTGATTCACCGCGAACAAGAAACTAAACTAAACAAATTAAAGAATAAATCGATAATATTTAAAGTTATTTATCTTGAATAATAAATATTTTTTTAGAATTATATCTAAGTCGGATAGAAATTGCAATTTCGCAAAATGGATAAAGATTTATTACCTTTCACAAATGGGAATAAAATCAATTTAACTTATATGAGATTTTACGTCAACATACTTGAGTTCGATTGCTCCACTGATTTCTCTAGTAGAAATCAACTTGCGTATTGTTAATACATATATATATATATATATTTTAAATATTTACAACACTCAATAAATTCAAATTGAACTAATAACATATTATCAATTCAATCTAATTGATTTTATTTTTACGAGGGCTGTAAACTTTCCGGCATTAATCGCTTGACAATTAGCAAATAATCCCGTCGAATTTTTAATTAACTATATATTGATGATCTCTTTTATTAGATTGTAATGACCTTTAATATTGAAATATTTATCGGCCGAAAGTAATTAAACTTTTATTATAAAATTATAGCGTACGTTAAATCGTACAACATAAAAATTACAAAAGTGGCTCTGCAATTTTATAATTGCGAGCGATAGACTGTAAAATAACTTAATAACTAATTAAATTCCAATTATTACTATTATCGTTTTAATGTCAAAAATATATAGGTATGTATATGTATGACACTAATTAGTAATAAATGAATTTAAAACCGATAAAAAGAGTTTTAAAGTTTTTAACAACAGGGTCGTGACTTTTTTGAAAAAATAATATAATTTAATTTTTTAAAATTCAAATCCAATTTTAGCGATTTTATTATTTTTTCAAAAGTATTTAAAAAAAAAAAAATGATACCTGATTGTCCGGATCGTCTTCAATGTAATCATAATTAATGACACTTGGATCGTAACGATTTATTAATTTTTCCAAAAGTATGTAATTGTTCGCCGGAATATATCTAGCGACGGTTACAGTGGTCATAAATGATGTCATTAGTAATACTTTTGATAAGAATTTAATCATTTCCATGGCTAAAATAACGATTTGATCACAATATTATATACTGTAAATATAAATATATATTTGTGCTGCCCACTGACTTTTATTTCTGAGATGACACAACAGATAACAATCACTATTAAGGATTTCAGAATTAGAACTTGTATTTTTATTTACTGTGTGATCGCTGAATGAAATTCCACAAAAATTTACTAGCGACTTTTGAACTACAGGGAGAGGTGAAATATTTTTTCCTGGAAATTTATCACGTCACATGTAATTTATTTTTTAATTGCTAGTACCCTCGACCACAACTATCAGCGTTGTTGAGATTTGAAATGACGCGTGAGGTAGAAAACCGCCAAGTTATATACTTGGGTATACACCCTCTGCGAAAGCTCGCGCAAGCGCTATATTTTTCATTACTTCATATAAAAGTATATTTATTTATTTTCTCAATATTATTTATTATTTATGAATAAAACTGTCCGCATGATTGCACATGCATTGATATCGTTATTAAAATCAACATAATGTTCAAACAAATTTAATTGAATTTTTTAAATTTAATAATTTTTCAAAACTCTTTAAATTCCCATTGAAAATTTCTGGATTCAAAAATTAATTTTTTAATTTTTGAAAATAAACGGAGAAAATTTGATTTTTTTACGCGTGGGTGAAAATAATAAATTATTAAAAAATAAATGAGCTTATCTTTTGAAATTTTTTTATTTATGTAAAGTAGATATTTATTCAAATACTCTTGATCGGCTTTTGATTGCCGCGTTAAATTAAATTCAAAAAAATTTTCTTGTATCTATTAATAATTATTAATTATGCAGAATCAAAACTGGCGGGTAAAAGTCTTGAAGCGAATTTAATGATTAACATCTATCAGCAAAGAGAGAAGGAATCCATAAAAAGTTACGCTCGTTACAAAAAAAATAACTAAGACGGAGGGTGACGCAAATGCCGATATTAAAGATTTGCTGATGTCCGATTTAATTAAAGAAATTTTTTATGTTAAAGTTGAAGCAGCACGTTTTCGACATTGATTAGCGACTAATATATAACTATCACCAATATTAGGTTTTTCTTTAAGAAAAACGAGTTTCTTCGAGTTTTCAGTTTTTTTATTTGAGAAAAAAAAAATGGAAAATAAACAGCAGGAATTTTTTTTTTTTTCATTTCAGAAACACAAGTCTGTAATTGAAATGAACATTCTCGTCACAAGTCACCGGCATAATTGTCTTCGTCACACAATATATATTGTATATATATATACACAAGAATACTTATTAATGACGTATGTTTCGAAAAAGTAAATTAAAAAAAAAAAAAAAATGTCGCAATTTTTTTTTTTAATGAATAAGAAAACGACTGAAAGCTCATGAGTGCTCGTGTATAAAAAAATAATTTTTCTTCGTAATGTTATATACTATTTATTAATAACTCGACAATATCTTGGAATGAAAAATTTTTCTGCTGGGATAATATCGAATGGATTTTTATGATTTGTTGATTCTGAGTCGATTGGTATCGAAAAAAAAAATCATTGGATGCATTATTATTATTTTTATTGGCTATGAAATGTCTATTTTTATTTATACTTATATTTACTGGCTAGAGACCTAAATAAGTCCTGGCGTTTAGCGAAATAAACACATAGGTGTATAAAATAAAATTTAAGTGGAGACCTGGCAGTGTCACACTGTGTACCGGCGTACAAAGAGTTGAAAAAAAAATATTTTTCCCGGTATAGAGGCTAGGGTACATTGGAAGTCAATCAGAAGTAACGAGGCTGAGTAGTCTGGAGCAGTAGCTTTGCTCTCAGTGACTTGATAAACTTTGTAAGCTCTAATGGTTTTTCACGTAGCACTCAACCACCTGCTGTCTATATTCTCTCCCTCCCTCCCAGCCTCTGATCTTAATTATTAATGCTCATTTTCGGCTTTTTGAATTCTTCAAACTCATCAGACAGTATTTATTATCACATGATTGCTTCCATCAACGTTTAATTTCCACTTAACCCCGATTTGCTAATACGTCTAATTATAATTTTTTAACAACTGATTTAATAAGTTGATATTCAATTGCAAAAGTATCATTCAGTTCAATTTAATTGGCTGTAAAAAATTTATCTATCACAGTTAGCAGTCAAAAAAAAAAAAATTCAAGTGAACCGTCAGAAGAAATGTGAAAAAAAGCTCTCTACAATATCCGCAAGCACATATTGATATTTATATAATTTTTCCATCGACTGACGTTTACCGGTAAAATCTGATATTTGATATAACGTTTACCCCTTGTGATTAAATACCGACTGCGTATAAAAATAAATTCATTCTGACAGAAAAAAAAAATAAAAAACTAATCACGCGTAAAAATATAAATAAAATAATATTTGTATTTTATGATTTATGTAGTTTGTCTTTATATAAGTAAATAATATTAGCGGATTAAAACGTCTGCAGCCGCGAAATTTGATCTTTTTCTAACCGAGTTGGTTTCAGTATAGACTTGATGAAATCCGATTCTTAATTGATACTCGTCACCAATGGAAAATCCAGCTTACTAATTAATTTATTGTGTAATTATGAGTAATTATTAGAATTCAAGTTCGCGTGTTTGCCCGGCAGAAATATCAGCTGACCTTCAAATTATTAAATGCCAGTTGACAATAATGACGACGACGATGATGATGATGATAGCGATGGGGGATAGAAATAGGAAAGAAAAAATAGTGCAATGTATTTTCTATGTTTTTAGCCTTTGTGTGCATAGACTTGAAAGCCGTGTTCTTACATAACGAAAGGTATCGGTAAGATCTTTCTCTTTGTTTTTCGATTGAATACTTAGTACACAGGGAGCGATCTTACACAATGCTCATAACACAATAGAGATATTTCATCGGATTGTGAATATATTATATTCAACCATTCAGCGGAAACGAATACGTTCTGCGGAATATATTGTTGTAAATAAATATGCCATGAAACTTTAAATTCATCAGGCTGTTTGACGTAAACGACAAAACGTATACTCATATTAGTTTAATAAATACTTTTTGAAGACAAGTCCAATGCACACTTTTATTGCTAATTAAGCCAACATCACTCATTATTATCAATAAAATTTAATCGACGATTAGACAGCTCCGATAATTGGATTGAACTTTATGTGAAACGTGGATTTGATTTGATAAAATTTAGGTTACTCACAAATAGAAAAGTTATTTATAATTTACTTATATTCATCATATCCGGGGTTAATGGAATCGTGGTTGTGAACATTTATTTTATGGAGACAAATATATGTATTCAAAATTACTTGGTAATTTAATAACCGTATAATAAGGTAATAAAGTCTCTCGAGCTCATACTTTTTCGAATTAAAAATCCCGAGTATGTATGGCCGGAAAAGATATTTTTTATGGGAGATTAAATTAACGGGAATTAAATTGTATGCTTACGCCGCATGCCCAAGAATTGGCTACAGTATTTAATTATTCAATTCTATATTTATTTGTCATATTTATTGTTCTGCAACAAAGTGGTGAATAAATATTACAAATGTGTTTGATCAAGAAAAAGGAAAATAATTTTCTTTTAGACATTGCGTGCGTATTGAGGTCAATAGAGGATTTAAATTCCCTGGGGGCATTTAAACTCAAATTGTTTTGTACCTTTTTGGATAAAATATAAAACAACTACACCGTAAATATCGACAGTCAAATTCGGCAATTGAAACTGATAGAAAAAAAAAGAAAATTTATTTTATAAAATTTATAACTTTTATAATTTAAAAGTTTTACCCTTTAATGTAAATTATAATTTAGGCTCAAGTAATTTTACGTCCTTGGGATTAAATTACCATTAATTTTTTAGATATGAATGACGATGAGGTTGCTTAATTAGACTTAAACGGTAAAAAGAAAGTTAGTAAGTGGAATTTAAAATGAGAGTTACGTGAGTAAATCTATCAAAAGTTTATTATTGCGTAACTTATTTGGAGATGGACACGGCAATAATTAGTATTAGAGAAATTTTTGGTTTGATTACATATCGCTGATAAATTACAAGCATCGATTGCGTAAAGTATGACAGGTATATTAGTGTACAATATTTAAAAAACTAAATTATTTGAAAAAAAGTTATTAAAAAAATAAGAAAAATACTTATGCCTGTTGCTGTTGCGGACAAGTTTGTTAGCGTGTGGTAGATAGAAGTAAGGGATGAAGCAGTAGGTGCTACTGATGAGATTTGGTTTGTCCCACCACCAGCAAACCAATGCCGTGGCTCTGGCATCACCGTCACTACACGGTTACCACCAACCCCCGAGCTTGGATCTCCCGCGGGACGCGCCAGTAGCTTCTCGCTCGGATATAAAGTGATCGCGTGCTTGCAAGCTCAGTCACATCACCCTCAACTCTACCACGGCAATAATCACACGCTAGCTTATTTCCTTTACTTGATACTAAATATATATTTATTTATTAACAACTTCTGCTAACCGTCTGGTCAAGACAGTCACTGACAGAAAATAGTTTCCAGATAAATTAAATTTGGTAAGAAAATTTTACTTTCATATTCATTTTTCTAACATATATTTCATTTTTTTGGCAATTAAAAGTTTTATTCTTAATAAGTTGACTTTGATTAAATAAAATTTATTTATTAACTTTTGACAGGCTGTCAAACTTTTCACAATTGTATAACTCAAATTCAATAATTCAGTGGTTTTATATCAGTGTCGTGTATTTTGTCAATTAAATCTCTTGCTTTCTTAATTTATGTACAACTCCGTTTAATTATATTTCATCTGATAACTTTTTTTTACTTCTTACGAAATTAGAAAATTATTGCTAAATTTTTTTTTGTAATTTTGGCATAAAAAATTTCATGTTCAGCTTTTATTAAATTTTTCATTTCACAAAACTTCACTTTTAATTACTGTGCATTTTTTTTTGACATTTATTTGAACATGACATGCTAAAAAATATATATTATACAACTTGAAGGATTATTCGCAATATAGATATTACGTATTATTGATGACTGATAATCCGGATTAATTTCTTGCATTAGACGTATGTTATACGTTGTATTATAAAAAACAACAGTACTTATGAAAAAAAAAAAATATTTATACTGTTGACTAAAATTATATTACCCATGGGAAAAGTCGAAAAACATGGGACAAAAAAAAATAATATTTTTCACGATTCACTAAATATGTTATTTTTCGATTATACTGATAGAAAATATGATTAATTTTCAATTGCTCTTCGACACATATTTTTTCCTCTCATTTTCAAACAAAATGGGATTAAAAAAATTTAAGTATGTAAGAGCAAAAAAAAAACGATTTAAAAAAAAAACAAGTCCCGGAAATTTGAAATCATTTGTAAATAATGAAAAAATGAGGTGGACAAAAATTTTCGCACACATTTTGATTTATTCCCAGAAGTTGGTTATAAATATTCTTTTAATTGTCCATTTATTAAAATTTAATATCTCTAAATCTCTTTCCCAGTTAATAAGAGACATGTGTGTCAGGCCAAGACATAAAATGCTAAAGCACACCAAGGTATTAGAGATTCCAACTTAGTGTCTTGTGTACACGCACTATTAACGTTATACGGACCTATTAAAGGAGCGTAACGAGATTCGACTTACAATGTCAGACAATACCTACATAACACTGTTCATTGTACGAATGGATTCTCATCTTTGTGTACTGTTTACTCGCTTTAAATTCAATTCATTTATACACAAAACGTTTTACACTAATGAATTTTCATTAAACTTAACTTCCAACACACGATTTAATTAAATTCACTGTTACAATCGCGGCATTTATTTATTCCATAAATTTACTTTTCAGTATATATTTTATTAATAATTTCCGCTGTCACATATTGGACGGAGGCTTTCCCCGGAAGCTTATGTGTTTATCAAATAAGATGCGGATATTATGCCAATCGGAAAATTTCCATCATATTAAAATTGACTTCCCGATTTTGTATTAAAGATAAACGTCTTCCGATCATCTCAACTCCTTCGCTACAAGACTGATATTTATTTATTAAAAACTGACTGTGGCCTCAATCGATTTTCTACTTGGAAAATTTTCAAAATAAATAAATAATTAATTGGTTTTAAAATTTTTTTTAAATTTCAGAAAATAAATGATGATGTCCAGAATAATATTTTTCGTTGCAATCGCATTGGTTGTCTTTGTTGGATGGACTTCAGCCCTTCCGGCGGACAAAGAGCGATTCCTCAATGAACTTGACGTGAGTAAACGACAAGCTTTCTTCTTAATAAATTATTTATATACTTTTACCTTCTATTGAAACATCATTTAGAACCACACTATCAGTCAATTAATTTCTTACGCCTCAATTTATTGGTCAAGTTATTTATTTTCATTGAAAATGGTGTTTTTTTCGAGGTGACATCTCTCGAGAGCCCTCACTTTGACAGCCTGGAAATAATTGTAAACAATAATCCATCGGTTTGATAAATCGCTTAATGATTCTCCGACAAGTTGACAAGTTGTAGAAAATATTTAGGGGAAAATTTTATAAATAATTTACGAAAACGTTATTTTATTCTATTCAGAGTAATATAACTCCATGTCAAATGGTCATCAATCACCGGAAACAAATCAACCCGTCAATTTATTCAATAAATATGATTATTTCACTATTTTTCCAATAAATATATGAATTTATCGCCGAAAATTAATGCGGAAAATCTGATAAATATTCGATCGAAATTTCTGAACTCACCAACGGCGACAGGTGGTTGCTTTACATTTGCATCGGAAAAACTCCTGGAATACATGAACCTTACTCTACTTTTTTCTGGCATAACATAAAAATGGAGAAATTACAGTAAATCTCTCCTTCTTGTATTTTCTTTTAAAAAGATTGAATTTTTTTAGTATAATGTATAATATTCATGCAAAGTTAAATGTAAATAACATAAATTCCGTAATTGTATATAAATTTACATAATTCATTTCTTCAGGATTTGCGTTTAAGGATGAGTCCATATTTGAAACGAGTCAGGTTTATTTTTATAAAAAAAAAAAAAAACTATCATGTTATGTCACATCACATGACATGTTGTTTAAACTGACAAAAAGTCTAACAGGCTTTTTGTTTTCTCTTTTTTTTTTTTTTTTTCAAATTTTTTTTTTTCACACGTTTCACGCGTTCCCAATTAAATCAACATAACATCAAACAGAATTTTTTTTTAATTCAATTTAAATAGATATTTTTTTTTTTTTTGTTTTTTTATTTTTATGGATTTCTTCAATGAAATAAATCACTACGAAGTACTCGAAGCAATTAAATAAAATAATTAAAAATATAATTACGAATACATGCAAATTTTTGGAATTGATCACCTTTGATTAAACTCACAAGTAATTAACGTTTCTGAAATAAAAGTTATTAAATATCACTTTTCACTGAAATGTCAGAACAACAAGAAGCACACGGAATTGAAATTTCGATTGTCAGTAACTTTAAACTCGCGTAAACTAAATTTAAACTTGATAATGTTTATCAGTTATTGATCTGGGGCTAGTTTATATGATTTCAATCACCAGGAGAGTTTTCCGAGTTTTTGTATAAGAAACAGCTGGGATAGAACTGTCACTAGCTCAGCAAAAGTCTCCGCAAAAAATATCATGATACGAAAATCCTTAAAATCGACTTTGGCTGTGCGTCGCAACAAATCCTGCGGCTTACAGAAAAATTTATTGAAAAACATTTCGGTGCAGAAAAAAATGAGTAAATAGATTTGTTTGTTTAGATTTCAGAATTTTTTGTTGATTTTAATAATCAATTATGAATTTCACACAGAATTAACTTTTAAATGTCGAAAAATAATATTATTTCCGTCGCTGTTATTGGAAATTAGTAGACGGTGAGTTCGCAACAGTGTGGATGGCAGTTCGTTAATTAAATAATCAAAACAGTAAAACCCGCGCAGTTGTCAAGAATACTTAACTCCACATACGCCGGCATAATTAGTGACATTGTTGTTACAATTACATTGTTTACGGACACCCGGTAATTTTGTTAAATTTTTTCAGCGCGAAAAAAAAATTTCAAAAGACCTTGTTGGAAAGTTAATCAACTGGAAACACTATAAATTTAAATTTTCATTACTGGACTATAGTCTTGATTCAAAAATAATTATAGTAGCCGGGTATGGACAGTGTATATCAAAGAAACATGATTGCTGATTCTTTTGATAATTATTTTTCTCTACTCGACCCATAGTATGCTTTTACTCACCCATCAATTTCACCCTATTTTTTTTTCATTTTGGTTGACGTCCTCTTTATACCTCACATTACACAATATGTTGATAGAAGAAGAACAACAACCTACTCACTAATATAAAAAAAACATATATTTTCTTGGATTTCAAACAGAAAAGTAAATATTCACCTGAAAAAATAATGCATTCTTATATTTTTTCAAGTTCATTACACATTTTAGTTGGAAAAAATTTTTCTTTATTAGAAGAAGTCATGCTATACAGAAAAACAGAATTTCTGAATACAAGAAATTTTTTTTTCAATTCACAATGCGAAAAATTTTTCGCGCCATGAAATAATTTTTTCTGTATATCTGATAAAATTTTTCTAATTAAAAAATATATATTTCTTAGAGAGTAAAAGTTTTTACTTTTATATTTATAAGATCTTGTAATTCTTAACATATTTTATCAATATTATTTTTCCATATAAAAATATAAAGACTTTTTATCGGTTGACCAGTCACATCTTGTATTAAAATAACAACCTTTTGAGACAGCAGATATCCATTGGCAGAAAAAAAAAAAAAATAAAACTCCATCACAAGGAATATCTAAGATCTATGATGGACACTAGATTTTATTTTACTGTTTTGATAATGTCCTTCGTTAAAAAGACATATCCGAATCAAAAGAAGATCAAAAGGCTCAGAGACACTATTGACAGTGACAACTGACCCTCATTTTGTTGACGTTCCCTAATAATTACAAGTATCTTATCTACTTATATTTGTAAAATTTTTTTTTAATTAACGTCTGGCATTTACAGCTGGTTGATGACGACGGAAGCATGGATACGGCTTTGATAAATTATCTCTTCACAAAGCAGATCGTCAAGCGTCTTCGCAGCCAAATGGACATCGGTGATTTACAACGTAAGCGGACTTACTGGAAGCAGTGCGCCTTCAACGCAGTTTCATGCTTCGGGAAATAAACATTTATCAGCTAAATAATTAACGAGCTGATAATCATCAATATATTTGTCTTCTCCACTCACTCTACCTCTTTAGATCTAGTCCCCAATTATTCGATCTATTTAGAGAATTTTGAAATTTAGTAAAATTCATAGCTGGGAATTTAAAGTCAAGTCATATTATTAAATATATATATATAAATGTTTCCTATATGAATATATATTTATTCCTCAATCAACTCCTGGCTTATAAACCGCACGTAAAAATTAATTAATTAATTAAATGTTTAATCATGTTTGAACTTTGCCAGCTTCTAAATTAGTGTTTAAATTTATAACATTGGAAATTATATGAAACCAGAGTTATTTAATTGTCGTTTTATTTTCACTAATGTATTACTTATATGTTGGTTTAAGTAAAATTAGTATAGACGATTGTGTAACTAAATATTTTTAGCCTGTAATTATGTAACGTTAATTTTAAAATAAAACAGACATAAATGTTATAAAATCGAGAGACGAGTCTGGAAATTAGGATTAAGTAACACAGCTTCCATTCATATCCGAAATAATTCACTCGCTAATTTTTTGCGTAACTATTTTTAATAAATAAATGGGTAAAAATATACCGTGCGATCTATTATCTGTTGTATCGGAAAAAAATGATTGAATTATCGCGAGTCTACGGGTACCGGCAGCTTTTTTTTTATTGTCATCTTGATAAAAAAAAAACACAGAGTACATTGACACATTTTTATTCGATTAAACAGCAATTTTCTTTCATAGATACATATATATAAATATATCTACTATATGATACTAATTGTAGAACATGATTTCGCCATAATAATTCCAATTACAATAAATAATTCATCCAAATATATATAGATATAAAAAATCAATAAAACAAAGTTGGTAAAGTCACGCGTAGATTAAACTTACATAATTGATGGCTAGTTCTATAAATGTATAAAGTTACTTATCACATATTAGTTAATTAATAAAAAAATCTGATAAAAAACTTTTAAATGAAATCTTATTTACGATGCGGGCATTTACACTGACAATAGTTTCCGCGCAGATTAACAGCGTGTTTTATTTCCCCTTGTTTCTGTGATGTTCTGACTGTTGACTCTACCCAGGATTCGTTGACGTGACGTGCAGCTGCTGTTTTGAATCTCTAGTATAAAGAAAAAAATGATAATTAAAATTAAAATGGAACTGTATAAATAAATCGGAAACACAATTACGAGTTAGATTAATATCGGATCTAAAGTTGTGGGCGTTAATTTGAAAATTTCGATCAAATGAATTATTTTTAACTAGTATCGATTAAATGCCGTTGAAATTATACATCGAGGAAGGATAAATTTGTAGACTAACGATCGTATGTAATAAGGATGAAATTTGATCGTGAACACGTTTACGACAAACGCGATTAAACTTGCCCAAATGGATTAAACCCGATTATGAGGTCGATGCAGAGCTCTCTGGCTAACATTACACATTATATATACATATACATATATATAACACACACTCGGTACTCGGTACTCGGTCTTCTCTTTTCACGATCGTGTTATCGATCACCCACTTGCATCCGTCAGCTTTCATAAAGATGTTATTGAATTACAAACATCTCGACAATTTCCAATAAATTCCTCAATCACACACTAATTTACATTGACGATTAATTGTATAGTCGGGTTATAATTTAATAAAACCAATTTCGCGGTTGTTTTAGTGACAACGGCCCGAGTTCTGTCATTATATAATTTGGGTTTTGGATATTCTTCATAATGGCAGTACCATTACATCAATTTTATCAATGGTTTTATATTGATTAATAGGGTAGAAGTACCATTTGTGGCCACTGCTACACTTCTGGACATTTAATAATTTATGTTAGTTAATGAAAAATTAAAAAAAAACATTCATTCTAATACGGTAATTAAAATGTCTTTGAACGAAGTAAAAAAATTAATTGTCATTGCGTACATCACGAATTATTTAATTAAAATTTTCCAAGTGGCAAAAACCGTAATTGGACAGAAAAATTAATTACGATTACAAGGGAATATTACTTGGTTACGGAAAAAATAATTTTGGTCTAATAAGATCTCATTTTAGATCTATCATTTTCGATTAGTATATATCTTCATAGATCTTTAACTTTTTATCAAACTTTGAAATTGAAAGTTTTCAATTTTTTAAGTTTTATAATTTAACGTATTTTAGGAGGATCTACAGATCTATGGATCTATAGATCTATTAGAAAGTCGTGTAGATCTAAATTATCTTTTCCCTATTAAAGTAAATATATTATTGTTGGTGGCAATGAAATATTTATTGAATAAAATAAATTTTCATTCCTTGGATAAATTTATTTGAATTACATCTGAAAAATAAATGATTTATTTTTTTTGTCAGTGTAAATGTATGTAGACTATTAGAAAATATATTTATAATATGTGTCTTAAATAAATTATAAATGATATATTACTTACACGTAATTCTTCTTCGGATATTTCGTTTTTCCCGTGAATAATGTGAGTTACCCGTTCAGCATCGAAAGCACTTTCCTTTCTAACTGTTGCACCTAGCCTGTCAGAAAAAACTTCAGCTCTAAGAAAAATACTTTTTTTTTGTACCAAAAGGGTATTAAAACGTTAAAACATATATTGCGGAGAGTTCTAGTGTTACTTTTTTCAAAAACGACGAGGGTCATTAAGCGTTTGCTTCGCACTTACGTTTTTATAATCGAGGGCTTGTTAGACTCCTGAGAGATGTAACATAGCAAAAACTATTTCGTGAGAGTTTTAAAAAAAATCAGTCAAAGAAAAAAATTTAACAGTAACAGCATTTTAAAAACTCTAGCATTTGTTTGACTCTTCTCTCATTTTCTATTTCCGAATGTAGATTGAACTTTTCAACTTCCTGTCGTGAAAATTGAAAATTTTCAAAAAAAGGGAAGTTATCGCTCAAGGAGCTCTCAAACAGTGGCAAGTTTTCGGGCTGGCCCGCAGGGTCAACCATTTTTCAGATTTTTTTTATTCGTTTAAAATAAAATATATTTTTTTTTAAGTAAAAAAATTAATAAATCCCCTCGGGCGTGGAATCAAAACTGTCTGTTGAGTTCATTTAGTTTAATTTTTACCGTTTGTTTTAATATTTTTTATTTTACTGGAAAAAAAATTACTTATATAATACAGGTATTTAGTGAACGATATTGTGAAAATATAATTTAAATAATCGGGAATTTAATTGCTGACGTTAATTCTAATGATTACTTCCATTAAATATAAAAAAACGGAAAATTTAATATATTTTATGAGCACGCAAAGTAAATGATTAATATGATATCGATTATATCCTGCGGAAAGAAAAGTTTTATTTCTTTTCCCTTTTCGGTGATCGGAAAATTTTTTTATTACCAAAGGATACGTGATCAAGTTTCGTGACAAAATTTGCTGTCGCTCGGTGCTTAGGTCGCTGCTTAGAACAACATAAGTATCTTTTAGAATTCCACTTGATTTCTGGAAAATAAAAAAGTTATATACATATATATATTAAAGCTAATTAAAGTTGACCTCAAATAATTTTATTGTTAATTATAAAAAGTGTCGTAGTTGTATTAAAATATTATTAATAAAAAAAATGTATCAAGTGTTGGCGTCTTTTTAAAGTTTTTATGATCAGAAAAAAAAGTTACTAGAGAGTGACGCTGTTCGGACAATTGTTCAGTAGTCTCCTCAGGCGATTTTTTTTTACGTCCAGAGTCTTTCATCCGGGTCTTTGAAGAGCTTCCAGTTGAGCTGCATTCACTCGTCTGTAAATAAAAATTATTATAATAATTAAAAAAATATATTTAATAAATAAATTACTATTATAATTATTTACATTTTAATTATAAATGCTCTTACATCATTATCAGATCCTTTATAATTATTTTCTTTCTTCTCCGCAGTAACCGCTCGTTGCCTCTTACTTTTATTGGCTTGTTTTTGGTCTTTGCCACTTGCTTTCAATTTTATACCTCTGCAGTTTTTTTCTTCATCATCATTATCGTTATCATCATCATTGTTATTTGTCGAGTCGTCTTCTTTTATTGCAACATTATCTTCATCAATTTTCTTATTATCACTTGTTCCTTCTTCTTCCTCTTCTTCCTCCCCATCACCATCTCCACCTCGGCTCCCGCTGGTCGAAGGTTTGCCCAGCAGCAAAGAAAAGTCAATCGAGTCCGCGCTTTTTTCAAAAAGTCTCTTCAGTTCTTTCAATGACGTCGCCGTTTTCCAATCTTTGTCTTCGCGAATTCTGGTAACTCTTGGAAATCTGATGCTGATGCCGTCAGCAGTATGAACTCCTTGATTCGTGAACTCAGCGCCAGTTATTTCCCAGACCGGCTGTTTCTAAAATAAATTTAAATCAGCCTTAAAAAAAATGAGGAAATAAAAGTGCCATCAGGTCTTGATCTCTTTCGTAAATTTACTTTAGGGTCTTTAGCTACAAAGTCAGGAATCATCGGCTTGTTGGCAAGTAACCAACTAGGGACCAAATTTTGATCCTTTGATATTTTAATCATATCCAACTGGTCCTGCAGTTTGGCCAAAGTATCATCATCATGTCCCGTGTGGACTTTGGTTACTGTCACCCACATATCGCGATCCTCATCGTAGCAACCCATGAGAAAGACGGACATCATTCCACCCTTATTCCCTGTCCCGTACCAGGCACCAAGAACGACGAGATCTGCGCTATCGGCCATCGCTCCACCAAACAGATAATCCTTTTTTATCTTCAGCCAATGCCGTTTCCCGGGCTCGTACAAACTCTTAAATAATACAATCCAATAAAATTTTAATTACCCTGATAGCCAAACTTTCTGATCAGAAAATTTGTGTCAATTAGTTCCGACCAACTTGATGACAACTTTCAGCTTTTATAACTGTTGACTGCAAATTGCTACCAACTGTCCCAGAAAGTTGGCGACAATCTACTGCGGCAACCTAAGGCCAACTTTCTGACGAAATTGAAGGTAACTTTCCGTCAACTAATAGAATGTCAACTTTTGTCGCCAACTTTCTCAGAAAAATGCCATCAACTTATGGAAATGACAATTTTTGCTGCCAACTTGGCTGTCAGGGTAAATTAAATTATTTTTCAGTACTATCAATTTTAAATAATAATAATAATAAAAATAATACATTAATATCCTTAAGAACCAGCCCCTCTAATCCCATTTTCAGAACCTTCGCGATCATTTCCGCCAAATCTTTAGGATCCTGGAAAATAAAAAAATGATAATTATTTTTGTTTATACCCAACGAAAAATAAAGTTTATGAATATAGACATAATAAATAATAACATGAACTTGTTGAACTTCTGACAGCATAACTCGATTAGGTATCGCTGTCATTCTCATCGTCAAAATTTTCCGTCTCTCCTTCATTGTCCTTGCATAATTAAAATATTCACCATTAATTATCATTAATTAAACATTTAGCAGACGTTTACATAAAAATAATATTTTATAACCCACTTACTTATTCATCAGCACATCGCCGTTGTAATAAATGCAGTCGAAGATAAATATGCAGACATTTGCATCTTTAAATTCAGCTTTCTATTATCGAATTTACAATAATTATTAATTGTTAATTATTATTGTTAATTAATCAGTTAGCTAGTTGATAAATAATTTAAATAACCTTATGAACTCCCAGTGTACCGAAAGGCAATGGCTGGCCGGTTTTCGTGTCGATCATCAGTATTTCGCAGTCCAAAATTAAGTCATCGCCGTCCGGAAAGGCCTTGGGTATGTACTCTTTGAAGTGATTGACCTGAGGAACATATTTATTATTAATTATGAATCGTAATGCACAAGATATGAGATACATATATGTGTGTACTAAAATTGTTTATTGGTTTTATGAGTTCAAAGTCAAAACAATTGTGTTGACTTGAAAGTTTTCCATATCAAAACAGAGTTACACACTTGGTTTATTATTATTTAAATTTAAATTTATTCTTTAAAATAAAAACATTTATTTGTTTTTGTATTAATTTCATAAATTGAAATTACTTGGGTAAATATTATTATTTATTCATGTCATTATCTCGTGTGTGATTATGTAAGTGTAATTTAGTGCGCTGGTCGTGAAGGGATCTTGTAATGCCCGGAGGTATATTATATTTATTAATCTTTATCGAGTGTAAGTTAACATATGGGGTAAATATAAAATTAATTGAATCACGCAATAAAATAACTTCCCTATTTTTCAATATATTACGCAGAACATAAAAACTTTTTGAGTATTGGTTGTAAGTATGATGATTAATTATTATAATTAATAGAGTATACGTATCTAACCTTGTGAGGTAAAACTGGTTTTAGTGATCTGCTGAAATAACGGAATTCACTTCCCTGTTTGTGGACTTGAACTCTTTCTCCGTCGTACTTTATTTCAGACAGCATCCCGTTCGGGCATTTTTTCATCGCCATTTCTACAGACGTACAAGCTTCTGCCTGTAATATAAATTTTTTTTTACTTGCGAAAATTCATTAACTTGAGATAACAGAAAAAAATTTTAATTTAAAATCACGCGGAAAAAGTAGAAAGTAAACTACTATGAGTAAATATTACCATTCTATAAGTAGAAATTACAAATAGTAATTATTATCCTTGGGTAAAAATTTTCAAGCCAAAAAAATAATGAAATTTTTTTGTAGTCAAAAAGTAGCCGACAAGTAGGCCTAAAAAAGGCTGACAATTTATCGGCCAATATAATTCTGGCGTGTTTTCAGCCAGCTTTTGATCTCTTCTACTAAAATTCTATAGTTTCAGTGTGATTTCGGTTAAATTTAGTTTTTTCGACGTATTTTTGGCCAAATGTTTTTACCCGAGACGGAAAATTAAACTCGAAAAATTACAATACGAAAATCGAACGAAAGAATGTAAAAAAAATTCAGCTTCTCCTGTCATGATTATATTCGTATAGTAGCTCTATTTTAATTTCCTCTCAGTAAATTTTTCTTGAATTTTTTCCATGGAAATAAACTTACCAGCATTGGTAAAACAGGTGTCATCAATGACAATGAAACTTTGCTTTTTACTGGACTCCCTTTAATATTTTTTTTTGATGTTTTGTCCATAAATCGTTTTACGACAGCTTCCAAGTCATTGGAAACTTGATAAGCTTTGTAAGCTTCCGGATCAATAGCTTCCAAACTACCGAAAAAAAGTAGGACGAAAAAACAATAAAAATGAATTAACTAAATATTTAATTTGCTGGGGTAGATAACTCACACATGTTTCGGTCCACAATTGATTCGCAAATCGCGTTTGATAAGTCGTATTATCATTTTCAAGTCGTTGGAAGTGCATCTAAAAATATAATTTGAAAAAAATGATAAAGTAAAAAATTTTTAAGATACATGAGATAATTTATCACGAAGAAAATACTTTGGTATGATGGATTTAAAGTGGGATATTTGCTCATCTTCTTTGGTGAGTTGCGAGAGGTTGCTCAGAAACTCGTCGACCTACGCAAACGATGAAATGATTAATTCCCGCTGGGTTCACTTAACACAAAATAATCAGAACTTGAGAAATGTTTGGTCGAATAGCATGGAATATTTATCTATAAAAGTATATTTATATGCATGCACATTTATATATATGTGAATTTGTATCTGAAGAATTGATTGCACATGAGTTAGATGGATGGAAGTATGAACTAAAAGAGGTATCTGCAAATAGTTACTCAGATTTATCCGTAAATATTTGAATCGACCTTCATTACCCGGAGTATCAAATATAAGTATTTTTACTTTCGCTTCAATTGCTTTCATTCTTTATTTGAAACTTTTATTTACTTTTGGTTCATACCAACAGTTAATTAACGACTTTCAGTAAATTTCTTGCCTGAATAAATAATATTAATTATGAGAAAAAGTTTTCGATTGTGGGCTGATACTGACAATGCAACTGGGGTAGTTATTTATTTTAAAAACTATCGGAGATAGGAAATATTCGCTGATTGGTTAAAAGTATAAACGCCGCATTGCCCTGAATTACAAAAAATTTTTGAGACTTCCAAAATCAGACGGAAAATACTTTCATTCATTATTTTTTTTTTTAATGAAAAGTAGACATAATTATAAATTTAAAAATTGAATTAAAAATTTTTATCACGGCCGAAAAAAATTTAGCTAAAAATTTTCTCATTTTTTCAAAATTCTACAAATAAATTAAAATTTTACTTTTACAAAAATAATTTTTTTTTCTCAGTACAAGTCTCAAAATTTAGACCTGCTAAAAATTCATAAATTACCTCTTGTAAACTGAGACGACTTTTAGTGTGAGCTTTAAGGTCATCATTTTTTTCAAAAAAATCATGTATCGTTTCTGCAACGTCGCCCTTTTCCAAATCTTCCAGCATGTCTTGTTCGTCTTGACAAAAAATTCTCGCGAAGAGTTTTATCAACTGCTTGCTTTGAAGATTGTAGACTTTTTTATTAGCCATCGGCAGAAGCATTTTGCACCACAGTACGACGTCACCTTTGAAATCATCTTCAACAACAATTTAAATAATTATTTTTATTACAATAACAAATTGCACTAATTACAGAAAAATAAATAATTATATTTCTTTGTAATATTTAATTATTATTATCATCATCATTATTATTATTATTATTATTATTATTATTATTATTATTATTTGGATAATTATATTTATTGATGCTATAGTATACAAACGTTGTCACAAATTTATCGCTTTTTTTTATAGGCGACAAAATACATATATAAATTTTTAATGGATCGGAATAATATTTGCGCGACACAATAATCAGTCCCCCACTCCAAGTGAATAATCGCGAATGAAAACTAATATCCTGGCACGCGTTTTCTTGGATTAATTCTGCTGACGACTGAGTATGAGATGATACGCCAAGTACACACACACTCTTGATGTGAAAGGTCACCGCAAATATCAAACGGAAAATTACTGGATGATAAGCTACAGATAAACATAACTCGCGGGGAGATTTCCAAACTCTCAGCTATTGTCCCACTATCAGGTTTCTCAGCACAACAGTTTAGGTCCCTTTCCACCAACATCGTAAACTAACCCACGTAATTATTTTATTTTTATTTTTAATTACAATCGGGCTCCTCAATCTTGAAATTAATAGCAAAGTAAAAAAAATTATAGTTGTTATTATTATTTAAACCGGACACATTCTACCACGCGATTGTATCATCGCTTTTAATATAATCGTCGCAATAAATAATCAGTAATGAATTACTCGATAGCGATAAAATAAATATTTAAATTTATTATTTTTTTTTATTAATAAATTTTAAATAATTAAATTATTTAATGAGCTAATGATACTCCTCGTGCCAGCAAATTTTATCGTAATCCATGCGCTAAAATTTTTTACTCTCATTTATATTTTTAATTATTATTATTTTGAAATAAATGGCAAAAATAAATTTACGGGACAGTAATGACTGAAGCAAATTACTGACAAGCGGATGTACTAAACGAAGCATCGTATCAATCACGTCCATCCTGACTTGATATCACAATTTGATTATAGGGGTCGAAGTTTTTCGGATTATCTTAATTCTGGCTCCAAGCTTTTTATTGTAATTTTTTTGTTTTGTCAAAATAAAGTTTTAGATGATCGACCAAGTATCATTTACATTAGTGCTAATATTTCAAAAAAAAATTTTTGTTAATTTAAAATTTGATTTTTTGAACATCGTTTTTTTAAAAATTTTTTCTGTAATGAATAAAAATTTTTTCTCGAAACTTCTAATTATATGACTGGTGTAATGCTCGTCGAGTCGTTGATTTTCGTTTGAATTTCAAATCAATCGCATAACTGCGCACAATTATTAAAAGTGTGATAAATAAAACGACGTCAATTGAAAAAACAAGAATTGTCTTCGAAAATAAATAACGAAATTCATTGGATACGTATTTAAGTTAATTGGAGCGTGTCAACACTAATTCATCGTATGTCTTGTAAGATCATCACGCATGCGTGAATGGGCGAAAAATTGAATAATATTTTGTAGCAAAAGTTATCAAATAAACATCAATAAGTCGCCTCATTATAACCAACGTCACGTTAACTTTTTGTGGAGTACAAACATTTAAATTTTTTAAAACCGTTTTTTTTTCTTCTTTTTTGTACCCCAGCTTCTTTCGATCAAAGTAGAGCAGTGTTCCACACTCCACTGTCCCAAAGCAAATTGTCATAATAATTGGCTGGCAATTTAGACAAAGACGCTTGAAGATCATTCAAGCAAAAGAAATTAATTTCGTTTTCTTTTGAGTGAAAAATATTTGAATTATTTGCCGTTAAATATTTCGGTTAATTTGTCCCATTTTCAAGGGATTTATTGTTTTCATATGAGAAAAAAATACATATGTGATTTAAAAATCGATTAGAAGCAAAGATTTATAAATTTAAGTGATGGTCAAAGACCTTTTGAATTTAGTAAATAAACTATAGACGGTCTCTATATTATGACGTGATCAGTATTTTCTGACGCAATCTATTGAGTTACTTTTAAAGAAATAAATTAAAGAAATTGTGCAATAGTTTTGACCGCTCATCAGCAATCATTAGTCATACTGTCAAAACTTATATAAATATTTAAATTTATGTTACACTTTATTAGCGCCTATATCGCGCGTATCTGGTCAAACGTGATTTTCGGCATGTACATACTTGGTATCTTTACGTCATTCAGATAGTAAAGAAAAAAAAAATTTAATAAATAAATAATTGATAATTATAATCATAACAGTCAAAAAAATTTAGAAATTATTTTGAGATGCTGAAAATAAATTGAGTACGTGAGATATTGTAAGCATATTTATTGTGACCGATAAGCCGTCAGACTGCGTGGCATCTTTGCATCTGTCCTCGCTTCATTGTGATCCACATTTTATATATTTATGATATTCTACCTTTACATATTTTCTTTTTTTTTTTCAACCTAAAAAAATTTTTAAAAATTAATAAATTTGTTTTAAAAAAATTCAGTCCAAAATTTGATAAAAAAAAATGAATGTTGATTGCAGAAAAGAAATAGTTTGTATGATTGAATAATGAATTGTTCAAGTTTAAGGTGAGGGAGGTCAAGTGATTTGTATGAAAAGTGTGCAGAGGAAGAAGCGAAATGGTAAATTTTAGCTGAATGAAAAAAAGAAGAAGAGAGAGAGAGGAATCTAGTGAAGGAATGAGAGGGAGAGAGGAAGAAATAGGTCGATAGCGCACAAAATGATCGCATGTTTACTAAATCTAAAATGAGTTCTATTGAATTCTAATGATGCATCGATTACGAAATCGATAAATATGCGAGCTCATTACTGACTTAGACTGCGAGTGTAATTGCTGCTGCTGTTGATGAGATCGGGTGGTACTTAAATTGTACATATTGTTATTGGTAGTGAAAACAAACACAGACGATAAAAAAAATCATCGACATATCTCTCAATGGATTTTAATAAATATACTCATTGTATTTACAAGTCGGTTGTAAAAAAAAAATTGAGAGAGATGATATTGAGTCTGCAAAAGAGGAGGTGACTTCATCAGCATCATCCACGTTAGATTAGGATGCGATGCCCATGAGGTCAAGGTTCTGCCTTTGCTCTGCACACAAGTCAATGATAAAACATTTAATTCCCAAGGAAAATACACATATATATTGATACACACTCATAACTCTGCCAACTAATGAGTAACATCTCACGATATCAAGTGTTTATATTTATTTTAGTTTTTTAGATTTTATTTCACTTTAAATGTTTATTAAACAATTTTTTTTTTATCAAGGCCTATTAGAATTGACCAGCTAAAGAATGATGTAATTTAAAAATACGGATACAACTAATAAATGTTTTACGCGAGCTCGTAAATAAATTACACAAATTTTTTTAGATGTTGCGTCACATGAAGTTGATAAAATTAACGACACGATTAAAAAGTTATTGATTTATCTCTGGTACTTAGATACAGATTTTTATTCTGTCAAAGTGGTTAAGAAAAAATGAGATAGATATACTGTATGATATGTATATATATATATATATATATATATTTTGTTAGTGGAAAAATTAAAGGAAATACCGAACGATCAGAGCGTGAAAAGATTGAGGTGAAAGAGGAGGGACAGTGCGGTGCCAAGCTGGCTGTCTATAATATTGTTTGTACATATATTATCAAGGGGCTCGTCGACACATCGCATTCTATGACCGATAAATTAACCGCCATAGTGGGGATCACATGCTTATAAGTCAATGCGACCGACTTGGTGGGCCAATACTCGCAAAACAGTAAATACAGTGACCCTACAATTCTATTGCCACTAGCATACACACGCACACGCAGTACTAATTTTTTTATTTTACTTGAGTCTCAATAAAATTATATACATCTTATTATTTTTTTTTGTTGACGTTGTCTATACTGTGCACGTTGTGAATTTATTTTTAATAACGGCCATTGTTTGTTTGGAAAAGTTCCACTACTTTGCAGCCGTGGACATGACTTAGTGGTGATTGTTGTTGTTTTCACAGAGACTTAACAAAGTGCAAGTTACTGTAATAATTTATTGTTAAGAACGCATTTTAAATTCTGTTTGATTTGTTCAAGAACTTTTTACTCAGCCTGATAAATAAGTCGAGGTAATTATTTGAAACTTTTATTATATTTTGAACTTACCGCCACTTGTGCCGCCGGTGAACATTTTTTTAATGATACCAGTTTTTTCGGTGTAAGCACTTGCATTCGCTATATTTGCGCACACCCGCCGAAACTCGCGAAATGCATTATCACGATTTTCTGTTTTAACTTTTTTCTTGCTGTCAGAATCATCGGAATTTTTTTCATGATCTTCGGTAGTTTTTTTCGAATCCCGCTGTGGTGGCGTCGATTGTTTTTTAACTTTTCGCGGCGGTTCATCTTTGGCAGGACTAGATGACCGTTTCTTCTTAAATGGCGCTAAAATTCGAAAAGAAAAAAAAACATTTAAATTAATTAATTAATTAAAACAAAAAAAAAAAATACTTACTATTATTATCAAATTCTTGCAATTGGTCAATGATTATTTTCCGTTCGTCGTCTTCAAGCCGATCCCAGCCATCGATGTCCTCCTCGGGATCGTCAATCCTCTTGGTAGCAGCTCGTTGCTTCGCGAAAACCTCGAAAAGACAATTAACATGGTGCCAAGCCTTCATTTTTCCCTCCCCAAAAGGGTTTGACATCAGCTTAGCAATTCTGACAGTGTCTTTGTCGATCGGGCACTTGCATTTCTTGCACTTGGCTCGTCCCGTTTTGGCTTTTTCAACCGCAAAAGGTTTTTCGGTTTCCGTATCCTCCTCCATCTCAATAAAATAATTATAAATTAATTTTTTTACCGGCAATGAAGAATGAATCGGAGCTTCAACAAAATTTTTTTAAGAAATATACCAATCAATCTAATGAAAAATAAATATTATCATTTATATTTTTTAGTAAATAAGAAACAAACGTAAGCCATAGCGCTCGATACGACATATTTTAAACGTCTTGTCTGACCATGTCTAGATTCTACTACTCGCTGAGTAATTTCCTCTCGGAATAGTAGACAAAATTATGTTGAGAACGATTTCCTCAGATATTTCTACCTCGAAATTCACCTTTGATGCCATACAATTTACGACGCACAAAAAAAATATTAATAATAATAATAACAGATTTGTTATCAAGTGGCAGTAGTAGAAATCGAGTATCACTCGACCGGGGTTTTAAATTCTTACGCTTATTTCCGTCACACTCGAACGATACATCAAATAAATTTTTTTTTCCTTCCCTGGTCAGATGAAGGGGAAAAAAGATATAAACGATGATTAATTGAAATGTTTAAGTGTAGAAACGACATATGTGAAATTCAAAATGGAAAAATTATTGATACTGGCATTATGGTTCTGCAGATGTATGAGTAAGAGTGTGTGCTGATGTGAATAGATATAAAATGAATGAGTATGGATGCGCGTGGGCTGATCTAGTATCTTTTCCCTACATCCGCATTTGGTCCTTCTACAGGTGGCAAGAGAGGGGTAACAATCTCCCGGTGGTGGTGGTCGGATCCGAGAGGTATAATAGAGGGTGCGAAAGCCCCAAGCGCCTCACTACTTTCTGACACACTCATCGTACTGCTCAAAAGCCTCCAAGTAGTTGCTGAAAATACTCAACATACATTTTAAAACGCATACATTTGTCCCACGCAATCAGTCATCGAAAATTTGTTTTTATTTTACTAAGATCCAGTGAACATTTTTTTTTTTTTTCAACTATCGAAATAAGAGAGACATTTTCCGAGGTGAGATATTTTTATCTTGCTCGAAATTTTCTTGTTTTTCCCAATATTTACTTAACCAAAGATGATTTTTTTTAAATGATTTAAATTTTGCGGTTTTCTTAGAAGCAAATAAAAAAAAATATTTTAAAGTATCATATATTTACAGCACGAGCAACAAGTGCTCTATCGAAATTCCACAAATTTCGTCGGCGGACAATTTGTCATTTAAAATTAAACAAGATGGCTATTATTTCAAAAAGTTTTTACGTTATTAAATCTGTTGCAGAATTTATGATTGACCGAATAATGAAGCAAAGTAGTAGTAAATTGTGCGTCTGGTTTTCGGGAATTTTATTACTTAACATCTTGACAGCCGATATGGTTGCAGCTGGACCAGAACCTGAGTCGGGAATGGTTTTTTCCGACTCATTTCCCGATGACACTGAAAATTTTGTAAGTATCAGAGTAAGAAAAATTTCTGATAGATGTCAAGACTCTAAATATTCATTATTTTTTGAATTGTCAAAGGTGTTGGTGCAGAGGCTGAAACAAATAGCCGAGCTGAAGCAAGAGATATTCGAAGACGAGCGCGAGCTGTCCGAGGCTCAGTTAGAAATCCAGGCGATGCTCGAAGCAAAGGCACGCAACCATCGAGTACCTCATCATCCCGGACCCTCGGAATTTTCAAGCGAAGACACCGAAATTTTGCCCGTCGCGGAGCCGCGAGTGAATCCAGGACCAACGCACTCGGGTAAGCGGACCAGCTGTAAGTATTAATTTTAAATAAATTTGAATATTTGACAGCTAAATTATCAGACATTTAATTTTTGATGCCCTGACTAATTAATGATGTTTAATTTCTGACATCTACAAGTCCAATAATTTATTTAATTTGCACACTTATAATTAAAACTACCGTGACTTACAGACATTAATTATTCAATACTCCAATTTGCTAGATGGTTAATATTTATCAGACTTTAATAAGGGTCTAAAAAGTGCTGTATAACGATTGTCTTCACCACGGGTGGTATCATCCAATAATAATAATAAAAATCATAATAATGATAATGACAGCGAGCATTAGATTACTTGCGATGGAATAAAAGACAAGACAAGAGACTGGTTACTAATTGGACCACTTGACTTTGCGGTCTTTTAAAACGAACCCGACACTTGGACGTCACCGATATATTTATAAAAGCACTTAACTTGCTCATATATACATGTATATACTTATTAATAATTAAGTGCGAATTTTATCTGGAGCATTCTCGATAATCGATGGCGCAGTTCATTTAAGATTGGCGCCAACCGGATCAATTGTCATTAAGGTTTTTTTTTCTCGTGATGACAACTCATCATTTTTATTTACTTTAAATTCAGATGCAGATAAAATTAAAATAATATTGAATGTTTATATAAACAATGATAATAATTATTAATTATTTGTTACAGATATGGCCCTGTGTCATTTCAAAATCTGTAATATGGGACGAAAACGACAGTTGTGAAAAATTCTAAGGGATTTGTCTCCTCATCGCGTCCAGTACAGCCCTTGAAACTCTTTTTAAATTTATTTGAAAAAAAACGCATTGACTATTTATTCTTACGTTTTATTTTAAAAATGTATTATCTTGTAAATTGAAATTAATAATCATTTATTTCTCTTGAGAGATAAGATAATTGATAAAAAAAAAAATATTTCTTTTAGTATTTTACAGTATGGCTCCACTTGCTAAATCGATAAACCGTCTTCTACAATTTATTATAAATTATAATTAATAATAATAATGATAATAATAATAATAATAATAATAAGTCGAAAATATTTTATTACGTAATGTAAATTTTTATTTCTTTAAGTAGCGAGTGCAAGAAGGATACGAGAGCAAAATAATGAATATCTTTGAAATGTAAAATATTAACATTAATAATTAACATAATATATATGAAATCTATACGTACAAATGCGCGTGCACAAGAAGTTTATCCTGCTCAATAAATATTTAAATAAAAATAACACTCGCAGAGTGTCAAGGGCAAAGTAAACAAGTAAACGTTTTAACAGTAAACAGAAATAAAGAAAATATAAATTTACAAGTTAATAAATATAGTGGTCCCGTGACCAATTATTGCTAGTGAATGAGAGCGTGGGTGTAAGCAAGTTATGAATGGACATGCGAGAAGAGAAAAAGGCTGCCCTTACCCTTCGCTAAATTATTTATTACTTTCAATTATAATTATAATTATTTCTATATATATATTATATTTGTATACTGTGTAGAATTTATCTGTTTTATTTTAGTATATTAATTATTTATTGAAAAAGAAATTATTTTGTTTTATTTTACTCTACTGTAAGTTTACTTTAGTACATAAATATATACATTTTTTTTATTATTATATATATGTCTTCTGAAATATATACACGCGTATTTAATAATAATTTTTTAAAAAATTAAACAGTTATGAGTAAGAAAAAGGCTTGTAATTAAATTAAGTATTGTACCTGATATATATTTTATTTAACACGCCACGAGGATTAAGGTTTATCGGTATATATTTGATAATTAATATCAATGACATAATGTGTATAAATTTTAATAAGTGGCAATAAAAAAACATTTATTGGAAAGTTGTCACTCTGGTTTCTTTTTTTATTATTAATATTACTGCTAGTATTTATTACGTTGTGATTTTCATATTTTTTTTAAAAACTACCAAGTAGATACTGTGAAAAAAAAATGGAGATCGTGTAAGAAAATCGATAAAGATATACGCAAATTAATGACAATCGCGTCAAGGCTACATCGCGATATCAATGACCTTGGATGCATTTCGAAATAGTGTAAAAGGTCGCACTGTATGATTTTTTTTTTCAATTTTACAATCACTGGTACAGATGAATGCCGTTCATTTCGCTCCCGCGTATTTTTTTTTTTTTTTTTTTTTTTATCGAAATTAGTTCGTGAGGTGTCGTACTGGCCGGCTGCTGGTAACGTACCGGAAAAAGACTGAGTAGAAACAGCCGTCTAGTAGTAACGGGCTTTAGGTCAGACATTATCTGCTCGCGGTAAGAGGACGAGATCCTGCCAGATGGAAATCTGGCAAAGAAGCCGACAAACATAACCTTAGACTGGAAATTCATGCTCGAAATTAGGGCTTTGAAAAAAAAATAAACGAATAAAAACTTACTTTATTTTATTTTTTTGAAGAAATTTTACTCGCAAACACTCCAGATTTCTCTGATAAAATTAAATTACACAAAAAATTTTTTTTCTTATGTTTTTACTTGGAAATTTCAAAACACATTGCGCAGTGTTATGAAAATTTTACCGACCAGTCTTACCTAAAAATTTTTCTAAGCTGAAATAATTACTATTGAAAATATTATGAAATTTGTCGGACAAGTAGATTATGGCAATAAGAAAATTGTCTAGATAAATTTTCGAGAAATGTACAGTGAAAAAAAAAAAATAAATTTTTTGAAGAGTAGACATTTTTGCACTGCCTAATATTTTTTCAATAAATTAATAAATTTTTGCAAGAAAAATTTTTAATAAAGAATATTAATATTTGATTCCACTCCGACAGCGACAGAATTTTTCTTTTAATTTTAGTTGAAATAAAAAAATTTCAAAAAATTCCAATAACATTTTTTCCTTGAAAAATTAACTTTTTTGAGCTGAAAAACGATCAATTTATTGTAACATGTTATTATTTTTCAGAGCTCAGTTAAATGTCGAAATTTTGTAATTTCTCACAAGTTCTAATTTTAGAATTTGAAATTCAAAATTTCACTATTTCTCCATTGTCCAAAAATCAAAGTTCATCCTTTTCTAATAATGATCTTCTGATGTCTAATTTTATCAAATTTTCACGAGTAATTTTACAACCGGAATTGTGAAAAAAAAAATTTCAAAATAAAATAAGAAACGTGATTTCGAACGCAGGAGCACATCGATCGGAAATAAAATTACGAGTAAGTAATAGATTGGGGTTGATTTTTTTAGCCGATACCTAAAACCTCCTTGTATATTGGTGACCGATTCAGGCACGTATAACTACCGTCAATAAAAGCGTGTAACCGAGGTAGGAAGCTCGGAATATCTAGCTCGGTGAGGTCATTAATGTACCACCTTTCCACGGGGATAATTTCGTTAGTTGTGGACGGCTGTCCAACCCTTCTCCATTGATGTCATGCTCCATATTGTGCATCTATATACTGCTATAGAATCCTCGTGCAACATAAATATATATATATATATATATATATATATATATATATATATATATATATATATATATATATATATATATATATATATATATATATATATATATATATATATATATATACATATTAAAGATATATCAATATGGATATCTACTCCGTGGAATATAAAAAAAAAATTTCTTATTCCTTCCGTATTATAATCGGCTGTAATATCACGGGTTATTTTACTTTCTCTGAATAGACAGCATATTCGAGGTCGTTCAGTAAAACATTTTTTATTTTCACTCGATAAAGTGTCTGTTTAAATACCTCGCGCCACACTTCCAGGAACAAATCGACTGGTTAATAATTAAAGCTCGCATTTAATCAGTCAGGATTTTGTTTAGTACGAATGCGCATGCAAACTAAATATACAAACATGGGATTTATCGTCTATAATATTTAAATCGTACTACGCCTACTGTAAATTAATTCTGAAACGTATATATTTCGAGTCTGTTACATGCCATTTAATTTTAAGATCTAAAAGCCCATTAAATTTTTTTAAAAATTATTTGAACCTCTGAAAAAATCAGAAAATTGTTTTATAGATTTTTTCCTGGAATCTGTGAATGAACGTCGTCATAAGAGCTTTTAAAAAGTTGTAAAAGTGGCCAAGTGCTTGAGGTAAAATAAAACATAACAAGCATACTGAACAAATAACCTGACAAAGTGGCTTTCTCGTGTACTATAAACTAAAGAGAAGAGCTCTCTTACTTTATGATACACTTCCATACACACATTTCATTAATTCCTAATGTTAGTACCTTATCAAGAGCTTTTTAAAATCCTTATCATCGTCTAAATATTTACTCTACCGCTGTATCTTCAATAAAATTAACGCGCCCACCCTCAATATCTATCTTTCATTATTTTTAAAAATTATTTTTAAAATTATCCATGTGGATTATCATGACGTTCATAAATCAATAGCGGCCATCAATGAAAAAAAAAATAAATAACAACAATTTAGATCGAACAAAATAAAAAATCCCGAGCACGTAAAACGTGGTCGTCACTTTAGCTCCTTAATGTTAAAATAGTCACGATACGAATCATTTCTAAAAGCATATTTATCTATTATTTTATTTTATATGTATATGTATTCATATTTATTTATTACTTTTTTTTCCATTAAGTTATTTTGTATGACAGTGGCTATTTTTCAACAATTTATTTGCACAAAAAAATAAAATATATAAAATACTATTTGTATGCACAGTAATCAGATTTAAATAAATATTTTTTTATGATTATTTTTATTTACGAATTTAATATCATTTCACTTGTATAATATTATTGAATAGTATAAATCATAATACTCGATGGTTTAATTGTTTCTTCCTTCGTTTGAAGCGACGCAAGCGACTGGTACTTTTATCGGCTTTAATTGCCATTTTGAGCGGAGAGACTCGGGGAGAATTAGTTGCTCGATATACGACTCATCGTTCCCGCTGTTTACGTCATCCAGATTCCTCTGGCTGAGAATGTGCATCTAAATAATTCAAAATAACTTTCATTATTCAATCAGTTAATTTTCAAATTTAAAAAATAAAATAAACATGTGAGTTTGTACCTTGTAGTGAATAACTTTACAGGGATTAAATTTTCCATGGCATGGTTTTTGAATGCACTGGGCGGTATTGAGGTACTGAGGGTAATTCCCGAGACCAAGATCAACGATTCCGTAATCAGTTTCACAAGGGCAAAACCACTGCCAAGGGTTGCCCAGTGAGCACAATTCCCTTGGCGAGATGTGCATCTCTTCGTGCTGTTCTACACCCCCATTTCGTTTCGATGAATACAAAATGTCACGGTTACTCACCAAATCACTACTGTCACTCGAATCGGGATCCAGAATAACGTTTGTCCAATGCGCTGAATTATATGTCCGTCCAATGACATTTTCTGTCAATCCTACTAAGATTGCCTGAAAAATGTTCAAATTATTTCAAATTGAGTAATTATTTTTGTAATCATCGAAAAGAAAATTATTTTTAATGATATCTAGAAATTTTTTCACTAACAATGAGTGAGATCGAAAATTTCCAGTAATATCTTGTAAAAAAAAAATAAAATATTTATGAAAATTATTTTTCTAGCAGTGTATTAACGCGAACTTTCAATAGAAAACTGTAAATGTTTGAAAAAATTCTGCAAAATTACAGTTTCGAATAATAATTTTATTAAATAGAATTTTCAGTAGCAAAATTTCACTAATTCAGTAAAATCCTGAAATAATTATTTGAAACAATACTTCCAAGTTCAAAGCGTCGCGTTGCTGTATTAGTAATTTTTCGTGTTTTTTTTTTTTCTGTAGGTAGGAATATTTAAAATAAAAGAAATGAATTATCACTTTAACACTTAACTTACTAAAATAATTTTATTCATTCTGAGCAAAAGTTCTGAATTCTCAGAGCGACTTAGCAGATATGCGTCCAAGAAATAACTAACATCGGCTTATATACGAAATTTAATGAAAGAAACACCCCTATAGTACAAACGAGGGTGTAACTATTCCTGGATACTCTAACAAAGAATCCATTAATGTTATTTGATATCTATAATTACCTTTGGAGGTTTTGTTAAAACCCCAAAGAAGTCGAGTCGGTTTCGGGTGACCGTCATTTCGAACATTGTCTGTCTTTTACTGAATTGACACATTAAGCTAAATATAAAATTGATTTATTAAATTTTTTCTTATTCTTAAAAATCAATAGATTGTTTTTAACCAACAGGTTAATCACTTGAGGTCAATGTACGGAAAAATATTATTTTGTAAGAACAACTTTTCTTAAAACGGTTTAATATTTATGGGAATGAAGGGAAGATAAGTAATGATGTATGTGATGTATGTTAATAGTTGTTTTTATTTTCCTGATTTCTGTATGATAATAAAATTTTATTTAAAGTATATATATTTTTAGCGGTAATATAGCACCCATGGGTTTAAATAAATTTTAAATTTTGAACCTTGTTATTATTCTCTTTACTCATGATCTCTAATGTCTAGTGTCTTATAAATATTTTCAGTGACAACATGAATTTTTTTGAATTCTAACAGACTTTCAGAAATAAACTCTTTTCCGTACACAGAAAAAAAAGGATTTCGTGGCGCAAGTAATTTTTTCTATTATCGATTGAAAACTAAAATTTTCTTAGGAGAAAAAATTTCTTGCACTGAAAAATTTTCTCTTGTAAGGAAATTTTTCTATTTTAATTCCTACTGTGAAAAATCTCTTGAGGATAAAAATTTTTTCGGGGTGAGTCAAAATTTCGACAAGAAATCCTTTTTTCTGTGCAAACTGAGTACAAGTTTACGGATTTCATTATTTACAAAATTTTTCAGTCTTTATATTAAATTACCGCTGAGAATAAAATTAAAATGTAATTCAGCAGATACAATCAGACTAAATAACAGTTGGGTGAATTTGTTTTTTATTTTTTTTTTTTATTGATGGTATCTCAAAAATTCTTGTAATTATTTTTTCAGATGAATTACACTTGTATGATAATCAGCCTCGATTAATTAAAATTTCTCAATAAAACCGGGCGATTGTAGGGAGGGTGATTAAAAAAAAAAGCTTGTGGGTAATGTCCTTCCACTTTTAAATCTTCTTACAATCAAACTCTACCTCTTTGATATCATCACCCGGGGGTATATAGCGTGTTATTTAAAAAATCTATGCCTTTGAATAGAAAATCATTTATAAAAAATTAATTACACGACTATACTCATTGTACATATTATTTATTAATAATTAATTTTTTTTTTTAATACTTATCACTTTCAAAAAATTTAAGGCCTTCCCTCAGACGGTAAATTAATGATTTAATGTCACAACTAATTAATAATAATCATAAAATTTTTATTTTTACTTTTTTTAAAAAATTTTCTGCCATAAAAAAAGTATAAATAATTTGATAAAGTTAATGAACTTGAAAGTTGTAGGAATTTCTGATTGAAAAATAATTCCCGGTAATGAGTGATAAATATTTATTCATTAGTAATTTACAAATAGTTACCGATCTAATTCTCGGGAACGAATTTGAATATGGAATCGAAAAACGTGATTAGCATAAAAAAAAAATTTAATTAATGAGGTTTAACAGCTAAATGTCAAAAAAAGTCAGGTGCAAAGTTCTTGCGTGGCTACAATGCGTATTCTCGGTAAGTATGTCTTCAAAGAGTTTAACCACTGATTGCGCGCGCAAACGGTTATTTCCCACTCCCCTCGCAACCCGCGGAAAGCTCTCTATATATTTAACGGTAGCACGCACCCCAGTCATTGTGTTTCTCACGCGTTTCTCCGATCCACCAGTACACCGACCGATTCTACAGAAAATCCGATCTATCGGCATTCGCTTCAATTATTAAGTACACGAAAAAGTTTTACTTTTACTTATTACTTAATTATTTAAACCAAGACCATGATGACCACACGTTTCATTGGATCGGCATTTATTTTTGCTGCAATCACTTGTATTTTTGCTGTACCCATTCAGGTAATTTTATTTTTATATTAAATTACTAAGACATTTTTCTCTTAATTTTACTAGATTTTTTTTTTAATTAATTAACTAATTAAATTAAAAATAATTAAATTGTATTTATTAAAATGTAAGTCTTTTAACTTGTTGCTTCCTATTAAAATTTTTTTTATCTTCATTATTAAATTTATTTTTTTTTTTATACACAAAGTAATATCTTTATTCTAAAGAAAGGGCGGAGTTAATTAAGTTAATTAGTTAATACGATGGTCTATAAAAGTAACATCGAGGGTAGTTTCAAAAGGTGAATATGTTGCAATAAATTACCTTGTCCTGACATCCTTGAAAATTTAATAACGCGTTAGATATATGCACATTAACTTCCATGTCGTGTTGTTCATGTCAAGTTTACCCGCACGGTCACAACTTTTCCCATGCATACTGATACCTAAGTGAGGATCAAGTTTCCAGCGTGAATTCCTTGCTCGCCCCCCGTGATGTACACACCCGACAAAGCTCACTATGATTTTAAATTTATGCAACCAACATTTTTTAATTTAAAACATTACCAACTTTTCTCTTGCTGTTATTTTCACCAACTTTACACTGGAAATTATTTAAATTTACCGACCACAATTTTTTCCGCCATTAGATTTTATTTAATTCATAACAATTTTATATTAAGGGTACAGTTATTGAGGGTAAAAAAAATGGGCGATTAAAATCAAATTAAAATTTAATTATCTTTGTTATCAGCAGCTTCATGACGAGACAATGGGATTAAACGAGGGAGTTTATACGCAACCAGAACTTGCTGAAGCATTAGCGCGATCGTATGCAGCTTTAGGTGAGTTAATTATTACACTAAAAAAAAAAAAATAATTTACGCTTTGAAAAAATAAAAAAAAAAAATGAAATCTAATAGAAAGCTGCGAGTAAGTAAAAAAAAAAAAATAATAAATCGGGTGATTGGTAATGTTTATCGGATTAAGCTTTAAAATGATGGTGGCGATGCTTACGTCCAGAGGTGATTTATCAGGCTTTTCTTGTAAAACAAATGGACGCATATCCCGATAACACAGTCTGATTCCCTACTATACTGCATTGAAGCTCCTCTATTCTTTGAACTCCAGGAATTCAATATTTTCCCTGGTAATTTACGAAAATCCAACAGTTGACACTTTGAAAGCTTTCATCCGTAATTTTTTCGTCCCTTGGATTCTCTCGTTCTCATTGCTTCGCTTAAAACCCATTTAGTGTATGGCAATAGAAATTTTTGTGATCCAAAAGTTGTCAGCAAAAAAAGATCCTACTGCCAGATAATTTTATCATAAACGATCATTTTTTCCATTGAATTATTTATTCATGCCCTACTTTGTCTCTATGTCTGATAAAATAACATATCCTTCGCTATCATACTCGATGTCTTTGCGATCATGTAAAATATGAATATACAATACAATAAAATAAATCCGGAAATCCATTCGAATTTTCCTTCGGTCTCGAAATCATCAAAGCGAAATGTAAACGGATGTGTAACCCGAAGATGAACTTAAAGCTTCAAGACGTCTAGGTTCTTATTTGTAAGTTGGATTTGTTGTGCTTACAATCCGTCTCATCCGGGTAAGATGCTGCGGAAAAGCTTCGGCTATAGGGAATAGAGTAGAGAGCAAAATCCTTCGGAAGGACTCGCATTTCCGTGTGGGTATGAGTCCGTCGCGTGACTGACCTATAATGTAAGCTGCGGGTCTTTGTCGCCCTCGCATGCCGAACACTATGTACATAAACCAGTAAGCTGTTGCACTTGTTTGCTCACTTACTGAATGCTATTTAACAGAAAATACCTTTTACATTTTTTTATTGCACAGAAAATTGAGGGGTTGTTTTAGTTATTTTAAAAAAAAATAATAATTTTAAAAAATTGCTCATGCAGGTTCGTTGAAAAATGATGACTAACGCTGATTATTGTAAGCGGCAGTCGCGTGCTATGAAAAGTATAATGACAGTATAAAACCATCGTATAGATCTCTGAGGACTCATCATCGCACCTCAACGATGTTATCTTTATACACATTTTCAATCATAATTTTCCATCCGCGTCCTCGTTACATGTTTAAACATGTCGTTAATAATAATATAGAGCTTAACTAAAAATTATTACATTTCTTTTTAATTTTAATTTTAATTATATACTATGTGCTCTTATATTTATAAACTTTAATTATGATTTTTAGTCGGAAGGGACACACATTTTGTTTACACTTCATATTTTATAGTTGTATTTAAATTTATACAGGATTTGCGTTTCAAGTAAGATTAATAATCACACACTTTTTTGTGTTTTCCAAAAATTTATTCTCTTAATTTTATTTTATACAGCCAGAAAAATTAATTTTGATCTACAGATTTTTAAATTCAAAATTTTGAATTTCCGGTTGAAAAATTTGGTTTTGGAGCTCAATATAAACTAATTAATTTTTGGGGCTGTATTGGTCAAACAGAAAATTTCCTGCTTTCATGCTAAACTACTGTGACTCGTTAAAAAATTTTGTATTAATATTAAAATTATTAACAGCTTCTGTAAACTGACTTTATCTCTGATTGTGATAAAAATAGGTACGTATGACTTTATTATTTATAATGATGCCTGTTAGTTGGTAAAAATAAAAAAAAATTGCTTTGTTCAAAACGAGCCATTATTTCCATTATAAAATTTTTTTTTTAAACAGTAGATCGATAAATGCGTTGGCTTGTCCCGTAGTAATTTTCTGCAATTCGAATACTAACTCTAAAGAATAATAAAATTTTCAGAATGGGCCCAGCGCAATGGCGACCTGAGTGATGAAGATATTCGAGTACGAAATTTGGACCACATCGGAGGTGGCAATTTATTGCGACAACTACAAGAGCGTCATAATGGCCCTCGTTTACGTAATTTGGATTCGATCGGCGGCGGCAATCTTCTGCGTTCCCTCGAGCGCTCTGAGTTCCAACGACAAAACCAAATGCAATCCCGTCCCAATACCTACAAATAATAATAATAATTACCCTCAGATTAATAAGTTAATTAAGCCGATACTAATGTTATTGATGAGTACAATGTCTAAGCGAATAAAATAAAAACATTTTTCAATTAAAATAAATTTTTTTCATTTATCGCAAAAATAAAATTTACTATCGCAAATTAAACTCACTTTTGTTTTAAATTTAATTCGCCAGGTGCCGGAAGAATTCAAAACTCCAGAGACGAAACACGTGCCCATTTCCGTCAGCCATCTCGCTTGAATCCTGGACTGACGTTTGAAAACAGAGATTCTGATCTCCGCAGGTAAAATATTTTATCGTGTAAACATAAAAAGTCTTACATTTTTATATTAAAATATGTATCATTAATCATTTCTATACAAACATTTTTTTTAATTAATAATGAAATTAATTAACTTGAATGCACTTATTTATTCACATTCATCTATTTAATAATTTTGATTGTTTGAATGCTTGAGTAAATGTGTACATATATATATGATATAGCTATACCCACACGAGATGATCGTGAGTTACAATATAAACACAAATAGGAGAATACTGTGACGATAATAGTGACAACATTTGTATGATTATATCAATATAACTCGCGAGTAAGTTAATTTACATTAAATATATACGATAGACGTGTGGGTGCAGGCGAAGTTTAGCATTAAAATTAATGTCCTGTTCAGCCTTAATATCTTTAGCATTAGGTATTGTTAATAATTGTAACATCGGGGACATATATCAGGCATAAGCTACATTTCTTCTAATTATAGTACCTACATAATCGATGAACCGACACTATTGACTTTGCCACGTGTTCAAGGTAACTGAGAAAATACTAAGGAGCTTTTACTTACTACTGTACAAACAATCATAATCATAATTATATGAATAATGATTTTTTTTAATTTTTTTAGCTGCTTCAAGATATGACATTTGTATGAATATACCGCGTTACTAATTCCAAAAAACATACTTATTTTTATACGCCCTTTTGGCTTTAGGAAACTCTAAGGCCAAAAGGGCATATCGTTTTATTTTCATTGCCAGTTGTTTAGTAAACTTATTTTATGGTTTGAAAGTTGAAAAAAAAAAATTTGAAAACCAAAAGAGCGCGTAGTTTAAATTATACCCCCTTTTAGCTTTCAAAATTTTGTTTCCAATTTTTGACTTTAGAATAAGTCTACAATATGATTGGCAATAAAAAAAACATTACACGCCTTTTTGGTTTTAGAGAGTTTCATAAAAAAAAAGAGCGCATAAAATTATGTCCTTTTGGAATTAGTGACGCGATATACATATTTTTTGTTATCGGTACTTATGATTGTTAGTGTAATTAAAGGCAAGTTCGATCCCTTTAAAAATTAATTTATTGGTAATATTTTGCTAGTTACACGCACTAGAATCTTCAAATCAACTCTATGTAGAAAATTATAAACTTAAAGTAAATTTAACAATTAACTAATAACGGAAATCGTTAAAAAAATATTCAAACAAATAAAAATAGATTTAATGTTTTCATATAATTTTTAATTTATATTAAATTTAATAATAATAATAAATATCGTAAGTTAACACGGTATTATTTTCATCGCGAACAAAAGTAGTTTCGGCGATAAATATAGACAAAAAAATATTTCTTGTAATATGAGGAAAAAAGTTATCGAGAATTGTAACAGGATGTGTGAACTTTATTTATTAATCTTTATTATTATGAGCGGGTTTATAAAAGTGGTAAAGTTTAAAAATTTCAGACGGATTTAATTTCGGTAATTCTGTTGATAAGTACTTTGATCCGTGATATAAATAAACATTTGATGGCCACTCAAAGTTATACTCTACTTATATTATATTTAACTGGGCATTTATTATTACTTTTTATTTATTTATGTTTTAAGTGTCCTATCAATTTTTTTTATTCAACGTCATTGGTTTTGACTTTGATATACTTTTTATGACATTGATTTAATTATTCAATTACGTACCAGTCAATTTCGATTAGAATTTTTATTAGTATCTCGAAATTTCAATATTATCATCACAATTCAATTTGCTCGTAATTACAATTTTAAAATGAGATATTGAATAATTTTTTGTATATTATCGCCCTCAGGTAACTTTCGTCTCAAAGCTAAAAATTAGTCAATAAATAGTTCACCTGAGCATGCATTACATTAAAAAGAAACAATAATAATTCAATTATCGTAAAATGTTAATTAAATTTCAGGAAAAAAATTATTATAAAAAATTAATAATTATTGTGCTGCCTCTTTTGTGTAACTTTTTAAAAGATAAACAAAGTAAACTGTCGGTTAGTACTTTCGTTAAAGTTTCATTACTGTTTTTATTATTAAGTTTTCGTTTTCATTTATTTTTAATCCCTAGTCCCGACAAATAATTTCTTTCCTATTTTACTGTCGTGTATAATAAAAATAACCGAGTGAATTTTATTATTTTATTTTAAAGAAAAAATTATTTCGAGGATTAAATGACAAAAGTAAAAAAAAAAAAAATGTGATTCAGTTATTATTTATGAGGTGTTTTAAAAGTATTATTTTATTACGTGTAATAGGGCATGAACGATGTGATATCTGTCAAAGAGACTCGCACATTGTTTCTCGATTTGTATCTATCTCGAAATGACACAACACACGCGGATACGCTGATGAAATATCGAAATACATAAATGTGATGTTGATATTATTGTATATTTGAAAGACCGTGTCACGTTTAAATGAAATGTCACCCTCATGAGTTGGCTTTGAGACCTTTGATAAATATTCCTCATTATAAATTATAATGCCGGCAGGGTTTTAAAAATACAATATACAATATATATAAATATAAAGATTATATTTGTCGATGCAGAAAGTCAGGATGGCCGATCACTGTCAATGGGATGGAAATATATGAGGGATCATTGAAACGCAACATTGACGAGATTGATCGCACAGGATTTGACAACTTTGTCAAACGTAATTTCGACGAAATAGATCGCTCTGGGTGGGACAGCTTCGTCAAGAGACGCATCGCAAATGCCTATTTGGCAGCCAGGCAACATTAAGCAACTACCGACAACAAAATACTCTACTGTACTTAAATCAATATACATCTACTTAATATGCTCTCTACATCACTGACAAACTTTGAATTTATAATGGCTTATGATGACTTATTATCGTCAAAGTTTGACATTTATTTTTTACATAAAATTTAATAATAATTAAACTCAAAGTATTTATTTTTATGACTAAACTATATTATTGTTGGATCTATTGACAAATAATAATGTATAGTTTTAAGATTATCATTAAGGATGTCTATTTTAAACAAAATATCTTTAATTAAATTTTACACAGGAAAAAAAGAAATATTTTGCATTGTGAATTGAAGAAAAAATTTTTCTTAGGTCTGGAAAAAATTTCCTGGCGCAAGAATTTTTTTCTTGCCTCAGAAATTTTTTATTGCTCTAAGAAATTTTTTTTTTTTTAATATATAATGCAAAAAATTTCGGGCGAGTAAAATTTTTTTTCTGTGTATAAAAATACTGACTAAAAAAATAAAATTGTAATTTAAATTTTTCGGATGCACTAAATTATTATTGAATGTTATTCAGAAAATAAATATATTTAAATTTAAGATCTGTACTGATTAAATGTATGATATATATATGAAAAAAAAGAAAAATTTTAATTATTAAAATTTAATCAAAGTCTATAAACGTCACAATTTTACGTGTTTGTGGAAATGCCAAATTATTTGCACAAATAATAATAATAATAAAAATACTCTGCTTACATTTACTAAAAATGTTGCATGTGAGGTTTTATTGTCTCTCATATTTATTATTGTTAATTGTAAGTTATTGTAGAAATATATGAAAAATAAAAAGTCAATTAAAAAATTTAGTTTTCTTTTTTCTGATCACTTATCCGGTAGCGCACTCGTGATTCGCTGAATTTTTTAGCTCATCGTGGGCTTTTCCCTCCAGCTCCAGTTTTTTCTTTTTTCTCAGCACTCTTTTGACCTCGTAATTTATATCGACTGGCGTAGAAACCGTAACGCTCTCCATGTTATAATTTGTTCTCACCAGCTAAAGTTTTATGAAAATATATGAATAATAATAGTAATTAAAGATGTCGCTATTAAATTTTTGAGTACCTCGATAACTTTTTCCTCGAGCGCTGAAAACTGTTTCAAAACTCCAGACATTTTTTCATTCAGCTCCGTAAGATCGCGAGTTATATTCAGCTCCTCACTAATGTCATTCTCAATCTTTTAATTAAAAATTAATTTTAAATTCATTATAAATAACTTTTTATAGTTTATTTAGTTAATTTTTCTTTTTACTTCTCTAATAGCTTCCGATACTTTGGCTGTCGTGTAATCTAAGCTAAGTCTTGATTCGCGTACCTTTAAATTATTTATAAATTAACAATTTCTCTTTAATTTCAATTGGGGAAAAAAATTTTCCTCAAAACAACAACAAAAAAAAATCTTGTTTTAATTATTTAAACATATCGCACTTTGCCCGAAAAAAATTATTTTCAAAAATATGAGATAAAAATTCTGCATACAAATAATTAAAAAAATTTGAATTTTTACCCAACTCTCACCTAAATAATTAAATAAAACTTACAACTGAATTAAAGTCTGCGATTTCTGACACTAATTGGTAGTGATTTTTCATAACACGAAAAAACTGAAAGTAAAAATAAAAAAAAATAAATAAATAAATCCCATTAGTAATTAAACATAACTCGAAACTTACTTTACGTCCAAAATAACATGCGATACCAAAATTAACGAGCATCAGAATGACACTATTGAAAAGCAAGCTCATATACATGACTTAAGTGATTTATTATCTAGGAGCGAAATGAATAAAAAATATGTAACTAAATACCGAGGTTATAAATATGAAGGCGTTATTTGATTTTAAGGCATTCCCGCTACCGGTGGTCGATGGGGGGTCAGTAATAAACAGGCACCGCCTGCTATCATATCACAGTCACTAGCAAATGTCAGACTAGTGTTTACGTCCGCCGCAGCGAGAGCAGCCTGCAGCGCTAACCCTGTGCGAGTGTTCCGCACCCGTGGAACCCTTTAAAATATGCAAAAATATGAAAAACTTGAGAAAATAGGGGAAGGTAAGTTCATTTTAAAAACTAATCACTTCATTGAGTGTCCAAATAACGTGAATCTGTCCACGGGTTAATTGGACACAGGTGATTTTCGGTCTAGTGTTTACTGCGAGTGGACACTCCGGTGTCCTTGGCGGTGCTCTATAATTTATATTTTTTTTTTTATTTATTTACATGGTGAAATTATGGGTATTTATTTATTTCAGGTACATATGGTACTGTTTTTAAAGCAAAAAACCGCGAGACTCATGAGATTGTTGCCTTGAAACGCGTACGGTTGGACGATGACGACGAGGTAATTGTTGTGTTTACTATTTTTATGTATATTTATAACTTGATAATGATTTATTGACGTTTTGTTGTTTATTTTGATAATGTAACTTAGGGTGTACCGTCATCGGCATTGCGTGAAATTTGTTTGCTCAAGGAGCTTAAACACAAAAATATTGTACGTCTTTACGACGTACTGCACAGTGATAAGAAATTAACTTTAGTATTTGAACATTGTGATCAGGACCTTAAGAAATATTTTGACAGCCTAAATGGTGAAATTGATTTAGATGTTGTCAAATCATTCTTGTGAGTATTTTTTTAAATTTTAATTTAATTTAATTCAATCCCTCTCTTTTGATCACCAATTTATTATTTTAATAAACAGATAAAGTAGTCTTGTCATAGATTTCATTTATTTAAATAATTATAACCATGTAAATTAAAATTGTTGATAAAATTTCAAAGTATAATTATTCTGGAATTAATTAAAAAATTTTTGAAGCGTAAGTTTTTGAAAGAAAAAATTTTTGTCTGTCTTGTTATAGATTTTATTTATTTTCTTACTGACTAAATTAATTTTTAATTAAAATATTTATTTTGTATTTATCGAATTATTATTTAAGTAAAAAATATAGAAGCGGAAAGTAGATTTTTTTATGCTGTCAATAATTACAAGCATGGAAATTAAAATTGTTGATAAGGTTTCAAAGTTTAATAATTCTAGAATTAATTAAAATTTTTTCCACTGCAAGTTTTTAGAAGAAGAAATTTTAATTTTAAATAAAATTTCGGACTTAATTATTTTTATCAATTATCAGTTTCCTACCGCCCTAATTAGCCAACGACTTTTCTACATTTTCTGTTAATAATTATCGGATACGTTGTTGCATATCTACATACGCATGCTTACATACTTTTCAGCTGAAAAAAATTACCATTTTTTCCCTGCTGTATAAAAAAAAAAAAAAAAAAAGAAATTAGTTCGGTTCGTTACTCAAGTTCACGGACGTCGGTATAAATAAATGATCGCCAGAGACTTGGATAGTAAAAAGTTTTATAAAAAATAAATAAATGTCCTAAATATTTTTTTAGGTATCAATTATTACGTGGACTGGCATTTTGTCATAGCAAAAACGTGTTACATAGAGACCTAAAGCCACAAAATTTACTGATAAACAAAAATGGTGAGCTGAAGTTGGCTGACTTTGGATTGGCCAGAGCATTCGGTATCCCAGTTAAATGTTACTCCGCAGAAGTCGTGACGTTATGGTACCGTCCACCAGACGTATTATTTGGAGCAAAACTTTACACAACGTCAATCGATATGTGGAGCGCAGGATGCATATTCGCTGGTACTTGAACCTTCTTCAAAATATGTGTCAATGACACAGTAATTATCACAACAGTTTAAATTAAATTAAATCAATTTACAGAATTAGCGAATGCAGGTCGGCCCTTATTCCCCGGATCAGACGTCGACGATCAGTTGAAAAGAATATTTAAAATGTTGGGTACACCTACTGAGGAAACGTGGCCAGACTTAACTACTCTTCCAGACTACAAAGCTTTTCCCCAGTACCATCCTACCCAAGGATTAGCCCAAGTTACTCCAAAGCTCCCGACCAGAGGCAAAGACTTACTCCAGGTAACTTAAGATCTTATGGTTGATGCTTAGAATTGTTAATTTACTTAAACATATTTTCGTCTGTTGTCTTACAGAGATTATTAGTATGTAATCCAGCGCTGAGATTATCAGCAGACGAAGCGATGGCACATCCCTACTTCAACGACTTGAACCCAGCGATAAAAAACGACCGATGTCAATAGCGGGGCCTCCTTTAATTACCACCAGCTTCGACTTACAGCGACCAAGACCAAAATACACTCCAGGAAAAATTATTTATTACAATAATAATAATAAATAAGTAATTAAATAAATAAATAAAATAATTAATAATTAAATACTTACGCTGATGTGCGTCCGTAAAATTGTGAAAAATATTCGCGAGTCTTATTTTGTATGCAATTGTCCAAAAAAACTAATCAATAAATTATCGACTTTACCACGTACTCACGTATATATTATTATTTATTTAACAATATCATTTAAATAAATTATAACAGTAATTAGGTGTAAAAAAATCAAAACATTGTCTTACTTCACATCGCATCGAAATGGAACCTGTGAGCCTCTTGCAGTTTTTCTATTTTGTCTTCCCTTCTTTCTTTCCAGTAGAGCGCTATAATTATCACGGATATCAGACCGCAGGTTCCTGTGAGTGCTGCGGCACTCAGTAAAATTAATTTGCTTGGAGTTACGAATAATTGGGCTTTCCATCTGTTGGCCTCGTTTATCGGGTTCGGTATCACGACCATTTGAGAGTTTGGAATTATCTGCAGCCACTCCCGGTGTTTTCCCGCGACCTGGATCATTAAGAGGAATTCAAATTAGTTTGCTATCAAAAGAGATGTTAATTTTGTTGATAAATAATTTAAAAAATACCCCAATAGTCAACGTGTCGATGAAATTCGGGGTGCGACCAAGCCCGAAAGTGGTGTAGGGCAAATTCAAAGAGAAGTAAGCGCTCTGAGGAAGTTGTGCAGCTATCGCCTCGCGTGGATAACCTTCTTGGGTTTTGGTCTTGTAGGCAATCGAAGGTCCGGGTAAGTTGGTACCGTAAGTCCGTTTCTTTTTGCCCAGGGAGCCGGGCGATATTGGGTACTTGCTGTTAATGAGACCGGTGAGAACCATCACTTTGATGAAGTTCGCGTCATAGTCGAGGCTGTTTTTGAACGCCCGGGTGTGGTACTGACTGGTGGTCTTGTCGTACTCCACAAGAATAACGTCCAGCACTCCGTCCTGGTAAAAGTCATAAAACACACCCATCACTGATTCATTCTGGAAGGGGCTTAGCGCACTCCAGTGGACCTCGAAAGTACGATTTACGCCACCGCAGTTGTCACAAGGAATGTTTTCTAACAGGAATGTTCTTATTTTGTTGTCTTTGGTGGTTTGGAGAGTCGCAAGTATGTCGGGGTAGCCGTCCATGTTGAAATCGCCGGCGTGCAGAGTAATTGCGTTGGTATAAAGAACATTTTTCCGGCTGTCTGGCGGCACGAAACCCCAGACTTCTTTCTTGTCGTCGGCGAAATTTATCTGCAGGTTGTGCCAGCCGTTGTGGTAGACGGCGATCGTGGAGTTCCGGCAGTAGTAATCGAAACAAAGAGGAACCACTAGGTCTAGCTTGCCTTTCAGTTCAATGTCGAGGTAAAAAGATTGACCGACATGACCGCCGAGATCAGTGACTCCGAAAGGCCACTCGACGCTGGTGAAATGCTTGAACCCACTGGGGATCCCGTGCCAAACTTCAAAAGCTTTTTCCGTCGTGATCATCAGATCTGGCAGGAAGTCGCCATTAAGATCAAGAAATGAGTTTGAATGTGGGTTTTTCATTGGCTCAAGTGGAAGTTGATTGAATTTTTCCATAGGAATCGCTTCTGGTTTCGTTCTGTTGTGGTTTATCCAAAATGTGCGTTGATTGTTTATGTCAGTTCCCAGTAGATCGATGATCATGTCCTGGTTGAAATCAATTGCCAAAGGCTGCCCACGCATTGTGATGAATGGTTCCGACTCATTGGAACAGTTGATAGCTCCAATACCACCCCAGATGATGTGGACTTGGGTCAAGTCGAGACTGGAGTCATGGGTCGTTACCAGGATATCCATAAAGACATCTCCATCGTAATCGCCTGGAACTACGCTGGTAATGGAGTTCGTGAATGAGCATGTCAGGTTTGATGGTCGCAGTATTGGCTCTTGATCATGAGCTAGCATGATTTCCAAGGTCTTGGAATCTTTCGTTAGCACAAATACGTCAGTTAGTTCATCAGAGTTAAAATCACCAAATGCAGCTGGTGAAAATTCTAGAAAACTTCCGAATATTGATGACGTTATGTCACTTGTACTCACGGTAGCGATTGTTATCAACAACAACAATAATATTTTCTTGGTCTCCATTTTTGCTTGGCTGTTTTCATGAGCTCCTGGATGCACATGTAAATTAATCAGCTGATAAATATTTTAAATAATAACAACACTCACTTGATGATTGTTTACGTTATAGAGACAATTATAATTTTTAAAAAATTCATGTCGTATAATTTCGTGGTTATTAATTTAAGAAGTGAAATTACAGTGAAGGTCACACATTTATATGTATGATGATTCAATTATGAGTAATTTACTTTTTTTCTATATATAAATTTATTATTACCACTGACAGCAGATGACAGCATGAAACGCCAGTTAACAGTAACAGTAACAGCTGATATGAGAAATATGAGTATGAGTAGTTGTCTACTTTTCTTACAACTGGTACCAGAAGTGATCGATTTGACATAACACGGAAAGTATTTTCAGCGCTTCAATTCAAACCTAAAATCATTAATTACAGTAAATTTAATATAAAAAATCTGGAATTGATAAGAAAAATTGTACTTTAAAATATTAAGAAATATATTAAAATTATTTTAAATTTAAATATCAGAAAAAATAAAAATTTTATATAAATAGAGTAAATAATTAAAAAAATAACATTTATACAAAATACGCTTATTAATTTAAAAATTTTTTAAATGTGCATTTTTTTAAATTTAATTTGATTAATTATTTATTCTATTAATAATTTAAAATTTTTCTGATGTCTGCTACATTCACTCATAAAATAGATACGCATGCGCGAAGTTTGAAAAACAGGTGGCGTTGGGATTCGGCGTCAGTCAGTTGCGCAGTAGTCCATTTTGAGTCGCAACGGTAAGAGCTAGTCAGTCCGTAGACTAAAGTCTTGTGTCGTTAGAATGTCCGATTATTGATTAATTATTTCTGTAATAAGAAGTGAATTATTGAATTGTGATAAGTGATAATGACACTGTGTTGATAAATGTTTGAGTGTGCAGACAATAGTACTTTAAAATCATAGTTTTGAGTGTTAATTAAATTAAAATGGACTGTGCGTCTGTTAGCGCTGATGCTCGACTTCTACCAGCTCGGCGTTCTCGGTGATGCGAATTTGATGTTTTGTTTTGCTATTAAAATTATGAGTTTTTTTTTTAATACTAAGTATAAATTTCGGATATAAAAGCTTTAAATTTATTAATTAATTAATAGCATAAATTTTTTTTTTTTAAATCTCAGGTTTTTAGTTTCGATTAAAAGTAATTAATTTATACTACAATAATTTGATTTGAATTTTTTTGAATGAGTTACTTCTTAAATCACAGAATTTATTTTTAAAGTCTTGTCCGATTATAATAATTATCATCATTATAATTATTTTATGCAAGTACGAAAGTTCTAAATTTTGCCGTTAGAGCGCATGCGCGAGTTTCAAAAACCAAAATGGCCGCGAGCGGGAGCTAGTTTGCAAAGCCACCGTGGCGCTGTAATCTCACTTAATTCTGTAACGGCTGGCAGTCAGGCAATGAATAAGCTACGATATTCAAATATCTATTATTCAATAATTATTTCAGTGTAATTTGTAATTATCATCGTGATTTATGATCGATCTATTGTTTAATTTTTTCCGGTGATTAAATTGTGTGCAGTTTAGTGTCCAATGTGTGAATAGTGATGATACTGAAATTAGCCGACGTCTAATAATTATTGTATTTTTTTTAATGTTTCAAAAAATCACATCTATAGTTTTTTTAATTTTCCACATGCGCATTTTTTAAGTTTTTTTTTTTTTTTTAAATTAAATTGCTGAAAAAAAAATTCTAAAATTTTTAATTGTCTGCTAACTTCAGGATCATGAATAGTGAGTAGTGAAAATTATTAAGTGGTGAGTGATAAAGTGAAGTGTTTGTGATTGTTCTGGAGCTGATGTTAAATCGCAGATTTCTTTAGTCCCTGGTAATAATTTTTTTGTTGTTTTTTAATTTTTAATCCAAAAGTCAAAAAAACTCACTTGTCTTTGTTGATTTTTCAACCTGCCAAAAAATATTTAAAATGATTTATTTATTTTGAAATGAATTTTGTTTTTCTTTCCAGAATATTTAGAAAATGGTCGAATTCGAAAGATTTTCTTAATTGGTGAGTCTGTCAATACATTTATTATTTTTATATAATTTTAGTTTTTATATCAACTGATTCCCGTACTTTTAATGAATAATTTTTATTATTCCTGTCTGATGAATTTTTACGTATATTTCTATTCATTATTATTATTTTATCACCGTACGATAATTTTACTGCTGCCATTATGGATAGGTTTTGAAAAATGCGGGAAATTTGAAAATAGTTTTCAAAGGCAGTTCTATTACCGACTGTAAGTTCATGATCTCTTCGAGTCAGTGTCTTCTTTGTTTACTAGATTTCGTTTCAATAATTTCATCATCGTTCGAAAAGCTAAAATCTAAAATTTTTTTTCATTTGTTAATTCAACACCAAAATCATCAACGAGAAATTTTCTCGTTCGGTGTAGCGTTGAAATAATTTTTGTTAAAGTAAACCGAAGGATTATTAATTTCTAATTACTATGGATTCTGATTCTGCTCTGATCAAAATAATTTTTTTTTTATTTAAAAAATTACTAGGCTTTGAGCTTAGAAAGCTCTAATACTTTTTTCCTCCAGTATTTTACATTTAAAGAGCCTCAGAAATGATGTCGGATAGTCAGATAAAAAGAAAAAAAATTTCTGATGGACACAGAGCTGGAGCAAATGCCCAGACACCTGGGTCTGGGATTGTTCTAGGGCTCAAAATTTTTTTCTTCAGTATTTTCTATCAATTCTCAAACTTTTTCCCATAATTTCCCTCATATCAACCTGGAAATGCCTAAAAAATATCTTTGGATGAATATCCGCTGCTGCAAAGACAAAACTTTGAGTATCCCAACCGTAGAGTGATAAATTTGCATAAACGATTTGAAAAATAAAGCCAACTCACGTGTCCGCAAGATAGCTCCCTCGATCTCGGTGGATCTCAAACCTAACCTACGAAATACTCAGTGTGTTGATCATAACCAAAACAATAACACAAAGAGATAGTCAAAGTTATTTGATAACAGCAACAAGAGTTTAAAGTGTAAACCCGTAACTAGACTAGATCACCATCAGTATTAAAAAATAATTAAATAATGTCAGTGAAAAATGAGTCGGGAGACGAAGTGACTATTGTATCCCGCCAGCTCGAATCATTCACAACAGATTCAAACCAAAGTTATCAAGAAAGTAATCGTCCTAAGAGTAACTTGTCAATGTCCAGTGCTATGAGTCCAGTTGACCACCAGCATCATCTTGACGATAAATTGAAAATGCCTAAATCATGTCACGAAAAAAATTATCTCATTGATGGTAAAGTTCCAGTAATCAACGTACCAGAAAAAATTCTCTTCATAATTGACACCACCAAGGAAGCCACGATAACTCCTTACGAATTTGAGTCGGGAAAGACAATTCCACCTCTGAAATTGATAAAACGGGCTGTAGAAATGTTTATTCACGCAAAGTCGACAATAAATCGCAGCCATGAGTTCGCGATAATGACACTAAGTGCAGAGTCACCATCATGGCTCTGCGACTTCACCAACAACATCAAGCAAGTGATCAATGTCCTGAATAGCATCACAGACAGCCCTCTTGGCGATGAGGACCAACATATTTGTGACTTGACCCAGTGCTTCGGAATGGCCTTGGACAAAATAGATCTCCAGCAGCACCCGACCATTCCCACGTACGTGACACGTGTGATTTTCATTTATGGAAGATCTCAAATAATCACCAGCATATCGGATCCCGTGTGCTTTGACCTGCTGGTAAAACATCCTCACTTTTTTCTCGACGCTCTCTTCGTCCACGAGCCACCGAGTGACGACGACGACTGTGAAAAAATTTACGGTGAACTGCAACGATTTGACACTAAAGAAAATTCATTTATTCTGGAAGTTGGACGTGTCTCCGCGGCATTGTTTAGTTCGATGGCTAGACTAGTCGCGCATCCACTCCAGAGACCTAAACAAAATGAAACTGATTATAATATTTCTTTACCAAACAATTCTACTGATGTTTAATATCGAATTTTAATATTATTATTATTATTATTATTATTATAAGTATTGTTGAGTCATTAAACATTTAATTGATGTGGAGTAAAATTTAATGCATTTACGATAAGTAAATAAATCAACAGCCAACAGAATAATTGAAAATTATCTTTATTTAATTAAAAATAAATTAGTGTCTTCTATGTGATTTTTTTTCATCGTATTTATATTTTTTCGAAGGGTTTGAATCTCCACGTGATCTGTCCCGATCTCGAGAGCTGTGCAGTTTCTCATGGCTGTGCTTCGAATATTTATCATGACTTCTGTGATTTGGTTCATCTGAATGCTGATGATGATGCCGGTGATGTCTGTCCTGATCTCTTGGGTAGTGGTGATGCTTGGAATGTTTAAAGTCTTCGTAATCTCTGCTGCGTTTTCCACTTCTTCCATCATAGTCTGACTCACGTCTCGAATGTTTGTGTGAATATTTGTGTCGATCATCATTATCCCGATGACTAGAAGTTCCTCTGCCGTTAGAATGGTCAGAATGTGGTCTAGGTTTCTCTGAGTCTTTCCGTTCTTTGTGCCGATTTTTTATTTTTAGTTCATTGGTGTCTTCTACTTCTTCTTTCACAGCCTCAGTTCCAACAGCTCCATTGTAATTTTTCTCGGCGATGTACTCCGTCAGCATCTCCATCTGCTGATTGATGACTTCACGTAATATTTCTATTTGCGATTTTTTATTTGTGTGAACTCCTCGATGCTTAGCTCGACGTCGCTTCAAATCTCTTTCATGCGCCAGCAGCTCCAGGTACGATGTCCTTTTTTGGTCGTTTGATTTTTTTCTGTAAAATTTATTTATTTATTTATTCTACTAAATATATTTGTGGATTTAATTCTTACGGTTTATTTAAGTCAGCGATGTCTTCTCCGATGTCTGGTTGAGCCGTATGTGCTAAATAATATTCATAGAGTGCTTTCCTTTCATCAGCAGTAAAGTCAGCAGTCAGTCGGTCCGAAGTTCGAGGTATTAATCTATCGCTGCCGCCTGTTATAATTGTTAAGAAATAATAATTATGCTATTAAATAATTATCCTACTTATGAACAAATATAAATATTAATTAAGGGCATTTTCAAACAGTGCCCCCCCTTCTATTTATTAAAAATACTCAATGACTTTCAACTGTCATGGCCGTAGTGAAATTTTATATGAGTGTGAATGTAGCAGACATGAGACAATTTATAAATTTGAAGTAAATAAATTAATTAATTAAAATAATGAAATTTAAAGAAATGCGCGTACAGATTTTGCATTTATCTAAATATGCATTTTTTCATTTTTACTCTACTTACATTTTATTCATTTATTATAAAATTAAAAGAATTGATAATTGTCTGCTACATTCTCATTCATTATTTTATTAATTAATTATAAAAAAAAAAGTTAGAACTTCTATGAAAAAATCGACAATTTCGCTGGGATATAGATTTAAAAATAAATTACTTAGTTATCAATTAGAAGTCAAAGAAAATTTATTAAATAAATTTTCACCTAAAAAATTTGACATTTCAAATTAAAAAATTGACATGAAGACTTTACTGAAATTTATTTAACAAATTTTGTTTAACTTCTAATTGACACCAATTGTCAGTAATTTTTTCTCTACTCTATATCTGTGTGACAATTGTAAGTACGTTGTCCTGATTTTAATTGATGCTTCAACTTCGTTTTTAATCAATTAATAAAATTTATAGACGGCTACGAAATGAATGAGAAATCCCACAATTTAATGAGATTTAAATAGACAAAAATAATTAAAGCAGAAGTACAAAATAGTCATTTTAAAAGGATATGAAAAAGGATATTGATAGTCCAGTTCAAGATAAATAATATTTATGAAATTCTGAAAATAATTTACGAGTGTAATTCAACTATGAGTTTAAAATTACTCAGATCGAGATTAAAAAATACTTTTTTGCTGCTGACCTATTGCTAGAGATGAGTTCCTCAGTTTCGCTGACTTCAAAATCTCGTCCTGCAGGCTCTCGGCTAAAAAAAAAAAACAACGTCACCATTTACTTGTCAATAGATTTTATGAGTAAAAAACTTACTCATCTGTATGCAAAAAGGAGAATCTGCTGGTAGAGTTGGTAAAGACAAGGGGACATCCGAATCTCCATAACCTTCTGCTCTCCATAGACATTTTTCTAAATGTTCATCCAACCTCTTGTCTGACAAACAATGCGCTTTGTCAAATGGACAAATTATTGGCGGGGTATACTATTGGAAAAATAATTTTATTATTTATTTAAATAGATAAATAATTATTTATTTATTTACTCACGTTTTTTATACTGTCGGTGCTCCATCCTAGAACGGAAGTTATCTCGTTTAACTTCTTATCTATATTTTCTGTGAAGGATTTTAGTTCTTGTAGTTGCTTGTCCACGTCTAATTGACCATGGTCCATTTTTCATCTTAGATCTTTATTTTATTTGTTTATTATTTTATTCAGGATGGTCTGACACGAGGCTATATGATACCTTACGTTTGTTTGTTTATTTTTTCTGGATTTTGAACTCGACCTGCTGAAGATAAAGAAAGATTGCCATCACTGGCAAGTGTACGACTGTCGGTAACTTCAAAAAGTTATTAAAAGTATTCAAAGATGGAAACAGACCGAACATTGGTCGTTTTCATTTCGAGTATTTTATTTTTACTATCAATTATAAATTTTTGAGTTAAAAAAAAAATATATTGATAATTGGAGTATTGGAAGGTAATCATAATAAATACTTATGACTCATAAGTAGAATTTTCTTTAACTTTCCGTTTGAGTATACTTTTGAAAATTTTTTTCATTTTTTGAAGGCAATTGGAATTAAAGTTCATTAATTTTATGTGAATTTCTACTTTAGACATAATTTAGAAAATTCAAAGATAATTTTTAGTAAAAAATAATGTGAGTACTAACTAATCAAAATATTGAGGTAGATTTAAATTAGAAAAAATTTTTAATTTCCCGCTATGAAAATTGGAAATTTTAAGAAAAAGGGAAGTTACTGGTTTCGGTCCGATTTTCGAAAATTCCGGGTTTTCAGATCGTGACATTTTGAGTTCGGTCTTCGTCTAAGAAATTCTATAGAAAATCTAGACTCAGCTTCCTGGGTTCAAAAACAGCAGGAGGTTTTGGGGCTTCCCCGTAGGGTCAACCGTTTCAGATTTATTTTTTTGTTATCAAAGTCGAGATTGAATTTTTCGTATTTAAAAAATAATGAAAATTATAAATTATGGATTTTCAAATAAATCTTCTGTAAAATTATATTTTCAAAAATTAATCGACTTACAGGCAATTAAAAAGAAAATAATTTGTTAATAATTAGGAAAGTAGTCTCGTGACAATAAAGTTACGTGAAAAATAATAAGGCGGCGTTGAGTAATAATTTGTGATAATTAAAGTTTAAAGTAAAGACGAATATATGCAAGTTTTGATGCTGTGAGAAGCTAATATCGGTAGAAAGTACTTGTCGTTAAATAACACGATCATGGGAAATGCCAGTACGTTTGGACCAATGTGCTTGCCGTTTATTGCTCAAAATGGCCTGACTTTTGGTACGATTTACTGGTTTTCTTCCGTTTACCGTAAGGATTTCAGTCCGTTCTCAATGCTCAAAAACTATTTATAAATATATATATATATCTATATATTGTAGTGGCAGGCAGGAACATAACATTCTACGATTATGCTATAGCGTGGACGTGAATTTACTGGCATTGTAGTGCTTTTAGATTTTAAATTCGATCTCACGAATTACTATAAACAGCCCTCATAGCTTGACGTAAATATAATTCAAGATAAATATAATAATGTCACACATAAAAAAGACATACGGACTGCAGGATTTTTTAAAATATATATAGGGAAGTGGGGCGAAATGGGCCCTTTAAGAAAAAAGCGCTTACATGTAACATAAATATAAGCCCACCCCTATTCAGATTTTCCTCAAATTTTTTGAGTGTGACGTAAAAAAAAAATTGTGAAACAGTAATTACGCTTACAACAATAATAACTGTAATAGGTAGTAGGTAATTGTACCCAGGTAGTCCATATGGAGTAAATTTAGAGCGGTTTTGAGAAGAGAAACGGAAAATGGCTCTCGGCAGCCAAACAAAGACACCCCATCACAAACAGGCATGATGGACGCTTCCACGAACGACCCTACAGAGTCTCGTACATCACTTTTATTACAACCATCCTCATTTTCATATTTCATATTTACATTTCTAGACCGTCGTAAATCAGACAATTTATGGGTAATTAGGCCTTTGTGCGAATCCACCGGGGAAAGGGTACCCGGCTTATCGAACGTTAGAGCTTTTGCTCTTCGAAAGGGGTCTTCTGTACTCTTATACACTTTACTCAACACCACACACCCCGACCCCACAAACTACATACTCCACTACTCATTTTACCCTTTTGATTTGCTGTCTGATGAGGAAAAGCGCCGTTTTGACTTTTTTAAAATCTCTCCCACTCGTGATTTATTGAATAAAAAAAAACCGAAAGATCTTGACTTTACTTTCTTTGAATGAAAAATCTATCCAATTTCTTATATTTATTTTTGTAGTAAGCTCAGAAAAAGCCGGTTAAATAAAGCCGGAAATTGATTAAATCTATAAATAAATCGCTTATTAAATTTTTATAATTCAGTAGTAATCCAAGAGCTGCTGAAATATACGCGATTTCGAAACCAGCAATTACTCGATTTAAAAATAATCTGAGTATTTCTTATCAAGTAATAAAATATTAAATTTGTCATATAAATACACAGAAAAAAAAAAAAATGAGTAAAGTGACGATAAAAATTATTTTTGAGAGGTAATAAAAATTTATTATGAGGACTCTATAGAGGCGTTGCTGTAACTCTTTTCAACAAGTCGTAACAAAGTGAGTTTACAAGTTGCTCAGGGTGTTACTGTCTCTCGTTAAAGACACAGCGTTATAATATTCAACGATGCGTTTTAATGATGTACACAGGTGCGGATGTTTCGCCGCTTACTATACTCTTATTCGCTTATACGACTTCCAAGTATCCGTTAATGACAGTTTATAATAAAATTTAAACCACTTCCTTTTAGTATATCATCCAATAAAATATTAACGCGCTGCGGTCAAAATTTAACGGACATATTCGGAGTTCCAAGACTTTTATTCGCCTTCACTGCGATGTTGACAAATCGATGGAATTACTGATCGCTGATTACCGATTCGTCGGGCGATCTCCGCGAGTTTGCATGCACGTGTCAAGATGTTGTTGCAAGTACAATGAATGACCGCGTAATGTGCGTATATTTACTTTAGTGCCCACCTGTTGCAGTAACCTAGTTTCTTACATTCACCTACCGTAAACTCTTAAACTTTTTCGAGGATTCCCCGCCGCTACTATTCTGCGATTCTTGTGATATCTTCAAGTCCATGCGTTAAATTCTTTGTCAACTACTCATTTCAACTCACTGCATTTCAAAATTAGTAACTTACCTCGATATTATTATTATTATTATTGTTTGACTAAATAAGTTAAAAAAAATAATTTATCTTTTAGGGTGGCTCAAAAAACACTTTATTTTTTTTGCTCTCACCATTATTGATTTTATAGATGGAAAAAAAAATTTTTATTGAGTCAGAGCTAGAAATTTTTGAAAAGTCGCTTAAGAATTTTGAAAGTCTTCAAAATATTGAAAAATCAATTTTTTTTCGCACGAGTGGCATAAAATAAATAATCGCTTGAAAATTTTATCTTGGCTATCAATTTTATGATGTCGCGCAAAAATTTCAAAATTTTTCAAGTATTCGATATTTTTGAGTGACCTCCGAAAATTCATATTTTAGGATAAACTTTTCAGGTTATTTCTCAAAAAGAAAAAAAGAAAAACTTCATTTTTGAATATTTTCAAGATTTCAAAAATTCTTGAACAACTGAAATTTAAATTTTTGAGCTCGAACTTGATGAATTTTTTTTTTTTACCGTATACAAATTTTTGGAAGAACGATCACAAAAAAAAAATCTAATATATCTATAAATATTTTATGGCAACAGCACGATATAATTAATGACAATCTCGCGATCTTATTCAATAATATCTTGATAAAAAAAAAATGTTTATGAATAGACTTGACTACCTGGTGGTAAGAGAATGGAGAAGTGCACGAAAAATTAGCATACAATCGACGGGGATGACGTGGTCATTTTATACGACCACAATGGATATCCCTATATTTAAATGTTACGCCTGTCCAATTCATCTCATGTGTAAAATCGTGATATCTTAAATGAAAAAAATGATAAAAAATGGTTTGAAAATAAAAATCAAAGTGCATCTGTTAAAATATGAGGGAAGACACAGTTTAATGTATAACCGATGGTCAATGGCGGATGCTATTCGTTAGATCACATGCTCGCGAGCTTTTATCCAGCGTTGGGACAGAGCGCGCTGTGAAAAAGAGGAAGAGGAAGACCGGGAGGAAAAGGGATGGAAAAAAAAGTGGCAGACGAGTTGCAGGGCACGACGCGTCATTGCGTGCGCACGTGCATTGATACCGATATTTATGCTTGCTAGTTAATCATGTCAAAGTAGTTTGATTTGTCGTTGGCTTTTATGGAGGGGAATTAAAACGTTCATTTCGCCACAGACACTCGCGAACAGTCACCGTGTCCTACATATGAGTTATTTTCCCGTGGGCAGGATGCCGAGCTTTTTGCAAAATTACCGGATGTGTCCTATAGGTGTGTGTGTGTGTGTGTGTGCTCGTATGCATCTATATATTCTACAGAGTTTTAAAATAATAATAACTGACAAATGGAAAATATTTGTTTATTGGCTTCGTACGCGCTAATTAATACTCGTATTGAAATGTTTTTTTTTTTTTTTTTTTTTTTTTTTTGTAACAAAATTATTAAACCAAACTTTCTTGCGTAAGTGGTATTAATTTTCTTTAATTTAATTTTTTTCTGTTTTTGTTTCAACGGCGAGATTAGGGATGAAAGTTTGTAAACTTAACTCGATTTTCTCCACTAAAGGTAGTGAAAGTACACGCTAATTAATTGACGTCTCAAACCTTTGTCGACGTGACGTCAGCAACTCCTGAGAGCTCTGGATGCCTTGGGGGCTTGCGTTTGCGGTCGGTTCTTAGCAAAAGGCTCTTTGTCGTTGTCGAGATTGGGTTGACTCTCCTCTCCCCTCTTTCTGATCTTCGAGGTCGTTAACAAGGCAAATCATCCGCGGGCAAGTAATGTCGGTTTTCTCTTTACGATACTACTACGATAAGATCCCTTTGCCACGACTGGATCCTCCTTCTTCTATGTATACTTCTACTCGTGTATAGTGTCTTGTAAACCAACCAGTTCAGTCCAATCAACATGCCAAACAACTTTAATCCAATTCAAATCTATTTGTTTGCCTCTGAATTTTTAAAAATTATATTATACGTTCTGTTTGTTATCTTTATTACGCGGCCGGATTATTTTTTTGACATCTCTATACGTGTTTTACATTTTTCCAACAGACAGCCACTTTGTTTCCAACGCATGTACCTGCGTAATTTTTTTTTTTTTTTTTTGATTAACAATAAATTAATTTCCTGAATAAATTTTCTAAAAGACGTCAATCAAAGTAGCCAGCAAAGCAAGACAGCTGAGGAGAAAAAAAATAAGTAAAATATCCGGAGAATGAGAGTAGGAAGTAAGAGATGAAAACGATGGAGAAAGCTGATGAGCTTTCGGTCTCCTTTCTCTCCCATGGGACCAAACGCTTGCCAGTGGAGAAGCAGAAGAAGGAGCAGCAGCATCACCACCACCAGCTTCAGCTCGGTCTGCGCTTCTATCACGTCGGGGCAAACGGGCGGACAGCTCCGAGGCGATTTGTCTTTCATTTCGGGCTAATTTATAGCGCCCAGGCAACTCTAGCGCTATTCTCGACTCCGCGCCATTCAACCACGCCCCACCCAACTAATGTCCCACATAAAACTTGGTATCAGCGATCCTCAAACGGGGATTTACAATCCCTTCAAGCGCCGCTGTCACTATAAATTCGCTTGGGCGACGTCGATATATCTCAAGCGCGAATACTTCTGTCCCTAATGGATACCATACTAGTATTCTATACCACCACAAACTTATTCATCTCTCTATATCTTCCATATACGCGGCCCACACCTCTCATCGCACTCCCCACAACTCATTCTCGATCAACTTTAATTTTTATTCCATCCACTGCACTCTTTCTCCGCCCCATCCTCTTGAAAATTTTCTTCTCTTCTCTTTACCTTCTCTTCTTTTCTTTTATTTTATTCCGTTGTTACGTTATTATTTATTGTGTTTATTATTTATGTACACACGGCGATGTCCAAAGATAATTTAACTTATTGACGTTGTCGTCGAAAACCACAACTTGTGTATTCAGAGTAGAATAGACGGAGGAAAACTCCCGTGGTAGAATTAGCTGAGGGGAAATGTCGGTGTGTCGGTGGTTGAGACCCCGCGCACGGCTTAAACCTTTGAATCATAACAAGGACTTATGCCAAAAGCCTCGACAAGAATCCTAGTGGCTCATTGGCTACGGACGGGTTGCAAACTCCCATTACAATATATACTATACCTATATATACACATCCACATTCACATATATACACTGAGTTTTCCATATTCATGACGTCTTTTTGCTATAAAAATGTTTGAGACTGGTACACCAGCAGTTTACGGTCACTTTGTACTACTCAGCATCATTTATACATTTTTCGCTTCCATTCCCTTCTACGCACATTCTATATACATCTTAAAACTTTAACTCTTTTTTTATTTTTTAATTTTTTCTTCATTTTATAATTGAACCATTAAAACAGTACAGCGGCAATTAACAATAAATATATTTTACGTGAAATATAATAAAATAATTAAATAGTTTAATAGAGCCGCGTGTGTTTGTAGCAAAGACGTATAAAATCTCTCGATTAAATAATAATAAGTTTTGTTTTAATATGCTTAGTGTGTAGCAACGAGATAATTGTCTCAATGCTATTAGCGTCCAATTACTAGGCTTCTTATTGGCCTTAAGGCGTTATTAGTATTACACTTATAATTACACATGAGCTTTTACACGGTATTATTATACAAATAAGTTGTCGCCTAGCAGACAGCTTCGCTAATACCCGGAGCCATTTTCCCCCGACCAAATATCTGCTTATTATTTTATTTTTATCCCTTATGTTTTTTTTTACTGTTAGTATAGCCTTGAAGCTCCTCTTATTAGATAATAGCGGTATGAATACGCGCAGATGATACCACCGGCATTGTTTCTCATCATCGACATATCAAGAAAATTTGTCGCTGGCTTAGTAGGGTTGCGGATTAAAGGTAAATACCGTATATGCCCATGGAAACATTTTCCCAGGCCATTAAAATCCGCATAATTGACTGTGGCCATCCATATTCTCATATCGAACAGACTGAATATGAAATCGGCGATGCCGCTGGCGATCGCGTTGGCTGTTCTGTGGAACCACCGGTCGAGCCAATGGTTCTCGTTGTGATATCGCTTAAGAAGCTTAAGCATTTCGTGAGTCGTTTTGTAACAACGTTATCATAGCGCCCTTTACAAATAAAGCGTACGAATATATCTATATAGTAGTAGAAATCTAAAGCGTGCCTCGTCCCCTATTGCAACAATTATTAACCTGCGATTGTAATTGCACCTGATCATGTACGCAGAATAACAGCACACGGTGTAGATCGCACTGAGGAGAAGGGGGGGGGAGAGAGTAAACGAGACAGGATATAGAGAATAAGCGGTAACAAGAGGGCTGGCATTTGCGAGGTGCGTTTAATCCTACCGCGGATTTTGGGTTTCGGGATTTGGAAACAGGAGAGACGAGTGCTGCTGGGCGCTTGTGGTACAACAAATCAATTCTCTCTCTCTCATCCTAGCCTGCGGATAGGGACATCGGGTTGTATGGACAATACTGGTGTGTACCGAGTTACAGCACTGCAAGAGAGGCCGAGAGAACGGTTGGTGCATATAACTGCTGGATATGCGTGGAGTTCTCGCTGAACAACCACTGCGCTGCGCTGTTTTACCGTAAACGGTTAATTGCATTGCCAATAACAGATAATGCAACAATCAATGATTTAGGGTGGCGCGAGGGGGGACCAAAGAGAAGTACTGAGAGTAAAAGAGGTGTGTGTGTGTGTGTAGCAGCAACAGCAATGATGATGATGATGCTTGTATAGTGCGTGTTCGCACTGGGCTATCGTTTTCTCACTCTAATTTAAATGGTCCCATTGGGTTCGCGGCAGATTATTCCAACAATAATTACTGTGCCTAAACCGCGCGATAGCTCGTCCTGGTGTGATCACCCTGTATATGGAGGCACAAATACATATACGAGGAGAAAAACAATAACAATAGTCTAGCACAGTATAGCTGTGACTAAAACTCGAGGTACGAAAAATTTCGATAATACTTTAGCTTGTGTTTAAGTCACAGAGTGGAGGTGACATTTTTATCGGTGTGTTTTTTTGTTAAAAATATATAACGAGAGTTATGCCCGTCAGAGAATTAATATAGGCAAGATTTGTTGTTATTACACGGCGACGTCGGCAGAGGTGAAGCGGCGATAAGAGGTGTGTGTATGTGTGTATGTGTGCAAGTGTGTGTGTGTTGAAATGGCCGTTGAGAAGAGGTCGCAGGGTGGTGGTGGTTCCCTCTCAAGGCTTTCTCAGGGTACAGAGTGAAGCCATTACTTACTATAACTGCCGTCCGGGTAGGACGCCAGCGTTCCTGTCAGGCATCCATCATCACAACTAATGGCTCCACTCTCCTGCCAATAACATCCGTTCGTACTCTGCAAGCATAGAAACCTTCCAAGAGTCAAGCCTCCTTTCTGTGGCTTTATACTTTGCTTCAAGACTTATGTTCACTTAACTCGGACAATTGCTGCTGCTATAGAAGCTCATACATACAGACATAAGCTCTCATATTTATATGTACACATATCAATATACACTACTGCAGTCATACAACCCATAAGTACGGCTGGCTATTCATTCAGTCATCCTGGATTGGAGTATACATTTTGATGTGTGTTTATGTCAGAGAGTTAGGTGATAATTGTGGGAAATATTCAGGCATTATTCTCTGCGCAGTGTGAAGGCGAGTGTGATCACACGCGATAAGTTATGAGCCATTGCCCGACTATGATGACGACGGAACCCGCAATGATGATTCCGCGAGCAAAGCCCGGGCTCGTGAGTGTATATATCTGAAATAATGTGTGGGAATGCCCACACACGGTCAGATAGTTATTGCTGAGCGATTTGATAGCTGGATAATGACGAGTAATGACACACCGCGGGAATCGAGTGAGCTTCATGCTGCTACCACTACTATACTACTACCGCACCATCACAATCCTCGTCCTCGTCCTCGTCCTCATTCTCATCATCATCATCATCATCATCATCATCGTCATCCTCGGCTTCAGGATAGAGCGGATGTGGATACGAGATTGCGTCATGCATATGCAGCTGGTGCATTTGGCATCGGGCTCGTGGGCCAATCATTACTGTGAAACTTGATTGTCGGCGATTATCATAGCTATCGGATAAAGCTAATAAAATCAGAATACTTTCATTCCCAGCAATTACTGAGATTATCATTCATATCCATGTACTTCTTCAAAATATTATTTCAACATTTTCCCTCCAGCTTTTAAACGTAAAAATAATATTTTTCCGCATTACCAAAATGTGTTTTTATGGAAAAGCTAACACCGGATATTTTATTCTGTTTAAAGTACATTCAGTGTAATAAAGAGAGGTAGTTCACAAAAGTTAACCTGACAATTTGTATTTTTTGTTTTATTTTTTTTTTGGCCGTGTCCAAACGACCTGGCGGGATGTAGGCTTTTAAAATTAGAAAGTCCCCTATATCCTTTGGCAGTTGATCAACGATATTATCCTCTGTTGACACAAGATTACAGGTCGTGTCTGGCTGAACTCGCAGAACCCGCGGAGCAAACTCATCCGTCCAAGGGCGTTGTCGGTCAGCCTGTTTTATATACGCTGAGTCGTCAACTCAAGCACGTACAGTACCACAACATTTACACGTACACTAGAGCCCTAACTACAAGTATGTGGCTCTTGCATTATAGGAAAAAAGTATTAGACAGAAGAAAAGTGCAAGTTTAATTATTTATTTAGTCACATGCACTCGCTGGAATATATTTATAGACTTATATTTTATTAATATATTCTGGTGTAGAATCTAGCCGCGCTGGGGTTTTTAACCGTCCATGTACTTAAGTTCGAGCTGTTATTTCAGAGGTGTTAGCAGAATACACCGGTCGTAAACGAAGTCACTTATATAAATGTAACTTGATACGTCAGCAAAGAACAATCGTTATCTCGGTAGAAACAGCAGTCTAGCCGATATACCTGTTGCATATGTTAGTATGTGTGATTTCTTTTCCCGTAAAGTATGACTTGGCAGTTACGAGACGTCGTTAAGGGCTTACACATTTTTTTAACATTATTTTATTTTTTAAATCCCTAGCATTGATACAAGAGAGATTCAAAAAATTTAAAAACCCTCGATTCTACAACTGGTTTCGTAATATTTTTCAGTCTTCGAGCCCAACATACATTGAGATTTATGTTTCTTGTCTTTCTGAGCAGTAAAATATTTGATCAATGATGTTAAAATATTATTGACTTGAATGGAAATTCGCTCGACTGACTTTTAGGGAAGTCAAGTTCGAAAACAAATCTGAAAAATGGTTGGTCATGCGAGAAAATTCAAAATTTCCCGCCGTTTTTGAACTCAGGAAGCTGAGTCTAAATTTTCTATAGGATTTCTATAAAATTTCTTAGCTTCCTAAGACCTCAACACCTCGAGATCTGATGAAACCAACAACTTCCTTTTTTTCGAAAATTTTAAATTTCCATAGCGGAAAAAAAATAAATAAATTCAGTTCTGACAGTTTTCAGTTGATCGTCTGTTTATTCCAGCATTTACTGACGTCAAATAAATTAAACGAGGTTAAAATATAAATAATTAAAATAAAAGGATGTGCTAGATCGATTTTCTGAGTTGAAATCTGAAATCGTACCGAAATAAAAAATTTTTTTTTTCCGTAAGCTTTTAAATTTTTACGACGGAGTTTAAAAACTTTTGCCTGGCTGGAAAAAATGAAAAATAATTTTATTAGCTACGAGATAGATTTAGATTTTGAATGTGGGAGTTATGTTAGTTTGAGGTAAGTTGATGCCATTGCCGTTCGGTAACGTTTATCTAAGCAATTAATATGATTGAGGAGACATCTCTCACGTCTCAGTAATATCTAGCAATGGCCCAAGTTCTGATTGCTTTCTCCCTCGTTCTGGCTCGCTATCTCCGCTGCCATAACCCTTGTACCCCGCTCCCTCCAGTCTCTTGCTCATCTACTTGTACACAAAGATATATGTATATATTCATAATGTCTAAGGGAAAATTATGTCTTGCTGGAATTGTTGCCGTAAAAACAAACAATTACACTCGGTGTCATAATAAAATTTTATTTTTTACTCTCCGTTAATTACTTTTGGTTTAATAACAATAACAGTAGCGAACCAAAAACGAAGAGAAAAAATAAAATAAAACAAATTAGTAATAATAATAATAAAGAGAATGTATTTAGCTCGTGTCGGCAATATTTGGAGCTGTATATTGCGTGTGAGAAGAGGAAAACCATCATACTCAAAAGGCTACGTGACATCGGGTAGGATGTTCTTATCTGGTGTACCGCTTATTTCCTCCCAACCCTGTGGTCGTGCCGCGGATTTCTCTGCTGGCTTGAGAGTCGTCTGATAATCCGTGTAGTATTTCGTCCTCTAGATATAATGTTTCTGTGCAAACTCTATCTTCGACACTGCTAATTTCTTTGGCTTATAAATTATTGTTTGTACTTGCAACTGAAAGTAACGCCCTACTTTTATTAACTTTCCTCGGATAATAATTATTAACAATATTTAATTATTTTATTTTTTTTAACTCTAATGGTTATGGTAATTTTCTTTGTTATATTCTTTACAGTATGAAGAAGCTTTTGTATCTCAACAAAGTCTTGTTCTTGTTTAATAAAACTTTTTTTTACTTATTTTTATATTTTTTTCCCTCGTAGAATTGGAAATTTAGCCGGCGGTCTCGAGCTCGCGATATCTCGAAGATGCGCGCATCTTTCTTCAGTTTCCAAAGGCGCGAAAACTTTTGTAGTTTTATCTGGAAACATAAAAAAAAATGAGCCAGTAGTTTATTTATATACAGCAAGAAAGTATATGCAACAAGAAAAAATGCCTGGGGCGAGTGATGAGAGCAGAGAAATGAAAAAGTGCCCGGTGTCGGTGGTTCGTTTATTGGAGTGAAAAAATAGACGGAAAAAAAATCATAAAAAAAATGGATGAATTTAGGAAGAATGGGATAGATGATTGGATATCATGACACTTGTTCACTTGGTAACGTAAACCGATGTACAACAGCGATGAGAGTGAGAATGATGGACAGAGTCGTCGTTTTGTGAGTTGCGACCGGTGGCTCAGGGGGTGGCTGTGTATGAATAAATGCCATTTTAGTTTATATGAATGTGTGCGAGAAAGAGATGTTATAATAATAGGTATCACACACGAGAGAAACCCGAGAGAAACACATGTCCACGTCACCGACGTTTCTCCTGTCTGGATACCAAAATTTATATCAGCCAATGAATCACGTCGAAATTTGATTTGTCGATGGCTTTTATAGCGGCAAGTTATTGCGGATGTTATGTTCAAAATTCAAACATTTCGGTGATGGTGTACACTGAACATTAGGGTGTTATCACAGTTCCTATAAGCGTATGCTCGTTTGTTTTATTATTACATATACATATACATACATATTTATTTTTTTTTTATTATTTATTAACAAATTAAAAACAAACATCACAAATAACACACGGAATAAAAATAAATTAAATATATTTCGAGCGTCAAAACACAATAGATATTTTTTGAAAATGACAATTTACTAGCGGTAACGAGAGTGCGAGAGAGGGAAAAAATAATCCACGTTTTTTTAGATTAAATATGTGACACTGATAACGCTGTGGATTTGTGAAAGAAAATAGTGCCAGAACGTCGGCATATTTTCAACATTTGGTATTGCAGTTGGATGCAGCGGACACACGAATATGTATTTGTACGAGAGACAGAAATATATCAAATGTGTGGAACGAATATATCATTCATAATTTGTTCGGAACAGTTGATTTGTAGCTTGGGACGTGCGGCGTCGACCCGTCTCTTCTCCCTACTCCAACTTTTTCTCCCCCTGACTCCCACAATCCCGGTCTACCACCACCGGCACCAGCTCCAGCAGTAGCAACAGCAGCAGCAGCAGCATCGTCATCCAAACTAAAACTCATTTTTTTGACTAACTCTCTTTCGCTTCCGGTTACCCGCGTCTATCTATCGTTTTTGTCCTCATCACTCGCCACTACTCTCCCAGCGTGTAAAACGTATATTGAAATTAATATTCGCTAATGCTTGTAAATCATCGGAGAATGGACGTACTGGGTTAAAATTGTCCGTCCATTTTGTTGTTCGTTACCGAGATGTACATCATATCCTGCTAAAATAAAACAGCTAACGAATGCATTTATATAAATCCATTTAATTCATCGTCATTCAATGACATTTATATATTTATTTTTAACGTCACCTCGCGCTCTTTATCTATCGTGACTCTCTGCTTCCATTATACATATTATTGTTTTGTCTGTAGAGTTTAATAATAACATATATTTATGGACGCGATAGTGTGATCTCGGTTATTTCATTGGAGGAAAAGGCACAGAGCTAATCTAGAGCTTCCTAATGGTAAAACGGATATGGCTAGTTGCTTAGAAGTAGCATCAGTGCCCGTACCACCACCAGCAGCCAGAACCACCGAACTCTAAATAAAGGCACCGACTCGACTCTACGTGTACATCTCTAGACTTCTCCAACTCTGCGGTGGGTATATTACACTTTATACTATTATATTGTACAAGTGATACTGAACCAATGGGCAAACACGAGTAAATCAAGATTGCCGGTGATTTGTGGGAACCGAGTACTCCCGTTTTCCACGGGTTATTCCATCCTACTCGAGAGAGTTTCGTCCACCAGATAGAGGATACTTGTAGTACTGCGGATATACTACTACTCGGCCTCTGTTGTTCGTTAAGTGCGATAAAGGTGTTTCCACGACGATGTGCCGCAACAATTTATATACGGATGAGTTTAATGCTGTGGCTCAATTTTACACAACTACGTGCTCTTGTTGGCACTCATACTCATATTCCTACTACTACTATTACTACTACTACTACTGCCGCTACTGTTACTGTTACACTTGTAGATGCTGAAGAAAAAATGAAAAAAATTAAATGTCATCCTGTCGAGAAAATGAGTTAATAGTAGTTTCGAGTTGATAAAAAAAGTTGAATTGAAAAATAAAGAAAAAAAAAAGAATCTGGAAAAATGTGGAAAAGAACATGATGAAAAGTTGGAGTGAGATTCACGCAAAATCTATTTACCGTTTTCATGCTCCTGGAAACGAGTATGAAAGTTGGACGAACGAGACGCGCGTACACGTGCAACAGGTGGCCCATAAAGCTTGCACATCCGTTTATCAAGAACGAAAGAGTGCATTGAAATTGACTGATGGCTGGTGGTGGTGGTGGTTGAGATCGTATGTTCGCTCGATCGCCGTCGACGCTACAATTTCGTTACACAAATTTATCCACTCTTAAAAATTATTTACTGATTTTTTCGGATTGTTTAAAAAAATCTATTTCGATATATCGTTGAGAAAAAAAAAGAATCAGAGAAGAAAGAGGAAATTTAATGAAGGTAATAAATTGGCGTGGAGTAAAAAAATAATTTTCCCAGTGAATGTAATTCAAATTACTGGAGGTAATGCAGTCTTATAAGCAGTACCAGCAAGTAGTAAGTCCGGCTCTCTGTCAGACAGTAGACTACTGAACGAGACCGTAAGGGATTTCGGAGCAGAGAATATTTTCTTATCGCATTTGTCCTACTTCTGAGAGAGACATTTTGGAGTCGGTTATGAGTGTAGCGAGGGGACTAATCGCGCACCAACACCCAGGACTCTTAGGACTAGCAGGACTAGGTTGTGGTGACGGTGGCGGCGTAGTGAAGCGGGTTAACTTTTATTAGAAAAGTGTCTCGTTAGGTAAGGTTTCATAGTAGAATAGAGGGTCGGGGGTCACACCTCGGTGAATTCGCAAAGACAAGGTGGGCCCAGTGTGGCTCTGCATCACGGTCCCCTCGCGGCTTGCCCCACGACGATAGTAAAAACTTTTACAGTCCTTATAATTATGGGTAATTTACGGTAATTAACGAGGCTGGACGGAGTCACGCTGGCAATTTTCTGAGTAATATTTTTGCTGCGATAATATCACACTTTCCGAGACTACTCTCTTTTCCTTCAGTATACACTCTTTCTTACTCTCGGGCTCTCTCTCACTCTTATCCTCACTCCCTCTTATATTCAACGGCTCGGTTGGCTCCCACCCCCGTCGTGCTGGCGTCCCCTTGAGTATCAGGATTAATCCTTAAGAGCCATACTTTAGACCTTTGGGTCTTTTGACGATCGAGCGCCGTTGCTCTTGCGACATGACTTTATCGTTGCTCAATTTACTAAATCTACCATAAAATAATAATAATAATAATAATAGTAATAATAATAATAATAATAATAATAATAGTCATAACAATAATGATATAAGAGAATAAGCTGAGAATGACGAAAAATAAAACTATGATAAAATTCAAAGTTTTTGTCTTTTATACAGTGTCGATAATACGGGTGTTTGTAGTACTGTACAGTGACGATAAAAAGAACGAAAATAAAATAAAATATAAGAAAACAAGAAAAGTAGCGGCAGCAGCAGCCAGGCACTCTGGGATAAGTCAAGGAGAGGGCAAGATAAATCCAGTAATTCGATCGTTCGTATTCGCCTCTGCCGGGCTGGCAATGCCACCAAAGCAGAGAACCTGTGCGGCGGCATCCTATTCTATCCAGGACGACAGCGCTTTCGCAACAATTTCAACAGCAATTCACGATGTGTCGCGGCGGTCGGTCGGTCGCCCCCATACAGTGTAGATCTACACGGACACTCGCTTGCTCTCACGCTGAGCTCAACTGAGCCCCCAAGGGGTCGCTTGGTGTGTCACGGGCTCTCTGCAAGCTCTACATAGACGTAGGTATAATATGTAGGTGGTAATAGTGTTGGTGTTGGTGTTGGTAGCCGAGGGTGTGTTGGTATCAGCAGCATGATGGTAGTGGGCTCGAATAAGCGGATGATAGAGAAGAGGGGTTAACGGTGGCAGTGGCAGAGGGGAGGGCAGTTGCTGCTGCTGGTAGTACTGCTGCTCGGTATAAGCCAGAGCGCGTCAATAACCGTCCATCAGATGTAATAGCTCCCCGAGACACATCGGTTGCATTTAAATGGCTGCTTAGCCGACTCTGTCTCGACGCCGACGTGGATCTATGGAATTCCATCAAGTTCCACGGTCTCCCTTATCGTTCTAGTCGCTTGGCTGTGTTCGCTTTTTACCCCTCGCCTCTCGCCCCTCGTCCTGACTGCCTGACTACTGCCACCCTCTCATATATACCCACTCTCCCAGCCCTGCCATTTTAGTCTAACCTATTGCCATTATTATTTCACCGATTCCTTTGCAGTAGTTCCAGTACCAGCAGCAGTAGTAGCAGCAGCAGCAGCTACCCTGTGTTTTACTTCTCTCGATATCCGATCAATGACGACGACGACAGCGATGACGTCGAGGAAAAAATAAGATATAAAATAGAATTTTAAAAAAAAGTTTCAAGTTGGAAACGAAATTTCCACCGTCGTTTTGCTTCTGCTGCTGCTACTGCTGGCTTACGTCCGAAGTCACGAAGCCACCGAGTCAGGATAACAACCGTCGACGACGCTCTTCTGGTAAACTCGCTGACGTTTGAGATTTCTTGATTGGCTCCATCCGCAGACCTATACGTGCTCGTCACAACATTTCGCGCCGAGATCCATTTTCGCTGTAAACTCTATATACTTCTACACTATTTCTGCCCTATACATACATACATACATATATATGTAATGTATGTTTTTCGTTTGTTGTATATCTGTACTGCACAAATACGCAGGGATGTAACATTTGCCGATTCAACTGGTCGTTTTATCCACACATATATATTTTCATATGTATATATATATATATATAGCTATTACTATAACTATAAATGTGTAGGGATATGTCTAGGCATCCCCAGAGCCAATAGCTGAATAAATCCCCTTGAAAGAAGTACGAGCTAGAGAGCAGAGTAGAGTAGAGTAGAGAGTGTAGCTACAGAGAAGTTTCTCATTCCCTCTTTCCCTCTCTGACTGCCGGGTCACGAGTACTTTTCCGTTATTGCGCAATGCATAATAATTTGGGACCGGTAGCTGGTGGATGGCCGTACTCTGGTGGTATGTTGCGAGCGCCCTTGGTTAATCCCTCACGAGCATCGAGTCTGCGGGTTAGGCGTGCCCGCTTGCCACCGGCACCGAGCATACGTGGGGGTGTGGGAGCTTGTGAAGGCCGATGGAGAAGCGAGACAGAGCTGAAGAGAGTGCAGAAGAGAGCAGAGGAGCTGCTGGAGGTAGAAGAGAAGTAGTGAGGGCTTGCTACAGGCAAAAGGATCTGCATGGCGGCTCCACCGCGTCGCAAATCACTTAAACTGCGGGCTCGAGCTACGCGAGGGCGAGACCAACCCCGTTAGCCAGCGGTAGGCTATGCGAGTTTAGAGGAAGAGCGAGAGAGAGAGCTAGAGCCAGAGGTGGACGCTCGAGGGTGGTGAGGGTGATTATAAGACCGCTCGGGGTCGCTGGCTAGCGAGCTATAGTACCATCCGTTATGACTATAAATCTAAGATAACAATAACGCCCCTCTCGGCCCCCACCTCTCGTTTGTCCAGCAGGCATTAATGCTGCCTGTGCCCGCGATCCGCTCCGACCATTCCACGCACGTGGTCAACCCCCTCAACATGTCAATGTATCGATAGAGTACAAGGTTCATGTGCAAAAATAAAAAATAAATTAAAAAAAAAAAAAAATGAATAAAAAACTGTCACGAGAGTTTTCCCATCTTCATTTAGACCAAAGAATTTACTGTTTTTAAAAAATATTTTCTCATACTCATCAATTATGAAAAAATTTTAATTAAAAAAAAGGTTAATTACCGGCAACAATTAATTTAAAATATTTACATTAGACGAGAGCAGAGAATTGGATAATTTCAGTTATTTGAAATATAACGTTTTTTTTTTTTGTCGAATGGACGTTATTAATTTCGATAATATCAGTTGCATTAAAAATGAATAATTAACGTATTTATTATAATTAATCGTAATCGTATAAATACATATATATGGATGAGGCCGTTAATGAAAAGTGTTGCAACACGATGTATATTATTATTCGGTACATTAAGTTGCTAAATGGAAATCGAAATCAATGATTTTGCATTGGCTTAAAATTTATAATACTAAACTACAACTCATACCTACAACCTACATGTTCACAAATATATAAATATATACATCTATTATATAACTCGTGTGATAAACGGTCTAGTGATATGGTTAATTTAATAACAAACTTCAAAGGATATTTAAAATGTTTAAATTTGTTCAAAGTAATTTGGGCAGGGGGTGGAATAATAACAATTTTAGTTATTATTATTGTTTGCAATAGTATCAGTTTAAATGGGTTTGTCGTGTATATCTGTACAAGTAGACAGGGAACAAGTGGCTGGAGCCTCAACCAGTCAGCCGTCGTCGAGAGATGCAGCTCGTGAGGCTGCGGAGGAGTCAGAGGCAGAGAGGCGGGGGATAAATGCAGAGACGAGTAGACTAGAGCAATGGCGGCAACGTGTCCGTCCGTGGTAATAAGGGAAATGTAATAATGAAGAGGCGTTTGGGTACATCTGCCGCTGCATCGTCCATCACGTGGTGCTGCCGGGCGAGCCAAGCTAATACACGTATAATTACTCCTTTCTAAGATTTATTTTAATTAGCCTCTACATCTTCTCCCCTAACGAGCACGCTCTGATTTAACACAAACTGTTTCACCCGTGTGCTCACAGCCCTTTTACACCAGTTGAAATTCAACTCGAACAAACATCTTGTTCGGTTATATATTCTTATTCTATCTCTTCCTCTCGCTTATTACTGTGTCCACCAGCGCTGCTAAGAATGAATGCAATTTAAACAACAAAAAAAAAATAAAAAAAGAAAAGAAAATGAAATAATAATACAATAAATTAAAATAAATTAGTGGTGCTCTAAATCAAGGAATACGATCGGCTCAGACGGGTTTTATACTAACGTATAATATTGTTATCATTAGTGATTAGGTATTAAGTCTTTAGAAGACTAGGAACAAGGGGAAGAAGAGCTAACGCCAGCTACTCGCGTTACTCTTACTCCAGACTAGTTAGTATATCTCATCCCCAAGACTTTCGGGCGCTTATTTGGCCTCGGCTGCTTGTTACGAGAGCAAGAGAGAGAGCTAGCGAGTCGCAGACGCGAGTACCGTTTGGTTCGCTCCATTAACCCGTTCATAGGCGATCTAACAGCAAAAGCGGACTCACCGAGTGTCGTCTCATACTGCCGTAAGCCGGCACTAAATCACCCTTACCAAACCTGAAACTCAAGTCAAACATACCGAGAGGGTGCATGGAGTTGAAGCCGGTGCTGCAGGAGAAGTAAGATCACGCGTAAGATCACCCGTAATCGCCGTAAACCAGAGAGACTTAAGCGCCGCCGCGGTGAATTCCTTATCCGAGGTATATATCCGAATGTGTTTGACTAGATTTGCCTCGCGGTGTGTGCACCCGTCTAGCCTAAATCTATATTTCCACCTCCGTGTGTGTATACTCGGTATCTGGTGTTCATCTTTGGATGCCTATGGAGTTTCCGGGAAGATTCAAGAAACAGCAGCAGCAGCGCTAGTACTATTATTATATAGCTGTAGTAGTAAAAGACGAAGATGAAGAAGAAGAGTAGGAGTAGGAGTGGGAGTAGGAAAGCTCTTGTGGCAAAAGTCCTTGTCTGACTCACACCTGAATCCACCAGCTGAACGAGCTTCCTTATATTATCAGTTAGCTCGGCTTCCTTACCATCGTCTTGTACCTTCTCCCACTCGGTCACCATTTGCTCGCTCACTCGGTGCCAACAAATCCTCGTGGCTCCTACGCTCCTGCAGCCACGACGGCACGAGAGCACATTTCTCTGAAATACGACGTCCCCGGGAGCATAAACGCCGTTACTATTCCCACAAGTTGTAACTGGTGTTAATTATTGACTTGATATATAACGCGAGTCGCGGGGGGTGGTTATAGTGTAGTAAGAGCTGAGAGCACACTAACTGACTATACTCATACTGGGGTCTTCTATGGAGGAATGAATATATAAGAGAAGAGGTCTAGGTGGTGGGAAAGAGCTTGGGAGCTTGAGAGGGATAGCTTTTGCACTTACTATTCCTCTATGCTTCTTCTCTCTTAACCAGGGACTATATACAAGACGTTATTCACGCAACACGCTGATCCGATATCTGATTATCGTATGTCTTGGCACGATATCACAAATAATTAAATGTCGAGCTTTACAACACCGAGAGCAACGATGGTACAACCTACTACTACAACAAGTACTACGACTGCCGGAGAATACTATATAGGAAGAATGCTGATGGTGATACTGGTGGTGATGCTGGTGGTAGTGGGAGATTTAGAGAGATTGCAAAAGGGATGATTTGAGGAAGGGGTAAAAGGCGACTGACGAATGGGCAATCAAGTGGATTTCCTGAAGCTCGTTCAGTTTCTGAAAACGAGATTTTTATCCGATTAAACTTTAGTATTTATGATGATGATTGAGAATGAAATTTATGTTCAATATGTGTGGGGTGAGAGTGTCGGGAAAATAATCTTGGTTACACTCGTTCTCTCTTTTTATCTTTCCTCCTCTCGTTTCTCGGCTCGGATATGCGCCGGCTGTGTACGTCCGCAAGGCTCAACCGTTATAAGACCCGGTATGAGCATCAAAGATAGAGATATTGCCCAAGGGAACTTGTTTTACCGTGAGACTTGATTATTAAAGGCTCTTTCATAATTGACAGACTTGCTTCGACGCTCGACAATGTGTCGACGTCTTGCTCTTACCTTGGGTCAGGTTCACTACTACAATTAGCAGCATCATGACAAGCTTGCCTTTTAACTTCATAAATTACTATATATATATATATATATATATATATATATATATATATATATATATATATATATATATATAATATACTTAGTAAATTTTTTTACTTTTAACAATTTTAAATACCCGCTTAATGTGCTGGGACTTTAGTTGGCATGATAATCTACAGTCGACTTGGAAGAATGAACTAAGGACAGTTCAGGATGATGTGATATCACAGCAGTAATAGTCGTGGCAGTAGTAGAAGTAGTAGTGAAAGAAGAAGAAGAAAAAAAAAAGAAATTTGTGTCGCATGAACGTGACATTGATCGTTGAAATTCTTTGAGCTCACTTCGTTTGAGAGCTCTGGAATTAACTTTAAGATTTAATTTCTGATTAGACGGCATCTCAACTTGGGAGCAATCTCAACTTGGCCATTGTGACTGACAGAAACGCGCGATTTCCGAGGATGGAAGAACCGAGTAGCATACGAATAGCCTGTTTAGCCACTTTTATACTCTCTGACGCTGTACCAACCGTCTTTGCTAATAACGATGAGAGTCCACCCGCCGTTGCTCTGTGCACGGAGCAACCTCCTGAGAGGGAGACGAGCTGTATAATAATTGTGGGTGCACTCGGCTATTACTTAAACTCCTCATACATGACTCAAACCTTTTCGCCAACTATTTTATTTTCATTATTGTTTGGGATTTTAAAATAAGAAGGAATTATTTATTTAATTTTATTTGGCAACTGGTAGTGCCACTTTAAGCAAGTATATATTACATTACTATAGTAATAGTCGAGATAATTTTACGTTTAGACGTTAAAGGAGCAGTAGAAGACACTACGGGAGGGCATTTGTGAAGTAACGTACTACACTGGCCCTGACATCAGGACGTTGTGTGCAGCAGAGTCGCGGCGAGCAAGCTAACCTTTTTACCCCTCGCTGTAGTTGACACATTTCTTGATTTTCAGAACAATAGGGCCATAAAGACCCCGGTTGAAATTACCCGCGCGGGGTAGATACTGTACAAACCAACCACCGCGTCTTTTCTCCAAGACGTTGTATACACTCTAAGACAATTCATAATGCGCATCGCATCGTATTCCGGTTACGTCCACTGAAAAATACTACTTTTTTGTCTTTTTGCTGTTTAAATTCAATAATTTATTTTTTTTTTTTCTAGTCAGATTAAATGCAGTGTGTTCTTGAATATTTTTCGTTCTATAAAGTGATATTCAAAAATGGAACTGCCAGAAAACCAGAAAAAATTTTTTTTGATACAACGACCGACACTTGGCAGCCTCGTAAGGTTTCAGGACCAGCTTGACGGTGAAGATTATCAAATTAAATTAATTCTCCTTTTTTTTTTTCAAAAATTTCCATTGTTTTATATAAAATTTAGCTCTCGAGCTTAAAACATTAGAAGACATAATTTCTCGGGCACAAGACAAACGCCGACTACACATCGAGTGTTCACTGATATCGAGTTGTCGTAGAATTTACGGTTTTCCACTCAATAATAAGAGAAAACCCGTCGCAGTCGTGGTTGTCGTCCTCGTGGTCGTCCTCGTCGTAGTCTCGGTGTCGTCGACGGTGGGACGTACCAATCCGTGAGAGAGTTCTGCAACCGAAGGGATGAACTAGCACCCGAGGGATGATTATTTGGTGGGTCTCCGGGATTGAATCCGCGTTGGAGTGTACTTGAGGGTGCGACCGACCGGCTGTCCTACTGTGAGAATGAGACCGACGGCTCGGCTTTTCATCTACGCTCAGCCTTTCTCGTACTTTAAAGCTCTTTATCTAACTGCGAATAATCCGACAATTTTCCGTGTCACTTGGCTTCGCCAGTGATCCCGGTAAATCATCATTTTTCTTCTTCGTCTTCCTCTTCCTCTACCTCTACCTCTTCCACTACTACTACTACTACTACTACATCACTATTATCAATATTATTATTATCACCATAATCTCTTTACTATTTACTGTCGACTCGTTCTCTCAATTTAATGCAGCGAATGGCAAGACTTAAAAGTAGACAGACACGGATAGACGGGTATATATCTATACATTTATATATACAGGAGATTAAGTAAATCAGTCACAGGTTGTTGAAAGACGTTACACGATTCTATTTAACAGTGCGCGTCGTTTGACGGGGTTTATTGGAGGGTGCAACAGGTCGGGTTAGAGTGGAGTGTGTTCTCTCACCACCATCATTAGTCAACGTCACCACCCGACTACTCTGTGTACCTCCGGTTCGCCTACTCGCGCTCACTCGCTCTCTATGTTTTCCACTCTCTGCTATGTCTTTATCTCACTCGCTTCCACACTCTCTCACTCTCTGTATCTATTACCAGCATAACGTCGACTACACTAAATCGCCCGCGACGCCTCTACCAGTCGGTCATGCATGCCGCTCTGCAGCCCGAAATCACGACTATACTCACCTAATATAATACTCTCTACACACACATTATATAGACGTAGATATACCTATTGTCTATATATCTATATCTGTACAACACATATATAATACGCATTCTCTCGTCACCACGCGGTTAAACTTGCCAAAGGATTGATAATCGTCTCACTCTGAGTAAATCCACAGCACTATGGCTACAAACTATATCCTGTGATAAACCACCTCCAACGGTATATATTCCATGCAACAGCACATATTGTCGAGAGCAATAATTGCAAATTCATGCATGCAGACTATGTACCGAGCAATACACTCAACACTTAAATATTTATGACAAAGACGCGTTCAGGAGGCTGAGGTCTCGGCGCTTCCTTTGTATCGGGATTATTTCACGAGAGACTAGTGTACTAGTATAGTCTACTCTAAGTGCGTTTGTTTAAAGCCCCATCGCCTCAGGCCAGAACATCCGAGTTGTCGAGAAGTATTCTTGGTTACCGGTTTCCGAGGTAATCCCCATAGGATCCCATTGTTGTTGCCCACGTGTGAATGCGCGCGAGCTTTACAGTTTCAATCTTTTATATACATATACATTTACACATCCAGAGAGTCTGTTTTGAGTTGAACTGTTTCTCTTTTCTTGCCGTGTGTTGCTGCTTCTGCTGCAGTTGGCTCTTTTACAGACACCGAGATCCTCCTGTGTGTTACCCCTTTTAACAGAACGAATAAGCTCTTTCCAACAAATCCACCACCTCATTTAGTAAGCTCAAGGATTAGCGCGAAAAGCCTTAGTCTTGTGTCGTGTAACGTCTGACCACGTACGCGACTCTATGGTAATTCTCAGTCGAAACCCTCGCGGAATATAATACACTGACTTTTATCTGGTTCTGGTTTGGGTCAAATGGGATGATAGCCCTTCGCTTGAATAATTATTTATTAAAGCACTCTAGTGTGTCGGGTCGTGTGTTGTGTGGGTGATGTCGTGTGTAGAGTATTAGATGGTACACCAGCCCAGCACATGTGAGTCGTGTTGCAGAGGTTACCGAGCAATCTCGGTGGCGTTTATAGGAAGAGATCGAATCGGCTTGTGAGTTGTCTGACCAGCGTCGGTGGTGCTGTGCGGCAAGGTTGAAAGCCGCTGTCAACATCTCTCAGTGGGCAGCGCTGTCCAGCTCGCAAACCTTGTTATCAACCACCAGCCATTAGGGAGGGACCCAAGGCGACAAAATGCCGAGCAAAGTGCCATCTTTCCCAAGTAATTATGATCCCCATGCTTGAACGCTCTAATACCAGCTTCGGCACTTATTTTTTTTTTACTTTTCCCTTTTCACTATTATTATTATTATTTTACTTTACTTTTTTTTTGTTCCTATAACTTATGTTGGATCTTTCATGACACTTTTACCGGATTTACAAACACCAGCTCGACTGAGAGAACGAGGGTCTGTGTGTTGCTATCACAAGCTGTTTGGCGTCATCTCTCTAATAATCATAACGATTTTATTGATTGTTAAATAAATATTGACGACTCTGAATCGGAGTGGCAGCGGCAGGCGAGCAGGCGGTGGGCATTAAAAAAATTGCCAAAGTGGATGCACAAATCATCGAGTGAAAACGTTGAACCGGAATTGTGTGTACTGACGATGTATGCGTAAATTTAGGGGTAAAGAGAGTTGAGGGAGTATCAGGGACCCGGGGCCAGGGGCTAGGGGCCGGAGAGTATGAGAGGAAATGACAGGAGTGTGGGTGGCATTTGCAGTAACAAAATGCGAAACGCCGTACGCGTTAATTCCCGTCCATAAAAGCCATCGACAAATCAAACCTCCGACATGATTCACTGCCGACATAAATACAACTAGATCAGTTTGCTGTTGTTGGTACGTGCCGGGTGGATATGACCGATAGGTGTGGAACAACCACCACCATCATTTTATGTACATACAAAGTCTACACCAACCATTCTTCTCATATCTGTATACATATATGTATACATTTAGCACGTTTGCAGTATTGGTGTTTCCATTTGGTGTTTAGTTTGGGTGTGGGTCAACTCACATCTACTCACATCTACTGACATCTAATCGACATTGTCCGGACAAAATAACGACGGTGATGTTGAGCCATACTACTTTATTCTTATGTTATTTTATTTTTTTGGGTGTCAGCTTTATCGGCGGGTCCGAAAGGTCACCGACAACTAAGCAGGGTGTTAGAAGTATGGCGGGCTTTAAAGCTCGAACAGAGCAGTAGTAACAGTGGAATTGTGAAAGAAACGACGGTGGTCGAACTACGACGAGCTGTAAGTTCTCTGTGTCCCTTATACTGTTTTATACTTACACTAGCACTGTTTGCCACCAGCACACCACTACCCTGTTAGTTCCCTACTTGGAGAGAGGCCCATAAAACCAAGTGGGGTGGAATAACAATAAACTATCCGTATAAATCTTTGCCGAGGGACACGGAGCTGCTACGATAGCGTGCCCGATTATCTCGGAAAATGCGTTTTCTTTCGCGAGACTCACGGCAGAGTAAGAGAGATTGAAGGCGTGTGGTTGCTACTAAAGTCGTGGATAGGAGCTTTGCAAGAAAAAAAATTAAAATTACGATCGAGACTCCCGTTTTTTACGTCTTGCTCTTTTTATTTTATTTAAGCACAATGTCTGTTAATGAAATACTCGAGAAATTAGGTTACTAAATTTTTAAAATAATGTTAATTTATTCACAGACATGATAAATTAGTTTTTTATTTTTTAAATTAAAATATATGCATATATATATAAATTATAATTTAATGCTGCAAATATTTTTTTATTACGCATATTTATTGCAGTATTTTGTAAAACGATAAAAAGTGATTGTGCGCTGATAAAATATTATAAATAAATATATTGTTGATTTATTGTATAGAAACAGCGAATGCGAAGTTCAGCTACAAACGAATGAAACGTTATGGGAAAATTATAAAAACAGAATGGGCAACAACACGTCAGCTTCGATCGCAAAACTACCGCGAATAGTTCGGGCTGGTATAATATGCGGCGGCATGGTGACCGTGATTTATAGACGCGTGATATTTTGATACACACAATCGCACAGAAGGGTCGATCGTCGAGCTCAACCGTTAAAAGGGGAAATGCCGCTTGGCTCAGTAGAGGGCGCGATCAAGAGGGCGAAAGAGTTTTCCCTGTGGTTCTGTATGGATCCGATTCTGGGTAAATGTAAAGTCGAGAGTCGAAGTAAAAATGAATGCTCCTGTACTTCTTGCTCCTGCACAGAGCACACAGCAAACTCTATCACCGCGGCTCCATACTACAGCACACACCCTACTCAGATATCGCCAGGAGAACGAGAGTCACTTATCTCGCGCTCCGTAAATAATAAAAAATATAGACATTACGTGGCAGTATATCAATGCTGCTTGGCGTTCAGTTCACTTTGCGTTTAAGATAAACTCACCGGCGGCGGTGTCGAGTCGAGAAAAGTGAAAAACCACATTCTCTACTGTCCTCCCCCCTCTTTCCCTTCCACCCTTCCACCCGCACACACACACGCTTGTTTCGATTTATTTCGCGCTCCCACACCCCTTCGGTGGTTTAAATTTAATGCACCTGTATATCATCCGCGAAATAATAATTTAAAGAATAAAATTAAAACAAAATAAAAAAGAATAATTTATTGTAAATAAATCAGGGATTAATCGACAAGTCATTATTCATTAATTTGGTTTTGTCGCCTGGGGTGTGTATATTTAATTCAGAATTTTGTAAAGGGATTTGGAGCTATTGCTCAATGGTTAGACGAGGATTCTAGACCGGAGGCGACCATTGTTCTTGTACGCGTCGTTCACACACACTCCTGCTGGCACTCCCGTCGATAATTTTCGTCCAACTCGGGTAAAATAAAAATGAGGAAATGTGCTGGTGGGAGTCTTGTAGAGGAAAGGTGTAAATGTGTGTAAGTGTGGGTGCATGTGTGTGTGCTCTTATACCGCGACGATGGGCGTTCTGCAGAATATACACGGACATGAGAAATATTTTCACCCGGGTGCGACGACAATCGTTTGCCACCGCGAAACAGCTCTCCGCCTTGCGCCTGAGAGTGTCCTGGTCATACTTCTTTTAATGTAATGTCCGAAGCCCATTTTCAATACTCTATCATCGGGTTTTTTCAATTTATGACGCATAGAAATACATGACCAGTAACCAGGTATATATCACCAACACACACACACACACACACACACACACACACACACACACACACACACACACACACACACACATCCTACTGTTCTTTCCGTCGAGTAGTAAAGTCCAAGACAATCGTACAAATTTAATTTATTTTTATATATTTTTTCGCTCCTCTTATTGTATTTCATTTTTTTTTTACATTTCATTAGTCTCACGAAGGAATATTCACCGTCTAATTAAATATGGATGGCGATATTCAGGCGAAGCCGACGGAGCGGCGTTAACCCTTTTCGCGGCAATTAGCACGGGAGTCTCGTTTACTCTTGTTGCTTTGCTGAAAGTAGAAAGAGAAAATGTAGCCTTGCTTGGATTGTTTCATTCCGCCTAATATCGCCTTGTAATATTCGTTGCCGGGTGTTTCAAATTGTTTCTTCGTGTGCTTTTCTCCTTCTTCTTTCTCCCTCTCTCTTTATCTCCCAGTCATTAAGATGCACCCAACATATCCTACATGCTGCACTCAAAATTTCATCCCCTTATTAATTTATCAAATTTTTTTTTTTAATATTTATTTTTATCTATCGTTTATTTAAATGTTTTATTTTAAAATATTTTCTCGCATTACTTATGGGTCATTTCTCATTGACAGGAAATGAAAGGACTGCTACTGCTACTGCTGTTGCTGCTAGTGCTGCTGCTACTGCAGTGTACTGATTGCCCGGCGTATTGGTCGAATTATTCAAACGTATCAGAAGCATTCACTCATGCGGATACTCTCATCATCATCAACAATTACTCACCCGGTAATTCAAAAAATATTTAGCCTTTGTTTTGTTGTATATTATTGTTTACGTTTTTCATCTGCGGGCACCTCTATTTGACACGACCAAAAAAATTATCTCTCGCTACACCTCAATGCAATTTGCCCCCTTACCGTCATCGCTATTTCAACGTAACATACACACACACACACACACACACACACTACTGCCAATATTTATACTATTATATTTTTAATATATATGTATATATACAGTCGCAGATGTATGACGAGCAGAGAGTTTTGATGTACTCGTTGGAGGCGCGCGTAATAATTTGTTCAGACCAGTAGTTGACGTGTGACAGGTCTGATGCGTGCCAACACGTGACATCTGTCAACTCTGAATGTTTCCAACTGCAGTGACTGTATGACAATCTGACGGGTAGGGGACGACGTCACACTCATTTTAATTTCGTTCAGTGAAATTTTATCCACTTTTGGGCTTTAGCTTTATCTACTACTGCTCCAACTCTGTTTAAGTCCATGACAAACAGAGTAAGCGATATAAAATAATTATTGGACGGGTTTTCCTATTTTTTAATACTTTTTTTCGTGTGTGTTCCAGGTGCAGATGTGAGTCCGTAAAATATATAGAGGAGACGATATGGATGAAGCTCAAGTGTAAGAGTACGAGAGCACCCCAGTTATTTGTCACGGTAAGCGCACTTTCTCGCAGTATTATTTCCCACAAAGTGTTATTAACTGCTCTCATATTTCGACTTTTTATATTTTTTATTATTATTATTTATTTTTCCAACCCACTGGTTTTTTTGCTTTTTTGTTTATTTTCTTATTCGGACTCGCTTTAAAGTGGACGTGAGTATTTATATGCAGAATGTTTTATTATTATTTTTCTACGTCTTTTATTTTTTTAATCGTTAATAGCGTCCGTTCATTTTGGCGCTAAGCACCGTGGTCACAAGTAGTTATTTAGCTTAAATTTAAACGCGAAAAACACGCGGCTCGCGTTGCAAATGCCGAGTAAACTAAACATCACCAGAGTACTGAGAGAAGCGAATATACGTGAATGCAGAGAGGACAGGGAGAAGCTGCGATGAGAGTGAGCAGAAGGGTAGTTGGTGGTGTTGTTGCTGTTTCTGCTGCTGGTCCTGTTATATAGTACAATGCAAAAGAGCACACTATTACCTTTGCACACGGTTGAATAAGTAAATTCTCGGTAGGACGACAGGAGGAATCCGAAAGCTTGGTGAATTCTCTCTTAAGCGCGTTTAATGTTTGCATCCCTCGTGAGCTGAATTATTTATTTCATTTTTATTTTCAGTCTTTTTGTCGTTACTCCTCGTTGTTACCTTTTTTTATTACATCGTCTTTTTACTTTTTTCACCACACTTCCCGTTAACCGAAAACCAGCCGGCTGATTTATGAATTTAAATTCACACCAGTGTAACAAAACCCTCAGGCTTCTTCTCTCTCGCGGCACGGCGGGATCACCCGCGATTCTCACGCAATTTTCATTTTTTATTTATCACATTTACTGTAAAAGTATACATTTTGTTTATTGATAAATATCCGAAGAGTGAACCCAGCAGTATCGGCAGCCTCGGCAAAGCGTGACAAATGAAGCATCACGGCTCACTAAATCCACGTTTTTACTGGGCACTCTTAGCTCCTCAAGACAGCCCACTATCGGTTGTTAAGAAGAACTAAATAAGAAAAAGATCGGTGCTCTACGTGCCATCGTAGTTCATTGTCCACACTCACAAACACACTTCCTCTGGTGATTGATAGTCTTCTGATTCAGTCAGAGTCCACAAGCTCGCATTTTCCAGTTGATGTGCTCATCGTTTATCATCTTCAGCAAGACTCCGCAGAGTTATATACACACTCGAGTCAATATTTTTCTTCTCATAAACCAGTATTCTTGGTCATGTAGTCTATTTGTAAAAGCCACAATCGATTGGATTTCCTCCCGCACCCTGCACCCCCTTTTGCCTCTGCTCTTGCCGTAATACCTTCGGATAGCGAAAAATTTACCTCAAAGTTAATATTTTCCATCAAAATTGTACTTTATGCAGAACATCTACATTTATTTTTTTTTTATCATGTATAGGTGGATATTTGTGTCTACGTGTGTTATTTTGTTTGAGTAGAGTACCAGCGGAATAATCCCCGACAAACTAAGTACCATAACGTGGATGAGAAAGTAGAGAGGTGGATTCCTGTTCAATTAGAATTTTTTTAGTTGGAAATAAACATTCGTTTCTTTAACACGTGGCATCGTAACGCGGTGGCGGTGGCGACGGGAGTCAAGTGGAAAGAGAGAACAGTGTACACGAGTGGTACTGGAGCTATGAGAACAGAGTATCAGAGGGAGTAGAGAGGAAAAGAGAACCGGGTAGTAGATATGAGTGGAAAGGGGTGTCCATGAGCACCGGGTAAGTAATTAACGACGCGTTTATACGATATCGTTTGCAAGAGAGGGCCGTGCGGGCTGCTGGCACCAATGAAGAACCCTGCTAATAGCGAGTGCTAACGGTGATACTTCTGAATGTTCCCTGGTCCTCTCCAACACCACCTACGCTATATACAATCGCTATATACGCTCTTGGTTCTCTTGCTTTCTCGCAAACTACTGGTGATATCAGTAATACTGATGCTAGTAGACCAGAAAAGAGAAGAGAAGAGAAGAGAGGAGAAACGAAAGAAGAGACCAAGCCATGACCCAGCTCCCACCGATTCTTCCATTAATTTTTGCTGAGCTCGAGACTAGTTAATATGCATTAAAAAGGGTTAATAAAACGCCTCGTTCGAACTTAATGTGGATTTGAGAGGCTGCCTACTCTTCGACACCTACTATGTATAATACGTACCACGTTGTTCAGCATTCACCCCATCTGAAAATTAAACCCTCGAAGACTATATCTATACACCATAATTCACAATTCATTGCTCAATATTATAGTTCCCATCTAATAAGATCTAATAGACGTAGTATTTTTTTTTTCTTTTATTTACTGCTAATTATCGGACGCTATCTAGTGATTGATAAAATTATTATCTCGGTAACAATAACCGTCGCATTAATTTCAATAAAATGAATTGTAAAAAATAATGTAGTAGAGATAAAAAGTTTTTATGGTGTTTAAAAATATAAATCTAAATTTTATCATCCAGAAGCTCAATTGTGGTTAGCAAGGGTTAGGACTACGAGAACGATAACGAGTAGAATGTATAAGAGGAGTGTCAAAGAGAAAAGACGCCGGAGGATCTGTGCGACGGGAGTGGTAACGTTGGTTGTAGGTAACGGGCTCGGATAGTCGCAAATCACTTTAACTGCTTGAGAGAAGCAGTTTGGAGCCGCTAATGGTGTCAAGTGTCTCAGATACCACCGCGGTGCTAGTGGCTTCGGGGCCCTCAATGGCTCGGGTTGTCTTATACGTGACAAACACGATACGAGTCATCATAATCGAATTCACAACCATAAATCAGACTAGTCTCGTGTTTATCCATTCTAACGACAGTAATTAACCACCATAAAGTACGACAACATTTTATGGATCTTCGACGCACGTTGGTGCTGTAGATGGTCCGAAAGCTTGATAATGCGCTGCGGATGTGGACCGAGCAAGTACCAGGCTAGTGTGTGACGGGGTGAAGGTGGATATATAACAGACTGGGTACAATGTCCAAGTGAGAGAGCCGAGCTGGCGAATGAGTATCCTCTGCTCTCAGTGTTCTCACTGCACACAGCGGTGTCCGCCATCCGTTACATCTATAAATCTAAGATAACAATATTGCCACCCCTACGGGCTAGTAATGAATGTTTGTACAGCAACCATTAGCGTCGACGGGGTGCTGCGCTCTACGACGCGACGACGCGCTTATTCTGCCTCCGCAAAACCATTTCACGCATATGGGACTTTAGCTTGTCGAGTCGTTTGCGTTTCTCTCCCGTTACCGTTATAACGTTCACTATTTATACCTATATATCCATAGATATATTTATAGTCAAGTATAGTCGTTAAGAGTTCTTATTTTTGGTCGTCAAAGAGAAATATACAGAGCGGTCATTCAACATCAGCTATTTGATGCGATCTATCATCATGATATAATGTGTTGTAGTGGCTGGTAATAAAAATGCCGTAGAAAAGCGGAGATATCACGATTCACCTGTCGAAAGCTCGAACGAAACCAAATACAGGCAGTTACATTTAGTTACAGACACAATAAATATTTCGTAAAAAATGCTAACGATTTGTGCCACTAGTTTAACCGTGGCAGGTGGAAAACTCCGTTTGTATGTATGTGTGGATAAAATAAAAGGGGAAGAGGACTCGTTCGCGTCCGCCGGCGTTTGAAATCGACATGAGCGGACGGTGCAAAATTTATTTATTATTTTTGTCGTGCAATTTTGTATCTCGTGCCCAACTGTGGTAAAATTAAATTATTATTTTACCGATATAAATTAACTCGTGTGTGTACAAGTGCGGATATTTTTATCTACATCTGTATCTATATAAATATATATATATATTTATATAAGTATACATTCGTATCGATATGTATATTTATAATATTGGATATAGACGCACGCGTGCGCACATGAGTGCTTTAAATTTTCCACAAATGAATATTTATATTTTCCATTGAATTACTCTTTCAGAGTAGCGTAACGGTGGGCAACATAATATGCGAGAAATTGAAATATATTCAATGAATTATTTTATCGAATAGTTTGTTGCCCCCACGCGCATCGCTTTTATTTTTATTTCTCCTTGAAAAATACATTACACACATATTATTTTTATTCATGCGTGAATATACCAATATTTGTGCAGTATAACAATAAACAAGAGGTTTATAATGATAATAACTCTAGAGGATTTATAGCTGAATAATATAGTTGACAAGTTAACACGTGAGTGGCCACGTGTGGCTCCTTGGCGCGTTTTAGCCGTTGAAAATAGACTCGCGATATTAGGGAAGGTAACCACAGTTTATTGGCCAGCAAGTCTGGAGTCTGATACAGCCGCGTAATATTCAGTAATAACAATGATTTGGTGTGTGGGGCTGTTCGCTGGCAGTCTCTTGCCTCAACCCTCTAGTCCGACTCTCACTCTCTCACTCTTTCATTTTCCATAGAATCCCCGCGCACAACTATATAATATGATATGATACTCTGCCCTGCTCTTACTCACACACTACAAGTGGAGCAAAATTGTGGCGCGCCGGAGAGAGCTAACTCGCCGTGAGTTAAACGTTTAATAAGCTTAATCACGCGACAGATCCGTGAGATACAACTTGCTTCGCTTCGCCACCAGCCGCTGAATCGTTAGCCCCTCTGCGTTAGCTTCATTGCCAGCTAACTAGCCATCCTTCTCTCTTCCACTCTGTCTCTCCCTCTCTTTGTCCTCTACACCATCTGCTGTTACTATTTTACCGATGGCTCTACGAATGTTACGGGTAGTCCTTTCGTTATACAGCAGCGGTCTATTACCGCACAGCTATTAACAGAAACTGTTTATTGCCACTGAACAACTGAATAACGTTATTCACGAGAGATGTGTGATTGCAGCAGTAGCAGCAGCAGCAGCAGCAGTAGCAATAGCGCCGGCAATACCACCAATCAGATCCATTGCCGAAGTGCTTGTAGTCTTTTACTTCTCACTCTCTTTTTCTCTCTCTCTTTCTCTTGCTCTTGCTCTTGCTCTCTATTTTGCGATGAGTGGGGAGTATAATTGCTAGTGAGAGTCCTGCATAGTTTGATTTATCTGAAACTCTGATTCAAGGACCGCCGTGACACCCTCCCATCTTTCCTTTATTTTGAATAGCGGTCCCAGTAAGTCAGCCATTCGGGCAACTCTCTTGTCGGTAGACGCGCTTTCGCACCTCAGTTATAATAGGTCGCACAAACCCAGCCTCAGTTACTTCGGTCGTTCTCCTTGTCGTCTGTAATTCGGTATAGATTAACGGCCATTCCGTCCATTGAATCTTGGAGACCGATTGTCTTCCTTTTACCAAATAGAAGTAAAGAGAATACGCGAGAAAACGATTACGTCTCCTCGTTGAGCGTCAGCATTCTCCTAGATTTCCTTATACATATGTATATATATATATACAGACATCTATATAAGTCTTTAATGTCCTTCGCGAATAGTTACCTCACATTGGGTCACATTGATCAAATTGGTGCGTCCAACAATGAATAGGAGGACTATTCGAGGATTCCTAGTTGAAACTTAAGCTTCGAGTCGTCGATTTCCGGGCACGCGACTTAAGAACCGTCGATTTATCTTGGCTGTCACAGTACGCTCTGCACTCTCCTCTGGATATAAACGGTGGACTAAGCGGACTTTGCTGGCTGTGGTGACTTGTGTGATATGTTGAGTTGTTCAATTCTTGAAGTAACTTTGTTATAATCCTCATTGTTTCCCTCACACTGCTGTCGTCAATTGGAAAATGTAACATGAGAGCTATTACCTAATAATAATGTATGGATACTCACCACTGCATTGCACTTACACGGCAATATAATGGAAGTGACAAGCATAATTTAGCACACCCTCGTAACCGTTGTCATAAGTTTGTAGTTTGAGGAATTAACATACACGCTTTGAGTTATGTTAGAGTACACACCCACACAAGAGCGCGTGCCTTCTCGAAATACCTCAAAGAGTCGACGCTGCCGGGTCTGTCGTCCACTCATCCGACGATTAGACTCAACGAGATAATTAAGGAAGACGGTCGTTGGTGCGCTTCTGCTTCTACTTCTACTTGTACTTCTGTTTTAGCTTCCCCGCTCCCCCCAGTCCTCCTGTGTCTCGGTCCGAACGAAATTTTCCTACAACCTATAATGGACCGGGGAATCCTTCTGGAAAGCTTCTCAACCCTCGGCACATGCATATTTAACGAGTTGCTGAGACCGCAGGCATATACGAGTATACGAAAAAGGGAAAAGACGATTCTCACGAGGCCGTCGACACTCAGTTGGCCCTCGAGCTTGTCCGGAAATTGCTCAACTTTTCCTACGACGAATAAGAGATTACTTTTCCCAAGCACTAAAATCGGAATATAAACCTTTTCTTGGATCTTGTTGTTGCTCACTGAAAGTCTTATACTGCCGGCACTACTTTTGCTGCGACTGCGAGTCCTGGAACGACAATTGAAATCGAACTTGCAAACCCACCTCGTTACGTGATACTTTGCTTTGTAGTATCTCTATACAGACTCGGCTGGGTTTAGAGCCAGACTGGAGTTCGCTACGTGAACTCTAAGAGAAACCAATTTATACACATATTTACTGGTGCTATAACGCAGTCGAATAGGTGCGTCCGTCTTGGAAATAACAATCCAGTACTTTTATATTGTTATATTTAAAACTAAACTTTGTGTATTTAACTTTTATCGTTTGAGTAGTTTGAGTTTACAAGTGTGATTTTAAAATTGAGAACCGAAAGCAGAAGAATATTAAATGAAAAATAAATAATGATTGTTAGTAAGGATAAAAGGAAAGGATAAAATGTGTGCTGAAGGTGCTGAGCAAAAATTAAGTTATATTTATGTGGACGTCAGACTACACGAGGGAGGAAAGTCTTAATGGATGCATTAAAGTAAATGAGTAGTAGTAAGAGGAGTAAGAGGAGTAGTATGAGTAGGATAAGGTAAGGTTGATGCAGAGAGTACCGAGGAGAGACTAGTGACAGAGGAGGTGGCGAGTGTGGTACTCATTCGGCTTGAGCCAAAGAGGAATCATCATTAATTCAGCATGTCTGACAAACGACCGGGTATTTCCACTGGCACGCGGATAAAGGAAGTAGGATTTCCTCAACAAAGAATGCAATTAATTTTTCTTTACCAACTTACACTTGATGCTTTCAATCACTCGTAGCTTTTTGCCGCTCTCAGTTTTTATTATTCTCAACAAGTAAATTGAAAAACTAGAGCAGCCAAAGGGTAGCAAAAAAAAAAAAAACTAAAATCAGGTCTATACGAAACAGCGTAAAGCAAATGGAAATAAAGTAAATAAAATCAATATAAACTGTTACAAGTTGTAAAACCTCAGGCGCGTATTACGAATGTTTTTATTGTGGACAAAGATACGCATCCCAAGGGAGCACGAGATCTTTTTTGTCCCCTCGGCTGGGCGCAAAACCCTATTGACTTTTTCAGAGAACCGATCATTCGACGAATCGCCGATAGATCACCAGCTGACGTGCTGTATAACGGGGTCGCATTCAAGTACCACTCGGTGGGCTACTGTCGGAACCCACTCTTTGTATAGTAAATACTCTGGTATAGTACAGTATAGTGTGTCGTTAGATATACAGAGGGAATGGGGCCAGAGGGGCTGCTCACTTTCCCAGTGAGTGAGTGAGAGGCGGAGGAGGTGGTGGAAGAGGAGACACACGCAGAGAGGGCGAGAGGGTGAGAGGGTCACACGTAACGGCCGAGCAGCATTGATACGGCCGGATCACAGCCACCGGACCAATGTATTTTACTGCCTGAGGCTTAGCGCTATCGAGGCACGCAGTCACCCGCCATCACTCTGTGCCCGGTATGTAGTGACGGTAATAGTCACTATATCATTGGCTCTTCGTAATACCCTGGTCTACTACCCCCCACCTCTTTGTAATGTTCGAAATGAAAATGAATGTATTTCGGATAGCGATAAATACTTGCCGATCCCTCGGACTACTCCACCACACCGACTACTTCCCTTCTCGTGCGAAATAAACAGGTGATCGTAATAGCGGGATCACTTTTTCTCTTATCAAATCACCTCACCGGTTTATTATTCCTCTAATTTACGATGACTTCCCGAACCTTACTCGGCTATTAATCTTCGTCCCCAAAAATAAAAACCAGACGGGAAAAAAATAAATAAAAAAAAAAGCAAGTTGAGTAACTGCGATTGCGAGTTAACTTTTTTCCGCTAGTGGCAACTCTGAAAACATTTACATTTAGAGTCGTGTAATTAATTCTTATAAAAGTATAATAATGATATAAATTACTGATCACTATAATTAATAAAAAGAAGCAGGATAGTATTGTGCGTCAATAAATAATTGTTAATTTATAAGTTTTTGTGTGTTTACACTTTGGATATGGATAAAAAGTGATAATAATAATGTTTTGTAATTTTGAGAAAATGAATTTATGAATAGAGGATAAGATAATTCATTATGACTGGGTTAGTTTCAATGCGCAATGACTCACAGGAGAATGATTTAAAGTGCGATTACAAGAAAGCGTCGTTTACGTACATCTCTTGTCTGATTTTCTTGTTCACTTGGTTGGTCGTTTATTCGCAAGCTAGCTGGATCTGTGTGCAGCCCCTCAAACTCGTGTTTCTCTTACGCTAGCCCGAGCTGAGTCTCTCTTGCACTCTGTCGTCCTCGAGATGTCGCGGTTCTAATTTATGTGCACGGGCTACTTCCCGTTTGCGGAGAACGCTCGCGCTCGTCGTACCAGACAGCACTACCAGCAAAAGCAGACTCTGGACGGAGCAAGGGTGAAGGTACGTCCCTGGAAGATATCTATGTATCCGTCGCGGCGTCACGACGTCTCACTAAATCTGGTGCTACGTGTCTGAGCGCTGTGCCACCACCGGGTAAATCAACCCGAGTTAACTCCGTCTCATCCGACACGCCGTTTCGAGCTTTCCCCGCCGCTGACAAGAGCATCCTCGTGCTTCTTCTCTACTAGCTCCTTTACTCCCACTTGCTGTTGCTGCTGTTGCCTCTGCTGCTGGAACGAGCTAAAGAAAAAGACAATTTCCGCAAAAGCTTACTCCTCCGGGAACCGTGAAGGATTTCTTCCGTGTTGAATCAGAGGATAGATATCACATCGAGACACGTACCAACGAATTTATTTACAATTTATGCAAACAGCTGATAATATTTTTAAATAAAAAATTTATATTATTTATTCTTAATAATACAACAAGACGATAAACTTTAATGTAGCAAAACAAATAACAATAAATAAAATAAAGTAAATAGAGTGAATACGTCGGAAAGGAAACCGTGAAGATTTTCACGAATGTCCCTGGGGATGTGGGAATCGAATAGACCCGAGGCTTAAGACTTCCAGCGGACAGCCCGGATTGATCCACAGCAGCATTACTTCTGGTTAGCCGCCGAGCACAACGATGTTAGTCTTCATTCCTCTCTTGTTCCTCCGTCGGTACAGTGTGCGGTTACGTCTTCTCACTTGATTGCGTCTAGTTAAAGCCAAACCAGTCTCATCACTCGCTCAACCACCTACATTATTTGTCTTTCTATTTTAAGAGTTAGCGAGTGAGGGGATTGCCTGCCGTCGATTTGTTTCTTTTACTTTGCCGGGAAGTCCCTCAGCAAGCCGGCAAATTAAATCGTTATTTAAATTTTAATTCGGTCAACCAGTCATCAGACTTTTTTTTTTATTCGCGATGTGATGTAAGAAAGAAAGAAAAAAATGCTCAGAAATAGATGTCTGGTAACACTTTTGCATATCATAGGATATGTTAGTCGGTATAGGAACATGCTGGCAACGTACATGAAATCCGATCGTAATTTGAACCGCAGCCCACTGTACCTGCTAATCCATTCATACGGTCTATGCTCTCTCACTCTCACTCTCCCTCTCTCAGTTGGTATGGATCGGTGTGGGACGTACATAGAGGCCGGATATATCGGCCGGTATTTCAGCCGCCATGCGGAGGTAATGGATTCAGAAACGCGGCGGACACCGCGCCCCGTGTTAATAACAATCCATACTTATTGCCCGCATATTTTACCGATCCCCGTGCCTGCCGCTTGCTACTGACTATATTACAACATATGGAGAGCATAAACTTTTATGGTTACCCTTCTGCCGACGCCCCCTTTTTTCTCCACTTTTGCTTGCTCCCATCCTCATTTCTCCTTTCACTATTTTATTTTACCTTTTTTCTCTTTTATTATTAGTATTATTTTTTATTCCTCTACTTTCACTAATTACGCCACCGGCGCTGGAAAGACCCAGTTGAATAACCTCCCACGGATCGTAGATACCGCACAATTACGTTGGATCTAATGGTGCGGACGGTCCATGTTGTCTCTCTCAAGTTTTCTCGAGTGAAAAAAATTTTAAACTCTTTATTTCCCATTATTCTTTGTCAATTTTTCTTTATCTCAACTCTTATTACTGGAACTATTATTATTTAAATGTTATTAACAATAAATTCAGTTGAATGTTTTATATGAACATGAATTATGGGTTTAAAAGAGTTTTTAATGACTCGAAAAGTCTCACTACTGTAACTACGTCAGTTGAGATAAAATTGCTCAAGTATGCGGTGAAGCATCGAAAACGTGTCGTCGTCGAGTTCGCGGTCGTATATTATCGTAAGCTGCCCGTCTCTGAGTAGTGCTGAGTATGGCGCCATAGACAGCAGTACCAGTTCCAGCACCCCCAGCAGTAGAAGAACAAGAAGAAGAAGAAGAAGAAGACTCGGCAGCAGATATAGTAGCGAAGGAGGGTGGGGGTAAGAGTAAAGGATGAAAAAGAGGCGGTCGAGGTCACGCTCGAGGACACTGAGAGAGTAGTAGACTTCGAGTACGAGTACGACTAGGAGCAGGACGGGGACAAGGACGAGTGAGGACACGCAGGGAGGAATGGCTGTTTGGTGGGGCCGAGCAATGAAGTCTGTCACCCGATGATGAACGCTCCGGATGTAAACCTGACGAGTGACTCCGGCCACGTCTTCGGCTACGACCATGCTGCTGCAGACTCGTACATCACTTTTATTACCACCGACTAGGACAGAGTTTGTGATTCCTCGTACACCCAAGACGCCCGAGATTTAACTCGACGAGCATTTATCCTATAAATTACGATTTTCATTTTCAGAATCACATGTACGGGTATATTTGTTAATAATTATAATAATAATAATATAATTAATGTGATTGCTTTTAAACGATGAGAACTATTTGGATGTGAACAATCGCGGCGTGTCGACAATAATGTGTGAGCTTAAATCATAATTTGGTTAACGTGGAATGTTATGTCGATGCTCGGTTGCTCTGTACGGGTACCGGGCGTATCTCTCTAACTGCAGACAGAAGCAACCCTACTACTACTCTCCATTACTCTCTATTTCACCACCGTACTATCACTTACCCACTCATTCACTCACTCACTCACTCACTCACTCACTCGCGCTCACAGTTCTCGCAGTGTTGAGTGCATGTGTGCGTGCGAGGGATTATAAATTGTCGGCCAATGAGTGGCTTCCATTTGTTATCGCTGCCGCTGGCACGGCGATTAGGCGATCCGTTTGTTGATTTTCACCCCATGAAATATCGCGACCTCATTATTACCAAATAATTATTTACACCGACTTAACACGCGGCCTGTACATTTTTTAAATTTCTATTCAATCAGCCGACGCAAGTACACACGATACTACACAGTCTACAGAGTATGCACAGTAGTAGAGAGTGAGTTTGGACCGACGAAAATTTATCGGATGGCTGGGCAAGAGTCTTACCGTCTTAAATTAACCCATGGACGTCCCTTAATGGCATCCCTCTTAAGGGAACGGACGTCGGCGTCGCGCATTCATCTCGTTACTAACGGGGATGACGCTGCTGCATAACCGTCTCTACTCGGATAATAATTATAAGTTACAAACTTGCCAGGATGGCATTCTGTGGCAGGCTGGTGCTCGTATACAACCCTAGAGGAGTGGGTGGTATACCAGAACCCGGTGAGTGTATAGGTCTCGGCTCGGCGAACGGACACTATCATATTACAGTGTTGCATTAAATCTGCACCGAGTATCGGCAGTGGGACCGAACCGGCTTCTCAACTACTGCTTCACGACAACACAGCCACCCGAAGTAACGCCAGACCTCTTCTTGACTCTCACCACACTGCAAAATGTCCGAGCATACTACAGCCAACCTACATGCCTACGAAATATATTGTCGGTATATAACACGTTGTAAAAGCTGTGAGAGGAGAGCTGAGCTGAGCAGAGGGGAAGGACTTGGCTCGCGCCAGAGGGTGGTGAAGGTGTGCATGCCTGTTTTGCAGAGTCCACGAGAGCTGCGAGCAGTCTATCGTCTACCCTTTACACCCTCATTCTCATCGTGTACCTATATAAAGTACAGAGAGTATATTGTATGTCCGTGGACGTAAATATATATATGTATATCTATATAGGTTACAAGCAGACACAATATTGTGTAGATGTAGGTGTCTAGGTGGTCCTATGTGGAACAAGAGGTTTGCTGGGACAGCAGAGTGTCCCTGAGGCCCCAAGCCACACTCGTATACACGTGCAGCCACTGCTGTTTCTGCATGATCCTCCTGCACGTATATTTCCGACGTCGCACTTAATGCTCGCTTGCAAAATGAGTCGACGGAGGTCCAGAGGAAGATAGAGAGAGAGGAAAAGAGAAGTACGATGAGATAGGCGGAAAAGGATGACCAAGCTATGGAGAAGGTCCCGCGCCGAGTACACCAGATAACTAGTATCGTGGCAGCGTATCGTTTTCATGTACACCAGTGCTATTACTTCAAGGGTACATGAGAATATATGTATACTTATATGTGTTTATTTGTGGGGCAAAGAGATGGACGTATCTCGGTTGATATTACATTTCAGTAGTACCTTTCTCGGCTTCTCTGGATTTATAAATACCCAATAACAGCCTGGGGCCTACACGTATTTTATCTACTTCTCGGAGGGAATAAATAACTCACTGATGTAGTGTCTACAGAATTGTTACATTTTGACTACAATAATAATAATAGTAATGTAAATATTTGATATTAAATGTACAGTGCAGAATCGATACTTTTAAGTAAAAAATAATTTATTTTTAAAAAAATTTAATAGAGGAACTCTTGTGAATCAGTCATCCGGTCGATGAAATATATTCAAGTATTTACGATATTTGACGAGTAAACATTTTCTTGGCTTAGGTCTCCGGTTGTTGCTCGTTCTGTACAACGATAAATCGCGGTTCAATTGCCGTGGCGAATATCGGTTTCGGGCAACTTGCCGTCGAATCACCAGCCGAATCAAACGAGCCGAAAGAGGGTGCACATGAGATTGAGCAAGAGGAAAAATAGTTGTGCGAGTGATATTGCTGCTGCTGGTGCTGTCGGTCGCTGGCTTGGTTGTCGTAACGTACTTCCAATGGGTTGCTGTTGTTGTCGTTGTTGCTGTCGTTGTAGGACTGTACGGGCGTCAAAAGGGTGCAGAGAAAAGCGGTCGTGTGATCGGAAAGAGGAAGAGAGGGTCGCGCGGAGAACAGTAAAAGAAAAAAAAAATTTAGCTTGGCGGCAGGCGTGAACGAGGCTGCGCCCATGGGATCTCTCGGGTTTTTGATAGCACCAGCACACACCAGAGCGAGTGTATCGAGCTAACAATTAATTATTGGTGGCGCTTCAGAGAGCTGCCGGCGTAGTTAAACATTACGCGTTCCATATCTTACCGTACTATCTAATTCCCCTCCTCTTCAGCCAACTGCCGGAGCTTCACGGTACTGCAGTAATCTCGTTTAATTGCTGGCTGTAGACGCGAGAGTCCCGTTCAATTAGTTTTTCAAATAAACATTAGTTTCCTTAACACGCGACGCTATAACGTGCACCAGAAAGAGGATGAGGTGGAGGATGAAGAGGAGGTAGAAGCAGAGCCACTAGACGAGGAGAAACGAGTGACGGTGCGGGGTGTGTGTTCGAGAATACGTTGGTACGTTGGGGGACACAAGAGCCACCTCAACTACCTATAGGATCCAACGACACAGAGGCTCCTATATCGGGGGCGGAGGAAGTGGTATCATTCGGAAGAGAAACAGAGAGAAAGAGAGAGAGAGAGAGAGAGAGAGAGAGAGAGAAAGTGAGTGAGAGCGGTAGTCACGGCCGCGGGGTAAGTAATTAACGACACATTTATACGATATCGTCCTGCAGAAACGAGCCGAGAGCCTGCAGGATCTCGTCTGTATGAAGTGGCTTGCTAATAGGAAGCTATGCGCTTGTCGATAGATACCCAATTCAGTGGCTGACCAGTTTCCTACCGCCACACCAACTATTCTCTTCATCTATACCTCTGCTCTACAACTATTTACTGTTCTTGTATACGTTGTGTAAATCTATACATGTATGTATTGGTATATTGTGTTGATATTACAGCTCTGGAAAGTGTACTCAGTAGTTCTGGTTTCTGGTAGGTGCAATAGAGGATGGGAGGATCGGAATTATTTTCTAAGCGACATCCGTCATCATGTTTACGTGAAACTGCACAGACCGTTTGACAATTATTCCAATGTTGAGTTTGTACCGGCATAAATATATATATGTATATGGACCTATGTGATGATGCGAGGCCGTAGTTACACACTCCCAGGTACCTGGAATGCTGAACTCGTCGTTAATATCGCGACGATAGATCAGCCAGCACTGGTTTAATGTGACTTTCGCCTCGCGGAAAACGCGAGCGCCAGCCGGCTGGTTATGGTGATGTGGATTATTCACTAATATGATTTACGACGTATTACCCACCCCCCAGCCGACCCCCGACGGTCATGTGACTCACAATGCACATAATGTGAGACATAATTTATTAATTTTACTAATGGCCACTGCCCATTATTATTGATTTCGGGCCGCACCTCGTTTCGACATCCCACTGCTGATTTATCTCGGTCGTTATCGGCCCGTTAAATCGCGCACATGAGACTCGTCCAGTTTCTACGCCTAATGCTACCCTCCACCCTGTGTGTATTCTTTTGTTCTCATCTGCACTACAACTTTAATTGCCTACTCTACCAATATATACTGCCCTCGTTCACATTAAGCACACACGCACACACAGTTACACATGTTATATATTTTCACACACAGACGGTGTCTATGATACGGATATAACGACAATTATGTCTGCAATGATATATAATATATTAAATACATGCATGCATGTCTCATTGAATCATTCAAATATCTATATAGAATAATGGGCTAAAGTATCGTCGAGACGTTATCGCCGTCGCCTTCTTGTCCCAACGACCACATTGACACGATATTAAAACATTAAAATAATATATTGCTGAGATTGGGATGACGTTATGGCGAGGGACAACCAGCAGTGGGTTTTCACGCTTGACACACTCTGCCACCAATAACCCCATCTGTACCCCATCTCTGCTGTCTTTTCTTTTTATCTCTCCTTCACCTATACCTTTATCTATATCTATATCTATATCTTTATCTATATCTACGGAACTCAGACTTGCGCCCGAGTTATCGATGTCGTGGCGTGGTTATTACACACATACATACGATAAACACATATGCAGTCAGTGTAAGAATGAAAAAAAAAGAAAAAATAAAGAAATAAAGACAACAGACTTGGTTGTCTTAACCCACAAGATCGGTTACAGCGAGCCAATAGTCCGCGCTGCCATCTGGAGCCACGGCTGGGATATGGATATCTGCTCACACTGGATTCCTCGAGGAGTGTAAGCCGCTCGAACTTGTGTTCCTTCATATTTCGTAAAGCTGTATAGTCGAGGTTGAGGTAGGAATGAGAGGATGAAAGCAAAAAGGAAGATGTGAAAAAGTATAAAGAAAGAGGAACTTGGAAGAGAGACACGGACTCAATATGTGCTCGTCTGTTTGCTTTTCCTCCACTTGGAGCTCCAATCTTAGTTCAGCTCGCGATATTGTGACTTCTTTCCCACAATAACATTTTTATTAAATAGTAAATATGTGTACATTCGTAAAGGCGTTAAATCTGAGCTTCTTGACTGCTTCTAAGATTTATTTACTCATGGAGAAATATTATTTAGCTTTTGAGAATTAATAAAAAATTTTAAGCTGGAAGCTCAGGATAAAAATGAGTTCTCTCGATTTTATTGACTTGTTTTTTTTTTTTTTTTTCATCAGAGTGGACCGAGAAATAATTAAATGGCTTTAAATTTATCGGTAATTGTATTGTAAATAGATGCTTGTAGTTTAAAAGTTTAAGTTTAAAAATAAAATGGTAAATAATTATAACGTCAAAGCAAATTCTGCAGAAGAGGGACTGATAATAGAGTAATTAGCAGTGGCAAAGCGATACACGTTTGAAACGAGAGAAATGTCTGGTAGTCGATTGATCGGTTAATTGAAAGAGACGGCAAGGCGGCGGTGCTGCTGCTGCTTCTGCTGCTAGTAGTGGTGGTGATAATGCTGACGGTGGAAAGTAGAGAAGGAGTATGTAGGAATATCGGATGGAGGGAGCGAAGCTTCGAGTGGCTGTGCTGAACCACCGTTTTGTTGTTACGTCGTGCCTGCCTTTCGTTTGTTTTGACACCCGGACAGCTCTTTCATCTGCGGATGATTACGGACTACTCGCGCAAGTCTAAACAGTCAGGGAAAATCGTGTATTTTGAAATTACTCGTTCAACACCAAAATAATTAGTGCCTTGTAACGCTTGACGGACAGAATGTTGAAGGGAAATTATAGGATCGCGTGGGAAAAGCTATCGAACATCTAACGGCTTCTTCTATCACTCATTACTGGGTTTTCAAAATTAAGATTGATCGAGAAGAAATATGATATTACTTTTTTAATTTCCCGCTAAGAAAATTGAAAATTTAAAAAAAAAGGAAAGTTATTGGTTTCGGTCCGATTTTCAAAAATCGAGTTTTCATCAGATGTCGACGTTTTGAGGTCCTAGGAAGCTACTCTGACTATTCCTGGATGAACGTCCGTGTGTATGTGTGTATGTGTAAACTTTTTTGTTCGACGATATCTTTGGAACGAATTAACCGATTTGAACGTATTTGGTGGCAATCAAAGGACCCATCAAAACTTAAAATTAATTAGATTTCGGGGTAGATCGGTCATATAGTTAATGAGTTATACAAAGAATAAAAATTAAAAATTTTTCTTGTTTTTGGTTTTTGGCGTATAACTTATGCGTATAAACCACTTGCCTGATTTACCACGAAATATAATCAGTTTTAAGTCTTGTTGAGCACTTTCGATTGCCACCAAGAACGTTGAAATCGGTTTATTCATTCCAAAGATATCGTCGAACAAAAATTATAATTTTTCAGTAATGGTATGTTTTACCAACCTAACAAATTTTTAAGCTCGACGAGCTCAAAAATTTACAAATAATATCGCTTACGAGCTCTCTGAGCTAGCAAACAGCGTAAAGTTTTGAGGCTGGCCCGCGAGGTCAGGGGGTTTTCAAATTGTTTCCTTCACTTTCATGAGCCAGAGTTATTAAAGAAGTTTTCTCTGAAAATCCTAGAGAAATCCTAAAAAATCTAATAATGATGTAGATTTGTCTAAGAATTTTTTAAAAGAACGTGTGGATGCTAGATCTCTATTCTTTTAAAAAACCTGGCGTAAGTTCACGTTATCCCAGAGGTGGTATTTTCATGAATCCATATTTTTATCCATCTCTTAGACGTAAAATTATTAAAACCCTGAACATGCATCATGATTATGAAACATAATTTAATAAAGATCATACACACGTTTTAAAGTAATTTAGACGTATTTGTTGACACGGAAACGAGTTTAAAATAGTGAGAAGGAATAACTGCGCCGGTTGTGCTCGACGGATGGGATGCCTCGTCGAGCTCGAAACATTAACGTCACACGGGGTTTCTCCAGAAGTCACAATTATGCTTGCTCGGAAATAACATTTACTTAGTCACATCGTACAAATCCCCGCGTATTGTGGACCTGACACATATCGCTTCACTCGTGGAACTTGTCCCGCATTCTGCTTCTCAGGCGGTAGTTTAACCTAAGACTTAAACTTGCTGGCACACTGCGCCAGAGTTTAAGAGTATAATAGTAAAGTAGACTAAGATAGAGTCAAGTATATTTCAGTAAACTGATGCTCTCTCTATGTCTATGATTGTGCAGCTAAAGACCGCATTAAATTCAAAGTTAATTTAAATTTTCTCCATAAATAACATCGGTCTGAGTCGATGATCTGGTAGCGCTGAGAGATGATTAACATTATAATACCCAAATGATTTTACCGTAGAGTTTGCCGAGGTTGCAAGACGGAGAATAGAATAATAACTGAGTGAAGTACAGCGCAAAGAGGAGCCAGCCGCGATGAGTAGGGTCGGTTATATATGTATGCCCGTCTTATTCGCGCGTACGCTTTTTAATTTACGATCGTCTGGGACTTGAGTCTTCGGGCGCCGTTTTCCGGAGCTCTTACATAAAAATCAGGAAACTCTCCGAGTAGACCACCACAAATCATCGTCTGTCATCTTTCGCGAAAAGTATACCCGGGAAATGGTGTTGCAGCGTACCTACAGCAGCAGTAAGGCGACGCGAATACTCGAATGCGACGAATCTACATCATCCTGTCGAGCCAATGGACCGAAAGATGCGCCTCGGTCACTTGGTCGGGGGTGATATACTCTTCCAGCCACTGCTGCCACTATCCTCAGACGGCACGTCAAAGATTCCTCCAACACACTTCCAATCCTCTCACTCCGAGTTTTTTATTATATTCACGTCCCATGAGACTTTTCTGTTGAAAAACAAGACGATATTCACGAGTCCGTCTCGGCGTTTGGCATTTCGAATTCAAAAACTTTTCTGATAACGTCTCCGTCGCTTGCTCAAGTGCGTATAACCGCGTCAACGACATCCCACAAGAAAACTCTTTTTCTTATTATCATTATTATTTTTATCCTTCTGCTTCTGCTCCTTATTCTTCATTCCACAGAGAAAATATTACGATTGTGCGGTTTCTATTGTCGAGAACTGCCCACCCACCCACCCACCCAACCTCCTTCCTTATCGTTTCCGAATATCCTATAACACTGCTGACGTTAGACTTGACTGTCAGCAAACGCCCGTTTTATTTATTATTTCATCCTCCAGTATCAGGAACGTGAATAATAAATGAATGAAGAGTTGGGAAATGATACTGTTTTGTAAATAGAACCAATTCATTCTTTGTTGTTTTATACTTTATCCAGTACGAAAACAAATTCAAAGTGTACCCGATATATATACACAAGTTTATTTGTGCAACAACACTCTGTAGTCTTGTTTCCATCCCTCGCCTTCTTATTCCCTTTGAAGACGTGTCTACCTCAGTTACGGAATTACTTAATTCAAGTTTTAACAGTTATTCCGTTTGACAATTAGAAGCACGACGAATTATTGTTTACAGTCTTTTGTACGCCCGTAATTATAATCATTTTGACATTCCCGCTTAAAACATAAACGTAAAAGTATTTATTTAATAAGAACGCAGTAAAATCAGGGTCAAACTTTGACGCAGTCCCGGTGTCGTAAAAAAATGAATATTGATCGTCAATATAAAGTTATTCTGAGAGAGAATGAAATTTATCAGAGCTGGTATTTATTTATATCTGTATTTATATCTTTGTGTATCCGACAATTGCTGGTATTTGAATAGAAGCCACAAATGGAAGGTTAGCGTTGAAGTAGCGCGAGCGTAGAAAGAACACGACACAAGACGAAACGACCGAGAGTATATACCGAGTTTAGCTTGCAAGTTTCCTCCTCGAATTAACCGGCCGGGAGGAGATGCCACGTAAAGCCAGATTATCATAATCTCACTGGGACCTGACTGCGGCAGCATTAACCAGAAGATGCGTTCCATTGTTTCTCCTTGTTCTTGTACACATAGACTACAGATAAAGAGTCTAAGAGTGAGCGAGAGAGAGAGAAAGAGATAAACAAATAGAGACAGGAAGATGTAAAGAGAGTACGCTTGGGTTATTGGAGTTTGGTCGGAAACTTTTCGATGTATATCCACTTTGCTACTCTACTCGTATATGATCTAGCTGGCGTATACAAGAAAGAAATACAAGGATTAACAGTGACTTTATTTGTTTTCTCGCAGAAACAAAAAAATTCAAAACGACCAAGGGATGGTAAATTTTACATTCTTTTGGCTTTTCACTATTTCCACTTCCACTTCGTTTCTTTTATACTTTTGCATTCTTTTACTCCATACTTTCTGCAGCTTCTTCTTCTTCTTCTTCTTACCCCCGCATCTTTCGCTTCCACAGCCCGCCGGTCTTTTGGCTGCACTCTATCCTCATTTCTCCCATCCACATTTCTCTCTTTGCTGTCTCTATGCTTCATAGGCGTTTCCCATCGCGACTTAATCCCACAGTATTTATTCGCATAATAATACTACCGTCGGAGCGTTTTCAAGAATTATGGCTGTCCTTGCCTCCCACGATAAATGAGTCCAGAGGATTAGCTAAACAGTGGCTCAAAAATGTTATTATATAGCAGCATAAATATTCATGAAACGACTGTACGACCGCTTTAACGTTCATCTACCTCGTCGCACACACTCTTTGCGTGTGTATGCCCTTTGTATATTTTTTTTTTTTTGAGACTCCTCTGTGTATGAATTGGTCTCTCCTCTATCTATTTATCTATCTATCTATCTAACTATCTCTGTTGAGAGTAAATTAAATTAAGCTCGCTGCATAAACGAGATTGATTATCATTAATTTTGGAAAACTGAAACCAGATATCTGACAGAGAGTCAGTCTATCACCCTTAAATTGGTTTTCTCCGGATGCGGTTTTATAAAAATAATTTTAATGGTATACCAAAGTGTCATACGATATAAATCATTCAGATATGACCTGGTATTTAAAATACAAATAAAATCACATTAAATAATAATTATTTCTAGCAGTGTCATTTTTAAAATCCATTGACATTTTTATTATAAAAGACATAAGTGCTTATGACGAGAGGAGAACTTATCTGGTGATGTCAACTCAAGCGGAAGTAATAATTAGGTCGTGAGTAATTGGACACCGATGAAAATAGCTTGAGACTGCAAGTTGATTTTCGTTTTCCTCGACGGTGTAGAACACTGCTGAGGCAATTGCCCGAATAAATCTTGGGCGACGAGAGATGGATGGCCAATAAGGAGAGGCAAGATGTGGGCGTGTTACTTTTACAATCTCACATTAGCTTAAATTATTATTATTATTATTCAAACAAAAAAATAATAATAAAAATAAAAATTAACGATGTAAATTGTCATTGAGAAACCCGTGATTTAATTTGAAATTCATAATTAATAACTGTCAATGATAATTATTAAAAAGCCCGGAGCGAAGTACGTAGCCATTGCGATATATGTTTGATTGATATTTTTACCCAGCTATTTATTAAACATACCAAGCGACTGCGCTTAAATTCGCTGGTAATTTTACTAACTCGGTTGCTAGACTCAGATTGATTTACATTAAATAATAAAAAGCTTCAAGAACAAGTCAGCTCTCAGTTCTATTACAGTTACCAGGGAAAAAAAATGAGTTTGAGTGCTTGCTGGCGGGTGAGGATGAAAAAGGAGAGAAAGAATGTGGATAAAAAATAAAAAGAAGGCGCAAGAGGGAGGGAAAATTTTCGATAACGCGATAAGACGAGGTTAAAGCTATGTTTGGTGAGCAGGTTATAGGTTAAACGGTGAACTAGGGGTGCAACAGGTCGCGTGAACTTGGGTGAATTTTCAGTTCCAGGACGCGCTTGTCTGGCCGTCTACTCTCCACTGGCGCCTGCAGAGCAGAGAGCACCCCTTCGCCACGCCATCATTAGTCAATGTCGACGCGAGTAGCACGTGGACTTCCGCGGAATGTACCGGCAGTATGCAGACTGTCTGCCTGTTAAGCTCTTGTACTACTCCCGTAGAAATCCTAACACCGTTAAAACCACTGCTTCTGATTATATACAACCCACCAGTCCTTCTCCTCTCCTCGTTTCTCTCTTCTTTGCTCTTCTCCTTCAACTCTTCTCGCCGATTAATTCACTGCATAAATATATATAGCTATAGAGACACACAAAGGTAAATTTACAATTGATAATAAAATGGGTCGTATATTATTTCAGTGGGTAAACTAACACAGCAAATGCTGAGCCGAACTTTGGTTTGCCTTTCGTCTTGCCAAGGCGGCAGCGGCGGCGGCAGGCAATTCTGATCGCATGAGAGGCTAAGACGATAGTATAAGGGTTAGAAATACCCGGAGAATTTAACGCGAGCCCTCGGCAGGTTGAAGAACAAAGCTTGATTTATTGTAATGAGTTTGCTGGAGTTAAGAGGCGGCTGGTTCACTCTCTTATACAACCCCTTTGTCTCCTCTTGTTCACCTCTTCCCCTCTCGCTTCCTTGGCTGTTTCATCCCTTCACGTAACCACCCGGTCGTTCCGTAGCTCGATATATTCGGACGGTGGTGTGGTGGTTTGATGGGGATCCGTTGGATCAACCCCTGTCATAAACCCTTCTTAGTGGTGAGCGCCCCTCTCACCCCCTTTTCAAATATGCATGAATACGTTGCATACCGATTGCGTCATTTGTATTGTATATGTTATATATATACATATATACATATACCTACATATTATAAATTATATATTATTTTCTCTTATTCTTTTATACACATTCCGGTTCCAAGTTTATCTCTCGGTGTATTTATATACGTGAGGTTTTTGGCAATAATAATTCTTATTCACGTAATATAGAGGCAGGCGGGTGTGGGTGTGGGGGTGCGAAAAGAAAATATTGCCGGAGAATAAATATAATCGGAAAATGGATAGGAGAAAAGGCGAACGGTGATTGGACGAGGCATTCTCATCGAAACGTATCGATTCTCTGCCGAAAACGTTGAATTCATTGGGAATTGACGGGGGAGCCATAACTCTCATCTCAGTTTGACATTAATGCCTCCCCTACTTCGTGCCTCACCAGTAGATAGGCAGGGGGTTAAGCTTCACTGCGACATATTTATGGAGAGGGCGAGATGGTATCGCGCCAGTTCGCCCGCTGCTATACTCTCTCTCAGCACACCCTTCCTACAATCTACTTCGCAATTATCGGTCTCGACGTTAATATTTGACCCACGGCCATCATCATCCTCCCTGTGTGACGATCCTCATCCACATCCACATCCGCACACTCCACTTACTACCTAGTGCTAGTATCTAGTTCTATACTTTACACTTTTCACCACAGTGCTATCGTCGAAATTTAAAGAAATAAAGTAGACGGAAAAACGACCCAGCTACTATATCCTTTACCTCCTCAGCAACTTGGGTTCTTGGATCTTCAGTAGATACTTTTATTTCTCCTCCTCGTCTTCGTAGTCTCGGTTCAAGTATAGTCGTAGCCGTTCGATCTGATACTGATGCTGTGTAGGTGCGGTAAGGATTGAGACGGTGGTTGTATGATTTGCGCGGGTAAATAAGAGGTATCATAGATTTCTACGGTAGCCCGCAGGATCAAGCCTTAGATTTGCGTCCGGCAGATTACTGAGAATGAAATGGGACAATGGGCGTTAGTCTGGTCGACGGCGTATAAATAAGGATCCCCAGGAAACTCTCTCTCTTGTAGCCGAGGTGGTGGCGGTAGAAGAGACGGTTACCCACCACCACCACCATCGCCATCGCGGCAGTAGCTGTGAAGCTATATATATATATATATATTAGAGCATCAGCTAGTGCTGAGACCGGTCGGCCGTCCATCTTGGCCGTCGCCGTGCTGGTCCTTATCTGCACTCACAGCTCCGCTGGTAGACGTCCGGTGATCTAGGACACTCCACCTCCGTTCTCTCGTTCTTCCAGGCTCCCACTATATAGCTATAATACCACTGGCATATACACACCAGCTCCTACTCTGCTTTCGCCTTAATTATACCAGCCAGTGGTGCTGCTACTACTCCGGACGTCCTCAATCTCTTCTTCACTAGTCTCCTCTCTGGCTCTCTCGGTCTCTTGCTCTCTCTCGCTTCCTCTTGGCAGTTGATGTGTCGTCCTTGCGAACGATTTAACCGTGAGATATATTTGTCGAGGAATTATGTCCTGTGATGGATTGGAAAGTCGTGACGGTGCATTTGATGCTATTTTAAATGCAACTACCATTACATGCTATACATTTATGGATGTATGTATATTGAGCTTGGCAATGGACTAGTGACCAAGGATGAGAGAACACGATCGCATATCTGAATTGAGATTAGCATCGCGCGACGAGTCGATATTTACGAGCCTCGACGTCGCCGACAGGACGAGAGAGTTAAGGCCATATCCCTCGTTGTTGTACCTTATTTCTCGTCCTTACTCTTATATTTCTTGTTCTTATTCCTTTACGAGTTCTCTCCCTCTCACGCTCGGCAACTTGTTTTGCTTCTTGTTGACCTGCCGATCGGCAAGAGAGTGAGACAATAATACCCGGCCCGAGGAACAACGAGAGTCGAGAGACTGAGACCGAGATTTTTGCCGAATCTTCTACATATAAAAGAGTATATCTTTCTTTATATATATATGAGTATAACATACCACCATTTCTATACATCTCGTATAGTCTTCCTACCATGTTTCAACGAATAAAACTGCCCTTGACCTTTGACCTGAATAATGAGCCGCTCGGATCCATTATTCATAGAATGCGTCTTGTCCCTCTGCTCCGAATCTACACTCATAACTTTTCTGTTACATCGTTCTCCGCAATTTATTTCATCGATGCTCGTTTCTAAGATGTTTGTGCGCTCTTCGAAAAGACGTAACTCAACTTATCATTTGGCATTTTTTTTTTTTTTTATTTCAATTCATTCCCTCTCTGTCTCTCGTTCTCTCAAGAATTTATCCTTTTATTTATTTTTATTCCCAGTTTTATTTTATTTATTATTATTATTTTTTTTTTTTCGACTCTTTCTATGGGTACAATACGGTACTGGTATATCGCGTTAAACCACCAGATCTGCCGGTGGAACGTGCGATAGTTGACGATGACGAAGGAAGGGTCACTGCGAATAAGAGAACGAGACAATGAACGTGTCTCGGAAGCCAAGTGGCTGGCAGACACCGACCTCTTTTCACCACTATTCGCAGATCTGTTCTATTTCTATATCCTCTTCTTGCTTCTCTCATCAGCCGGACAATCTCGGGAATCAATATAGCACCCGGCGACCACCCTTTCCTACCATCTCCACTCTCTTTTTCTTTGTCTACCCTTGTCCCCTTTACTCTTCTATTACCCCTGTATCGGTGTACACCTACGGCACTTATGTATATCTATATGTATAGTTGTATATTGTAAGTTGTTGTTGTTAAGTCTTGTTGTGTGTAAACCGTATCTACATTGCTGTGTATGGCAGTAAAGTAAGCAGTGTAAGGTAGACTTCGATGTTGCTTTTGCCTCTGCAGTTGTGTAATTAAACCCGTCTCTAATGCACTGTCCGTTGGATTATACACTATATACAACAGTCGTTACACTTTCGTAGCCTCCGGCAAAAAGCTTCAAAATGTCAGAGTCGTATAGCCAGCATAACAACTACTAGCTGTATTACCAACCAGTAGTAAAACCTTTTGGTTCCTTCTGCGTGTGTTCACTACAAATCAGCACAGGAAAAGGCCATTTTAAAAAATAATAAAATAGCTTATGTAAAATTTAAATATAGTCTTTGGCACCTGTGCGGTAATCCTGTGGCAGGAACAGAAGAACCAGAGCCAACAGAGAGGTGACCAGGCCTGTGGTCTTACTGCGTCTACTGGGTCCCGTAACGGAGTCTCGTCACACAGTTGTCTGTGCATTGGAAATGAGCCTTAGCACTTGCCCGGATATCCTCAGAGCGGACTTCATGAAAGGTTAACTTAACTTGCACCATCCACTCGCGTACTTATCGAACATCCCCGGCGGCTTCCATCTTTCTCTCTCTCTTTTCATCTCGGCACTTTGCATCTACATCTCACTCGACGGTGGTCCCGCGTGGCGTTTGGCGAAAAGAAGTGCCGTGGCTTACTAAATATTAGAGTCCCTGTCTAGCTGGAATTATACAGGAGCTGGTGAGACCGTTGAGAGAGTCAGAGGGAGAAGATGAAGGTTGTTGAAACGAGCCGCGATATAGCTACGGCTATATAGTCTCGAGAGATGTGATGGCGGTACAGTACTTCCACTACTACGGCTAAAAAATAGTATATATGTATATACAAGTATACAGTAGTGAAGTAGTTGAGAGAAGAGTAGTTTTGGACCGAAAGAAGAGACGAGAAGAGGATGATAGACTTAGTGTTGTAGAGAAACGACGAGAGGGTCTATGCTTTTCGCTAGAGGGCTAAATGACTCGGCAACTACGAGCTTGTACGCTCCTAGGATACACCAGACAATTGAACTCCTTTCGTATTTTGCTTTCTAATTAAATGGCCGAGAGATATTTCCGTTGCGCCTTTCTCTCTTGTTACTTTCGTCCTCGCTTTTCTCTTGCACTCCATTCAATCACAGACTAATTATTTTTTTAAATTTACAAATACAGTCCGACTATTCAGCAAAATTGGGCGGAAGAAATTAAAGGTACACTTTAGCTTAAAAAAAGGCGTATAATTAAATTAAAAAATATAAATTACAATACGGACACTTAAGTGACGTATAAGTAAAGGTGTTACGAGTCACAGATATCATCTTCAAGTAGCTGCTGATGTTTCCTCGTGGCTGTTAGTTTTATCTGACATACCGGAACGACGGTTCTCTATTTCGAGCCGCGATCTACATTGTCAGTTGTCTGAACAGAGTTTATAAAACTGCGTCACTCGACTCATGAGACACTTATTTAAACTTAATCATCATTAAATATTTAGTTTAAATTTGCGATTGCTACACTCTAAAAAATTTTGAGTGATTGGAATTTTATTTAAGTCCGCATTCACTCCATATTTACTCCAGGTTAACTCCGCAATTTTTTTACAGTATAGCAACTATTTAATGAAAAATGATATGAATTCATGAGTGGGTTGATGCATCAGCCTCCTTCAGTTGATCAAATTAATGATGTAGATTTTGATAATTTGCAAATGATTAATTATTGTAACGAGGTAGAGCGGGTGTTATCGTAGCAGTGAGTTGTTAATAGAAATAACTAAGTATTGTTCGGGTGCATGACTCTCGTGCGGAAACAATCCATTTCGGAGCGGGATAATTAGCACACGAGTACTGCGTGTATAATCACTTTAAATAATAATAAATAATTAGCTGTTATATGAGCCGAGCGTCCCTACTGTTGGCTAACAGAGATATCACTTCATTATGAGCCGGTTAACTTATCATTGTAATTATTATAATTATTATCTATGTATTTACATATGCTTCGCTCAGTGTTATTGATTGTCCGGAAAAGAGTATCAGACTTGATCTAGTTTTTTTGCTGAGGTTCTTTTATGCTCAAGTAATTAAGAGTCTCGTTAAGATTAAAAATAAACCGTAGGTGTGGATTCGAACGTATAAAGATGCGATTTGTATCGCGTATGCTTCTCGGAATCGACTAATGAGTACAATTACTTGGAAAAATTCATCGAGTCCTGACGGCATTTCTGTAGAGGGATATGTATTTTCTTTCACATCAGTGAGTGAATCAGTGAATAAAAAAAATTTTATTGTACTCGGATTACGTACACTCGTCCTGACTCCGAATGTCTTTGATAAAAAAATCAATTCTTGGCAGTAGTGCCGGGGCAATTAATTTGCATGAGAATTGTAGACGTAGAACCGATGGGTGTGTGGATAAGCTCAGGCGACTTGAGTTCCCGGGTATCGATTTTAAGTGGACTGTCTGTCTCGTCAGTCTGACACATCTCGTCTTCTTCTGGACAGAAGCTATTCAGAATGTCGCGCAAGCGCGGGTTAAAGTCTTTCATAAGCTTGTTGGCTGACTAAGGCTCAAGGGAGGGAACAAATCGAACGGTTTTATATACACGCTCACATACACACTTACATGCACACGGTTTGCGCCGCACCTTTACACGTCCCTTTGAACGGTCTTTGTAGAAGAGAAAAGCTCGTCAATGTACTTTTCTCTCGATTCGTCTCGACATCCAGAACGTGTGGTTTAAAAAATACAATTTGTCTCATACAGAAATTCCATTATCCTGAGGGTAATTTTATTCTTGGATATCGGGTAAATGAAAATTTAATTTACTGAAAAATTCATTTAGAAATATGGGTAAAATGGTTTTACGAAAATAAGTCGTCAATCGGTTGTCTTTGTAAGCCAATAATTTAATTTATTTAATCATCATTTTCGTGCAATTAATTTTTTATCACTTCAATTAACTTAAATACTTGACAATTCTTCAAGATTATCGAGCATCGAGGAAAATTTTATTCGAAAATTAAAAATAACAAAATAGTATAATTTGTATTTGGACTTTAGTTAATTTAAATTTTTATAAAAATCTGAAGTCGGAGTAATTAAATTACTTTGTAACGCGTTGATTGTATTTGAAAGAGAGATCCCTGGAGGCAAAGTGTAATTAATAAAATAAATAATAGAATGGAAATGTCAAAATCCTGAAGATAATTTTTTTTATGGGAATAATATTTTCTCCCTACGGTCGGTCGAAAATAAAAATAATAACTGTGAGATATACATCCCACGTGGACAGTACTCTAAGACAATAAGCCGAAAAGTTAGCGAAGCAAACCAGGAAAAGCGTTACCGGTTATGAAGCTCAGGGGTGAAGTCAAGATAGTAATTAGGTAGCGCCAAGTTTCGAGGTTTCTAGAATATTTGCATGCAACACTCTGCAGGCGCCCGCGGCACTTATATCCATATACATATAATACACCCACGCCGCACACATTCACTCCGCATACATAATATTCGTAGAGCAATAGATAGAGTTAAACTTTAAAGTTGCGTATCTCAAAACTCGTCGTTTTACTCTGCACATCTTAGGAAAATGCTCGGCACGTATCAAAATTTCGTATTGTGTGTAGTATATATCTCAAACATTAACGGGCAACCGTGCGAACGCTTTTCCCATCCGACTTAACGACGACGACGACGACTTTGCAAATCCGCTCGTTTCCTATTTACCCCTTTTTTCTTTCCTTATTTCTTATTCCTACTTTTATTTCTATCTAGTCTGCTACAGCTATAGAACCGAGATCACTGCAGAATAGCTAATTCACGAAAAAATAAAAAAAAACGGAGGAATAATAATGAAAAATAGAAATTTCTATTTTTAAACATGAACCCATACGCAAGCTTCTGATAAATTTTACTCGTTTTAATTTCTTTGCTTTTCTCCTCTCTTATATATCTAGTTCTTTTTCTTCAGGTTTATTATACATTAAGACATTGGAAATAAGCGTGAGCGACTGAAGATATAAGTATATAGCGCGTTGTGTCTCTGTTAATGCATCGCCCTCGGAATGGCCGATTAATTCCAACTACGGGAAGGAAACGACTATAACTCGTCTCCGAGGAAGCATTCTTAATCCGCGGACTCTTTATTCTCGGGATTCAGCCTTGCCTGGTTGCCTTCACCCACCAACGCCACCAACACTGTATATCCTAGCGCCTCACTCGTTTACTCTACATTTATTTTTTATTTTTGCTTATCCATTGCCCTCTTTCACCCTGCGCCCGCCCTACGTCTATCGCATCTCTGATCTCTCTCTCGTTCTCACACTCCGACTCATCCGTTTCATTCCGACGAAAGAAATCTCTCGCCCCTTCCTCTTCTTATTGCACGAAACTCGGCACGTTCTCGGGCTCCACAAGGACTCTGCCACTGGCAATACACTTTGTTTCTTTGCCGAAGAAGAGGAAGCCCGCTATTTATGGCACCGTGCAGTTCTTATTAGGATTCCACGGAGACGGTTTATCGGGGGGGTAAGTATTACCCTCTCGCTTTCCCTTCACCACCTCATATACTCTACACTACCACCACTACCTTAACATCCACACCCACTACTACTCTTCTTCACTCTCACTCTGTCTCTCTCAGCGTTTCTCCAAGTAACGAGGGGCTGAAAGAGTCAGAGAGGATCCAAAGAAAATCCTGCGACGCGGAAAAGATTCGTTTGTCATGCTAATTATTTGTCGATTCGTCGAAAAAATAACACCGCTCAATTAGCAATAAATTATCATTCTAATAAACAAACGTATTATAAAAAAAAAACGAAAATTAATTAAATGAAATATACGGACAATTAAATAAAAATGGCTTAAATATATAATTTAAATAAATTAGAGGGCGTACTACTGTGATGCATAAATAAAATAATTGTATCGGTAAAAAATGGCCATTAAGAGGTAGGACCTTCTGGTAGGATGAGAGTAAGAGCAAGTGGATATGTGGACATGTGTACCGTGTGCAAGCAAGCAAGCGAGCAAGCAAGGAAAGTAGGAAGGAAGGTAGGCGGTGAATACGTTACGAAGAAAATAGTCGAAAGTGCCCTTGGTCGCTAAAACACGTACAGCCATTACAGTGGCCATCCGAGAAAATAGGAGGTCCTATTCCAGGATTGTTATCTACACGTGTTGTTTATTGATTGTCTCGCAGTGTCGCGGCAACGGTGCCAGAGGAGAACTAGCTAACCATAGCAATGTCTATATGTCTATGTGTGCATCTGTATAGGATACTCTGTCGGATCCTGAAGCACGGCTGCCGGTAATTGCCTGAACCAGCACTAACCTAGAGATACAATACACCCACACATATATATTTATTTACCTATATATATGTATACTAAACAAATGGACGATGCTAACTTGAATTTCGGAAAATGTAAGTTGACTGTACGCGTCGCACAAGAGATACGAAGGAGGAAAATGCCAATGGGAAGGATATAACAACAACTACAGTAGTTGTATCGACAACAACTACAACAACAACAATAACAGAATAATCGTTTAAACTTGTGGTTCTCAAGCGAGTGATAAATTTACGTCGATTCGTATTACAAATGTGAACTATGAGCTCGGGCGTTTGCTATCCAATTTTCTCGTGATGTGATCCAACTCAGGATGAATAACGCCTGCTTATCGTTTATTCTCTCCTTCAAGTAAGTACAACACATTTTCCGGCAATTCCTCGGAGAAATCTTCAACGGGTTACATCATACGCTAGTCGACTAGAGTAACTGTGAGTCGGAAAATTCGTTTCTTATCCTGTGGCCGTTGATCGCCGGGAAAAATACTCGCGATACATTTGCTGAGTTCCGGACGATCCCCGATCGCTTTTGTATACATTGACTTACGAGAGAATTGAACTTTGTTTTACTTCTCGACTCTTATATGCGAGCTATCTATGCAGATAACTTTACCGACTACTGAAATAGATCAGCCGTCACAAATTATTACCAAGTAATTATTGGCTGAGGTTTTTTTAATTTTGTAAAAATAATTTAACGTTATAAAAATGAAATGAGGAAGCAAGAAATCACGTGTATTGATCAATAAGTATTTAATTGATGATGAGAGTGATTTTCGATTGGTTGCGTGACTATCCGTGCCGGAAGGATTTGTTGATAGAACGTAATTGCTTAATGTCTGGTCGAGCGTCGCAAGTAGTAAGTCGTCGACGCCAACGAAGAGGTAGAAGACGACGTAGACGTAGACGTCGACGATGAAAATGAGGACGAGGACGAGGACGGGTCTACTCGCGCCTCTCGGGTTGAATCACGCGTCGTCACTTTAATCACTCGAGTAGCGACGCGTTTCTGTTTACTTCAATATATATATATATATATATATATATATATATATATATATATATGTCTATCGCTCGAAGACGATGGCTGGTGTGAGGAGAGTAGTGAGTATTACCTATACGTATGCTGTTAACGGGCTGCCATTTTCGATAAGCGTGTAGCGAGAACGACACTGATCTTGGGCGACGTGTAGGCAAGCTGCTCGTAAAGTGTTTAGTTGAGGGGAAGCAAGTGGATGTGGATGGGTCGGACGAGCCAGAGACGAGCAGGTGGAAGAAGAGCTGGAGAGAGTAGGAAACGAGAGAGCACGCTCGAGGGGATGGAGTTTAACTACACGAGCTCTGACGGTAATAATTGAGTGCCGCTCTGTCTAGTTAACGCCTCTTCGCTATATTCGTCACGTTATCGGCTAAATGACACCGATGCGTGACAAATCTATCTTAACATCGACAATTATCCATCTCATCCTCTTTCATATCTTATTTCATATATAAAATTTACCCACGGTAAACTCAAACTTTAAATTTTTATATTTTATTTTATTTTATCACTTTAATTTAAAAACTCGATTGCAATTAATTAGCTTGTAGTGAAAAGTTTTAAATAATGTATGGGCTGGAGATAAATACCTATAAGAATATAATAAAAAGAGGAACAAAAGGAGAAGCAGAAGAAAGAAGTGAGTTAATACCAAAGGGGTCAGACAATTGAGGCGATGGCGAAAGAGAAGCCTCCAAGTTGAAATTTCACGCGCCATTGTTCGATAAGAGTTGAAGGCATTTAGGAGGTAAGTATACAAACGCGCTTCTGCTGCCGGGAATAAGCACGGGGAAGTGAGTTACGGTTCAAGATACGGCCGAATGTCGCCAAGCTCGAGGGTTCAAGCCTCTACTACGCTCTACGCTACTCTCTTCTCTTCTCTCCTTTCTCTTCTTCACTCTCCTTGACTATACTTCAGCAAGAGACTTCTTCACGAGGGTTCTACTGCTCTGCTTCTCCCTGATACTTTAATTCCCGGAAAAGGAGAATGACTTCGATTTCGAATGTAAGAGAGTAAAACGAGATTAATTGCGTTCTTCGTGTCCTTTGTTATATAGATATAAATATATATATATATATATATATATAGTCCTCAGACAAATAAATAAAAAAGGAGTTTTAAATTCAATGGCTCGATCGAGACGTGACGAATCTTTGAAACTAAAGAGTTTAATTCAACAATAAAATTTTTTATTTCTCAGAAATAATTTCTCAAGACAAATAAATCTATTGGTAGATCTGTGTGTCTTGTGAAAAATGAAATAACAATGAGCAGGTAAAGATTGCTGAGACGCATAAAAACAGATGAAGAATAAAAATAATATGAGTAAAAGAAGATGAAGTGGAGTAGGTGGCAGTCGTTGTGGAGAAGGAAGAGCCAGAAGAAGCAAAGTAAGAAGAGGGAAAGAAGGACCCGCATTCTCGGAGATTATCGTGCTCGCCATCAGCGTATCACGGCGTCACAAGACAAGATTTATATGTAGAGTTTATTGTCGCTGAGTCCGCCCTACTGCGTTTTATGGATGTTTTTCGAAGGAACGCTGCCACCCGGTTGATCTATCGCGACACCCCCCTCTACAGTTCTCGATCTCACTGCTCTCCTTTCCCTTTCGACCTACTCATCCCCTCGCTCGGTCTTTAATACCATACCTAGAGCACACAGCATGAAGAGGGTGGGCTGCAGTTAAAAGCCCTGAGCCCAAGGGGTGAGGATTCCTAATTAACGCCGTGTGTCCGTGTAGATGACTCCAACTCTTCCGCTGTCTCATCGTCCTCGTCCCATGTGCTGTATCATCCATGTCTCCATGTCTCCATGCCTCTATGTCTCCACGTATTCATCTCCATCTCCATCTCTTCCTCTTACTGTCCTCTCACTCCACACATTAACACGAGATTTATACTTTCAAATCCCGTTGCTGGACGATATTGCATTTACATTTTTTTCCCATCCTCGTTAAATATTTACAAACTCACAAACTCTATTATCACAGTAACAACTGTTGTGTTGCTTCCATCAATTAATTATAATTATTATTTTAATTAAATTCTGTATTGAATAATTTAATATTTGATTAGCAATTATAATTTTAAAACAACTTATTTGTTTTACAAAATTTATTATTTTTTTTATCATCAGGGTTATTGTTACAAATGAGGATTTCAATTCACTCATGAGCGGCTATTTTTTCTGCTGGTCTTGGGAACGCGATAGGGGAACGATGGAGACTGTGAGAATGCACGTAAACACACGTGAATGGAGGAAGATACATGGTGGCAGTATGTTACACGTGTTACCGGCCGCCACGTACGGGTTACGTCCGGCAGTCAATCGCTCTAATACTCGTGTGCCACCCTGGGCAAAGTGTGGCGACATTGTAGTCTACTGTATAGTGTTGTCTGCTGTGTGTACTATAGTAGGGTTGCACACGGTCTCTGCATCGTTGTCCTTGTGTATACGTTGCGTTGCGGTTCGGTCCAGTACATCACCGAGTGATTACCTCCACCTCGTGTCTCGTTTACTCTCCTATCTACCTACAGTCTCCCCTTTAACGTACACTTACCATCAACACAACTTGGCTACATACTCGCTCCCTTGTTTAACCCACCAATTTGTCATCTCTTGACTGTCAATGAAATCATAATTACGACAGCTCTTTGCCCATAATTATCACTATTAAATTATAAATTCACATACCATACACTAATTAAAAAAATCTCATGAACTCAAAATTTTTTAGTTTCCTACAAAAAAATTATTGGTTCTTTCGATTTTTGAAAAAAAAAATTTTTTTTGACTAATTTCGACATTTTAAGATCAATGACCGTATGTGTTTGTTTTTAGTATTTTTTTTACAAATACTTGACATCTATAATATGTCAAATAATTTAAATAAAAAGTAAAATTTAAAAAATTTGGTATATTATGGAATTGATATTGACCATAATTTGAACAATGTTCTGCTCATCCTGTATGTAGTAAATATATACCCTGAGACAACAATATATATGAATAGTTTCAGTAACATCTACTAGCATATCCACATAGATGGTTTAACCAGATGTACATCACCACAGTAAGTTCAAGTTGCTCTGACTTGAGTTATGCTCGACAATTATATCTGTCTGCGTAGTTGGTACTGTTGACGGTGGTTGGTGCCGGTGGGTGTTATTATCATGTAACACTCCCTTGACGTGGATGCAATATACACCTAATGAGTTTATAGTGGCTCCTTACATAGGCTTTTGGGATAATACCCAGCAGACATCAACAGCCCTGCGATCGATTGTTAAGTGGACAAATAAGGGCGCGGTGGAAGGAAGGGACAGTATGAGGGAGAGAGGGATAGTAATCATCGGGAACGAAGCCAAAACTACGCGTGTGACAATCACCCGAGCGTGTTCTGCGGCTCAGCTTTTGAAAAATCCATGAATTATGATAATGGGAGCAACATAATGCGATCCAATGAGGCAATCAAGGGTCGTCGGGTGGTTGACGATATCGATGGTCGCGCGGATGCTGGACATTGCGGGCTGCTCTACAACCGTTCCCGCACGAGTTACGCGTTAGCCTTTACAGTATTAGTGTTACTGCGATCGTATGCCAGAGCGCCGGCCCGGGTAGAACGACCACATGCCGGGGATCTATGTGTCCAAACGATCCAGAGAGTGCGTACTATTGTAGGTATAATTGCCAGCAGCCACCAGCCATTGCTCCAGAAATTCAGACCGTTTTCATCAATCAGCAGCGTTAAATGCCTCCACGGATCGCTACCGATCCTACTATACTGCTCTACTGCTGTCTATATACTGTCCACATCGTATGGGAATTTACGCCCATCTCCTAATCCTGATTCCCTAGTCGATTCAACCCAAGACCCGTGCACAACTTGATGAGTCTTTATCCCGCAGCGTTACTTTCATATATTTCATTCCTAATGCTCATGTCTAATTCACCCGAGGATCAGGGTGAGATGTACTTCTATACCTATATCTATATCTCTATTTATGGATGTATACATAGGATTGGGTAATGTTGTATTATATTAGATATAGACTGTGTTGATATGAATATACAGTATAGTAGTGTTGCTGGTAAGCACAGTGGTTGATGGGACAGGTCACCATGCAGAGTAGTTATGCTACCAGGAGGATGTTAATGACCATAAACAAGCAATCACTGTAATCCGCCATGAGTCACTCCAGCTGTCCCAGCAGCTACATAGATACGTCCTGCCATATGCCCAGCCTAACCGGCTTGCCGTGAATATCTCCTCTGCGACTGGATATATCCATACACACATACACTGCTAATGTGTTTGCCACACATACAACCTACACATACACACACTTCATCTGGTCTATCTAACTAAACAGAGCATGTAATCAGGGCTGACCATCGTTGTAGTAGTAATCATCATCATCAGCATCAGCATAATCATCATAATGATAACATCATTGTTGAAAGTGTTTCGGGAAGCAGTTAGCTGGCTGTGAAGTATAAATTAAAGCGAGAATAAAGAACTTCCAGTCTCTGGAATGCGGGTTATATATATTCGGAAATAGACAGCGGGAGGGGGCTCGCGGGGCAAGGAGGCGGGAGCTGCACCGTCTCGAAGAAAATTAACACAAATAAATAATCGCGCGAGCTTGAGGGGTGGCACGCAAGGCCGCGGAAAGTTGGCGATGACGGCGGATGTTATTGGCAGGGAGGCCATTCGTCGCGATGATGGATGCTTGACAGGCGCTCCTCGTTCTTTCGCCCGCTCGCCCGCTCGCCAAGCAGTTATAATAAGTAATGGGCTCACTTCCGCCGCCATCGCACTGCCTCAATGCCTGCTCGCTGCTCACTGCCTGGCGTTTACTTCAACAAAAGTGAGACGGAGCGAAATGAGAGACGCGACTACTCTTCGCCTACTTGGTGCCTCAGCCAGCTTTTCTCTCTTATACTTTTTACCAATCTCAGTCTTTCTGCTCTTTCTAGTTTGCCTTCGTAATAACTACAAATCTGTCATACATTAATTCTCAGACTGGCGTAAATTTTGTCGTATACGCGGAGAAAGAAAAAGTTATCACGACTGTCGGTGTGAGGGAACCCTTTGTAAGCCAACGTTAGGACGAGAAAAGAAAAGAATTAATACAAAGAATGAAACCGTCCTACATACACACACATACACATATATATATGTATAAGTATAAAGAGCAGTTGCGGTGGTGGCGACACAACATATGACTACATACCAGGGTTTACTGCGTAGTCACGAGAGAAGAGAGAAAGGGGTGGAAAATTTTTTTACCTCGTTCGCCATACTCGAATTTTACGATTAAATTCAGATTTAATAGAGTTATTATTTTTACTAAATTTGCAGAGATAAAATTCGAATGGGTGGTTTTGCATAAATTTCAATACAATAATTCAAGCAACCTTTTCCGGACGTGGCGCCGTCGATCGCACGATGCACAACAGTTATTTGCAAGTGTTGCGAATTTATATGCAGCAGATACGAGAGGGGTAGATACTCATCCCCCGACTCAATGCTGTTCCGTTGTTTATCGAGGCTGTATGCCGTCCCACTTTTCTCTCCCTCGACTACTCTACTCATACTCTCTCTTTCTCTCTCTCTCTCTCTTTTCTACATCACACTCTACACCAATATTATCGTAACCTTTTTTTCCTCCTTTTTTTATACAACTTGTTTGCTATAAAAGTATATTTATGTGTCGCCCAAAGAAAATAAAGACCGAATAATTTTTGTTTAATGAAATTCAAAATAAAAAAATTATCTCATCAGACAAAAAAAAAGTGTTTCGGCTTGTTGAATAAAAAACTCACGAGGGTGAGTCGAGGCAGGGTAAGACGTGCAGACAGAGCCTCCAGCAAGGGAGTGACGAAGAACGAGAATGAAAGACACAGAGCGACCACAATCGTCGACCACCGTGACAAATAACTCTCCTTCAGCTATAGCTCTGAATCATTTAATTTTCCTCAGACCTCACGCGACCCAAATCGATGATCTTCTCAGTAGAGTTCTAAGTAGCGAGTATTTCTCATGAAAGACGAATTAAATGACTTGGATGGCATTTCACCAGCTCATTCAACTGACGTCGATCGATCGGCGATCTCAATTATTCCTGCAAAATTAACGTCACTACCGATAAGCGAGATCGTTTGTCACGATTAATCGTCTAAATGCATTTTCCCAACACATTATTCTAATTCAATCGACAAAAAATATTTCATCCAGTCCAATGGTCTATGTAAATCACCACTGATCTGTTAAAAAATAAACTCATTATTTTTTACCTAAACTCTTTAACTATTTTTATTCAACGTCAGACATGCTGAGTGATTTACATCACCACTGAAAGACACAGTAAATGATTTCTTCTGCTAGTCGTTGGTGAGCTGGAGTCTGCTGGCGAAGACAACTCATAGTTGGCGTCTGATGGGTGGTACAGTAAACCAAAAGCTGGTTGCTGTGGCTCGAGACATTATCCAGCACACCAGACAGAGTCATCCCAGCTTCAGCTGACGGTAGACGTGAGGTTGTTCAGAGCATTTGAGAAAGAACCTCAGCTCGATATTATTTCGCGTCGTGTTCATGGGGACGAAGGCAGTTTGTAGTTGTACAGCCACGCGGTGAACAAAAGACCGGGGAATATTGAAAGTCATGGCAGAGAATCGGGACGAGACAACTTTTCTTGAACCAACAAATTTACTGTACTTTGTATATATATATATGTAGGTATAGAAAGTAGGAAAGTGTAATTTCGGCAACGAGAGCTGGATAAACCCGACCTGTGGTGGTTCGCAGATGAATCCTCTCGACGTTTACAGGCTTCACTTTGGCCTTTAGATAGCGGTGGTGAATTGTGAAGGAGGTAAATACTGGGACGGTGTTAGTGATGTTCTCTGGTAGGTACGATAAGTGGTAGTGGTGGTGTTGGTGGTGATGGTGGTGAGCGAGTGAGGAATGTTAATTAAAGCCGTTAGCTCCTCGATCTCGCGCTTCGACTAATTAGTTGCGCACAATGCCACCCGTGAACGGTAAACTGGAGCCGGTCATGGCAGACGAAGATCACTTCACTCGGGAACCTCCGATTTCATTCAAAGGAAAACGGACGTCAAACGTTCGCACGACCCGAGTCGGAAGAAGAATGCCAATTTGTCGAAAGCTTTTACGAGTAAGACTGAAGCACTCTCTGGTTACTACTTTTTGTAGTTGTAGTAGTAGTAGTAGTACTAGTAGTAGTAGTAGTAGTAGTAGTAGTAGTAGTAGTAGTAGTGGTGGCTGTAGTAGTAAAAGTAGTGATGGTGACAGTGCTGGCTGACACTGTCTGAGTTTCGTCGAAATCCTCGACATGATACCGTTCGGAATTTATTTCAATGTCCACTTCATGTGCTCTCATTATTAATTTCTTCAAAGCCACGTGATTCCGATAAATAAGCAATTGTATCGTTTCATTTAAACTGTAAAAATAACTTTAAATAAAGGATAAAATAAAACAAAGGACTATAAGTTGTAATGAAAAATAAAATAAAGATAGGATTGAAGCGGGAACCTCATCTAAAGTTACAAATCGCAATTCTTCCATAGCTGGGGTTCCGATTCTGCTGTAAAGTTATGTTATAGCACAAAGTAAACGGGATTTATCAAGAAAGTTGGTATAACTCCGCTACGACTATTGATGCAATGAAACGATTGGCTTCGCTTCATTTACCATCCCCCCAGCCTCGCTTACTTTCCACATCCCTTTCTTCATTGCTCAGCCGCTCTCGCGATCCAACATAATTTAACAGAAATCGAAATCTCCCAAAATTTACTACACTATTTTTACTATTTTTTTTTTTTTCTTTATTTTATTTCATTTTTACTAGACAATCCTATTATCTTTAGTCTTCCTGCTTTAAAGTAAAATGATTTTGTCGCAAGAGATATCTTCCTGGATGGAAGGGCAGAGGGATAGTGGGAGTGGGTGAAGGCTGGGGAGGATGTGTCATCAGAGGCAGCAACCAAGTCAAGAGGGTTGGACAGGGAATCGTTGGTTTATCTGAAAATATTATGATAGTGTCGTCGACGGTACAAGCTATCCAGTGGTTTTGATGTGTCCCAAGAGTGGTGTAGAGTCGCGCTCGACCGTATAGCCCAAGATGTATGAACGGGATTGCAATCACGTTCGTGTTACCTAGCCGGCAGCCAACCAACCAACATTCCGGGAACCCAGTCCAGTTGGGATAATATAAATATTGTATACTACTCTGTACACTGGCAATGGCAACTCATGTCGGGTTTGTCCAGGAGAAATAGAGAAATATACGGCTAATAAAATATCCTCAACTGGATTGGACATTATTTAGCACACTTTGGGGGTTCTGGAGTTGGTTGAGAGATGAACAGACCTAGCACAGTAATAGTATCGGTTTGTGTACTTATACAGTAACAGAATAAGTAGTGGTGGCAACAGAGCACTGAGGACAAAGGAATTGGATCCAGTACTGACCTCAGGCTGTGGAATAGTACGATGGGTAGCATGAGCAGGAGCAGTAGGAGCCCGAGGTCCCTAGTGTCTCTTAGCTTCTTGCCTTTGCGTTGTTTCTCGGACCAAAAATATCGAGATGCCAGAGGAGAAAGAGAGTTAACACACCAACAAGATCGTACTTTCTGTTTCCCAGCCGGTAGTAATCACAGCTAGTTGAATGCTGCTGGCGGGTACTTTCCAGTTACCCGACGTTGCTGCTAGTACTGCCGCTGAAAGTCGCGAATGGGAATCACAGAGAGATCGAAGACTATATCAGTGTTCTTGAGAACGAGAAAAGAAAAATATAAAAGAGAGTAGCTAGCAGCTAGTAAGCTCGCTAAGGAAGCGTGCGGTGATGTAGAGCCAAACAAACTTTTCTAATACCGTCGCCCATCCGGGATTACGCCGGAGATTGAAACGTATATCTGTGTATTTACGGAGCAGCCGGTCTCCCGAGACAATGCCTCCTAGAATGTCCTTTTCTCGTTACGCCCCTGTCGTTATCGTTATTGTCCCCTTGGAAAGTCTTAGTTGGATACCATCACACACCCATACACATGCACGTATACATATTTATATTTATGTATCTAGCAATATAGTTGCCCCATCTGAAAACATTACTCCCATTATCGTCACACGCTTCAGTTCTGGATATCTCGAACGGGTTATGGCTATTTTTGCGAGACGTAATTTCATTACAGATGGTTAAAATGAAATTCGTGAGATTCCAACGTAGTTGTGGCCCAAAACAGCCCTACAGTCGTCGACCTCGAATGGGCATAACCGCAAGCTGTCTTGCCAGAGTGAGGAACTGCGACACCGCATAGTTGTTGTACGAGTAGTCTAGTCTGGTGATGGGGTGGGTGGCGCGGCCTAACCCTTGAAACATCCAACGCTATTGCTTTCTCTCTCTCTCTCTCTATATATATATATATATATGTATGTATATATGTATATATAGCTTTCATCCTTCCCCGCGCGATGAGTGTCGTCTACTGGTACTCCATATAAGCGGACGGTACCTAGCAGTCAACCGCCACCCGACCTCCTGCCGCCCATCCACAGAGACCACGTTACAAGGGGCCAGTATTTATGCACATTGTTGACTGGCACGTGGATTTATGCACGTCCGTTATATTATGCGTCCTGTCGTCCTCCGTGTAAAGCCGGTATGCTCGGTACCATCTAAACCTAGCACGCAACAACAAATGTAATTCCGCTACTGCCATCAGCACACAGTCACTGTTGAGAAGTAAACCAATCTTTCTGTCACACACTTACAAGAGTTTATCACTGTAAATCATGTAACCCACTGCTCTATACATCCTCAAAAACTTTTATACAACCAATATATATGTATGTATACACAGGATACTTTTATATTTATGACTGATGGAACAAATATAAACAGCAAGACGTGCAGTAGCAGTAGTGGTCGGTACAAGTCGGCAGTAGTTATTGGTGGCGATGATACTGCTGAGCGAGACGGGCTTGATTTAGTGAGAAAGTATAATATATAATGTATATAGAGCCGGCGAATGAGAAACTTTGGGCACTCATCGACCTTGGCAATTAGTCCCACGAGGATTTGAGAATTCAGTGGGCTGAGGAGCAGAGTGCTACTGGTCGCCGGGTGGTGTGTGTACAGTTATTGTCTTGGTGGTAAGGTCGTACGTTAGTAGAGAGTAGAGTAGGGTAGACTTGGTCTTACTCGCAGAGGCTAGGTTGGCCGTGAGAGTAGCATCCAAATAAGGGGGTTTTAGTGTCTCAGGGAGTAATAACGTCTCGGGTGTAGATTATGCGGTGTCCGGCCAGGAACAGCCGAGTGCCCAGTTGGGTCCTCCGATGATGCAAGGTCCCCCGGTGCCAGCGTCGTCCGGACATATATTAGCATTCTAACCAACCATTATTATATGGCTGGTGAGCCGCGCGTTGGACCGAGCTCCGGCGTGTTGCGTACTTGGACCAAGTTTACCAACAATTCACCGGGGCTCGCGCTCTATAATGGCCTCGGCTGCTTAATTTATTGTACCTCATAATTAATAGCTTTGTAATTTTCATACAGCCGTATACACACAGCCCGTGGCTCGACGACCAAATTTATGAATATACGTTTGCGCCATATCGATTTGCTTTTCACGTTCGACGTTGTCTGGGCAATCGATTCATTCCTCTTATATCACTCACACTCATACACCCACACGCACATTACACCTATTATTATTACATTGTACTCCATCTACAATAATAATAATAATAATAATAATTATTATTATTATGATAATAACATATCCATTATCTACGGGTACAGCGGCGATGCTGTTATTGGCTTTGTTTAAATTCATCATTCACTCATTCCAATAATTTTCAATCCACGCGTGTTGCAATAATTCTCACTGACATCGTCAATAATCGTAAAATTATAAATATATATACGATGTATAGATGTAGATATGTATATGTATATGAATGCTGTGTGAATTGATCCCGCGACGGTCAGATTGGCTGAAAAGCAGCTTCAAGGCTAACGTGTTCACCAGCACTCAGCAGTAAGGTATATCCGTGGATAGGTGGTGCATGTCTTGTGATACTGCCGGCGAGAGCGCTACTATTAAATTTATTATTAAATATTTTCGCCGTCCGGTAAGTAGCTTCTTCTTTATGACGGTTAAATATAAAATAAGTAGACGTGGCGGTGAATGCAGCAGCAGCAGCAGCAGCATCAGCAGAAGCAGTAGAAGCAATGGTAGTAGCAGTAGTGAAGTTCTCGGTGTACGATGCTTTGGCTGACTTGTGGCTCCATTAGCGCCCCAGCTCGGTAACGTATAGCATAATAAGAGTTTATGTGTCAGGTTGATGCGCCAGAAGGCTGCTAGACGAACTCCGCGGCATAGGAACTGTTATATTTTCATTAGAACCCCCATGGCCGTAACGAAGGGTGCCTTCGATGAATCCCTTAGAAATGCCAAGCGGCGCGGAGGGCAGAGAGAGTACTACTGCTGCTTCTGGTAGTTGTAGGATAGTATAGTATATAATAGGAGGGGGGTGAGAGAACTGCTCGTAAAAGAGCGAGCGAAAAGTCGATCCGCTGCTCGTTCACCCTTGTATTCCGGAAATTAACCTCGATCTTTCTTTGCACAATTTCACAAACGGCTTGCCCATTTCGTAAAGCATTAGCTCAGGTACATTCAAACACGCAATTACGACATTGCTAGGAAAACTACAGAATGCCAACAAAAAAATAATGATCCAGAGTATCATATATATATATACGTTGAATCAAGTATACCCAATTAAATACAATGGGTCAGTTTCATTGCTACGAACAAGAAAAACATAAATAAATAAAAAAAAAAAAAAACATGAAAAATCCCAGCGGATCTCTTGGATTTTTATCTTGAGGATAATATCTCCTCGGAAATTCAGCTCTTGGCGCTAAGAGTGTGGTATGACCCTCGTCACTGAAATTTTATCTTGCAGTCGTACGTATGGTTCTTGATCCAACGTGGGCTATCACCGCGCCCCTACTCGAACTACACACCTAATAAACCATCAATAACAATCCATCATGGGTTTCACTCGTCTCAATCTCACCGCAAACATCCAAGCACTGGTTAGGTGCGTATGTGACGCACGCGAGATAAACATATAAGCAAAGAGATATATAGACAGATCTACGTAGATGTAAATTTAAATCGTAAAATCTTGGGGAAAACTTAGCACTTAGGAGAGAGGAAGTTAATGTACTCTGTCATGCACAAGAACGACATGGTCTCTCAGCCAGTCGAAAGTCCTTGGTCGTTCGGACGACGATAGTATATAACAACGGCGATGTGATGTGGTATGGGCCAGAACCCTACTCACCCACTGCATCTCATCCCCTTTTACTCCTTATGCTGCTGACCAACACTGTCGCTCGGCAGTGTATATATATGTATATGTATATATAGAAGCTGTTGGGTCTCGATGGCCCTCACTACAACTACATCAGAGTATAGACGCCATAGTTGTGGCTAGTTGGCCGTCACCCTGCGTCGACGCTCCCTTGTCTCTTGGACTGATTCAATTTTCTCGGTTCGTGGCTGTTTAATTACTGGCGAGAGTGGACGCTGGCAAGAGAGTCCACGTGGGTACGTTGGCACGTCCCTCGTCCTAGTCTTCGTCCTTGTAGTTGTGATAGTAACCGGACAGTGGTGGACGACGTGTATCGGTATATAGAGGAACGAAGAGTACAGGAGACTGAGGAGAGCTAGGTGCCAGCATTATGCGGCTGCCACCGTCGCCGCTTCCGTTAAGACACTAACGGAATAACAGAGTACACCGTTGGAGATTGTTGTTGATGGGGAAGTAACGGCTGGTCACCCGTGGGGATTGTGCGGCCAGCAAGGTGCCGGACTCAATCCTGAGACGTGTTTCGCAAACCGAGTATTGTTATCGTCCTGAAGCTACTCCAATATCTCTCAACTACTAAATTTATTCCCACAACTTTTTAATTACATCACACTAACGCCCAACAGCTATACGCTATTTATTTATACATACAATATGTATGTTGTAAATTATAATAAATATGAAGACACAGAAGAGACGGAATAATCGTAAGATAAATTCTATAAAGCTGTACATCACAACTCAAGATGCTGAGAAAATTAGATCAGAGGCTGGCTAAGAGACGAGCTAAGATCCTACTCTGCGACAAGACGAGAGTACCGATTGATTTACCACTGCGCCTTTATATTACTTGTGATATTTACAGATGAGTTGAGGGGACTTTAAGGCTTCTCGGACAGTTATTGCCACTCAGCTCGGCGACTGTATTCCCGTCCTCGTTTCTCCTTTTCTTTGAGCGGCACTTGGTCTCTCACCACCTCGCTACATATTCACTTTCTTTCTCGCGTCTCGCTCATCTCCGTGTGTGCAATCTGACATTTATGACGCAGCCCGATAATAATTCTGTCGTTGTCATGAAATCGTAAATAAACGACTGCGACTGACAAACTGCGAGTCTCGAGACCGAGGATGGCTGCAACACAACGACTAATCCCTCTGCCGCTTTCATATTATTACTCTCTAACTTAAACTTAATATGTATTTATATACTTTCTTACTTACTTACTTACTTACTCACTTATTTTATTCATTTTTTAATTCTTTCTTTAGACCTAAGTATACATCCCACGCACGGTGGTACAATTTAGTGTGAGCAGAGCTTGTATATGCAATAGTTGTTGCCCGAGCGTGTTTTACACTTCAAGTGTACACACGATCGCACTCAAAGTGCTCGGAACTGTCTCAAAGTTATCGACGTAGGTTAAGAGAGACGAATGGGTAAAAAAAAGTCACATGAAAGAGACAAGTATCGCTCTGGGTTCCGCCTGTGAGACTGAGCCAGTCTGAGAATATAAACCAGCGGAATAAGAATGAGAAAAAAATGTAATAAAAAAAGTAAAGAGACAAGCGCGAGAAACGATTGCGGTTGTTTAGTGTGCTGGCATAAGACAATAAAGTGTACTCTCCGACAAGAAAGCTCACGTGTTTGCGTTTAGCATTTATCGAAACCCCGTGCTTGAGATCGTAACTCGAAAGTGCAGGCTGGCTGGTCTGCGTGTCATGCAGATAGGTTTAAAAGCGGAACGTGCCGCATTTACAAATGCGCTCGCGGTCGACGTCGGGCCCCAACTGGAATAGAGAACAACACAAATAACATCCAGGGGAATTAAACAAGGACAGTTTTACTCCTACATTAGAGGAAATAACAAGAGACAGATGCAAACTCACTGCTGCTGTTGCTGCTGCTGCTGCTGCTGAAGCCAAGTGCTTCTTTCGCGTGACTCAAATTAAAAGAAAGCCCTTTTATGCATATGTATGTATAAATGTATACACAGATATAGATATATTAGTGCACGCTCGTGGACAAACTCACGATCTCGTAAGAGTAAAGAGCGATTTCTCGTGTGGCGCCCGCTGTGATGGAGTAAGTTATGTCAAGCTAAACGACAAACGAGCCGTTATTTTTACATACTCGTTCTTTCTCTCAACGTTGCTGTTGATGTAGAGAGCATTCGAGAGTAGTAGGGTATTTACAGTGGCAGATGCCGAGGATATTCGCGATATATTCAAAGCAGCAATCTCCAGGCCACTCGACGACACACTTTAAGCGCGAGAAATAATACTCGGAATGACGTGATGAATTGAAACAAACATCTGAGAGACGAGTGTCAGCTATAGTCTTGTAGCTTGAGTTATATATACATATATGCATGCATACTGTTGTTGTTGTATAGGTATGTTGTCGTTGGAGTGTATCTGTTATATTTTCGAGATCTGCTGCCAGTCTGTCTTGATAGACCGACGACGTCGGCGACTGGGGGATCGATCCAACTTGAAAGGAAACATAAATTAGGGCGATTCTACTCGGAAAAACAGTCGACGGCGAGCAGAGAGACGGAGAGTATTTTGAGCTGCGACGAGAGAGCCCCCGCGGGATGCCAAGCAGCAATATATAAATCACTCTTTTACTAGAAACCTCTTGCGCGACGAGACCTCGCTGCCTCCTTATCCACCACCGCCAGCACTTTTACCACCACTTGGATTCATGACGCGCGATAATTCGTCGTGAAAAAGTGCCTGCCAACAGGTCAAATTCATCTACATAACAATGAATATTAGTGAATAAATAAATATCTCTAAATAAATAAACAGAAAAAAAATATTAGCTTGAAAGGGAGGAAAAGAATTATATCCTCAGTAACAAATAAATATAAATAAATAAAATAAAAATAAGAATGCCAAGAGTTGAAAGATGTGACGGCGCATCTACACTTCTTCACACGTATCCCCCAACAACAAAGAGGGATCAATCCGCTTGCGGAGGAAACATAAATCGTTCGTGTGAGACAGTTTTGGAGGGCGAACCCAGCCAGCAATGGAAACAGCAACAGCAGCCGCGGGACCGAGAGTAGCGGTGTGATACAAACAAGATCCACTCTGTGACACGAGGCGGTAAATATACCGGGTGTAGAGCAAGGCTCAACAACTGAGCAGTAGATACGTGTACAATAAAGAAAGGGGAAATGGGAGATGGAAAGAGTTAAAGGAGAAGAGCAAACGTACATGTACCGACTGCACGCCGTCGTATCTCTGGTGAGCAACGTAAGGGAGAATTGAAGAGGGAAAAAACTAACGTAAGTCTTCTTCTCCTCTTTCTCATCATTCTCTTCTTCCACCTCCCCAGCACCCACTCTTCCCATCTATCCTTTACACTCTGGTTTATATCAGCTGTATATACAACAACTGTTTCTCGGAGCTGGGTCTTCTCCCGCGAGGAAACATTTTATTTCGCTTCACCGAGAGACAAGTGACCACATCGAACTGTCGTCTTTCAGACTGTCACCTGTCTCTTACAAGTTTAACTTGCTCCTCTAGCTCCTCCTTCACCGTCGACAGTCTGTTCACTTTACTCTCAGAGAAGTTGTTCATCCTGAGCGTGCGAGGCGCCGCATACTCTGGAGCTGCTATGTGCCTTCAAACGCCGTTTCAGATACGCCGCCCGCGCACACGACACTTTTATATCCTCACACATACGCACACATGCCTAAAAAGACCGAGCGAATTAAACATGTCACAGACATATAACTCTCTAAAGTCGGCGTACACTTGTCATAATTCTCGCTTCACGTTAAAATGATAGGAGCTGACGACAGGATGAGTCGCTATAAGTGTGTCAAGACTCAGTTGATGATGATGATGACCTCGACGTACTCTCGTCGCTGAAGCATACATAATATCACCCGCCGCCAGCGAGTTGGATTATTATTTTGGGCCGCCGTCTCTTCTAATTGCGACTGTAACGTCAACCCATCAACGTTATCATCTTATTACTTATTTCCGAGTTGTCTATATGCCAGCCCGTTAACGTCTCACCGTAAGCCGTGATTGACACTCCAATCTAAATATTTTTAATCTTCCAGAGAATGTCTTCTCTGAGTTTTTATTTAGCCGTGTCAACTGATTTCTTTGCAACTCATTGTACACAACATACTTTTCAGCGTGACTATAATTGAGACCCGTCATTAAAGTGTCACAATCCAAACGAATTGGTTTATATATAAATATATATACATTTATACTTATTATTATCATGATCTGGTGTGTGCTCTCTGCGTCAGTTTTTTTTCCTGGTCGCAGGAAGAGATAAGCGCCGGCAAGTTGGCGACTTAATCGGCGAGTCTGGACGTCGAGACGCGAGATCGCCTCGACGTTGACCGTACAACTGCGGAGTGCACTGAGTATATATATATATATATATATATATATATATATATATATATATATATATATATATATATTAAATAAAGCATAAGTGTGCTGCTGTGCGCGTGAAAGAGAGGAACGAGAGAGTATCGCCGCGGGTCAGTGACTTGGCTGTCCGTCAACCGGTCACCCTGACGCGTCGACTTGCTTGGAATAAACGCCACTCTACTTGGATTAAACCACCCATCACATATATATATTTATTTCAATATACACATATATGCGCTTGACCAGATCTATAGCAACGACATCTCGCTGTAATGTGCTCGCAAAAAAAATAAGCCCACCGTAAATATAATAAATGGCGAAGCAGCATATATATGCAGGTTATATCGAGGGAAGAATGTCTTTGATTCGTTCAACAAAGCGATTATTAATCGAGCAACGGTTATTGAGGTCGATTTCAGACGCTGCCGAGGACATGTTGCTCATATATGTTATAATATATGTCCTCCTCCACTTATTATAGAAAGACGTTATGTCCGACGCCTTCAACTAATATATATCCGTACCCTTCTTACACACACGCACACATATCAACATATTATATATAAATTAACAATATATGTCGGTCGTTGGGACATAAATCAATATTTCGTAAAATTTATCTCACTAATAAAGCTGAGAGAAGGAACGCGCTTGGGCGATACAGTAAATAATAACAACAGCGACTGCGACGATTGATTAACAATCGATTGCACAAGTCGTTGATTCCAGCTCGGGTCTTGTTTCGCTTGGATGCACTCACAATAATCGAGGAGAGAGCTGTATAATTGTGTCGCTCATTCGCTTACTCACTATATTTATAAATATACATGTATCTATATATATAAAGTTTGAACTTGTATGAGGAAAACTTGTTGCAACGTGATATCGCGTTTTATTTGACTTGTAAAATGCGACGATGCGATGTGTGCATCAACGAATAAAATTTTACGTATCACTCATCATCGTGGCTAATAACGTATATTATTTAGCTCTCGGCGTAAAAACCGCGAGGCTGCGGAGGACGATCAGTAGATCATTTTCCCGCGGCCAGAATAAAAATGAGGGGGGCGGAGGGTTGGGGAGGGGGGGGGGGGGGTAGCTCGCAGAATAAAAGTGTAAGAATGTACAAGAGGCTGTTGCAAAAGTTATTCTTCAGCGTGTTTCGTCTGATCGCGTTCCCGTCATTCCTCAGCGCACCGTATAAAGATTCGGTACGGTTGGATGGACAGCTCGAGAGGAAATATCCTGTGAGAGTAAATGCGACGGCGGGTTTAGTGTGGATCTATATAGATATATATAGCAAGTACAAGACGAAAGCGAGGAGAAGATGAGTGAAACCACTTCTGCAGGCTCGGTTATGATGTACAACATACCGCGAATGAGTGTAAGACGGAGATGGACGTTAAATTGGAGAAGCGTGGAATCGGAGCGGCTTACCGCCAGGAGGCAATGAAGCCCGTCATGCCACAGATGATGGACGTCTCCGCATAAACCTGACGAGTGACTCGTGGCGCCTTCAGGAACGACTCTGAGGAGCCCTCTACATCATTTTTATTACAGCCGTCCTCATTTTCATATCTCATAAAACCTTCGGGTGAATATTTCTTCTCATCCTTACAAGTCCACATACTCGCGAGAACTAAATTTTACTCTCGACGTTTTCACATGCGTAAATACACATGTACATATTTTTTTATTTTATTTTTTTTTTTACTTAAATATCAGTTTGTATTTATGCTAGCAACCAAGTAAGTCTTAGTACTATCAATTATGTGTACACTGAGAGTTGTCCAAAATTGTCCATCGAGCAAGCAGTGACGGTGGCATTTACAAACGTACATACAAGTCCTTGGCTCTTTGGCTGTTGCACGACGACTCCTTCATGGGTATGCTATGACTGCAACCGGTACACTCTGCGAGCGACATTGAATGACTGCTCTGCACGTGACACGAGACTGACAGGTTTATGCGAACGCGTGTGTGGGAACATAAAAGGGAATACGTAGCTAGCTGGCTGCCTGCCCGTGATGTACGTCTGTTTGTGTAAGTGACACGGAGCAAGTGAGTGACGTCTCGCTCTCTTTCTCTCTCCTTCCTTCCCTCGCTAACTCTATATATTGATACACATATACATATAATATATATATATATATATATATATATATATATATATATATATATATGTTTCCAGGAAAGCTTGCTCGTTCACAAACTGCTTTCTACCCTCTGGTTCCTTTACATCTCTCCCTACCGCCGTCATCTACTGGTATGCTCAGTAATATATACCTCTTACCCCTGTGCCTCTTACCGCACTAGCCACCACCAGCACTCAAGCGCTTGGCCGTTTATACTCTTGTACTTCTCTCCTTTATCCACCCAGGTCTTGCTTGGCCCTCTTTTCCTCGTTCCTTCCCTCTTGGTGGTTCTCGCGAACGGCTCTTTGTTGGCTGTCGCTGACGTCACACTGCCTGTACTTGACGCGTCGCATATGACACGCTTCTCCGCGCGTACCGTACTCGTCGTATTCGTAGTTGCCGTCTCCTGTCGTCCCTGTGTACCCTTGAGTCTGCAAAGAACAGTCATATAAGCAAGCTAAAACTCAACGTGTAGTATACTTCCGACAACCTTTTTCTACACCGACCACCCCACTATTTACTCTGTACTTCACTTTATAATTTTTATTAACAACCTTTCATTTTATTTTCCTATCGTTTATTTTAAATTTCTTTGTCGAGGTCAATTATATAAGCTTCAGTTTATACATGTCGTATTTATTTATTTATATATCCTAGTGTAGTTTGATCGAAAAGAGTGACATTTCGGAGGGGAGCATTGAATTTACGCGGTCTTTATAAACGTCAAAATGACTTCTTTTCCTTTGTCTAATTCAAAACCATAAATTGAGTGTGTCTGTTGTGTGTATGATGGCAGCAGACTGGCATGAACCTGCGAACGAGCAAACAGAAACGAATAATAAGAACATGAAAAAGCGGAAATGTTAAGACGCGAAGAGGCAAGATAAAGTGAGAAACCTTGGCAGTCTGGATATGACTATAGAGTGCTGGTGCTGTTGCTGCTGCTGCCGTTGCCGGTGAAAAGTGAGTGAGAGGAGATGAACAGTTAAGCCCAACAGAGTAACCTAACAGATGCTGCACAATAAACACCTCCCGTCAGTTGGCTCCATAAATCGTGCGGCGGGCTCCTAGAGGAAGCGTTCAACCTCCGCGTCTTCTTCTCCCCCCGCTCGCGGAATCAAATCTATTCTCTCCCCACTCCACCAGCGATATCATACTGTTACACATGTACTTAATGCATACCTATATGGATTATTATCCTGATATACTCTGTGCCGACTGGGATAAACCTATAAGTAGCGAATCTCAATAATCGATTGCAAGATAAAAGATATATAAAGTTAAAAAGTTGATGATAATAATAAATAACAACGATGAGAAGTGAATGGGAATAAATGGGAAGGTCAGAATCAAGTGAAACGACGACTGGAAGATAACTCTGGGAGCATCATCTCAAAATGTTCTCGTCTGCTGATCCTACTCCCATCTTTAACTTGTTTTTGTTCTTGTTCTTATTCTTATTCTCTTCATCATCTTATTCACGTTCATGTATTACATATATATATATATATACATATATATAGATATATACATCTTGAAATAGGGCGAGCAAAGCCGGATTGGCGAGCACGATGAGGAGTAGGTATAGGGTTGTCGGCCGCAAGATTTACAAGACCAGAGGCCTCGAGGGTTACGACTCGTTATTATAAGCTTTAATTACAGCCCGCGGTAATGAACTATGTTTAACCGTAACGTGGTAGGCTTGGCAATAAATTAACGGCGTGGAAAATACTAAATCACAACTTTGCCGATGCTGCCGAGTAGATAATCGGGCTGAAACAACTGTATGTACCTGTGTGTTATTCACTGCAGCCATCCACCCACCCACCCACTCTTCCAGTCCACGGTTTTATATTTTGTGTACCTTTGTGCATCTCAAATGACCCAACATTACCGGGAAAATTAAAATAATAAAATTCGGTAAATAAAACAAACTCTGTTAGCTATTCTCTGAATATTATACGCTCCGGCTTGACTCGAGTCAAGGGCAGCTTAACCCCCGCGTGCTGAAGGGCTGTTACTAACACTGCAATTTATTAGTCTCTAATTGGTGGCTGTGTTAATCGCCACCAAGGAGAATGCCTCTTTAATTGAACTGTCTGCGTGTATCACGCGAAACAATCGGTCTCACATATACCCGATCGATAACATAACCGCGTGTACGCACGTAACAGCTTTAAGATCACGCCGGCGATTCTAGCAGTCGAATAATATCACGGGTAACCTACTCTACTAACTCACTGCCTTGTCATGATGGCACACTTGTCAGTATCGGAAAATATAAAATATACCCAACTCATACTCAGATATAGTCAGTTGAAAAATAACAAGAGGATGAAGCGGCAGGAGAAAAAGACGAAGAAGAAGAAGAAAAGGACTTACGTGATATCCTTCGATTATTTTCTATTATTTACCTTATTATTTGTGTCTGCTCGGGGAGCGAGGAGGTTAAAACGATGAGCGTGGCTGCTCGCGGCCGTATTGATCTTATCCCCGACATGAGAAATGCCCGCCGGTTTAATAAACTCCCGGGACTTATGAAGCACGTCAGGGTGATTCACGGTCGCCTCATTGAGTCGTATTTATACAACCGAGGCTGATAGATTTATGGAGGACAGCACAGCGTGCGTCTCTCTTCTCCCCTTGATCCCCGTGATCCTGATGCCCAGTACCTCCGCCTCTTCCTCTTCCTCCTTCACCTTTTTCTTCTGCTTCTTCTTCTTCTCGAGCACACATCATATACAGATATATAGATATAGAGGGATACCAGAGGAAGGCAGAGACAGCCACCACCCCTTGGCTATTCCTTTTCTGACCTGTCCACTCTCACTCCTCCTCTCTTTCTCATTTTCTCCGGCAGTCTCTCACACACTCACTCATCCATTCGCGCATATCCATTTCACACAGACAACCGGTCATCTCCACCTTCATTAGCTATCTCCCTCGTTATTACAGTCGTTTCTTCTTCAGTCATTCTTCGTTCTCTCTGACAACTCCTCCCTCTATCTCTATCTTCTGTCCACCCCGCAATCCCGAGTCCTCCATATCAGCTTGCTTAATATAATCTATGACCAACAGGAAGATACAGGCACTCTATATTACCAATAAACAACAAATTCAACACTAGAATAAAGAATTATCTCGTTAAATATTTTTTAAAAATCCATTCAAGACAAAAAAAATATAATTTAGTCAAATTTATCTCATTATGTCTGTTAGGCTCTTATATAAGAGCAGACTCTATTTATATAAAGTACCAAAAATAATCCGAGTCAACGAGAACTTGAATACAAATTACAGATCCAGATTGCATTGATTTCGTTTACTTAAAAAATAAATTTGAATAATAAACATAAATAAAAGATAAGGAAAGAAAAATACAGTAAATATTTAACAAACGACATGTCAGAGAGAGTTCATGATGGCGTCACGTGTGTGCACACCTCAGCTCACGTTAACCGACGCAGTGCTGCCTTATAAAGTAGCCGAGCTACGATTTAATCCGAAATTTATTTTCTCCATTAGTAAGGGCTTGTCTTGAGTCCTGGAGCGTGAGTGAGAGGCTGACGGGCAGGGGACGTTCTTCCTCTACCTCCTCCTCCTCTCGGCCTGTATACACACATATTGTATGAAAGAGGATCGCCGGAATGCTGCTGCAAGACAGTGCATCCTCCTTGCCAGTTGTGTCCTCTTTTATTTATCTCATTCCCTCTATTTCTCAAGGAGAGTAGACGCTACTCTGGTGACCAAATGCGCACATAACTACATTATGACTCCTATATTGCCATCTTTATAGTATATATCTCCGCTCCCCGCGCTCGCGTTTGACAAGACTCGCGGTCACCCCCTCCCCCACCGCACTCTTTTACATTTCTTATTACTAACAAATATATAATCATATTCCGCTTTTATCTTTCTCCTCCTGCCTCTGCCATTCCTTCTGTCTCAATAAATATATGTATACGTATATATATATATATATATATATATATATATATATATATATATATATATTTACGCATACAAATGCATCTCTCAATTTCCTCAAACGTACATAACCATATCAGCGATAAAAAAATCCAAGAGAAAGAGGCAGAGAGAGAGAGAAAGAGAGAGAGAAAGAAAGAGAAAGAGAAAGAAGACTCGGGTGAATGGCTCAGCATCACGGGATTACCAAATGAATCCGATGGATTGTAAATAATGGATATGTGGCCCGGACAACTTGTTACGTCCTCACTCGCACGTTAACATTCAAATCGACGACATTTTTTTCACGACACCAGCCTCATATTCTTTATTATTTATTTTCATTATATTTTTCGATTCGAAATACCGATTCCCGACAATTAACGACTTACACTCCCCGATTATTTATTTTTTATCTCTCTCGTCATGTATCTCAGCACACGCAGATATATTTATACATATACACAAAAGAAAAACACGTCCAGCTTGACAAAATAACGACCGACGCTAAAAAATCATTACGCTGACTCAACTCGGCTCACTAAAATACATACCCACGCGACAGTACAGTATATATTAGTCTGTGCACAATATATTAAATATATATACAGCAAACTGTGTCTCTGGGCACCTTCAGCTCACAGCATTAGCTGGTGTTGGTACTGGTACTGGTGGTGCTGGGATGAGGGATGAGAAAGCATTATGTAGGCCGCAGTAGCAGAGACGCGTAAGATACGCATCGCCTCGTCCGCCCGCACCCGACAAATTGCCTCGGTCTCTCCGCCACGCAGTAGTAGCCCATTCAGCCGCCCGTGGGCTGCCAACTATACACACATATAATACACACAACATGCCTCCTTGTGAATACTCCTGATGAGCTTTGATGTCTCAGTCCAAGGATACTTAACAAATAATTCAACTCCTTCTTCATTCTCTATTACCCTCCCGTCCCATCTTACATCATAACTTTACATTTTTCCATTTTACAATTAAATCCCTACATACTTTATATACCGCATATATTTTATTTTTATGAATACAAAATTAAATACTCATATTTATATATACATATACATATACGTGTACTTGTATCCATTTATTTTCCGTATAAACATGTAACGGTTGTGTTCATGATGATGATGATGATGATGATGATGATGATGATGATGATGATGATGATTATTATACTCATGATGATCTTGATTATTGTCATCGAGTGTATTAAAAGTTTGCCAAAGCAATTTACTCATAACAGTGCCGACAGTCATGCCCCTCGGGAACAATGATGCGGAACTGACAAATTGTTCCACGTCTTGATCTACATTGCAAGATAATCCCGCAAGATATCATATTATTATAATGAATATAATATAACAGGTATTTTAGAGTTTTTATTCCCGCTGACAGCTTAACAGTCTACTTAATGTACTTGTAATAAAATAGCCAATAAGAAAAAAAATTAAATAAATATATAAGTACACATAAGTATATATAAGTGGAGTGTTGAGTGTGGAGTTGAGTTTGATGTGGGAATAGGTGAGCATTGATTGCAAAGTCTTCCGCGGCTAGTGGGAGAGATGACCAACAGATGGCACGTCCAGTCTTACACAACAAGATGACCGTATCAAGGCTGAAGGCGTACTCTGGATCTCTGTGAGCCTCATCACTGAAAAATGTCACTCGGGTGACTCAGGTTGTCAAGTTATTGGAGTTTAAGAACATCCGTAAAACCAAATGGCCTCTCGATTTTGATAACAGTCTGAAAAAAAAACCCATCGACTAAATTGACGCGGTTTTTTTTATCCGTCTACGTATCGTATCATAAAGATGGTGAAACATGTTCACTAAAAATGAAAACACAATAACAATAAATAAGATACGGGCATTGTAGTTGTCCGAGAGAGCAACAAAAAAATTTCGGATAAAAAATAAATATTTAAAAAAACACAAGCTCAAGACTCTGACGCCGAGGTGACGGGTCACCGACCGAGCCCACCTGCCTCTATCACTCCGATACTCCTCGCAGTCCACTGTGCATTACCGTCATCACACACTCGGCTCGTACACATATGACAATCTGTCCATAACTGTCGCCAATAATAATATTCTTCAGCGATAAATTAAAAATAATTTTTTTATTTCTCTTCCCCGCTGTACAATAACAATAAGTGTTTATTATATTATACACACATATATATTTATAAATAACAAAATAAATAAATGAATATATGTGGATACATAAAGAAAGGACACGCGTTCACCTGCCAAGAGTTTCAAGGTACAACGGGCGAGTGTAGTCGTAGTATATCTGAATCGCTGTCCGACTTGAACAGTGGCAATGCTTATATACTTTCTCGCCTGTTTTTCTCCGTAGGTATGGATACTAAATCTACACATAAGTTAACATATATACATATGTAATATATATACAAGTGTATGTGTATGTATGTACATTCAGCCACTTGCCATAAATCAGATTCCCGTGAGATAACCGACTAGCTGCTTCTCCGTTGAGTTTTATCGGGCGTACCGGCGCCGCGTGCTAATTAAACTGACGTGAAATAATCGCGGCCGTTTCACGATTGATCGTTGATCGAGCACGTCCGAGTCAGCCTTAGTCTCTGCACACCACAGTAGAGAACTCAACTCGGACATGAGACGACTTGGCTACTCAACATCGGGGACATGTCCGACACTACTCAAGTCCCGCATCAAGAAATATAAATTTCTTGGTTTTGTTCTTACTGCACTTTATTATCTATCTTTAAATAATATTTACAACTTACATTTATGTGCTGACAGGTTTTTAAATGAGGATTTAAATATATATACTTGGAATTTAATTAATCTGTCACGGAATCAGTACTTGATAAAAAAAATTTTATTTACACTCGAGCCGAAAATTTATTTCGCTACAGAAAATATTTGTTTATATTTTTTCAGAGTCCAACAGAGAGCGAAACGGAGAACTGATACACGTGTGGTAATAATGTATAGAGAGAGTGTATCGTACATAAAGTCTACAGGACGTATAGATAGATAATTACATAGAGCTGCAGTACAACAGAGGGTGGATATGGTGGTAACGTCGGGCGGGACCAAGTTGTTATCTCGGACTTAACCGCCTACGATAGATACAGAGCAGACTTATTTTCTATTGTCTATGCATCGAGAACTGCATCGCTCGTCCTGGCTCGGCAAAGAAAAAAAATAATTCGAAAAAATTCGAGGCTCAAGAATTACGATAATAAAAAAAAATATATAAACGGGTGAGTAACACTCAGCTATCACGCATGATTCGAATAAATAACTCGTAGTTCACATAAGTCCCGAGACATGTTTTATTGTGGTACTTTTCATGGCTTGGCTCTGCTTTTTGCAAAGTAAATCCAGCTTACACTTACACTCCCAGGATATATTAGGCTGCCATTAGCCGTCACAGTACGATAAAGTTTACCCGCGATACCTTATGATATGCGTTATTATAAATGCGTATCACTCTCGCGTTTATAACTCTCGGCAACCGGTCGTAATAATTAATATGCATCATTAATCCCTCGCAAATAGGTCAATCTATTCGCGAGAGACCGTGCAGAGCTGATCGTATCGTCGGCCGTATAATAATTCTCGCTATTGCTTACAGATTATTCTATTCATTAAATATACACCCACTTTTTTCAGCCACTGTATATACATGTGTACACAGTGTATTTAATTTTTCGTTAAAGTTGTATTCATTATCTGACATATGGCTGAAGTGCTTTCCGTATCACTACTGGTTAAATAGTTTGTGTAAATAAAGAAAGCGTTGATGTACACAAGACACTCTGCCATACATCTCATAAGTTGTGTGCTGGATTTTTCTGTAGACTGCTACAGTCTACGAGGAAAAAAATCCATATGTAAGTAACATGTGTGTGTGTGTATATGTGTGTGTATGTGTGGGTGTAATAGTTGGGTGTAGTAATAGATGTGTGTAGTAAAAGTTTGTGCACGAAATCAAGGGGAAGGATGCTCTGCTCTCTCTACTATCGAAAAGCTAGTATTTATAGCTCCATTAAGATTGCCACGACTAAATCATCCCCCTACCAGCATCATCCGACTACTACTACTGTTACAAGTAACTTTGTTGTACCCTACGGGTGCAATAGCTACCGATCGAAGGGACCCGCTGCCATATACTCTGCAGCTCGTCTTCTATAATAATATTTCGCTGCATTTCATACTTTATTATCCTTTAGACAACATGCATACACACACGTTTATAGAGCCCTCAATATATCTCTGTACGTGTGTACAAGAATGCAAACTTTTCCATGACGCAAAGAGTCCTATAAAAGTGAACGAACAAAAAGAAACAAAAATGTTTGATAAAAAAAAAAAAAAAAAAAAAAATGATGATTGGTCGTGGTGACGTGTCGGTGGCAGGATATCGCGGTCCATCGGGTTGTTTAGTGTTAGCGATGGCATCGAGCAGGGCGGCCGCGTCAACGACATACATTACGGCCAACATTTACTTCGGACTACACCGACTAAACTCACTCGGCGCTTCTCTTCGTGTATCCACCGGCAAGTTCATGTGAGTGTGTGTTTGTGTGTTGACTCAAATACGTGTTTGCATGTCTACAAATATATACAATACTGTTTTATGCCTCGGCCAGTCACACTCTGAAACAAATACGCACACAAATATATATAAATGGATATTAAACTAAAGAGTAAGAGAGGGTGAGTGAAGATAAAAGAGAAAGAGAGCAGAGCGAGGATCGGGGCACGTCAGCATTCATTAGCCCGGACCTTATCTCCTCGGAGAGCCTTCTCCCCGTACCGCGAGCGAGATCTTTTAGCTTGTGTTTATTATCTGTCTTTCTTTATTCTCTGTTGGCTCTTATTCTTATTCGTTCTGCGTTAAGTTCTCGGAGCTTCGTCCAACGTGATTTATAATTGTGTTTTCGTATTCCACCCTGTTTCCCCATCAGCACTAGCACCAGTACCAGTACCAGCTCCAGCACCAGCACTACCATTGATTCCTAGTCAATGTAAATACCATTAGCTTTCCAACGGATCATTACCATTAGGTGTGTTGCTCGATCGGTTCTCCGGACACTCGATGTCGGTTTCATCCAAATGTTTCCCTACAACTATACCCACTCAGAGATATATATTCACATATATATATAGACAAGAATACACCAATACACTTGCCTCTATTGCTGTAAAGACATAAACAAGATGTATATATATATATATATATATTTACAACAGCGGCGCATATCCAGCAACAGCACAGCCCACAAGGGATTTCTTGGTTCGATCCAACGATCTTACCATAAAATCCTCATTTTATTAAAACGCGTCCACTCGTCCGCACATATTTATCGCCCGGCATTCTCTTCTCCCAAGGAAGAGTATGTCCAGCTACACTTATACTCTGCGCCCCCTGTTAATAATGTCCTTAATCCAAGCGAATGTCTACTCCTGCTGTACACTCGCATATCAATAAAACTGCTTCTTATTTCATTTAATTTTTTTTTCTATTTTATCGTCCCCACCAACCGATCACATTTCAATTTCTTTGTACCCTTCTGCGCACAAGCTTTTGATAAAAATTTACCATCACTTGTCATTTGCGTCACGCCTTACGTTTAAGTTTACAGTATTTTATTTTCATTCATTCGAGCCCTATATCTACAACTGTGTGATATAAAAATAAAATAAATAATGATGATGATGATAATAATAATAAAAGTGTGGGCATTGAGATGGAAAAGAGAGATACAGTGAAGCAAGTGCTGCTGAGTGAATTTATACAAATTAATTAAAGGCCGGTAAAACGGAAACGGACAGTCTAATTACTCTTGAAATGAGGGTGGGTTGCTCATCGGTCTGGCTAAAATACAAAGAATAAAGCCTGTCTGGTGCGCGTCGTCACGACGAATGTAAAAGAGACGGTTGGAGTGCGAATAAGGCAAAGTTGAAGTAAAAGTAAAAACAGGAGTAGAAGCTGGAGATGAAGAAGAACAAGAGCAAGTATAAGAGTATGGAAGATGGAAATATAAAAGTAGCGGGGGCGTTTGTCGTAACACAACGTAACCATCAGCAAGTATGGGGTCGGTACAGACACACCGGGATATTGTATAGGTGTTGCCGGTAGTCGGAGGATTCAAGGAGGGAGACGGGGGCTTTGAGGCCACACGGAGACAAGCCCGCGGGCTAAACAGCCATCTAAATGCATCCGAGGTGGCGCTCACTGCCATTACGCCTGATGGACGCTTATTGACGCGCGCCCTGCCAAGCCTGAGCAGCCACCAACTGAACCTCCTTCTCCTCCTCTCTCTTTCGTTCACCTCCGTATTCTCATCTCGCTCAAGTAACCCCTCATGCTTTCGTCCTTCGTCTCCTTGCCGCCAGCAACCCCCCGAGAGAAACAACTCGGTGGAATCGCGAAAGTGTCGTCGTTTCGTGCCTCTGCGAAACATAGAAGCTAAAGTACTTTTTAGATTTTATTTAAACTTTTTTTTTTTTTTCCGGAAAATATTTTCTTTTTATTTTTGTTTAAACCCAAGCAAAGCTTAAGCTGTGACAGATGTCAAGTTGAAAACACTTTCTGGTTTATTTCGTCGGGACTTGTGATTGAATTATAACTAAAAACTTTTAATGATTTATATTTAATATATATATATATATATATATATATATATATATATATATATATATATATAGTATATAAAAGTACCGAGAGTTTTTGGTGTGATGAGAGGGAGACAAACGGAAGCCACGATTCCCCTTGAGCATTTCGCGTACTACTGCCGCTTTTGCCTTCGCCACTGCAGGATTATCGCGTTATTTATGCGGCAATAATAACGAGTTAGTGTATGCGCGGGATGTGCTTTATATCCTTGCAAGTCATTAGGGTTAATATAGCAGCGTACAGTAGGGAGAGAGCCAGCAGCAGCAACCCCGCTCGTCGCTCTTGTGCCGCCTCTGCTCTTTATTCATTTTATACCAGCCCATATGTATACATGTATATATTTTCACGTGTATTGTGTATGTACACGTACACACTTGTCGGTCATTGCTGTCGGTGATACGCTACTTATTTACGTGAGACGAACTCTTGACAAATATCATTACTCTTCAGATATATATTACCCTCCTCTGGCTATTATGTATGTTTATATATGTATACTTTGGTTGAGAGGAGTACTGAGAGTAAGTATATGATGTGGTTTTCTCGTTACTTCGAGACGTTGTAGATATATGTTTGGTGGAGTCATTGCTTACGACAACGTCGTATCTCACCTGTCTCACCTGTTAAGCACCAAGCGTTCGTCTTGCCTTCGCCCGCGAACGGATAATCGCGGTTTGCTGTCGCGGTTCCACAACGCGCTTTCTCCATGACATTAAAAAAATAAAAATTCCATAATTCCTCGTGTCCTGTGACAATTGATCGCTTAACATTATTTATACATCAAGTTGCGTGTACTTACACATAACATTATGTGTATATTTATTTATAGAATTATATAAATATTTTTCTGGCGAGATAAAACAGCTATCAATTAAATAAATCTTTATGGCTATGTGTTGCCAATAAATGCACTCTCTCGCACTAAACATCACCAGACAACCTGATCTCGCTGGCATTTTTATTTTATTTTTTTTTATCTTTGTTTTATTTATTTATTTTTGTTTCCTTATTTTTTATTTTGATAAAGTAAACGGGAGTTTGTTGCTTGGGGAAAAAGGGATTTTCTCAGTTGAACCAGCCGAGACGTGAAGAAGACGAAGAAGGAGAGGAAGACAAGTTTAGGTGAGAGAGAGAAGCCTGAGTTTGAGAATCAGTGGTGGAGAATAAGAGACAAACAACTCGTTCTACTCGTCCTACTCTGGAGTTGTGCTCGCGGCCTCTGCTGTTGTTCGATTCGGGCCGCGAGGCCGCGGAGAATACGAACGGCCGAATTATGAAAATGACTTTGTGTGACGCGGCAGCCACCCTCGCTAGAAGAGATAGCTTCCAGCAATAAACATACTCCCCTACCGCGCGTCGGAAAAGGATCCTCGGGTGGTAAAAGTGGAGATGTAGTGTGGGTTAAATTTTATCTTTCTGTGTGTAAGTGTGTATATGTAACACGTCGATCCTCGTCGTCTTCTAGACGATCACACCAACGACACGCCCACAATTTCAAAGTACGAGGAACGACGGGTTTGCACAATCTATTCAAACGGGCGGACAAATAATTCCTACGACAAGATTTAGTCCACGTTAGAAGGTTGAAATACGAGGAGATGATTCCGACAAGAGTCGGACGCCCATTGGACCAAAAGCTGGGTACGGCAGTAGTACTACTTCTACTACTACTGCTGTTACTGTTACTGTTACTGCTACTGTTTCTTTTGCTTGCTATCTATCTGTTCTCGAATTCATACTATAAATTTTCATTTGGTGTGCTTGGCTCTTGGCGAACTTGCCGGAGTGAATGAAAACCGTCGGCAAAGTAAGAGCTCGACGGGAACGAGAGCTTCAGAAGGTGCAGGTTCTCTGCTTCTGCTGCTGCTACTCTAACTGCCACTGCTACTGCTATACATACATCTATATATCTATATATATACAAGCATCGCGCATCGCGCATGACGGATCGCGGCGGCCCGACTTAACGGCAACGATAAATTTCACAAAGTGATTCGCCCATTCGAGCTCAAGAGGAAATACGAGAGTACGCTTTTCCGAGCTTTGCCAACGATTTATATTTTTTGTCCGTTCCCGCTTTCGTCATTAAATGTGCGTCATAATTTACCTCCATCATCATCATACTCACCATCACCATCAGCATTACCATCAGCATCGCCATTACAATCATACAATCGTACAATAATCGCCAATTAAATTTTTAAATTCACAATTCAACATCAGAGATATATATCCAGCCCTGTAGCTCATGTCCATTCGGTAATATGTCCTTGACGCGAGCATGACGTATCTCTCGGGTGGATTACAACAGCGTGTGAGGGTCATTCGTCAATCCTTTGGGTCACGTCTACCCGTCAGTCAGTCGTATCACGCGTCAATCGCTATTGACTGCTGGTGGTGCTGTTGCAGCAACTGAACGCGATTCTCTCTCTGTGTCCTGTCGCAACGGTGTACGACAGCAAGCTCGCTCGAATGCATAATCAGCCTGCTGCTGCTAGTACTAGTACCAGTAATAGTAGTAGTAGTAGTAGTAGTAGTAGTAGTAGTAGTAGTAGTAGTAGTAGTAGTAGTAGTAGTAGTAGTATCCCTGCTGATGCGACGTCCAGTCATCGATCGTTCGGCTGATGTTCTGTGTGCTTGACAAATTTTGTGACGCGTTTGCGACACGACGTCCCAAATGAAAAGCCTCCTACACATATATCCAATCGCGATACCTAGTCTATTTTCACTATAATATGCCACATGCCAGGATTATTTAGCCTCCGCTACTCACATCCTATAAACGTCAACCGCTGCAAGATAACGGCGAATTAAAAAAATTATTTTAAAATAGATTTTTTGCTCAGCGAATCCAAATGATGGGTCAGCCGAGTGTCCGACCAGCGAATGCAGCAAACTGTGTGTGCATAATTATAGAATTGATTTGTAAAGCAATAATCGACTCGAAATATAGACAAAAGTTAAATGCTCGATACAAATGAACGATTATGTTGCGGTGAATTGGCATCTGTTGCCAAACTACACTGAGTACAGAGCCGTAGAATTGGGTATATCAGTGACGAGTGGCTTTCAAAATTCACCCCAGTGTGTCATCCCCAACCTCCGACACATAAAACGGCACTTGGTATACGAACACACAAAACTAATAAATCTTTTCCAGTCGAACGCGGTTGATCGACAGGCTTCATACGCTAATTGCTGATTTTTTTATTTTTTATTTATTTTTACACTAGAGTTTTTCGAAGCTAACGACTGCTGGCCAACAGTTCAACAGGTGTCGTCGGATCGCGGTAAACTTTTATTTGTCCGCGAGCAGAAGCTGCGAGGGGAATCCACCGAAGCCGGGAACACCGGGAACGCCGAGAGCTAGCCATACGGGTGGTAGAGCACCGAACAACGAGAGAATGAGTAGACCAGAGTAGACCAGAGTAGACCAGAGTAGTGTAGTAGCGGATACACGCGCCGAGTTGAGCGAGCTGGAGTAGTAGTCTATTAGTTGACGGTGGAAAAAAACGCGAGATCCACATCCATATACACACTACACTACTGCAGTTTTTTAAAAATACGTACACAGCCTCGTTATTTCGTCTGGTCTACTTTTTGTTTTCCCCTCATTTTTTCCTGTATATTTTTTATCTATTTACTATTTTTTAAAACTTTTTCTTCTCTGTTTCGTAACTCAGTTTTGTTCGTTTTAGACTGTACAATGCTTTTACCGCGAACCCGTTTGAATTTGATCGTATATTATATTTTTGACGCGAGAAAAATTCGTAACGGACGTGAGTGTGTTTTTAATATTCAATATAAAAGGGAAAAACGGCTGCTGTGCAACTTTATTATCTCTATCTAAGGAAGTGTATAAGAGCCCTATAAAAGATCGATTGGATCCATTTTTTATCCCAACTACTATACAAGTGTTACAATAATATTTTCTTTCGTATTACAATATCCACTCTCTCACACACCCGTTAGTAAGACGTCAGTTATTTTTATTATTTTATTACCGATCTCGGTTCAAAAAACCACAACTCAACATTGAGCCTGAAAAAGCCAGTGCCTAGACTTGAAGCTATTTTCCGGACTGTAAATTTTTTTCCGATCTCTCTTGAAGAATTTTCTTCAGAAAATATTTAAAAATATACCACAGAGCTGAGTCTGCTGTGAATTCAACTTTTTCATATTTTTTGTGCTCGACTTCCAGCGATACCGAGATGCCACCGACTTTTTTGTGGCATTTTCTTAAATTTGAAACAGACTGCTGTGTACGGATATTAACTGAACGTTAATGCATCACTGCAGCCAGTGAAATCGCAGTATTTAGTGAAAATAAGACTGAAAAAAAATATTTTCACAGTTGGTCGAGCATCAATGGAGATTAATTTGCACTGTTTTTATCTAAATCGAGCTGGAGTTCTGAATACCCAAGTCAGGTTTTATTTTTGACTCGGAGTTCATATCAATCGTCTGATGATGATGATGATGAATGACAATTGTTATAGAATTATTTGCGGCAAGATCAAGGGCCCCATCATAAAACTAATCGGCCGGCAATCCTCGGCTCTTTAATCCATGTGTCACACAGCGTTTCTTTTTCAACAAATGCGCACGTCATCGCTCGATTATTGAGACGAGTTTAAAGACGAATCAAAGTATCATCATCCGAGATACGTATGCTGAGATAAAATACATTATTTAACTGATCGATGATTGCTGATTGACTGCACCACAATTAAATACACTATCATACTTTAATATCATAATTATTATTGTTATCACCACACAGTCGATAAATAATCGATTACAACAATGATTATTAAAATTTATATACACATTAATTTATTATTGTAATTAAACAACACCCATATATGTATATATATTTATTTATATATATTTTTACACCCTTCTTCAATGCCCACAGGATCATTTACTCATATTCATTACCCACATTCATATATATATGTATATATGTTTGAAACGATGATAATTTTTTCGTCTAACTAGATTTTGTGCAGCACGAAAACCCGTTAATTTACACGGCAAGCCGATTTGCGTTAGCGTCCCATCGACATTACGCTATTCTGCTCGTATCAGATAGTGTTGGTTTCCCTGCATTCGTTTATTTATCGCACGGAAATTTCGCTGATTAGCATCGTGCGGACTGCACTAATGCGTTGTCTCGTAATTCATCGATTTATACGGGTCTCTCGGCGCGGTAGCCGAGCCATTGAGCCAGCTTGTTGGCAATCGTACCTACATCGCTCGACAGGGAGCTGAAAAACCACTAGAGAAAATACTGTGAAAAAGCTCAACTGCTCGTCCACGTAAATTACTACGATTTATTCAACACATAGATCAACACACTGGACTACTGCTCATTAAATACCCGAGTTCCTTGTCGCCTTTCTCCTTCTTTTCTCTCCCCTGTATCTCAATCTCAATATTTTCTCCCTTCTTATCCGCATCTTTATTCTAAACTTGGTCTTATTCTTTTTGTTGGTTCCCTCTTTTTGAGCTCACACCAGCGTCGCATTGTCGTCATCGCGACGATCGGGAAGGAACCCTCTGGGGCCGTAGATTCAGCGCCGGTAGACGAGTCCTCGAGGGATGAAAATGGACAAAGTTTGCTCACTCGCGCCTGACTCACTCCCTCTCAAGAGAATCCTACGAGTTTACTTTACTCTATACTCAACACACTGCCAGCAGAATAACCGGAGTAAAGCTCTCGTGGCACACTACACTCTACAGTTCTGAGTAGTATCATCGGAAAATCACACTACTGAGTGTGTGCCACCAGCGCGTTGTCTGAAATATACTCGTTCTCGCATAAACTCACTGGCGATACACTTGTGCTCATCCTGGAGTAACGCGACTAGAGTATCGCTTCCCGCTGTAATACCAGATAAAGTTAAATCTGTTTCGTCGGCTTAGGCTTGAGTTAGTCGTCGGGCATTCACATAAAGGAAAAGGGGTTTTGCGAATGGTCCCAGTCGTTCTTGTCGTTCTCCCAGTGGTTGTCTATTACTACAAACTGGTGAGCCAGTGAGAAGACTACGTCAGAAGAGAACAGTAGTTTAGTACGTCGGGTGGAAGCGTGCCGGGTCGTCTACGGGGGTTGCAGTCTGCAGCGAGCCGAGAGATTGGATCCCGGAAATGAGACAAACTGATGGAATCTCGACCTACCGACGTCGTGGTAGAGAAGCAGAAGCAGAAGAACAAGAAGCAGTTGTCATATAGCTTCTTACTGCTACTGCTTCAGCTACTACTGCTACTGGTGAAGAAGGAGACTGAGGGGGATGGAAATACGCGGTGCTCTTGCTTCTCGATAGCTAACGTTATCTCACGATGTATCTGTCCTTCCTCGTCTCTTCAGTCCCCCCATGGGTGCTCATTCTCGTAAGGCAAAACTCTGTCTCCGTCTGGCTCACCGTCAGCCTGAGACGGTTATTCTCATTCTTAAGGAGACTCCCCGTACCTCGACAATCTCCCCGTCTTTTCCGGAACTTTTCTCTTGAAATTATGACGTCGATCTCGGTGTCTCGATGAGTCCGAACGGGTTCCAATGGCTCCAACTACTGTACTATATACCACAACCCTCGTAATATATACCAATGGCAATTTTTCTGGCCCGGATGTTCATACGATTGCATAACTCGCCACGTCTACCGGAAAATTTTTGGACAAGAATTTCATTAACTTTATATACACAGTAGTAGAAGGTTTCATATATATTTGTACGTTATGGTTTCTTGTGCTACTCTGTGTATTTTCTCTAGATAAGAAATTGCAAGAAAAGGCATTTGCAAAACTTACTACAACACACGGCACTTATTGCAACTACCTATATTCACATTTATATATATATATGTATATGAATTTGTATATGTGAGATCCAAGGTTTCTCCCTCACTCGATATACCCACAGCATATGCGATAAACTGAGCCTACGTGAAATTGGAGAGCATCCAAGTCTACAGAAATCATTGCAAGCTTAAGAATGAGGGAAAATAAAGTACCGCACACAAGATATAACGGACAACACTCGAGAAAAAAAAATAAAATAAAAAGCAAGAATCTCTTGAGAATTGCTGACTGTACTTGATGCAGGTGTATAAGAGTAAAGGTCCACAGAGTATCTCGGTGAGAAAATATGATGGATCCGGCGAATAAGGCGTCTTTTCGTCCCGTGGCGATCATCCGTCAAGCTTTTGAAAGTCTGTGGGACACCCGCGTCTCCGGGAACTTGGACATGCGAGAGTGAACGCGACGCGAGTTCAGACAGCGCACATTATATTCACACACCTTGTTACAGTATCTGCTCGGGGATTATGTGCTGGCTACGGTCGTACTCAAACAGCACAGCATCAGCAAAGCCACTGCTCCCCGAGTGATGAATGGTTCGATGAGGTGACGATAGATATATCCTTCTCTCGACTACTCGTAAGCTGCCGTCACCACATCCAACTCGTCAACTTGCCTCCGATATATCCTCTCTCATCCACAATCCACTGCATTTCAATTTGGTCATGTATTACAACACACCAACTGACGTTGGTATTGGAAGCAATAGCAGTAGCAGCAGCAGTAGCAGCATGTATATATATTACTGCTCTACTATACTACACAGTGTAAAAGTCTTTAAATTCACTCAACCGAGAGCAATAAAACGTGTAGAGGGAACGAGATAAAACTTAACATGCTCTGGCAATATATATATACAACAGTTATATATAACAGTTATCCACCAGCACAGAGAATAACAGCAACGCACAAAGACAAGGGAGAAACGTGTTTTGCGTTTAATACGAATTCGAGAGTCGGACGTTGTAGCATGGAATCCATCACGCGGTATAGCTCTCGGTGTGGTCGCTCTCGCAGTCATCCCCCGGGTCGGATAAATACTTATTTAACGCGCTTATGCATGCAGCCGCGGTAGCGATACGACCCGTAAATCTGTCCAAGGAAGCACAATGCCGCTAATTATATACATTCCCGTGACGCGAAAGAGCAAGAGCGAGAAAGAGCCAGTGAATCCAAAGGGCACAGGACAGCACTATATAGAAAGAGCGTAAGTGAGCGTGAGAGAGAGAACTCTGATGGCAGCCGAGGACCAAGCTCGAGCTTGCCGTTGGAACAGCCCCCTGCTTCATCCTCTTGGTTCTATCCTGGACTCTCCCAGACTCAAAAGACTCGCAGATTTATTGCCAAAGAGAGGAGGGAAAATGTCGACCTAAGCTCATACGTACGGGCTTGCCAGTTTGTATGCCCTTGCGCGGGCGCTCCCGTACACACACTACCAGCTACTCTTCTTTGCTCTTGGGGTGCAAGTGAGACCGTGACGTGCCGTACGGGCAAGGTGGCACTATTCACCGAGCGTGAGTGAAACGAGGAGCGACCAAGTCGAGCAGACGGAGATGCCAGCGTCGGGGTATCGGTAACGGGGTGGGCACACGTAGGGGCCGAAGAAGAAGAAGGGGATGCTGCCACCAGTAGTAGTTATTGTAGTGGTAGTAATAGTAGTAGTAGTAGTAGTAGTAGTAGTAGTAGTAGTAGTAGTAGTAGTAGAGGAAAGAGAACGAAGCTATAAATTCCTTCCATCCCTCTCCGTCTACTATTCGTTGTGCTATATCGCTGATTTATAAATATGACTGTAGCGAAGTATAATAATACGTACGTAGCCACCGAGCCGAGACGGGGGGTGCTTTATGCCTCCCTTCATCTCTCCACCTTCTCCTTTGCCCCCGCGAGCCCCACTTATTCTTACTCTCTCGCAATTCTCTTTTCGCCTACAGCACACCGTCGAAACCCTCTACTCCACTCCTGTGCATGTCTATATAACTCTACTGGTACTACTGGTGCTACTGCTGGTGCTGCTGCTGTGTATTGTGATGATGTCTATTTCCTTTTCTATCTTAGCCAGCAAATGGGTGGAGGTGGAGGACAGGACCAGCGCCACTATACCATCAACCCCTCTCTCTCTCTCTCTCTCTCTCTCTCTCTCTCTCTCTCTCTCTTTCTTTCATTCATTCATCCCTTATCTTCTTTGCCTACTTCGCACAGCCACAGGCGTTATAATTGAAAATTGATTTAGGTCCAGGCGCTGTCAGTTGGTCTGCCGACGGTATAAAGACTCGTCGAGAGCTACGACGAACTACGCGATCTCAGAGTGAGACAAAATGGGGATATGATTTGCCGACTTAGACTACTGCTGCTGTTGCTGCTGCTTGTACTATCATCTTCTGCTCTTTTTCTCAAGCAACACCTCAACAAATATAGAAGACATTTAACGTTACGGGTGGCAGGCGGAGATATATACTTATACTCTCTACTCCAGAGCTAGAGGAAGAAGATAAAGAAGAAGAAGAAGAAGAAGAAGTAGAGTGAGACACAAGAACGGAAACAAAAACCAGACTTGAACCCGGCATGGCACCCCCTCACCACCAGGATAGAATAACGTCACTTGCAGAGTATAATCAGGATTTGTAGCGGAGGCGAGTAGTGGTACTGGTGAGACGCCAAGCGTTATTAAGGCGCGACAAGAACTCTGGCGTGATGAGCTCGCGATGCCGCACCACAGGATATCACTCTGATTTATATGCTCAACGACGTATACCTACTACCCAGATAAATATACCAGCAGTACTCGCTCTTTGGAGCAAGCAATCGTGTCCCACTGGCAGTGCCCCTAAGAGGTTACCTCCCAAACTTTTTATTCATTATCCACCACGACTATCGATAGGTCCACGCCGTTCTACATTTCTATGGTCTGCTCTACTCGGTGGCCAGTCGAGTGTAGCATAAGATACTGGGATGATTTATGCGCCAACAGAATTTACCGTTTCCCAAACCTGGATACTGAACAGTAGAGTCCACACACTGCATACGCAAGTGCTTGTTATTATTAAACTCACACATATGCTCTAGCACATGTACCAGCAATAGTAACAGTAATGGAGATTATTTATAATGGATTGCCATCAGTCAGACGTTTAGATTAATTTGCCATCGAAAATATGTTTAATTAAGGACAATATCGATGTCGAATCGACGTTAAACTATTCACACATGTGAATAATAAAAAGAAAGAAATAAAATAAAAAAATATGAGAGTGTGACGCGTGAAAAATCACGGTTGATTTGCTCGCCGCACGATAGATGACTCGTTGCGAGTTGTACGTCACCGTACCGGTGTTATTTATTGGCAGCAGCTGACATTCAGACGTAACTGCTTCCCCTTCGGACCCGCGCTCTGTACACTGATGTTCCTGCCACCCTACACCGCACACAACTCCGCTACACAGCTATGCTATATGTACTACTCTTTCTCCATCTCTCGAGCTATAATACCGCGTCCGTCCTGCACGCGTCTCTCTGTAATATTTTTTTCTTTGGCTCTTGTCTTTATCACTCCTATTGCCGCTCACACTAGGTTACATCATCTCCCATTTCTTTCTCCTTCTCTCTCTTTCTCTGTATAGAAGTAGGATGTACGGTGGTACACACTGCGAGTCTGGTATGACCCAGGTCCCTTCTACACTGGCACTCCTCTCTCCTGCTGTCACCAATAAGTCAAAGTTATCCCCGGCAGAGAAAAATGCCAGGCGTTTCCCAGAGCAGAGAAAGGCCGGCTTTCTCATCGTGATTTGTGGCGACCGCTCGCTCAACTCGCCTCAGCAATGAGTCGGTCAGTCGTAAATATTATCGAGCGAAAGACCAACCGACACTTGGGTGAAATGGACAGGGTGAAGAGAGAACTACTTCTACTTGTACTTCTATTTCCACTACCACTACTATCACCACGACTTTTACTACTACTACTCTACTAATACTGATTCTTTACAACAACCCTCTGCTCTCAAGACCAATCGTCCTTACGTGGCTGTCCATATCCTCTAGTACTCCAGATGAAAACTTTACCAACGACTACTTCCGCGTCTTTATTTTCTTCCTTTTATAATATCTCAACAAATGCTTTTTATTTGCCGGACAATTTATTACAATCAGAACTTTATCGTCAAGAAATTCTATCATCAAGAACCACACACCGACATCCAACAGTGACAGCTATTATGCCGAGGCTAATGACGATGATGCTGATGACGACGTTGATGATGACGATTAATGTTAATCGTAACTGTTAGACTCCGAGAACTGGCAAAAGGAAAAGTTTATGATTTAAATGACAGCAAAACGGGCCCTGACGAATCGTAGTCCCGGTAGGTGGATTGCGGCCTCACTGGGTCTACTAATTGTCGGCGGCAACCATCACCAGGCAACTTTCAAAGCAGGATCCATAAATACCGGTACCCAGCCAATTCAAAAGCAGAATTCCCATAAAATCTTAAAAAAATAATCCGCAGAATGACATTGCGTCATTGTTTCCAGAGTAAAAGAACAACGACCACTGCTTCCCATACTCCGATGATACACGTTAATGTGTTCTCCTGGTTATCCATAAGCAATTTATAATATACAATATATCTACAAGGTATCTGATGTGATAAATATATATGGTAGGGTATAAAAGATTAGAAAGTTTTATTTATTTTTATTGTTTCGCTATATTGAAACGCTACAACACAGCGACTGCTTGGAGCTCGGGTCGGATGAAGAATCAAGAGAAGCAACTTATAATAACTAGAAATGGCATATTGTCTGTGAGTTGTGCATACACTTATACATGTAGAAAAAAAATAATATATAAATGTATATATATATATATATATATATATATATATATATATATATATATATATATTCCCAGTATGCTGGAGGTTACTTTCACCGAGGTTGATTTATTCGATATTACAGTCATAAATCGAGAGCGGACACCGTTGGACTGAATTATGAGCTCGGCGAGATATAATCGAGCCGATTGAAGCACATCGATGCTGGGATCGGAGGTGCCTTCGCGCCGACTTTATCGCACATCAATCCTCGTACTCGTACGTCTTCTGCCAGCTATTCGCGGTTCGCAAGTCCCCCGATAATGAAGTCTCGTTGGAGAGTATATAGACCAAGTATAAGAAGAATAGCAAGAAGACTCTGAAGTAGAAGAAGAAGAAGAAGAAGAAGAAGAAGAAGAAAAAGACTGGGAAGAATAATAAAAGTAGAAAGAGAATGAGAGGAAAAAATAAAAAATATGAGAATAAGAATATAGACAAGTTTTGCGCGCGCAGTCAGTTGCACATACACAGCATAAAACTTTCTGGCGATGCGCTCAACTTGTACAAGGTTACTGAGTAAGGCCGTCCGAATTGCCGATCAAATTCACGAGATCCTCCCCACCCACCCCAAGAGCCCTCTACAATACAGCCTTCGAGCTCCACCCCTCCTTTAAATCACTCATTCTTTAATAATAGACAGATCCCATTATAATGTCCAAGATTTATATTCGTAGCCCTCTTTTCTTTTTGACGATAAATTTCGTCGCTTACTTTATTTATTTTTTTTTTCTCCATGCTTTCTATATACAGAAGAGTCTCGATGGTGGTATGAGACTAGAAACCTACAACGAGACTAACTATCGCCCTAATGCTCACTCATAATAACGATATTAAATAAAATTAAAAAGCAAACAAATCACAATGACTAATGACACAAGTGCTGTCTGTTAAATTACCAAATGGAAGACATGCGTGCAGAGCAGTGTGTTGGATTAATACCGTGACGGTTGTACACGCAGCAAAAAAAAAAAAAAAAAAAAAACGTCACCGTCACTTATTTAATATCAAAGTTACTGGTTATGTCACCGCTAGTGAACAAGAAGTGTAGTGCGAAGTGCAGAAAGTGAAGAGGATAAGAAGAGGCTGAGACTGAGGTTGAGGCAACTGCTGAAGAAGAAAAAGAAGAAGAATAAGTTTAGTTAAGTCCCAGCAAAGTCGTACATACACGGTCAGCCGAACCGGATCTATAAATATTGTCGAAACACGTCAAATAAATCTGAAGCTTTCCCAGGTAAAGGACAAAAAGGAAGCTGTGAGTGATGGTCTGATGGCCGCCGCAAGGGTGACCCCTATTTATTGCCGAATTAAACCGCGTCACCATTAATTTGCATACCGTATAGGCACTAACGCATATCCGCTCTCGGCAAAAGATCGGTTATAAATATACATCCATGCACTCATACACAGCTACTCGGTCATACGTCTCTTGGCGTGACTTGCGTTGGCTCAGTATGTAATGTGCAGATTTAATACTTTAACATTGCGGTACATCGTATTAGCATTTGACAGGATTTATTTCGAGATTCCGAAGAGATGATCGATTTCAATTACCCTCTCTCTCTTCTGTCCTCGGATCTTGGCCTTTTTGTTCTTCGCGCCTTATCCTCAGTCCCAGTTACAATCTACTCACGACTGGTTAATTTTTCCTGTTGCCTGACGACTGTAGTTATAATGACGACCACTGGGATGCTTTGTTGCTCTCAGTCTACATATATGCTAGGCAAAGGCATATATAATAGATGTTTATCAGAGATCTCTGCTGCGGGTTCTCCTATGTAACCTGATCTACTTGTTCTTGACAGCAGTACAGCGCTCAAGACAACTAATAATATCTAAATATTCGTCATGTATCATTGTCATCCAGCAACATTATTAAACGTTTTGTAGCGTACCTAATCGTGCTTCATTAATTACAAAAAACCTGTATTTATCTATACATACATATATATAGATATATACACACGCATATGTATGTAAATGGTAGACTGCAGCAAGTAAAACTTGGTAATCAAGACGTCACGGACTTAATTTTCGCATGCCATTTCATCACAATTGCCAGAGTGAGTTTTTGCAACATAGATACAGATATACACGACTGTCTTTACTAAGTAAGTAAGTATATATCTATATGTTGTCTACGAGATAGAATAATCCGAGAGATTGGATGGAATTGGAAAGTAGATACAAAGGAATAGACGAGAAAGTCAAAGTGGCCTATAAATATGGCTCAGAACGGGTAAGTCGGCAAAAAGGTTGGTGCCATCCACACTCACTACTCTCCGTGGCACTGCTGCCACTGTTGTATATGTGTGTGTACAACTCTGGCACAGTCTCGTCGGGGATGTTACGCGGGGTAGCAGAAAGCAGCCTTGGTGTATGAGTATAGCTGCACAAGAACGCGTTATCTCGGTACACACCCGGGCCGTGTGCTGTTTCAACGTTCAACGACGAGAGACGTTATATTCCTTCGTATAGAACTATAGAGTAGCTAGAGGAGAGAGTAACGCCGTCGCCCGGGGCTCCATCGAGCGACGATCCGCGTCATAAATTAGCAATTATTTAATTTTCGTAGGGCACGGTCCTTAGACGGCTCTAAATCAGTCTCCGAGCAAAAAGCATAGATAACTATGACACATGGCTCGCTCTCTCGCTGCTACAGAGACAGGGGTGCGCTAAAGATTCCGAGGACGAGGACGAGGACGAGGACAAGCTAAGGGGTGACGAGAGCTGCCTTATTCTCTGCACTCCGGGGCTTACACCGAGTGGCAGAAAGAGACGTTACTCATGAGCTGGTTCAATGACAAAAAAAAGTATAAAAAAGCACAAGTACGTGCAGAGTAACAGTGTGAGATAAAATGCCGGACTTTTGATAGTGCCGGCAATCTGCATGACTTTACTACACGCGATGATACCAGCAGTGTGTCATGGAACGAGAGGGAGAGAAACAGAGGTCTCTGTAGAATCGTGCGGTTTGCTGTGCTCCCAACAAAGTTGCTCATTCGCGGATATACTTCCTCGGTATCAGCGTACGCACACGTCCAGCTACTGTTTTGAAACAGTGGTTAGTGGTGTCTCTGTCTTTTACTAAAATATTATTCCTCTGCAGGAGTTGCTGGGTGTTGGGTGTTGGGTGTAGGGTGTGCGTACCGTATGTAAATGTGGACGTAACGTAGATCAGCGAACCCAGTTGCTTTGCTGCTCGCGAAGTATAGAGTGGAGTGGAGAGTGTAACCCAGGCACTGGCACAATGGCAACTAGTTTTAATTACAAAGTAAGGTGAAGCGATCAATCATAATGATGTACGTGAGGCAGGCGCAGCGGCGGCTCCTACTCTGGCTGAAGAGGGAGAGCGACCGAAGGGAGGTGCCCTACTCGCGTACACTTTGCGTATAATTTACTGGCACTGGATATACCTGAAGTTATGCTATACCGAACACAACATCCCCTCGAACCCTCAAACCTGGTCGCCGTCCCGTCCTTCATTCTCTCCTTCTTCTTCTTCTTCTCCTTCTCCATATAATAATAAAAGGATTTATATTCGCATGCTCCCCTTTCGTCTATTGTGTCTACGTGTCTGTACACACTGCTCTGTATAATATGTAGTGTTGCTAGTTGTAGACGTTGTAGTTGTGGAGCCAAGAGAAACAGACATATAACAACCGAGAGCATTGCTCACTTATTCAGCTCAACTCGACTCTATTCTACTCTGCACTCTGCTCTCTACTCTTTACTCTCTGTGTTGTGTTCTCGACTTCTCATTCGCCGGATCATACGCGAGGGATTGGTTAGTATAGCGCGAGCCATAACTCTCCCGCCAAAATATCTCAGCCAGTCGACTATAGTGAGTCATGATATTTACGATTGCTCGAGCCCCTTGGGTGAGATAAGACGGATATGCTGAGACTCTGCCGTTCCTCTCACGTCGATACCACACTACTCTACTTTGTTCAAACAGCTCTCAGTGTTGATTGTGCTCTGAAATATATTTATGTATTTACGATACTCATTTAACCCAAAAAAAAAAAAAAAAAACAAACCAGATAAAAACCTACGCCGTTACAAAAACTATATTGAAAATTCTCGAGTCTAATAATAATAAAGAAAGAAAGAAAGAAAATAATAAAGAGTAAGTAAATATAAATAAAGTGTAAGATGTATTTCTCGAGGATGCCCTCGGTACGTCATATCATGAATATTGCGAGCTCTGGTATTTTGAGCCAGCGTGACGAGCGTTGATGGAGCTCCACCTCGGGTTCTCCTTGTGTGGCTCGCCGCAGCAACGGCAACTCCTTTCTTCGTTCTCCCTCTCAGTCTCTCTCCTTATTCTTTATCATGTTCTTGTTCATATTCTTCTTACCACCTCAGTTTCAGTCTCACTACCACACATAGCACAACATAATACTCTTGGGTGCTCATTCTCATCTCTCATCTCTCATCTCTCGTCTCGTAGAGTTAATATACTCTCCTACCCAGCATCTGGATACTGTCCTCTCCCTCTACTTACGACCTCACGTACACGAAGGGAGCCTCCGGATCCTCGCGTGACGATCCCAGTGGCCATCAGTCCCCGACCGCGGAGGCCGCCAAAACAAAACGTAATTATTTTACATGATTAGTCCAGGTGACTCGTCTCTGCTCCGTTTCTTCAGCTCTTTTTTCCCATCTCCATTTAAAAAGTTTTTTAACGCCGATTTAATTTTAATCTTACCCCATACATATAATTGATAATACAAACAATTCTCCGGGTAATAACATCGTCCGAAAAAAATAAAAACATTTAAATCTCTTTTAAAGTTTTACTTTATTTTATTTTAAATAAAATAAAATAAAAGTAAAAAAAAAAAAATGGGAAAAATATCACGTCTTAATAATAGATTGCGATTGGTCTTGAAGATTTGTTCGATCGTTAAAACTCTTGCGCCAAGATTCATCTAATAGATTTAACTGAACGCGTTATTATTTCGTTGTGCATGCAGCACGCAAACCCACCGATAAGTTTCTACACTCTTGCCACTACACGGTGAATCGTCTGAACGAATTGAATTGCCGCTACTCCGCTGCAGCAAACCATTTTATACCGGCTTCATTCTACATCATCTTACTCAACTCTCCTTCTCTCCTTCTCTCTCTCTCCCCCATCTATCTACCACCTATCTATCCCTCTATCTATATAAATACTTAACTCCGATTAATCTTTAATTACTCAGGTTATTTTTATGTTTTATTTATTGCCTCAGAGACATTTATGTTTATTAGTTTATCGTTTAATTTATTGAAATTATTTTAAATAAAAGTAATAAATAATAAATATACACTGAGCTCTCCGTCTCTCTCAGTCGGCGCGAGTTATTGCTTGACGTTACACTCTCCCATTTGAATCACAATTATCATAATTTATAAACTAAGCGATCACAGCGCGATTGAAATAATAAATATGTACACACGAGCACAAAGAAATAAAAATTACCATAAATATAATATTCACCGTGTACTGTTGTAAATAAAAATATAATTATCTACGGAAATAGTAGTAGAGGAATGCAGAAACGAGAGTTTAGTTACAGTTGGGTAATTTACCGTCAGCTAATTAATCTCTCGTTAGAGGATCAATCGGCGGAAGAGTATTCAGCGAGCGTGCAGAGAAGGAAAGTCTGTAAATATATAAAACGTAAATAAAAATAAAAGCTTGGGAAATCAAAAACGATTTCGCAGTGATTCGCGACTTATCGACGCTCTGCTGGCACAAGTACTCGCTTGATTCCGCATCTTTTCCCCGGAGTAAGGGGACTACGGGCGATTAATTAAATTCTCGGGTAATCAAATGTGTCATTCAGACGTCGACTTTTAATTAAACTTTTGGTATTATCTATTTGCTTTATCATCACTGAGTCTACACCAAATGGACGTCAGAGATCTCAAAGCAGTGTCGTCAGACACATCAATAAACTTGAGCGGGCTTTAAATGTCACCGCTCGGTAAATCTCCTAAATTCGACATCAAAACTTTTACACCCCCGGCATCGCCACTGAAATACTCCAAGACAATTTAAATACTGATATATATTTTCATGAAATAATTTACTTTATTTTTGTTTTTATTTTTTCTTTCGGGTTCACTTATATGAAAGACGTCTCTGCTCTGCAGAATTGTCCAATCTCGCAACAGCTGGAGTTTATTCGTCGATACTCTCAGCTGAATATCCGTTGAGGCAAATGGGCATCATCCTGGAATATCACCCGCATGCTGCTACTGCTGCTGCTGCTGCTGGTTGTTGTACTTTTGTTGTTGGTTTTGCTGGAACTGGAGCTGGATTCCTCTCTCCCTCTCTCACTCGCTCACCTTTCACGATGACTCCCAGCGGGAGCAGTAGGCACGTAGCCTAGGTGTATTATATACGACGAGGGTGAAACAGTGGATCCAAGCACCTCTCCCAGAGAGCCACGACTCCCTGGAGGCGAGCACTCTCTTGCTCCCACACACCTGCTCTCACTCTGGTGCATTACACTTGGAGAAATTTCCCAGTCATGATACTGGTTGAACAAATGGATGCATACAAAGACAGTTGACTTTTTTCAAACCTCGAGAAATTAATTTTTATTTATATTAATTATTAAACAAATGAACACGACAGCTGTATAATATATTTAATAAAATAATTTATCGAGGTACTTGAATTATAAATAAAGGAGAAAATAAATAATAACTCTTGTTATTGTAGCTCTGTGGATTGTAAATGCTTTTAAACATTAAATATACGTCATGTATTATGTCAATATAAAAATAGGAGGCTGAGTTGTTCCTGTACTTGTATTTCCTCGATTTACCTCTTTTATTCACAGGCGCTCTTTCTCCTCGATGCAAAACATGTTTACGCTGGTGTGTCTCTCGTCGAGTCTTATGCTGCCAATACTAATAATCCCGTCCTCTCGTCCCCCGCACGTCTAGCCTGTTTTATCCGATACATTTATATATTTATATTTATATAAATATTTTTCTCCAGATTTTGAGCGTGATGTAGCAACGGTCACGTAGTATCGGCATCGCACCTCGTATACTTTAGCCCAGTTAAACTCGTAAACAGTTCTAAGTCCTTTCTACCCCCATATCTTTCTAGAATACGCCACCGTAGCTTTCGGGCAGCCTCACCTTCTTCAACGGCTCCAATTCTCAACGTGATCAGTCCGACCCAAGAGTAGTGACCTCTACTTCCAATAGATTACTGTGTGCTCTTAAAAAGAAATTTATACAGACAGGATCTCGTATCGGGTTGGAGTGAGCTTTTCACCTTGTTCTTGTTCTTTGATTCCTCTTCTACTTCTACAGCAATCTACTCCCTCCATGAACAAGGCTCTGAACTCTGAAAGAGTTACAGCCGCTGAATTTTCCCTCTTTCCTTTATATTAACGCTCCTCGTTTCATCGACAAATTGATCCTGTGTGTCGCCTAAGATGCGCGGGAAATATCTTCCTCGACAGGATTTCAAGACTCTTGATTCTCTGCATTCATATATATTTTCAAAAACTCCCTTCTTCGATTATATCTCACCTTAGTCATCTTAGTCGTTGTCATTGTCGTCTACTTCTTCTACTTCTTGCAATACACCAACAACAAGACACAAGCGTTATACCTTATGAGTTGCCAACTGCGGCACCTCGTCTCTACTCGCAATGATTTCGTCGCAATCACCTCACCCCCTCTCCTCAACACACCCTCGTCCGCTTTGCCGACTCGCCCTTATTCTCTTGTCGGTAATATCTGCGAATGGCGCGACAAAACTGCTAGACGCGGGCAGGGGTAAACCCGTCCGACCGACACTTTTGTCAATACACACTCACACACTCTCACACACCTACATACAAATAAAGCGAAGCAGTCACTGCGACGGGCTTGCTATAAAGACCACTCGTGTCACTTCGCAATGACGAAACTTTGTCCTGAATTTTCTGGCTTTCTCATTCAATCTCTTTCTCTTTCTCTCTCTTACACAATACGCGAGCAAGATTCACCCCAGCCAGTTCGACGTTATTTCAAAGCTACAGAAAGATACCGAGTTTGTTAGTTGAAGCAGCTTGAGCCATCGAAATGTCTTTCATTCTTCCCAACACCAACCATCACCGCCCACCCTCCAGCTCTCGGCGTATCCACTCACCAGCAGCGCGCTTCTTCATCGTAATATTTTTACCCACATACCTTGACGTTATTTTATTTTCTATCATACCCGCGCATATACACCTATTACTTATGGGAGTTAATTCTAGCGGGCATCCAGTTGTGGATTTAATAAATTTTCGTCCAGAACGAGGCAATAATCCGGGATACATTATGCAGAAAAGTAAAGAGAATAAAAAAAGGAAAATAAAAAATAAAAATAAAATAAGCAACGACGAGTAGAGCAGAGGAATGCCGTTGAAGAAGGACTCTTGGTCACATTTGATATGGACCGGAGATAGCCGGTAACGTACGCGCGGTCCTTCTCCCGTCATGCGATCTTATACACGTATATAAATACTTGGCTGCATACTTGGACATACACTGCAGAGGGACTCTGTCTAATGCAGGGGCCGGCTGCCAGGGGATTGCTTTGCTCGGGCACACCGTACTCGCGTCCTTTACTCGGGATATTATTTATATTGTATGGGTGGATCGAGTAGCCAGCGAGTTACCGCGAGATACGCGATGGAAGTAAGGTGCCGAAGGTATATGTATATATGTGGATATGAGCTTCCAGGAGGGAGAGAGACCGTCTGCGAGGTAGACTCGCTCCATGTGTGGGTGTGTCGTGAGTGTGTGAGTGAGTGCACACTTATGTAAGGGAGTATAGCCAGCAGTAAAGTCGAGAGCACCGCGCGGGACTCTACGCTCCCGGTCACGACTCCACGGGCTTCCGTATTTGAATACAATGCATTATATTGTCCTCGTCATATCATATATCTCTCCGGTAAATAAACGCCGTCTCAATATTTTGACTCTGAGTGCAGACCCACACGGGAGAGAGTCCAACCGAGTACAACCGTGTGCCTCTAATAATGCATTTTTCCTTTACCTTAATTCCTCCCATCGACCTCCGTATATATTTGCTTTACTACCACTACCACTATATGCTATAACAATATATACTCCTCACGGCATTTAACCTCGTAATCTTCTGCAGAATCACTTTAAGCTATTCTCCATCAACGCAAATTAATATTTTACTGTGTTATTTTTGGTTAAATGATTAATTTAACATTATTTTACATTCGTTATAAATATTTAAATCAAAAATTTTCAAACTAGATCAGGCACGAACATGTCAACTTTGAAATAAAGATATATACATATATTTCTACTGATTATTAAGTATATTACCGAGTGATGTCGACAGTTTCTCCATTATTTTTGGTCTGCAATTAATAATGCAGATGTCAATTTATTAAACTAGTCACCAAGTACTCAAATAAAATATTAAAATCTACGACAGACGAGTGTCAAGAAATTAGATCATCATAATGTACATTTATAGTTAACACGTAGTGGTGTCAAGTTACTCCGAATAATTCGGGATGAGAGAGTGAAGAGCAGCAGATCGATCCGCTTAAACTGATGGCATGCAGTATAAGGTGGATGGGAAAGTAGCGTTTCGATATCGGCATGCTCGTAAAAGCAAAAGCGCTGGGCAACGTTAACTCACGGATGGATCGAGATGATCTATAGTTATTGAATTCCCTGGGGCTGGGGCGAAGATAGCAACGGTCCCCTCCGCCCATTCGCGCATCCTCAACCTCATCCTCATCCTCAACCTCGGTCTCAACCTCATCCTACTGCTCGGGATTTGCTGAACGCCGACGTACCAACCGTAAGATCTTATCTCCGCAAGACGGACAAGTGACGCGTGCAGTCATCAACCTCTTTGACCCCATCAAACTTTAAACATTTTTTACATCGTCACCCGTAATCTTATGATCCCATAACAATAATGACGATAATAGTTCTGACGCTGACGCTGCTGTTGTTAAACTTCAAACTAGATTATCTTTTGTTAACAAAGTATTATTTATCGTCAAGAATAACCAGTTAACTTAGATCACGGAGATAAAGAGTTTCGTCCTCATAAAAAAAGGCGGGATAACGAACTATTTCATTATAGTGACGAACATGATAAAATTAAGATAACAAATGGAATTGCTATGATTACAAATAAAATTGTGTTGTAGTTGAGTAGTCGATTGGTTACGAAAACACATGATATTCATTATAACAATATCATCTTACTTCAAAGTAGGCAACGAATTCCGGCGATTAAGTCATAAGAAAAAAAAATCAAATTATAAAGTTACAGGGCGACGACTGCTCAGGCGCATCGAGGGCAACCCCCTACACAATAAAAATGATGAAAGCAATTAATGGAAGCCATAAAGTCTTAGCCAGATTCCAGAATCCAGATTTCGACCTCATATTCTTAGAAAAAAATATGAAATTATAAAGTTATAGGGTGACAACTGCTCAGGTGAGTTTAATATGACTTTTCGGACTTTGAAAATAATTTAAACAAGTGTGAAAAACAAGAAATTTTCTGTTAAGACTTAATTCACAAGAGTAACAAGAACATTGTTATTACATCGAATTGTTCGTTATCCATATATTAAGGCAGACATTTGTTACCGTAAGGTCTCTTATCTTCTGGTTACAAAAATTTTTTTTCTGATGGAACACGTGCGATTACTTAGCCCGATACTATGAGTTGTATATATAATATATATATAATTTATGTACATATATATGTATACAGAAAATAACAGTCGTCAAGCTGGGAGAAACGTCATTTCATATTTTAGGGGACAACGCAAATTCAAGTACGTCGTATATATGTATATGTACATGTATATGAATGTATATATTGTACATGTATGTACGTATGTATAATCTATAGTGAGTATCGCCTCGGGTTTATGATCTCATCGGTCCATTGATTTATGTCGGCAATTATAGCATAGCTATATACGAGAGAGTGACGCTCGACCCTTGACGTCCCGAGAATGAGTTATAGGTGTTAATCTCGGGGAAAATGGCAGTCACACTGTGGGGATCTGAACGAATAACACGTCTCACCACACACACCCTTTTCTTTTATTTTTTCGTTTGATTCAGCTGTTAAGTTTAGTTTAGTTTAGTTTTTAACTGTATCTCCAACTAGAATATTTATATATATATATATATATATATATATATATATATATATATATATATGTATATAAAAATTTTTTCTGGCGTGAGTATTAAATATTATATAGATATCGGGCATCGGCAGTCGACTCACGGATGATTGCGTGGTATGTAATATGCCACGGTAGCTGATCACCGCGTGAGAAGAGGGTGTCAGTATATCGAAGTGTATGACCGTTGGGCGCTCGCCAATGCGCATCATCACATGCCCGAAATATTAATGCTACTTGGGTGTCATGTCTCACGGCGATAAATTAACCCAGACAGCTACACTACACTCACCGGAAAAGGGAACCAGAGAAAGACGTGTGTTCATCTTCTTATGTACCAGCTGCAGCAGATCTACGCCAGCTCTAAACACCAGGAAAAGCTTTTTTGCATAATTAGCGACTACCAAACTACATAACAACTCAAACATCTCTCATTTATCATACACATATATTTATTTATCTTTATATTTTATAGAACATTAAGACGGTTCTGAATTTTCGTCGTAAAATTTTTGGTTTTAAGAATAGGTCAGACTCGAAAATTTTGAGCGGAAAAAATCTACGACAGTATTTTGAGCTTTTTCTGGATAACAAAGCATTCTAAAAAAAATTTCCGCTCAAATTTTATAAAATTTAACTCAAATTTTCCCACAAGACTGAGACAGAATTTTGCGGCAAATTTAAAAATATGAAATAGAAAATTTATTTTATTGCGGATTGCAAAATTCCAATGCAGCCGAATTTTCAAAAAATATATATTTTAAGTTAATTGAATTGGAAAAATTTAATAATTAAAAGTGGTTCATTATCGGGCAGTCACGCTCTCGTGTGAGGTCATCGACAACTTACGTGGACAATTGGCGTTAAAATGGTTAAAGAAGTACAAAAAAAAAAAAAAAAAAATTTGAAATAAAAAGGACAGTTAACTCGAGAGCAATATATTTCTTTGGGGTTATTTGCGGTGTTCTCTGCCTCTGCTCACTGATAGAAAATCTGATCGCGTGCGTGTCGTCGTTGCACAAGAAACTAAACTTTACAAGTTATTACGTTGTCCCTGTAAATAATGTAATTAGATACAACACTGAGGTATTATAGATGCTGCCAAGTAATAACGAAATTTTTTCAACGGCTCCAATACCTTCATAAATTCAGCGAAATATTTTTTTCAATCTTTTATTTTTTTTTCATTGCCTAAAAATTTTTCAACATTTGAATAAATTTTTTTTTTCCAAGGATTCATAAACAAGCGGTCGTGGTTTGCGTAAGATCAGTAATGGCAGTAAGCTGAAGCTAAACTGAAGAAACAAATGCCAAATAAGACAGCAGCAAATATTGTCAGCGATCATGGATGATAATTCAAGAATATAATGCTCGGTCTTTGTTCCCTCGTGCACTACGTAAGATTCTCAACGACAATAAGAGTTTCCATTCACAATACTATATATAATACCGAGAGAAACGCAGAAGCACGTTATGTCCACACACAAATCACCAACCAAAGTACTTCTTTCCGAACTGGCCCTGCTCCAATACCGTTCCCGTATCGGTCTTCCAGCTCCGACCTCTCTCAATGCACCAGAAGTCTTCAACAAGATCCGGAACCTTCGGATATGCTGCTCTTAACTTTTTTTCCCCAGTAAATAAAACCCTACTTGATCATAATCCACCAGCAATGCGCAGTTTTAAGATCTTGAGCAACATAATTTAACGATTTCATTAATCGCCTCTTGGGATTATGCTTCCAGCGATTATTTAATGTCCTATCGACAAGTCCATTGTGTCGATACACCAGAAGACTAGTCGAGCAGCCAGTACAGCAGCCAGCAGCCAGCAGTACGACGTAAGTACTATACATTATATTATAAGTACAGAGTACACGTAAAGAGAATAGACGACGTACATAAAAGTAACGTGAGTTGCCAGTAGCGTCGTCCCAAACGAATGTCGGTCTCTGTGCTCTGTACTCGTGAAACTTTGAATTTATATCGCAAAGACGATATAAACGTCATAAATCATAGTTATAATAACGCCAGGTTGCTAGCTAGTGTGCTCCGACGACGATATAGACTCTGTAAAGCTTCGGCATTGCGACTCCAGGACGAATAGGAGGAAGAGGAGGAGGAGGAGGAGGAGGAGGAGGTAGTGACGGTGATGCTGATGGAGGAGGAGAAAGAGGAAGAGGTCGCGAAGAAGGAGGTTAACTTGGGAGAGAGTGAGTTCTAGAGTCGAAACAGAAACGTTAAATCACGTCGCGTCCCTGGCAGCACTCGGTTGTCTACTAGACGAACGCCCTCTAGGAGTTGCCCGTATAATTCCTAATTCGGTTCTCCTTCACGCGCACTCTTTCGCCTCGAGTGCAACTGAGATAAAGGCACATACAGAGACACTCTTACTCTTACTCTTACTCACACCCAGCCTCACCCTCACCCTCACCTTCATCTTCACACTCACTCTTATTCAGATTCTGATTCTCTTGCCGTGTGATACGCCGCTGTGAGCCCGACGAGCTGAGTATTTACATTGCTAATGTATCGCCGGCCTAACTTGTAATTAAACAAATTCGCCCACCGCTGATGCTCAAGGTACTCAAAGTGGTTCCTCTCAGAGATCATTCTCACTCCAGAACTTAACAACAGAAACTCTGCAGCAACACCACCAGCAGTAGCCATAAAGAACTATGAGGACTCGCTCTCAATTCCCAACTTAAATTTTGATTTTTTTGCCTCGCTCCCTATATATTTATACAGAAGATAAGAGTCTAGTTGAGGACTCGCTCGTTAGCGGTCTTATAACTCGATGACTTACCGCCTGCAGAGCGCGTTAGTAGATATGCCGCGGGTTGCGCTCCTACTCTTGTGCTTGTAGAACGCAATGCTCGGGCTAAATGAATATTTATAAGAAACTGAAAAATAGTTGTAGTTATACACGACAGCAAGACGTCGAGCGTTTATTCTTGTCGTCCTTGTCGCCGGTGATGACGCCCGTAGGTGTCTACACGCTTGTCGTCAACGATCATTTAGTCGACACTTTTATGCCCTTCAATATTATCTTCATGAGTCTGCTAACAAGTTAATTAACCGGGTTAATAGACGACCATCTATACATTATTCAATAAAATTTATTTTAAAATAATTATTTATTATTTATTTTTCATCTTAGACTTTAACTTTTTCATATTTATGGCTCCTCATATTTATAATTGGCTTGATCAATATCCCCAGCTTCAATAAAATATTAAGATTAAAAGATGATAAGATAAGAAATGAATATGTGATGCCCGAGGTTTTATATTAATTTAATAAATTCAATTAATTTTTATTGGTTGAGACGACCTTTAAAAGTTTTATCTTTGGGTAAAGTGTAAATTGAAAACCGAAATTCCCGATGTGGTTACACTTCACACCAGTGGGTGACACACTGCTTGTTTGAATTCTGAGGAAGCACAAACTTTTCCAGTGGTCTCCCGAGGAATTTTAATAGTCGATTTTGATGTTGAAAGTTAATTTTCATGTGGAAAAAAATTTTATTGATCTTATTCAATTTAATAATATGTAGAGGGGGTACTATGGGTCGCGAATAGTGAAGAGGGAGTTTAATTTTTTTTTTGGTGAAATTATGAATTTGTAATAATTTGAGGTCTTGGGAAGATGGAAGTTTGACGAAGAGTTCGGATAAGTTATGCTGATAGTATCAGTATAATTTTTACTCAAGTCTTAGTATGTTGGGGTGTTAGAAAATTAATTATTTAAAGGAGAGGCAAGAGGAATAGTTAATTTTTAAAAAATATTAATTTTTTTATCTTAATTGCGGTATAGCTTTTACTTTTCCGTGGATTAAAAAAAAAAATTTGAATTTCCCGGTAAAAAAAAATTATGAGGCTGACCAAAAGGTCAACTATTTTTGCGGATTGTTTGGCGCAAAAAATTTTTTCTCGTCCAAGAAAATTTTGGTCTTCGTAAAAAAAATTTTTCTTGCGCCAAGAAATCTTTTTTTTCTGTCTAAGATTTTCTTTCCATTTTTTGTTTGAATGAGAATTTAAAAAATTGAAAAATTAATTTTGTGAATATTTTTATTAAAATTAAACAAGTATATTAATCTACTCATAAATTTAAGTAAAAAAAGAAGTCACCTGTTAATATTTGACGGTTGCTTGATACAAAATAAATAATTAAACGTGTCTTGCTAAAAGTCAGTTACTAAATAATTAACTAAATACTTTTCTGCAGTATGAAGAAATATGTGGATTTAAAAATAATGTAAAAAAAAAAAATAACTGATAAATCTAAATAAAAAATATGCAGTAACTGTGTCGATGTCTGGAGATAAATTTAATAGACTAAAAATACTATCAGAGATTTTAAATTACTGAGTAGCGAACATTTCAAAGGGCATTATAAAAAATTTGAAAAACGGTTGACCCTGAGTAAAAGTGTTTAATTTTCAGCGGAAACAAGAAAAAAAATAAATATTCGGTATTAAGTCGCGCGATATAAGTCTTAATTCTCATAGCGAATTCCGTGAGTGCTAAAGTCTATCTTCGAACGACTTCCGGAGCCAACGGCAACGATAATAAAACATCAGTGTCTGACACCTGCATACCGCGACTCATGCTAGTCTGGGCGTCCTCGATAGCGCTGGGTGACGTACAATGACTCTCTTTGTTAATTCTCTCACAAAAACCAGCCGTAAAAAACAAATTACCTTTTACGCAAAAAAAAAAAAAAAGAAAAAAAAATGAAATAATAATGAAATAAATGGCTAGCCTACTAATAAAAAGAGTGAGCAAGGAGCATTAAAACAGTGTATTAAATATAGCAACATTAAAGGCTTATCTTACACAACAAACAGCGTCATCAGCGGTAATAAGGTCGTGTCGCTTTAGCAGTGGCCCTTGCAAATGAAAGACGAGTAGTACAAAGCTCACCGGCACTCGTTGGCTTTTCAACCCAACTAAACACCCAGTGTAGTAACAAGATCTCATATTTACCAGAGATTTTCTTTCCAACTTACTCGACAAGATAATCCACAGATTACCTTTCTGCCACCGTCGCTTTATTTGTTGCTACAGATCTTCAAGAGTCTACTCTCCTATAATATATATATATATATATATATCTCTACCTACCTCTTCATTTTCCCCTTCTTCTCGTTCATTCTCTTATCCGAGTTTGTTACCATTGATACAATAAATGGCAGAGTGAGCAAACAGCCTGAGGAAGAGGCGGCGCAAATCGCGGGACGAAATCTTTAATTTGTGATCCGGCATATAATACCTACATTCTGAATAATTTTCATCTCTATATCTATATCCGTATATCTATATATCTATATATTAAGGCATGTACGTGCTCTCAAAGATATAGGAGCATTGTAAAGTTTTGAATCATGAGCTTAGTAAAACGATGTGTATAAAATGACGTGTTTATAAGTACGTGCGTCTTGAGCTGCTGGTTCTGCTGTTATATTCCTCATGTTTGTGCTGGTAGCCGCGCTTGCTGGTGTGTGTCAGAGTGGCACTTTGTTAGACTCATAAAATCACAAGTAGACATGTAAATCTTAACGCTTAGAGCACAACACGTTCTAACGTCTGACAGCTTTTATAATTTTGTTACCATTAATTTAACTAATATTTTACTTAATTTACTGCTTGTTAAACTATAAACATACATATTTATAAAAGCTTAAATAAAATAAAAGGTTTATTGTTTCGATAATGTGTAATTAAATGTTTATTTAAATGTATGACTTTTGTGTCTCTGGTAATTAACGAAAATTATCAGTGCCGCCAATTTTTTTAAAACGTCAATATTTTTTTTAAAAGCAATTATTGAATGAAAAAAATAATTATATATTCAAGTTTATACTCATAAACCTGGATATTACATGGCATAACTTAAATATTTATAGGCAGTGTATATATACATATATATTTATATATACCGAGTACGCAGTGTGAACTCCCACTGACCAGAAACTAATGTTTTTGTACATTATATCTATATATATATATACATATATAACACACGAGTGTGTATTACCCAGTGTAGACACTTTGAACAAGAATACAGTTATAACCGCAGCTGGCTCTCCCACGCGTGTTAAGCCTTCAGACAGTCGACGTCTTCATCGTTTGACATAAGCCCCACTGTATCCAGTGACACCGGTGTTATATTATGTACAGATAATTACAGGTAAAGCTGATAAAAATAGCCAGTAATTGAAATTATTAAAATATAACAACCGAACTTTACAACTCTATTCACCTCATTTTTTTTTTTCTTTTTATTTTATTGGTCTCAAAGCTAGAGCATGTAAGTCGTGATCGATAAAACTGAGGATTCCATCGTCGCTGTAAGATTGTTAGCTCGCGAGAGGAGATTAAGCTGGATGTCATCAACAACTCAAGGCATCAACCCAAGTAAGGAACGATCTCACGGATAGCCAGAAGTAGGAGTAGCTGAGTAAAAGCAGAAGTACCAGAAGCAGAAGTAGAAGCAGCAGGCGGTTATCGACAGCAGACACGACCGCCACAAATCTTTGCTATCTGAGGATCTCGGGAGTTTTTGGTGACTCTCTAATGCTTCCAAGTCGCCCGAGGTCCCCATACTACACGAGGGTCGTCGTCTGTATACTCACGGAATCGGAGTAGTGAGAGTACCAACTGGAGATCGGATAGTGGTGTAGTATAGGGTGGATGAGGGCATCAGGCCATACTCTACTCCACTCTCAACTCTCTACTCTACTCTCTACAGTGTATATATATGTATATATGTATGTATAGATAGGTAGATAGATATATAGATCGTGGAACGTGAAGTGTAAAAGCGGATGAGGGGAAGGAATGAAAGGGCGATAAAGAGACACCGTTGGTATATAGATAGGAGTAACTGGGGATCCCATAGCTCTTGGTTGGTGAACATAAAGAACTGAGAAACGTTTGGACGTGTCCAAGACGAACTGCAAACGTGGATTCAGTGCGGGAGTTTGTGTAGAGACCAGAGAGCAGATAGCGAGCGTCAGAAAACAAAAGACCCGAGAGAAAGAAGTATAAGCGACGGAATAGCTCGGCTAGAGGAGAATAAAAAAGTATTGGACGAGTAGGAGGAACTATTGGCATTGAGAAAGAAATATACTGGGGTGTTGGTATAGAGCCGCGAGAGATTTGTGCCGGTTGGGTTCATCGAGGGACCGATCAACCAAGAATTACTGATTTCACATGCGGGGACACCGTTAAAAGCCCAGTGGCTCCCAAACAATTAAACGCCGTAGCATAGACCGCTGGTGAGTGAGTCAACGAGTTTGAATATCGAATGAAACGGCTCATTGCCGTCTCGCTCTTTTTACTTTTTACCTTTTTTCTGTTTTTACTTTTTTCGCTCTGCAGTAGTGCCGGAGGAGCTGTAGAGGCTCTGGTTAGTTTAAGGGTCTTGGGTGAACCGGTAGCTGTTTTATTTTATTCTCTCTGCACCATAAGATCGCATTCTTTACGACCCATTAGACGAATTCATTACCAGCCCGCCAGGCAATCCCAAGCTTTCTGCTATGCTTACTCTCTTTTCCTCGGTAACTATTTCATTCGCTCCGCTGTGCACTTTGTACACCAACAACAGTAGTGATGCTCTTGGCCTCGAAAACACCAACTGCACCTAGGGTGTCTTTGATCAACTAGTGCATACTTTTACACGCGGTATAACACAATATATTTACTAACACCTCGGTAATTTTTATTACTTCTACTCTGTGCTCTTTTACAAGCTTATTATTTTAATACTCTGCGTCTGCACTACCCCGAAAAAAAAAAAAAAAAAAAATAAACAAGAGTGAATAAAAGTAGACAGCGGTCGATAAATCCTGCGGAAACCTTCCATTTCCTTTTGAGTAAAACGCGACAACTCGAGGGGCGTATCGCCTTTTTCTAAAAGTATTGTCCCTTAATGGGCGATGATACCCATGAGTAGACGGTACAATGTCCGAGACGACGAGGACGAGATGCTGTCCCACCGCCACCGGTTTTAATATCATCGTGCACTGCAGCCTCGTAAGTTTACTCCTTCAGCAAGGAATTCACGATGAGCAACAACAGCAGCAGCAGTACAGAGGTAACTATGAGGGACGAAGGGGATAGGGAGAATGTCGAAGAACAAAGTAAGTAAGTAAGTAAGCAAGCAAGCGAGGGAGAAAAGGTTGTGCAGACTGAGCACGTAGCTCTTAGTATCAATTCATTAGCGCATTACGGTTTAAATAAAAGTATTCGCGTATCTGCGGCATGCGGCGTATCTCTTATGAAGGGACGAGATACGACCGGTTTGCTGGGTCCTCGACTCCTCGACTCCTCGACTGGTACACCTCTTTCTTCTCCTTCTCATCGACTCGTTACTTGCACCAGCAGCCTTACCCGTGATATCCACGCTCCACACCTCTTCTGCTCGTCCTGATGCCTACAATACACTTCTGTATATACATATATAAATATATACCACACAACCAATACAACTGGCTTATTCACGTCCGTGTCCAGCTTGACCTTCGCTGTGATTTGCCGGTGCCCCGTCTGCCTACCGCGACGTCCGTGTAATCTCCAGCTACCGCCACCACCTTATTCCGCAGATGCTCACACACACAGACACACTCATCCATTGCAATCTATATTTTTTTATTTTATTTTATTTAATGTTTACTTTTTTAAATCGACAGCAGACAATGAACGGCTGTGTCAGCGATGCGCAAGCTCGCGCTTTCCGTTCAGTTCACCAAGTAACAGCAAAAATTCGATCAACCGATTTCACAAGAACCCAACAGAAATCCCTCGTCTTGTATTGGATACCTTTCGTATAATATACGAACCTGCTGAGATTGGACGATAACAGTTTCCAGGAGTTTGAGAGTCACCCGAAGGGTGGAGTAGACCCTATTAGCTGCTCTTATAAATATATGCGCTTCCAATCCTATGTATCTCCATGGCTGCTTTTGCTTTCTATACGTAATTAACAACTATGAAGATAAATACTTAGTAAATACTATATATATAAATAAATATATACAAGGCTGCATGACATGACTGAATTCACGATAATCCTGTGTGGTATTCGTAAAAAAAAAAAAATAAAAAAATAGTAAAAAAGAAATTTGCGTGGGCGTGACTCTTGTAATCCGGAGCTCGGCTACTAAATTCTTTAAATATATACATATATATATGTTTCCAAAGTCATGCAAAAACGTGGGCCGATATTCAGTGTTATAAATTCAGCGATTTTTCTGGTCAGCTGTATATATTTTACATTTGTATTTATTAAATATATATTTTTTTGGTCAACCCAGAACGATTTTTTTCATATAGTTAATCTGAAGAAGAAGAAGAAGAAGAAGAAGAAGAAGAAGGAAGCGATGAAAAATGAAAAGAACCTGGGCGGCGATGCAACACGTGGATGCGCTGAATAAGGAGCTCCCAAGTCAACTGTTACGGGAATGAGGATGTGGATTTCGGATTATTGTATAAATTTTCTAAATAAACATATTCTCATAATATAAGTTTATAACATATATATTTATTTGAGCTTTAATTGCATTTTAAAATACAACCGAAATAATTAAATAATGACAAATCTGGTAAAATGGTTTCAAGAGTTTTTTTTTTTTTTTTTTTTTTCGCGTATACATAATGCATATCTTTGTAGGTGGAGTTTTCATCGTACGAGTAAAGTATTTTTTTAAATTTTCAGAAATTATTTTATTTATTTACTTAATCAAATAATTTTAAATCGAAAACTGAGAGCGCATGTCCTCGAAATTTTGTATACTTGTGTTTTTTTTTTTTTTTTTTTTAATTCATTTATTTTCACTGGTGTATTTTCCACTGGATCTGTGCCATCTTACCTCGTACAGAATATAGAATATATAGCTCACTCACTGTCTCAGTGTTATATCACGAAGGAAAAAAAATTTTCGTGTTGTTTTTCGGTCGTCACACACTCATACGTTATTTTTTCTCTCTCTTGCACTCGCTCTCACTCACAGCAGTCGTATATAATTACAATAATAATAATTAATATTATTATGTTGATAAATACTTTAAAAGTCCGCGATGGAAGAATTATTACAGTTTACAAGGAATACGTATACAAGTGTTTTATTTATTTAATATTATTTTTCTCTATATCTTTGACCGAAGTACTCGGTTTTTTTACCGTACAATATAATTATTATGTCCAGCTTCCAGTTTTATTCGACAAAAGTTATTATTATTATTAATATTATTATTTTAAAACCATTTGTCACTCGACGCATTCATAAATTTATTAAAACTTAAAGTTTCTACATAATTGCTGCTCAATTTATATCGTAAACATTCACTCAGACACTGAACGCGCCCTTTTCTCACCCAATATCACTGTTCGGCATAATTATTTACCATAATTAATATTATTATTATTTACTTTTATAATCATTTATTTATTTATATGTATTATATTCATCAATTATTATAATTATCATAATAATAATAATAATAATAATAATAATATATAATTGTTACCTTTTTTAAGTTCAATATACACATGATCGGTAATACGAATGATAATAATGACATATTTTACATGTAATGACACGAGTCGGCTCAATTGGCGCAATAATAATAAATATAGATTTTTTTTTTAAACAAATAAAATTTACAATGGTCTCTCAATACACGATTTTTAAGTATCGCGTATTCTTAAAAAAAATTCATAGTTCTTAATAATATATATAATAATAATAATAATAATATATAATATGATCGGCGAATGAGCCGTAATAAACGGCATTCTATCGCGACAATAAACCTCAGCGTATTGCACCGCAGTGCACTCATCTTTTCTTATAATTCAATTCCTGCACAGAAAAAAATCATTTCTTGACGCAAAAAAATTTTTACTTGCCCCAAGAAATTTTTTGCATCACGAATTGAAGATGAAAATTTTTTTGGGCGCGAATAAATTTCTTAAGCCGAGTCTTTTTTTAGTCCTCAGAAAATTTTTTTTTACATTTCATAATTCAAAATTTTTTTTCCGCCAAGAAATCCATTTGTTCTGTGCAATAAATTTTAAGTTCTATTAATTTTATTAAAACCTACTTTTAATAAACGCAGTCGTAACTCGTACAATTTTTTTTTTTTTTGTTTTTTTTTTTTGTTTTTTTTTTTTTTTTTTTTTTTTTCAAGTCTCTCATGAGAGTTTTTGTTATACAAAGGCGTGCTAGCTCTAGTACTTCTCTATATATATCTAATAACCTAGTGTCCTTAATCTAAAGGTGGTATACATGACGGTCGACTTTACGACTGGTGATAAGCTTTTCTATTCGAAATTTTTTTCTCTTTATTATATATTTTTTCATTTATTTAATATAATTACTTTTTGACATTTTATTTTGACTTCACTCGACTCCGAGTATTAATTGCTTAAGTATTTTTTTTTTTTTAATTTTATTATAAACATCACAAACTTGGCTGCTGAGCCGCGATCTCGTGTCTGGTATCGCGTGTATCTGTGATTAAGTGTAAGTGTGTAAGTGTGTAACTGTGTGTATGTGTGTGATGTGTGTGTGGCTCAGCAGTACCGCAAGATATGGTGGCATCACAATTAATTAACGCACTTAAAACTTGTCGAACACGCACACGCACTATATTATTATACAGATCCTGAGTCTCAAGTCCTTTACCGTCACCGTAGTCGTCAGCATTGTCAAGTTTAAGTATACATTGTAATTATATTTATTATTATTTTAATTATGATAACAGTAATTTTAATAATGATCATGATAATTAAATATAAAACTAACTGTATCAGTCGCATCTGTTGTCATTATTCGTTAGATTCCGCAGTCTTAACACGATAATTTTTTTTTTTATTCCATCCTCGACTTATGCAACGGATATATAAATTAAAAAGAACAATAATAACTGTAACCTAAATATTGCTTTAAATTTTTAAGTTTTGTGATGTGATCAGAGTACGTGACGCGAGGACGGAAGAAATTAATTTTTCTTTTTTATGATAAAAATGATGATGATGGAAAAGAATAACGAAAGAAAAGATGAGCGCACTAAAAAGCCACCCTAGCCAGTCTTTTTCCCGATATTATTTTTAGGGGAAAAAAAAAATATATATATATATATATATATATATTCTACAAAGTCGTACGCATGCTAAGTTTACGTACTCGACAAGGAATGACAAGACTCGACGCGAGTTACGCAGCATCCGAAGAGAGACTCTTTCTAAGCCAAATTATTATTATTTATTTATTTATTTATTTATTTATTTATCTTTAGATATTTTTTTTTTTTTTTTTTTTTTATAAATTATTAAACATTGATAGTCTCGTTGTGACAACAATGCAACGATCCAACGTGACGTATCTCGAGTCAGTCTTAAGATGAGTCGTATAACGCGCGAAAATATTTAAAACAGGATAGGGAGGACATACTGTCTAATTTATTTTAAAATTCGACTACGTTGTTTGCTTGCAGTCGTTTGTTGAGACTATAGATACATTTATGTACAAATGGCACCGCTACTTACGGGGCTCGGACTATACGTATTTGCTGGACAATTGTTTGGCCAGTTCCGTATACTTGAGAAACTTTGAGTGCGGGCTCTCCTCGAGGGGAGAGGCCGCGGGTTGAGACGGACTACCGTTTGCTTGAGGAACCGGTGGAGATTTACGCTGCGGGGTCGGCGGAGATGAAGCGCTATGACTTGGACCACCAGATGCTGACTGAGTTCCTGCGAGAGCTGCTGCGGCCGCTGCTGATCTTCCGATCGTCAGAGGATCGGGGATCATACCGTCTTTGACGAAGTGCATTTTGGACAAGTGATGCCTGTACGCACCCTTGGATATGAAGGGCGTGTCGCAGAATGCACATTTCATTATGGAGTCAGCCGTGACCACGGCGTCATTGCAGGCCCAACTAAACGCCAATATGGCGCCGGGCGTTGGTCCACTTCCGTGACTTGTAGTCGCCGTGCTGCTGCTGCTGCTTCCACTCGCGTGCTGCTGACTCGAACCGCCACCGTGTGAAGATCTCGAGCCACCGGCTACTCCAGGACCACGTGTCTCTGTTTTGTCACAGAGTTTTTGAAGAGCTGCGAGAGGATGACTGCTGGTTTTACGCCCTTGGTTGTCAGAGTTACCGCCAGTCCCACCACCACCGGAGAGACTGTCAAACATGGAAGACAGAGCACCCAGACTACTAGATGTTTTGGTGTCTGGTGTTCCTCGAGGCGTCACTGAACGATCGCTGCTTGCCGGGCTGCTCGTGCTATTTCTACAAGGACTCCGAGCGACTTGATGATGTGACTGCTCTCCAGTACCAGTCGATCGGGGTGTTGGTGGATTTAATTGCGGAGAAGCCGACTCCCTGGGCTCTTCTGTTGTCGCTTCGGCATTATTTTGCCCATGACAATTATACGGAGTCGTTGGTTCTTCTTCGTCACGCGAATCCTCAACTTCTTTCTTGACGACCACATCTCTCGGTGGCTCGTCTTCATTGCCAGCCGGCTCGGCGTCCTCATCTCTGGGTTCTTTTTTTACCACCACCGATTCTTCATCGCCAGACTCTTCGGGTACCGAGTGCCGACTTGGAGTTGGCGTCTGTTTGTCAGGCGACGAGCGATGACGATGAGACGAGGCTGAGGAAAGTCTGTCATGATTAACAGAAAGATCCAAACGTCTTTCTGGAGTCATCGTGTCAGTTCGTGTACTTCCTCGCTCCGATATCGAACTAGATTCACTTCCGCTTCTCTCTCGTCTCGCAGCAATTGCCGCGGAATTATAATGCTGCTGCTGGTAGCTCCGTAATAGATTCATCGTCTGTGGATCCACCAGTGGCTTTGTATAATCTACACTTTCATCAATACCAAGACGTTTGAGAATACTGGAACCTATTGGCGCGCCCGGTTGATTATGATGGTGACCCGCTGTGCCATGACGACCTCGCGAGTCAAAACTCTTTTCAATCAGCTTTTCAATGGCATTAAGTACTGATGGCGAAGAGGTGGTACTCGTTGATTCATTGGCACTCGGAGTCGGAGTATCTTTACCCGGTGTGGTGGTGTCACTAGCTGATGAAGGAGACCGATGATGCCTTGATGAGACCGAAGATGCGTCTTCATTGACACTCTTTCTGCCGCTCTCACTCGAGGGTAATACTTGGGACATATTATTGGACATCAACGCAGACTTCAAAAAATTACGCTGATTTATTCCTACGGTGCCTGCACCGATGCACTGACGAATGTGCTCAACAAAAACAGTTGTTTCTATTTTATCTCCGCACTTTTCACAAGTTATACGGCCAGCGTGTTTAACCAGACTGTGCGCCAATCCAGCTGTCGTATCACCATTTTTAAATTCATTTTGCGCTCGCTCCAATTCAAGCAGTTTTCTAACTGGCAATGATTTTTTTCTCTTTTCACGCGTTTGTCTTCGACGCCCGCCGCTCTCAGTTATAGACCGCATGATGTGTTCTTTATAGTGGGAATTTTTAACCATATGGTTGCTGAGTTCTTTAAGTGAACTAAATGCCTGATCACAGACTTTGCATGTCAAGACTGCGCTCACGTGGCTGCTGGTAGCACCACCAACACCACCGGGACCTCCAGGATTGCTTCCGTGCTGACCAGCACCACTTCCTGGTAGCATACCACCACCAGGCCCACCTCCACCAGCACCACCCATTCCTGCGCCAGGACCTCCACTGCCTCCTTTACCTTCGTCTGATGATTTCCACGAGATTATTTGCTCCTGAGAGATGATGTTCGTGTAATGCTGAGTCTGCTGCATGTGTGAAGTCATTTCTGCTAAAGATCTGAAGCTCTGACCGCACCACATACACTTGAGAATTTGTCTTGTTTGCTCGGCACCTTTGCCAAGCCAGACATCTTGACCACGGACGAGTTTTCTTGGCAGTGGCATTGTCTCTTTGATCAGTAGATTTAATTCAGAGGGACTTTGCTTACTGCTAGGTGTCGTGTGACTGTTATTGCTGCTACTCGCAGAGCTATTTAACGACTGGTGTTGTTGCTGTTGCTGTTGATGCTGAGATGTGGGCAATGACGACATGTTTGACGAATGAGAGTGCATTCCAGACGTGGGTGGTGGAACAGGCATATTGACACCACAGTGTTTTGCTTCTTTCATGTGCGTTGTCATCGCCGCGAGAGTCGGGAAACTCTGCTTGCACCAAACGCACTTCAGTACGTCTTTAGCTTGATCTGCGCCCTTATTGAGCCAGTGGGATTGCCAAGCGCTGTGACGACTTCCTGACGCACCGCTCGGATTACTACCAGTAGAGCTTGCACCAGAACCAACCCCACTGGACGGCCTGTAGAGCTCATCTCCGCCGAGTTTACTTAGTTCGCTCATTTTTTCCAGTGCCTTAGTGGCCTCACTTGGCTGATAAGGTTTGTCAAGTGCCGCTGGTGGTTTCATCTTGCCATTCCACAGCTGATGGTGGTCTACAATACCCGGCGTGCTTTTGGGAGAAAGCTGTTGCTGACTAGTAGCCGCTGCAACTGCAGCAGCAAAGTACGGAAAGTGAGAAGCCACGACGGGCGATGTCCAAGGCGAAACCACAGGAGGTCGCCCGAACTGACCAGTCGCCGAGGGGGATTCTTGATGAGCTGATGGTGCTATCGTTCCAAGTCTCGATGACTTTCTGGGCGGAGGTGGTGGAGAGTCCTCTTCATGACTCGGCCGTTTTCGACTCGACACGGAGAGATCAAGCGGCCCATTATTAGTTTCGCTTGAGGACGAGGGTGTGGGAGGTTTGCTCAGGTTTAAAATATGCTCGTCTTCGTCTTCTTCCGCGGATGAAATTTTTCGCGTGCTGAAGTCGAGGACAGCGGGAAGAGGAGTCGCTGTGGGCGATACCTCGCCGGCGCTTGTGGGTGAGACGAGCAGACCGGGGGTCGCTGCGGGAGGTGAACACGACGAGGTGACCAGCGGCGACACGGAGCCTCTCGCCGAAAGTGGTGAGTGTCCCAGCAGTAGTCTCTGGTGAGTTTGCTGGATATAAGCCGCCATCACGGCCGCGGAATGAGGTGGCAGCAAAGGGTGACCTGCCAGAGGTACGATGCTGCTTGGACTCAGTGGGCTAGCACTGCTGCGGTTCGCTTGAGGAGGGGGACTTCCGGCTGCCGGTCCAGATGATTCCCTTGAGTCTCTTGAGGGGCAGCGTGGACTCATTGGCTCCCTGAAACAAAAGTTTTAAAGTTTCTTTAGATATTTTTCATCTTATTGTCGGTTCAGATAAATATAGACAAGAAAGTAATCGTAAAAGTATTATATGGTTCAATGTCCGGCAAGAGCTGAGATATTTTATTGTGCCAACTGCACTACCTTGAAGTAGTCGACAAAGCGACCGACCACATGCACCAAGCTTTGATTAATCGCTATTGCCGGGAGTTTAACTACGCATAATCGAGCTATTGGCAATATTATACTACTGTATGACGTATGACACACATGCACACACACACTGAAGACCCACTAACGTTGATATTGAGTGAGTGTGTGTGCACATGAATATTTCATAATCATTCGTCTCTGAAAACACGCGACACACAACATCAAGTACAGCCAATAATTACTAGTCATCGTGTATTTAATGAAATATAAAATAGTGATAAATAATAATGTATTATAAATATGTATATATATTTATACCTGTTATATTACCGTGAGAAACCCGTCGAGTGTTGCAGAATAGTGGGTGGTGGAATACGGAAACATGTGAAGCAAATCACTTGACGTAAGGGGGCACGTGTTGTACATGTATATATATGTATATATGTATAGATGTATATATGAATACTGTTTTGCTATGGTATGGTATGTTATGTTATATTATAGTACAAGTATAGTAGTATACTAGTGGCTCTAAACCTGTCGACGGCGCGTTGGTAACTGACTTCCCTGACTAAATGTTGAATGCGCGTGCAACGAGATGAAAGGGAACCACCGGTACGCATGCAGGGGAAGTTTTTGGGGTTCTAAGGTGAGGTGGGGAGTCCAGGACGCCGAGGGTGTCCAAGAGGTGGGGAGAATATTCAGTGCCGCCGACAGAAGAGATATCGGGGAGTAGTGAACACGCGCCTATCTCTATTAGCTGAGTGACACCAACCGCGCCGCACTACGCCGCGGCAACTGCTCTCTGAGTTGTTATATCGGGCTCGTTTATCCCCGTGTAAACGAGTACAAACCCACCGGAGATTTGTTGTGTAGGATTCAACAAATTTACAATAGCCAGCCGACGACGAGTGAGTGCCAGACTCAGACTGAGACCAAGACGACGGCGATGATGACAACCGTCTACTCTATGACTACACACTCGGGCAAATCTTCAAAGGATCCTTCAGCTTGTTTTTTATTACTTGTTTGTTTTCGTCGTATGTATATGCATTTATTTATGTGTTTGTACTGGCAGGTGTATATTAAGATAAACTTTAAACTTGTTTGATGTTCGCGGTTCGCTTTATTATTATTTTAAAGATATCAATGTTTACTTATATTATTTTATTGTATTGTATATTAAGATTGAAGATAAATGATAAATTTACCTGTCGGGAGGTCCAGTATCTCGAAGAGCAATGGGGTTTAGCCTCGATGAAACTGATGGCGGGGGCGTTGATGGACTAGCTGCTGAATCCTCGTCGTCAGTTGCGTCAGCTTCATCATCCTCTTTGGCTGCTGTTGCTGGACAATTTCTCTCCGTCGGACTGATCGGACCATCCTCATCCACGCAGTCTCCTTCTTCAGCCTGGAGCTCCGTACCAGGACCCGATCCTTCGATACCGTCTTCCCCTGAAATTTAAAAAAATCCCAAATAAATCATCTGACAGTAAACTCATTTTATAAAGATATTTATAAATATGTCAGTGTCTTTCTTCAAGACACATGTACTCGTATATATATAATAAATAATAAACGAGTAGATCTAGTAGAGGAAATTCAAGACATCAGAAGTATAAGAGAAATGTAGAGAGACTAAAGCAGTGTAGCAGCACCTGGTCGAGTAGTAAACGCAGGATGATATAAAGGTGCAGATGCCGAGCAACAATGACGCTATCGGTTCATTTATCAGCCTTTCTGGCATCGTAGAGTAAAGAGTACTCTCTGAGATGCGTCATCAGAGCAGCAGAGTCCACGACAGTATCCCATTGTTGTATGGTGCAACTTCTTCCGCAATGGCTATTATGAGTTTTAATCAAATCATTTCTATTTCATCTCTTCATTTCTCATCACCCGGCCTGTACGCCCGATAATTGACAAAGCTCATTACGATTATTATCTTTTTTGTTTTATTGTTTTGTAAATAAAAATGTTCAGTTGTTTACATAAAAATTTTTAAATTAAATGCAATGGCGTGAGGAAGCTGAAACCAAAATAAAGTCTACAGAGAGCCGAGTGTTGGAGTCTATGCAGTGATTTACGAGTGAGCATTGGGATCGAACGCCGTGCAAGACGGAGGTGAGACATTGGACAGGTGCTAGATGCAAATAAGCCTCTGATGGCGAAGCAGAAGCAGGATCGTGGGGACAAGAGGAAAAATAAAATGAGCTGAACCCGGACACGGTGAGACAACGAGGATAAAACCAACAACACGCGCAACCACCGCCATCTTTGATAATACGTATCCTTGTTGGAGAACAAGAGGAACAAGAGGAAAAAGTCGAAGGAGCTGGAGAAGAATGAGAAAATAAGAAAGGGAGTGTCGTTGTGGTTTCTACGATAGTAGAGGATCAGAGGGTGTACAAGTTTAAGAGTCTGAGGGAATCAAGACCGAGATGAGGAGCCGGGCGGGAACGATGGTGGCAGCATCCTCCTTCCTACCTTGCCAACTGGCCAACCAAACGATCGTTTGTTCGCGGTCCAACTCGAAGAGGGAGAGAAAGGAGATCGCACATTGATCCGTCCGAGCATCGGCAACTAATTACGCAGATTTATGTCCCCATTGTCCATTGTCTCTGCTTGGGCTTGAGAGAGATCCTCGAAAGACCTGGAGAGCACACTGAAAGAAGGAGACGAGAAAGACACCACGACCGAGTTACCGAGGACGAAGAAGGGAATACGGAAAGGACATCGGGCTGTGGAGATGGACCGAGAGTATACAGAGTCGAGGATTGCACCGAGGAGAGGATTCAAGAGCAAAAACAAGAACAAGAAGAAAAAGAGGATTCGATACAAGAGAGCTCGCGCAAGAGTTGGACGGAATGAGGGCCCAGGGCGGACCACCGGCGGACACGGCCCCGCCCGTTTATTCTGATACAGTCCCTTGGTTGCCAATATATATAAATAAATAAATATATATATATATATATATATATATATATATATATATATATATATATATATATATCTATATATATATAGATAGACTACTGACTCCAGCTTAGTTTAATTCTTCGACATTTACTTGTATATTTTTTGTTTTTATTGTTTTTTAGGTTGTTCTCTATTTGGTTCCCACGAAAAGCGTCTAAACGCGTGCGACGAGAGCCACGACGACCGTTCAGTCCCAACACTCTCGAGCGAGTGACTGGAGGACGCACTGAGAGTCGCCAGGATGACACCAGGTGATTTAGAAGCCACACCGTACATCGGGTGGCAACATTTCTCGGAAAGCCAATCACCACGTCTCTCGTTATTTATTTTTTATTATTTCTTTTTGGTGTTCGATCAACCACTACTACACAATTCCACGGATCGAGCGCACGATACACGAATACATTTATCTATCTACTCTAGCTATACCTGTAATATATATAAATGGAAATGAAACGGTGAAAGATTTTGTGTCCTCGTGTCGTCCAAGGTCAACAAGACCCACAGAGCAAGCTGATGATCAGCACAGAGTAGTGGGAGAGAGATCGGTAGGGTTCAGTTGTTGAGCAGGGATGCAAAATACTCAGCACGACCCGAGTAAGGACGACGTCGTGGAGCTATTGGCAGCCGCTAACAAGGCACACGGCGCTCTCGGTTCCTCTCCAGCTAAAAGATACTGGGAGAACAAGAACCCGTGGTGTATCCGACCGGGCGGCCGAGCTCTGACACTCGAGAAGATCGCTCCTGCAAGATATCATCCGCTGCTGCTGCCACTAGCACTGCTCTCAACTCGGTGAGCTGCTCACCAACTAGCTACTTACTACTGGCTTCACTAAAGGCCAAGACGATATATACCTATCTACCTTGTTCTCCCTTTATCTTTCATTCTTCTCTGTGTATTTACTTGGTTATGCATCTGCATATAATATAAAGAACCGAGAGTTGATCGCGTAGTTACTCTGGTCCTGGTCCTGGTAGTTACGAGTCCTTTTCTCGCTCCAGGAGGGGACCAATGCACAACAATAATTAGTTTTATCTGTAGGGCACTTCTTTCAGGTTATACGTGTAACGATTCCCTTCGGTTGGCTTAGCTCACGACAAACATGCCCACGACCCGCGGATATATCCAGATAAGCGAGAGATATCCCCTTACATAAGTACATGCTTGTAAAACTCGCACGGAAGCAGCATACACTGATGCTTTTGCTTTTGCTTTTGCTTTTACTGCTACTGCTACTTGGTTGCAGTCAGAATAACCTCCGGCTCAACTCCACCAAAAGGCTATCTAATAACAAGTCAGTCAGATGAGAAGGACGCGAGTCTGTGAATAAGACCGAGATGAAGCAGCAGCAGAAGCATCAGCAAGGGAGGGAACGAATTTCAGATGCAAGGAACGTAGAGAAGAAGAAAGAGCAAGCACAGATCAGAAGGAATGACGGACAGACACTGGTTGTTATATAGGCAGTGGCGGACAGCAGCGAGAGGATGAGATGAGGAAGAAACGGTGGGAGATGGACAGGCGGGCAGACAGACAGCTACACGGACAGAACGCTCAGCAGAAGGACGAGAAAGACGGGACGAAGGTCGATGCATTGTGATTCTCCCGTGGCCTGCCACCGACTGACTGACTGACGGATGAATCCCTTCAGCTTCTTCTCCGTCTCGGCCCATCGTCTTTTCTCTTTCAGACTGACTGTCAGAACGTTAAGCTCTGAGAATAAACGATTTTAGATGTCGATAAGTGTACGTCAGGATCATCCTAGAGTCATCATCGTCATCATCATCATCAGCCCTGTGTAGGCGTGCAGATATGGGTATTTAAATTCCATCTACACATTGTATGTCCGCGCATGGGTGTTTGTGTGAATATATATAGACATAGATCCAATTGTAGGCAGTAGAGTGAACCCAAGACTCAGCGGTAACCTATACGGTGAGTATAAACTAGTCTACCTGGCTGATTGACCGATGGAGAGGCCTTTATCCCAAGTCAACACTCACTCCATCAGACGGACGTGTATCTTGCCTTAAATGTTCTATATAAAGTTACTCTCTGTCGTATTTCCTCTCCATTCAACGGCTCAGAGCATTATTTATCCGAATTAAAGAGACGTGAAAATTTTATTTTATAAATTTAAAAAAATTTTTTATTTTTGAAATACCGACGTTTTATTGAAACGTAACAAAACAAGTAAATATTTATGCCAACTCTTTAATAAAAGACAATGTGATATATTGTTTTATTTTTTATGAAAACATCCTATAAAATTTTAAACAACTTGGACAGAATTTTCAATCTCACACGATCGACAGCTTTTGAAAGCACCGGTCTTTTAAGAATCCAACATATGCCCGATTGCTTTTTCTTTACTCCAGTACAAGAAAGAATAAAGAGACGTCATCGTGTATACATATGTTTGTACATATATATAAATACACACGACGAAACTTTTTATATTGGGATAAGAAATCAGTGACGTTTCACAGCCGTTTAAATTTGTCGACTATTTGCGAGTTTTAACGTATACATCGTTTTACCAAACCGATCCACGAATCCAAGTGTCAACTCGACGGCGACAGTAATAAATAACACAGCAAGTAAGTTGCTCTTTTGAACACCACCAGCTCCACCAGAAACAGCAGCAGTAGCAGCAGCAGTAGTACGTCGGATCATTTGTTAAAGATTTTGAGCTTTATTCGAAGCTCGAGGTAAGGGAACACATCACACATATATATGTATGTACGTGGCCATGAAGGAATGGAAGGTGGCACGCACGAACAAGTTGGCGAAAAGTGTTGGTGCATCGGAATGACGCAGCTGTCGTGGAGGTTCAGTAGACGGAGAACGTGAGTTGAGGTGTACATATTATTTCTTCCTCGTCCTTTATTTTCTTTACTCCTCTTTAGTTGATTCCCCCTCCCGTGATAAAAGTGGGGGATGACGAAGCGGCAAACGGGTCAAAGTGACGGTGAGTGATGGACAGGAACTCAGTCCGGAGACAAAGAACGATGGAAAGAGAGCGTGAAAGTGCAGTCTGAGTGTCGGCTGTGAAGAACGACGTGCTGGATCTTTTATAATACAGCTTGTCCGTTCCAATGACAATAATAAATATGTCTACATATATATATAGACACACATAGAAGGTATAAGTATTTTTAAAGTTTATTAATTTTTTTTTTATTATAATTAAGTCATTCTGTAGGGATTTTAAAAAATGACAATAAATAATACATAAAATATATCGATACGATATATTACAATATTGTGTGGCATGGACATTTTTAAAGATAAATCACCGTCAGACATACGTTTGAGACGTCCACAGAAGTCGTTGGACGGCTAATAGCTCAACTGGCTCCTGCATTTGCCATCATCATCATCATCATCATCATCATCAACTGAATAATCGTGCGGCTGTATTAATATACCAACAACCAGCACACATATAGACACGTAGGTAGGAGTTGAGCGAGCGATAATACGCCAAGAGAAGCAAATCCGGTGACTGGATGATGGATGAACCATACGTTGGTTCGTCTAAATGCCTGCTGGACAGCTCAACGGTACGAGACACTGATGATCGATGTATGCTCCTTAGTAAGGTGAAATCTGCGAACTCGTTTCGCCACCAACGATAAGCTGGTAGCGGGACCGGCTCCAGAATCCAGAGATTACGATCCCGACAACTAATGTGCGGACTTTATATCGAGTGCATACGAAGAGTCCACAATAAGAGGGTATTAAACAAATACATTTGTGTATCTATTGGAGTGACGATTAAACGCGCGTCTGGCTTCGATCGGGGTGACAAGATAGACAAGTATGACTATTGGTTGCAAGTAGCAGGTGTCATGTAGACAAGAACCGGACGCCAAAGAAGAAGAAGAAGAAGAAGAAGAAGCCCGTGGGATGTTACGCGAGACTGGAGCAATATAAGGGACGAAGAGAAAGCTGTGTGACAGTAGAGAACGCCTTCATCACGATGTCCGTCACTCTTACTCGCGTACAGCGACGTCATTTCTCTCTTTCTCTCCCTTATTCGCAGCAGCATCCAACACTTCTCTCCCGGTTTCTTGCACTTTCCGTCACGCTGTCTTTCCACGTGTCAGTCGTGCTACCGACTGCCGGAGTCGGTGCCGTGACAACAATAATTGTCAGCGAAGTAACGTCTCTCACGTCGCGACACTCCGACGAACGAGAGGGAGGGAACGAACCATCACTACTACTTCAGCCTTCTCTACTACAACGGCATAGTCACCAACCACCAGATAGATAATTTAACGTCGAGAGAAAAGAGTAAAGAGTCTCGCTAACGGTAATAATGACTGAGATGAACAGAGAAAGACAAGTCTCTATTTATAAAAGGACTGCAAATATGAAGCAGCTGGTACGTTGCCGCGGATCATCATCCGGCTGGTTATCGTTTACACGCTAGTTCTCCTCTCCACACTTCTATTCACTCATCTGCTGGCTGCACATTCGAGAAACTTGATCCACTGATCACACATCAGTGCCGCAGTCTCGTCCTCTCTCATTCCCATGACGTTTAAATATTCCCGATGGCATTTAGCTATTGGCAAAATCGATAACACAAGTGGCTGCTGAGTAAATACGTCACCAAATCACATTCCAGTGCCCCGATGTCTTACTCATACATTTCATTTTTTTCCCAGTCGTTAGATAGTTACATAGATAGTAAACCTAGACAAAAATAAGCTACTGGCAGACCACACTAGACCAGATAACTTTAGAGAGTGAGGGCTGACACACCGATCTTTTCTAATAAATACTGTGTCAACGTAAATAAACAGAGCCCGAGTTAAGTCTCAGCATAAGCAAGTTAGATACATTAGTTGAACCACGCGTGACAGTAACTGTGCTACTCATCGGGGGATGCACGAGAACACACATCACTCTCAACTGACAGAGACTTGATCTACAGAGAGACAGGTGTGCCCAATTTAACACTCAACTATCCCTCCTTCTTGTCTATCTCTCTCTCTCCCTTATCCAACGTCTCCTACAACTAAATCTTACGTCTTCAAGAATATTCCCAACTTCAATATGGATGTACATGCACACATATGTATATATATTATTTATACAGGTATAAAAGACCGTGATGTGTACAATGCAAAGTGCAATTGCTGAGAATGTGGATTGAGGCTGGCTGTCTAGAATTTTAGTCACAACCTGACAATCCATCAGCATGTTTCTCGTCACTCTGCCGTCGTGTATAGTAAGTCGATAGCTCCGAGCGAGTCTTCACATTGGAATTGTACCTAAAGGGGGGAGGGGGCTGAGACTGACGTACCTACAGATTTATGCGACACACATGCGGCAAGCCGTATAACTCACTCGATCGCCCATAATATCCTCCCCTTAGATTTCCTCTCTCTCTCTCCCTCGGTCTTTCGTCTAGAAGCGTATGTGCCACCGCTGCCTTCGGCCAATATATATACACAATATATAATACTGAAGCATCATGCCGTGCGAGACGCAGCAGAGGACCAGAGAGACAGACGCACCAATACCAAGCCCTACACTACTCAGCCCAGCTCTCCCCGGGCCCGATCGGCTCGTATGCGATATTTATTACGTATCGGGATTATGTTCTTCCAGTGGTTCCCATCGTTCTTTGCGAGATGAAATTGCCGATAGATATGTGCAGATTTATCGCGGCTAGAATCAGGAAGATTGCCGGTCCCAATGCAACAATAAAACTTTTTTTATCTATTAAACTGACAAATCGTCCAATAAAATTTTTTTTAATTAAACAATAAATAATAAATATTTAAATAAACCGCTCTTTTATCATATATTAATACTATTTATGCTCGACTTTAGTAATCCATCAGCCCTGAATAGTTAAACTTAAACAAATAACCCAACATATAACTCGGAGGGTATCCGAAATGTTAACTAAACTCGTATCGCGTCAAGAATAGGGTCGTGTCGTGAGTTTCATCGCACCGTAATCCACACTACACTGCTACAGTTAACTAGTAGAATCTAGGCACCTTTGTTTGCGCACCTTGTCCTTTTCTAATGTGTACCGTCGCCACGATCACCCGGTGTCCTCGTGAAATACACCATAACGACAACGCAACCCACCATTCCCTATACAACTGTATACTATACCCCCATGTACAAGCGTCCGCTACACACCCGCAGAGACTCAGTAGCCGTATAACATTATATATATATATAGACATATATACATATATATACATCGTGAGCAGAGAGAAGTAATTTATAGTTGCAATAATTTATTGGGTACCATGGGGTTTATACTTGCCTGACGCGTAGCCATCCGTCACCGTCAGTGACGTCACCTCCCTCCACATAATGACTACCTACGTCGCAGACTGGGCTTCCACTGCTTCACGGCATTATTATATACTGTACTCCAATCTATCTCTCTTCTCTCTCTCGCTCTATCTGTGTACACTTACTAAGCCACGACTTGCTCATCATTATATATATAGATATATATGATACATAACAAGACATCCCGGTGCATGTATGTAGATAGGCTACATTGCTGTCTTGCGCCAATTGTCAAGATATATTTCTATATATATATATATATATATATATATATTTAAATGATACTTTATTGACGATCATATTCTACTGTATAAACATACCCACACAATGTTATAGACATGATAAAGGATCGTCTCGCATTTCATCCACAGAGCATCTACCAAGTTTCACCTGCTTGCTTTATACTTCCTTATATTCGCTGGGTATGACTGCACCAGACAGAGACAAGGTATAGATGTATATTTATATATATATGTACAAGTAGTGAGACGAAGACTGTGAAGCATGAGGGGGTGAAGAGACAAGAGAATGACGAGCCGAATCCATGGGAGCCAGATATGCTCGTCACGTCTCAGATTCGCGTTCTCTGTCAGTCTTGTCGTGTAGATATATATAGATATATATATATATATTGTACAGAGTAGTCGTAGGAAATGGCCAGAAACCTTAGTACAGGAGGGGACGAATGGAAGGAGAAACTACCGTAGGGACCGAGGATGATGCCGAGTGTAAGTGACATTGACGGGCGTTTGTCACTGTCCTCGGCAAATAATATCCAGGCCAGCGCATCAGAGGATTTGCTTGACGCTCCAATGACCCGCCAAGTCTGATCAATAAGTCTAATGCTCTCTGTTCTGGTCAAATCAATTTGAATAAAGGCGAAATATTAAAATATATAAAAATATGCTTATTTATATATGTGATGTTTGATCAATGGATCGATATTAGGTATGTACGCTATTTATCGAAAAGATGAATTTAAAACAGAAGCTAATGGCACAGCGTGTCTTTGGCTGATACCTGCGACAGGATAATTGGAAGAAAAATTGTTGAAGCTGTCAAGAGAAGAAAGGAAGAACGGGTTTGCGTTGAGTCGGAGCAAGGGCGGGTGCCGTCGGTCTCGGAGGAGACGACCGAGGGGAAAAACTACCAGCAGCACTGAGGAGGGAGTCGAGGCGCGGAGGTCTTAGCGACAGCCGTCAATCGATTGTCAACCGGGTCAGCCGACCGACCTTACCTTACTTCCCCGCCCAAAGTATAGACTCCCCTCTTTTAGTCTCTCCATGTACATCTTCATATATAGATATATATAAATAGATAGGTTTATTTAATCGTGATGGGGTCGACGCAACAACCCCTCGATCAGTGCGACCCTCGGATTTTTGGCCTACGCGAAATTACAACAGAACCGCAGAGTCAGTCTTGTAGTCAATAATTATTGATCATCATACAGGACGTCTAAAGACTCTGAGGGGAATTGTAATCGAGTCTTAATGCCTACCCGAGACGTCGTCATCATCATCTTGGCGCGATCCCGTCATTCAATCATTTTTTTTTATTACTATTTTTATTTCTCATGGCGTCTAATCCGCGATGAGCGACAGTCGTTTGGAGAAAAAACATTTCGACCCAACTGACCGCACAATGCCCAAGGCTATCATTAAATTTTTTTTGTTTTTACGTTTATTAATTTTTTTTATTATTTTTGGTGTCGGTTTCTCGTGAGCATGCATCTGAATTTTCGAGATTATGGTCCGCCGAAATTAATCCAGCAACTGGGTTATATTTTTAACGTATATTAAAAACGTTTTCTCTAAAATAATAATTGAGAAATAATAACGAAATATAATATTTAATGTCGAAACATAAAAATTTATTATGAACATTAAAAAAAAAATAAAAAGTAAAAAACAAATGACGGAATTTAATTATCAATTAATAATTGATGACGATAAAACGTCGGCTAATGAAAAGAGCAATTAGTTAGTATGATAAAAATAAAATACTTGAAACAATAGCGAGTGGAATATGTGTCAGGTCTGTTCGAGAATAACTGACCTGCGATTAATAAAAAATGAAATCAATCATCAGTGTCAAAAAATATAAAGACAATTTTCCCAAGTTAAACTATTGCTCTGCTCAGCTCAACTCTTAAATATCTGTACTAAATTAATGATGACTGAAAATTGAAGCTGTCCAACTTTAGAGACAGATTTATATATCATAACCCCGTCTGGAGCATATATAAAATTAAAATATTACTTTAAATTAGAACGACTTATCGGATATATGGATACCAATTTAAGACCGCTCTCAGTTTATTATTTATTATAAAATTGATTTCATAAGTATTAGATTAACTGGTTCTCTTTTTTTATATTTTTTTTGACCCTGTTTGACATTCAGATATAACTTATAGGAAGCTTGAATTATTACTCATGATAGAGTCAACAGTCTGGCGCGATAAGCTAGATAATCAAAAACACGTTTCGAGCTGGTGTTTGTTTGTTTGTTTTAAAAATACTTAACAGTAAAAAATATAGTGAGGAAAAAAAAATTAAAGTTGGTCAGCATTAGGTTGAGTAAGTTTTCGACGGCGGCATGTAGAGATTACTCAGTGGTACATAGCAGTAGAGAACAAAAGTTTGATATTTGGTAATCAGTTGTCGGTAGTCAGTACTCGGAAACCGTAAACTAGAGTAGGGGCAAGGAGATTGAGACGTGAAGCGACGGTGAGGAGGTTGATGACGGTGACGAGAAAGCACTCGAGAAGCTGAGTAGAGTAGCAGTGGCAAGGAGATTTCCAGCAGTTCAACTCGGGCAAGAAGAAGAAGAGGACGGGAGGACGGTTTAATGAGTCCCGGACGCAGGGTGACGAGCCGTCTCCTGAAGTGACACGAACGAGCTTCCCCTTTCGTCTTCAACCCCGACCAAGTTCATCCTCACCGTGTTCATCGTGTTCATCGGACTGCTGCTCGCTCTGTGTACGGTTGAATTGAAGGAGAGGGTCCCCTCTACGTCGGCACGATATCAAGACTACCGACGGACAGATCAATGCCGTGAGCGGATACCAAGACACGTCTCACAGGGCGTCCATGCTCAGACGAACAAGCGTGGACAAGTTGACGTTTGTGATTGAAAACTTTACGGATTTTTACTATTACTACTACATCTATTTCTTCTTCTTCTTCTTCTTCTTCTTCTTCTTCTTCTTCTTATACATTTTATTCATCTATCAATCTATAGATAATTTATACATCAAAATGACCTTCCAGAGAATATTAATCAGGGTCTTAGTGAACCAGAAGCGCCGCAACATACAAGACACTTTTCGATAAATGGAGTAAAAAAATAAAAAACTGATTGTACGATTGATAAAATTCAGTGATTAGGAGACGAACAGATCGACAAGTTGTGTTGTGTTACGTTGTCTTTTGAAATGTTTTCGAGTCAACATATCCATGCTATTAGTTTCTGTCGATCTTTGGTTTTAGTGGATTTATAACAGGAAGAATTGTAAAAAGGCGTGGAGCAAGCGGACGAAACTGGCTCATTGCATATTCAGTGAACCAGGACAGATTTTGTCTTGAACTCGCCCCCAACAAACTCACTGCCACCACTATTATATCTCAGCTGAATGTTACTCGGCCTAGCTCTACTCTGCTCTTTCCCATCCATTCACTTCGGGTGACGTATGTGCGCTGGTAGTAACTGCGGCGACTTAGTGTCACTCGGATATCGCCCGTGTCCTTCCGTTAGCTTTATTGGTTTCTACATGGACTCTTTTGCGTACGCAAATCCTTCTAGTCTCACAGCTACACATCCTAGTATGTGTGTCAGTGTAAGAGTGTACAAGCAAATAGTGACGTAGAGTTATTTACATTGAGACACTCAACCTCGAGAATTCGTCGTCTTGCTCGTGTCTATCCTCTCTCTGCTCCCAGCAACGCCCGTTCCAGACTTGAATGTTGAGCTGTCACGTTTTCCAGCAACTACCCCAAGCTCGGTACATACACTTGGTACTATATATGTATATGTACAACACCTAAACCAGGGATGAGACATTCTTCGCGTTTTTCGGATCGTCCACTCTACTCCGTTTGGACGTTTAAATGCTACTGAAGCGCCAGTAGATAAAAGTAACCCTCCCTCATTCTCACTACTGTCACTTGTCAACCTGTCCACTGACTACATATTTCTTTTCTTATATAATATACATTTTTTTCTTAAAAATATTTAAATAACCCTCACTTCCTCTCAATAAATTGCAAGTTCACGAATATTATTATTATTATTATTATTACTGTCGTTGTTGATGTTGATGTTGTTGTTGTTGTTGTTTTTGTTGGGAAGTTTAAAAAGGAAGACAATTGGATGATGTAAAGACACGTTGACAAAGTTTGTATTGGCGGACATGAGAAAAGGAATCCCGCACACGTTTGACGAGAATTGGAAGGGTCTAGAAAGTACAAAACAGCAGCAGTGCCAGCAGTAGCAGTGGCAGCAGGGTGGGGCACGCCCGAGTGAGTGTATAGATGTGTATATTATAAGGGTGAGTAAGAGTGAGTAAGATAGGAGAAGAGGGCTCGGGGCCAGAGAGGAGGTTGTTTCATCTGTCACCTGCAGACGCCGCCTTCCTTTCCGTCATCGTCCCTCTTACCCGTGGCACCCCCGCGAACCCCTTTAATAATAACAACAATGGGAGCCGGGCAGGCCAGTGGTGGACGGTGCTCTACTCGGCGTCGAGGCATGTGCCGGGGTGAGTGTGCAGTCGAAGCTCGGACGGAACGCAGAAGCAAGGGGCTGCGGGTCACAAGACGCCCGTGTCACGTTCGCTTCCAGCCTCAACCCACTCTCGACAGCTTCACTCTGGCTCTTGTTTCCTCATCTCTCTCACTCTCTTTCTCTTTCTGTTACTCTGAGCCGAGGCTTCCTGCTCCTTTTCCTCTTCGGCCCGTCGTTCGTACGTCCAGAGTCTGGCGTCGTCTCTCCACGACCCTTATTACACGTCGCACACGGGTCAACTTCATCAGCCGAGATGTCGTCCTACACCTACAACGCCAGACATTAACATACCCATGTCCAACGCACTGTGTGTCTCGTGTGTCCTCTCGGTATGCCAATGGCATTCATCTCTTCCTTTTCCCTGACAAACCAGAGACACATTAAAAATTACACTGGATTCCCAACAATTAATTAACTCTTTCTCCATCTCTTCCTGCCTCCCTCTCTCTCCTCTCTCTACCGCTACTTTCATTACCATTACTCAATTTGTAATTAGTTAATCATGTTACTCCGCTGTATTATTACTTTCCGCGCATGTTTTTTTTCCTTCCATATTATTATTTAATTTAAATTAAAATTAATACAACAAGTACACACTCATTGGCAAGCTATTAAATTAATCATCAGGAAACACAGCGTTGATTTTACCCATGAAAAAAACTTTTGTTTCGTTTTATTGCCGACAATGACGCGAGATTAATTATTTTTTTTTTTTCACAACAATCGTGATTTTAACGAGTCACTCCCTCCGCCACCTCCCCATTCTCACTCTCACTTTTACTCTCTTTAAAAATATATTGGGTAAAACGCTCACGCGTAATTAGATTTTCATTTCATAACTTTGCCAGCCGGCAAACTAAATCTACTCTCTCTCTCTCTCTCTCTCTCTTTATCAACCCTCTGTATTGGCACCAGAGTGGGGTAGTAATGTTTGCATTTTCATTCGCTCCGAACCGTATTATTACTACTGCAACCTTTTTTTACATTTATATATACATTTTACTCCCATACAATAATGACGAGTCGTGTCTCATGTCATTTATAAAACCTATATAATAATAAACCATAAATAAACATAAATCATAAATGTGACGATTTCTCATTCGACTCACTGCGCATTAAGGCGTAGACTCAATACCATCGACAATGCTTACCTGCAACAAAAAGCATAGAAAAATAAAATTAAATAATGCTGGCACGTGAACCTCTGAGAACTTATTAACACAATTAAAAACCCATTTGCCACAACAATAATAATGTAATACACACGTTAATAGTATAAAATAAAAAAAAACTCATGCATTTTGATTGAATTTATCGAGCCGCGGCCGGAGTTAATCAATTATCCGGATTAAAAAAAAAATTATCGATTACAATCGGCAAGTAGTTTAATAAATTTATCACTTTCATGTTATTTATCAATAATACACCCGTGCGATCACATGCTGCATAAGAGATTATATATCACCGGTAATTACCGTACGCGTTACAAAGATTCAATCAGGTGTCCAATCCCCCAGCGACTGATTAGTTTATAAATTTATAAGTTCTTATGAGGCTGTGGGTTAAACACTTTTATAATTTATTATTAATAACACATGGGCAGTGTCGGGGTGCAGATAAAGTAGCATTTAATACGGGGAATGGATATTGTGTGCGAATATTGAGAGAGGATGTACAGAGTTAACAAGGGCGAGAGTTCATTAGCAATAACCGGCAAGGCACGAACGATAATTAACTCAGTCCAGGGCACTCGGTAAAGTGAAGCGCGAATAAATGACGAACCAACGGCACCCATCATTCTATTTTGCAACCGTGAAATACCAATGGAAAATACAAATAATTGCAAATTACCAGTGCTCTCGTAATAATGCTCTCGCTTTATATATTTTTACCTCCCCGCGATCTCTTTCCCGGTACTTGTGTGTGTGTATATATATATATATATATATATATGCTGGTGTTACGTTTTTACACCCAGAAGGTAACCCAATCGGGTGTACGCTGATTGAATTATTAATTGGATAACGCGAATGGCTGGGGTCACACGCGTATCCTCCGCTCATTCAATTGATAGTTACTCAACGTGGTCGCGATGTACTTGCAATGTTCATATTAATAAATAAATAAAAAAATTTTAGTAAAATAAAATAAAATGAATATGTAATTAAATGAAATAATTTTAAAAATACTCATACGGTTTATTGACTCATCATTGATTTACGTATTCGGAGGGTATTTTATTATTGTCAGAGCGCTGGATCGTTTGGCCGATGGTAAAGTATTTAATAAAATTGAATCATTATATTACATTGCATTGTATTATATAAATTACGAATATTAAAACAGGTTAATCAATAGACAATTTAATCTCAGCTCGTGATGCTCGATGCTCATTTTAAATTTTAAATATTCAATTGTGCAAATAGACGGCAATAAATTGAATTCTGGGTGATGCGCCGATGAGTAAATTAACGCGAAAATATAATACGTGATATTTTTTGGTAAAATAACAATAATAATAATAAATAAAAAGGAGTAAAAGGCGAAGGTCAGACGGATAAGCTTTGTCTAAAATCAGCAGAGTACTTTTGGAGGCCTTGATATTTGAAATTTGATCGACATCCAGCAGACAAGTTAGTTGGACACACGTCGCGCACACGTCTTGCTTAAGTAGGTATAGATGAGGATGGAAGCTGTGACTATACAGCTCTTATTCACCGACAGGCTATTCGTTGTCTCGTCTTCTCTTCCAGCACGTGATCCGCTGTTGTGTATATGTATATAATAGTGGCATAGTAGTAGACGAGCGGGTCTGAAACCAGCGTACGGCCGGGCCGGAATAACTCGGAAAGTGTCAGAACGATAATCTGACGCTGGCAACGTGATGGACAGGACAGACAGTTCACTCAACCTCCTTCTCTCCTGTCCGATACTTATACTTATATTCCTTCTTCTTATTCTCCTCCGTCTTGTTCGCTAACTGCTCCACAGTTTTTCTCGACACTCTGCCCTCCCGATTTTCAGTGTGACGGATAGAATAAAAATAAAATTTTAAAAATAATGAAAAGTATGGAAAGGAATGGGGGAGAGAGGGGAGAGACGAAGCGAGGCGAGCAACAAAATAATAAAGCTAAAAAAAAAGGTAATAGGGAACAAAAAGTAGTGACAGTTGAGAGGCATCAGTCGGAGGATGGGATTTGCAATTACGAGAATTCGTGATATGATTCGCCCATCAGTCCAGTGGGCAAGTGTGACCATTTTATTATCATCTTTATTATTTTATAAACTGAGTATTATATTAATCCTCAGTGTCACTTTTATTTTCTCTCCACTTGTCTCGGTTCACATTTATATATAAATATATATATAGATGCATATGTGGATACATGTGTTTATATTACGGAGGACACGAAATTTTTAGGTGCAATCAAGCACAACCGGATTAGAGTCTGACAACAGGGTAACAGGACATTTATGCAGGACGACACTGGTGTGTGTGTGTGGAGTATTATTGTGACATTTAAAACGGATCGAGTAGATTAAAAATAAAAAATTCCTTTTTATTACTCAATAATAAATATATACAGTTTGTAAAGTAACGTTTTTTATGGGCTTGGTGAGAGCACGGCGTTTACGATTCATGAAAAATAATAAAATGTTAAAAAGAAGCGAGAAGTGGGAGTGAAGGATGGCGAAGAAAAAGAGGAGGACACGAAACAAGAAACAAAACCAGCGGCAATAAGAGACAACTAATATCTCGTTCTTTTGTTGCGTTTCCGGCAATTCGTTGGCTCGACGCTCGCAACGAATTTCGGACTAATTATTCGTCGTGGGGCAGAGTGACGTCGCCCGGGTGGATTAAAATGTGCTACGGGTAGAGCTCTGGTGGTTGGATCGAGCGAAAAACGGTGGTTTGTTGTGAGAAAGGGACGAGATGTGTCACCCCGAGGCTTGTTCATTACAACTATATATATATATATACTTATATATATACCTGTAGTATATTTCTTGCCGTTTTAAATTCTGGCCCAAACAACTTCGCTGCGTTTCGCACTTGTCGCAGCTAACCAACGTCACTGTTCGCTTTACCAGCATGTGCAACTTTTTGTCTCACGTGAAAATAAGTAACGAGTCCTACTCAGCTGATGAAAACTTGCCGCGGTATTTTTTTATATTTCACAATATTTAAAATTGGAAAAAATGAAAACTGCCTGAAACCACGTCCCCGTTAAGAATTTTTTTCTGCTAATCATCATTGACATATTAATAAAAAAAAATTTTAAAAAACCAAATGACGTATGTTATACTCATTCTATAGAATTGGGAATTATTTGTGAAGCATAAAATTTTTTTTTATTATTACCGTGAAAATTTACGGGAGTATATATAGGATATGACGTATATGTGAGTGAAAAGTGTTCTTGACAAAGATAGCAATTGTTGCGATCGTCGTCGGTGTAATAACGATAAAAATTCATGCCTCGGTTTTATGGCCACCATAAAACGTGAAAAGCTGAGAATGTCGTTTCTATACTGGTATTCTCTGGCATGCCAGGGGGGACAGGGCTAAAAAGTATCTGCCGGTGGTAGTGCTGGGAGAAATGGGTTAGAGCTACGAAAATATAACCGCGTCATTAAATCACTCCTTCATCACTTTGTAAATTAACAAAATAAATTCCCTCAATTTCATCGATTTTTTAAATATTTACATCAACAGTACTATTAAAATACTTTTAAAAAATAATAATAACCCAATAAAGTCAAGAATAAAATTTTATTTAGTCATTTTTTCGAAGGAGAGACTGTCGTACCCCTGAAGAAATTTTTTTTAAAATTACAATTAAGTTGTTCGAGATCAGTACAACCTATACCCGATACTCCAGAGCCACAAAAAATAATTAGCGGCTCTGGGGGCCCGTGATGCCCCAGTCTCTCCCGTACGTTGATAAATTTTTTTTAAAAGCCAATTAAGTAAATATTCAAGCTTATTTTGCGATTAAAATGAAAAAAAAAAAAGTAAAATGAAATGAGGCAGTGAAATAAATTTTTTAGCTGATCAGGCGGTAAGATTTATAGGCAAGAGCAGAGACGAGTATGAGAGTAGCCCATTGGCGGGTTTTATGACGGCATTAAGTTGGTCTTAAATGACGCACGCAAAGTGCTCTCCGAGACGCTAACGATGGCACATAGTAGTACGTAAACTCCCATGTGTTTTTGAAAGGTGCTCTCGACGTTAGTTAATGCGGATTCGCTCTTCATTTTATCTTGACTTCGACTAAACAACCTGAGAGACCTTGATCTCGCGCTGTCTTAACAAAATACCCACACGTTTATGGATTTTTCGTCAGGATTTAATATCGAAAAAATAGCCGTGTCCAATAAATGACAATGTTAAATAGATAACCGATAATATTATTCAACATAAAGGCGGAAAAAAATTAAATTGTAGACTTTTTCATTTAAAATGTCGACAACGGTGTATGGGTACGACATATCCGAGTCTTTCATATCCAACCCTCGTTCGTCTAGGCCGTCCATCCAATTTCAGAGAGATATCGTTGCATCGCGGCCAGTCGGTTGCGGAAAAAGAGGAATTGCCGCACAAAAGATGGAGGAAGCACCGGACACGAGACCGATTATACGACTACAAAGGGGAGAAGACGGCCGATGAGTAGCTAGTATATATATATATAGATATAAAAAGTACCTGTGTGTTATAGCAGTGGAGATCAGACAGAAGTTGCCAGAGAATCAGTTCTGGCTATCGGGACATGAGAAGGGTAGCAGTAAAAAAAAGCGAGAAAGACAGTCCAGAGTATATATATACACATATAGATGTAGAAAGAGGATTGCTGGTAGAAATAAGTTTGCTCCCGGCACTCAGCGGCCATCACCAGAATTTCTCTTTTTCCCGTTGAATTTTCGTATTGACAGATATTTAAATTAATATTCCTGTGACCGCTACAACAACTCTGGTGATCCCCTTTGAAATCAAAGCAGCTGCCGGAGGAAAGGTTCATTTAGACGCGTGCGCCAATATCCCCAGTATGTTAGTGAGCGATAGTGGATGCTGATGCTGAAGCTGACGAAGACGACGAGCCGGCACACACGAGTACAAATTTCACTTGTCATGTCAGCAAGCGCACCGGTTTTACCGGAGGGGCTCGAGCTTACGGTCCAGCCAGGACCTACTTGTCTCTTTGACGACTCTGTTGTCACACACACACACACCGGCACAATCACTTCCCACGTGATAGCTGAACCAGAACAATCACAACCGTGCCGCCGAGTTACTCCCCTTAGTAAAATACACATTTCCAAGACGACGACCCTTAATAACTAAACCTTTTTAACTCCATCAACCAACTCAGACTAAAAGTACAATGTTTAGTGTAATATACAATTCCTTTGGAGCTTGTTCGACAATTTTACTATAAATAGTCCTGCCAAGTTTCCCGGAACTCTCTTATTCACCTCTCTCTCGACTAATAATAATACTGAGTAAGTCTTGGGATTTTATGACAGCTGTTGCACCTGCTGCTGTATGACGCGACCTGAGAATGCCGTGTATATTTACACCGTCAAACTCGTTCTTTCGCAATCAGTTCCCGCGTTTTTGTTTATTGTTAAACTGTATACAGAAATGTAAACCACGAATTCAAACTTTCGAGCCCGCCATATCACCCGATTACAAATTTCCGGTGTGCTGTAACGCAGTGTTTTATTAACTCTCTTTCTCCGCTACTCCATACAGCTGAAGCATGGAGTAAGAAATGAATAATTACAAATATAGGGCGTGAGTGTTGATGTTGATACAAGTGCAAGTATGTGAGCATGAAATAAATGAAACCATTGACGGTATTTATTTATGGCTTCCTCATGACAGACATATCGATCGAGTTAACAAAAATTGCATCAACCGAGAGTTGACTCACGCGAGTGAACGTTCTTGTTTTCATGCGCGTCCGTGCAACTGCGACTCTTAGCATATCACACGATAAAGCATATACACAAAAACGTCTGACGTGTCACTTGAATGGATAGAAAAAATATAAATAATAATAATAATAATAATACTAAATTCAGTCATATACAAATAAATATATATACATATATGTATCTGAATAAGTCAAATAGACGCGACATTTCCAACTGACACGAACTAGACGCGCTCGCACGTGCAAAATAAACTTTTAGCTGGAAAATTTACGGGCAAATAACATTCGTGCAGACGTTGACGTTGTATGACGAGGACAGAGGATATATATTTATTTATATAGATGTATATGTGTTGATATTTACCGGTAACGTTATCACCGCGTTGTTGCGGCCACCGGAAGGAAGGCCTCGGTTGCTGCTTGCTGCGCATATCTTCCGTCCGGCGCGGCGAGTCGGCCGCTTGCTTTTCAAACGATTGGAGACCACTACTTACCTGAAATTCATATAAAATACACATACTTTAATATAAGCGCACATAAAAAAATATGAAATATAAAAAAAAAAAAACAATTGCTCTATAAAATTTATACATGATGTATTTATGAAGATGTCTATAAATATAAAGGGACACATGCACCCTCGTGACTCTCGAGGGGATGAGAAAAACAAGGACTGAGGCAACGACTCTAGATACGATGGTTTACCGTATATATCTTTACGAGGACCGTCGTAGAAGCAAAGCACCCTTGAAAACGCTCGCCTTTGTTTCAGATATTTATGAGGCGTTTTAATTCGCGCCCTACGTCACTCGCTGGGGTGCCGAAGACTCCGCGGGGACGCGAGAAGTAGGGGGATCGCCCGGGACGTTAATAGGTATAAGGGTGCCCCGATAAAACGCTAGTGTTATTTTCGAGAAGAAAAACCTTTTTGCAAAAGCATTTTCGTTTATAAGCCCATATCAGCCTCGCCATCTCACAATTTACCGTACAACAATTGACGATAATTTACATACGCCGTACAACTCTGTTATGGCTAAGAATTTAAAAAACATAAATGCCTGGAGCTGGCATTAACTCATGCTCCCTAGTCCTTATTTCCTGTCCCAGCTATCACCGACATCAGAGCCTCCAACAGGAAGTAAAAGCCTTTGGCATCATAAATACTTCACCTCTGGCATATACGTTTCTTCTGCTCTCATGCACTCAAACTAAAGGTTCTGTTGCTGCTGCTGCTGCTGCTGCTGCCGAAGAGTCGGTTGCAGTGATGGTTCATCTAGAGTTGCATCGAGTAAAGTAATACCAGTATACTATACTCGCGCGATCATTAAATATATATGTATATATATATATATATATATATATATATATATATATATATATATATATTTCACTGATGTTGCGATGAGTCGCGGCTATTCGTCGTACTGACAGAGTCTACTAGATCTTGTAGCACTCACGAGTTGGAGAAGAAGAAGAGGAAGCTGTAGAAGAAGAAGAAGAAGAAGGAGGAGGAATCCCTCGAGCCTCAAGTAGTGCTTGGCCTTCCACCCTCTCATACGCGAGAGGTGTACTCTGGCTTGCTCTGGCTTGCTCTGGCTGGCACAACTTCTTCGTCGTCGTTGTCGTCTTTTTCTTCCTTCTTTATTTTTATTCTTGCTCTTCTTGTTCTTTATACTCGAAGCGACGCCAGCGAGTTTAACAGTAACCGTACGTCACCCTGACGGGCAAACGTCCCCGCTCCGGGCGTTTCTCTTTTCTCTCGTTCGTCTCACTCCCTCTTATCTATCGTCTACTCAGTGCAGTTACGAGCACCCTCGCACGCTCTCTCCTTAACAGCCTTCACTCTCTAAAAGCCTGGGTGTGATCTATGGCGGGACGTTGCGTCACTCGGGGAACAGATGCAGGGCTCGTATATTACCCAAGCATATCTACAAGAGCGTGAGAGAGACGCCAGGCACCTAGGATATTGTCTCCATGTGTGTGTGTGTGTGTGTGTGAGTTACGTGTACCTCGGCCACAATTCATGGGTGAAAGAGAGAACAGCAGACTCAACTTTTCGTGATGGGACAAAGAGTGTGTGCCATATATATACATATACCAGCACAGAAAACACATTGGAGAATGGTAGTAAGAGCTCAAAAGAATGGACAACGACACAAATCACTCGGCTTTTGTGTAACACCGATTTTTCCGGATGAAGGAAAAAATTTACTCTGACAGAGCATTGGTGATGGCACAAGTTTTTCTACGAAATGGAGAGAAGGAAGAGAAAGAGAGAGTGTTTTATATTATGTCAAAAAAAAGTACCCACACGTAAGATAATAAATTAGTCTTTTAGCCGTATGTCTCTCATTCTGAGGATTGATTGATTAAAGATGTGAATGAATATAATAATTTACATTTAGGTTTTATTGCTCAGCAAACTCGTGTCGTGCGTTTACTCAGTGAAACATTAGCCAGCTGTCTGCAAGTACGCACCACCACGGCTCGAGAGATTCCGGGTTATATATACATATATATACAGAATAGGATATCCATATACTGGGCATGCATAGAGGTATCAGCGAGAGTTTAGGCGGTGGGGGAGACCGGCAAATGCGCACCCTTGCAACTACACCACGCGCGTCGGGTGACTAGACGCTTCCAGAATCCCATAAATCAGGTCAGGGTTGGCGACGTCGACGCTGCAAGAGCGAGTGAGACAACTGACTATAAGGTTGGCGGGTAAAGGTCGACGCACAAGAATCCCACGCTATAGCTGACTGCGGTGCGCATGCTTAAGTTGATATGCTTTAATATCCACACACACACACACACACGCGGTGTGCTAAAGTCTGTTATCTGAGCTTTATCATTTTTTATACATATTTTTTTTCGGCAAAGTACATGTCGATGGCGGAAAATGTGACGCGAAATGGTTGAGGCGGAGTACATACGTCTCAATAAAGGACCAAATAGGCGGAGGGTAGAGGGCGGAGGACGGGTGTGTAAAAAGTAATCGAGGATGCCGGTGCGTGTGTGGCATGTGTGTGGTACTTTACTTGCGAGGGAGGTGAGGCGACCAAAGAGGGTGATGGAGTTGAGGCGGTTGAGGGACGCAGATGGAATCAGTGCAGTCGGTGGGAATATCGGAAAATGTCGACGATACCAGTGAAACCACCAGCAGCAATAGTTGCTGGTTTAAAGACGAGTTGTTGTAGCGCAGAGAGAGTAGAGAAGAGAGTGTGCGATACGAGAACCAAGGACGAGAGGACACTATTTATGACGTGTACGTGGGCTCCCAGACTACCGGAAAAAAAAACAGCATTGATGTAACTCTCACAAACCCACTTGAATTTTCCTCAACTTGAAAATACCGTCGCCAGAAAAAAGTTATAGGGAATAAAGAAAAAAAAATAAAATAAAAATGTATTGAGTTATAAATATGGACCCTTAAAAAAGTATGACATTTTTTTTGACAATAAGTATTAGTATAATTAACGATGAGATTTTGGGGATTTCGGTTGTTAGATATATATATATATATATATATATAAAATGAGTAAAAAATGTTAAGTGAGTAAATAGCATTACTCGATTGATTCATTGGACGCGCGTGTCCGGCTTGAAATCACACGAGAATAGATCTGCCTTGCCTCGGTATGCCGAGTCACACGGCTAATCCATCGTGCGTCTTTATTGCTCAGGGACATTTATAAAACCGTAAGACAAGATTCAGGCACGACACTCGACGATTATAAATCCTCACCACTAAATTTTCTTTCATACCCATTCTATAGATTTTAAAAACTCTCTTACGTTCTTTTTATATTATATTATAATATGAAAAGTATATAATTTTCTGTTCATTTTAACGTTTTAATTTTTTTTACCTTTAATTTATCTCGCAGTTATACTTTAACTGCAGCATAACAAGATGTAGACTCACATTCAGCTAAAAACTTGATAAGTTATTCATACAGATGAGAGATGAGAGAATTTTCTAGCAGGAGAGAAAATGGCAGGTGGGATATCTGGAGGGTAATTACATTCGGATGGTCTGTGGCCTCAGCCTCCTCATACTTTACCTTCTCACTCTTGTCTGTCTCTACACCAGCAGTAGCAGCAGTAATACTGGTATGGTACTTTTCTCTATACTCGGACAGTTACCCGAGCAGTCGTGAGTTTATTTAGCCACGGGCTCTGTTGTACACCATGAGGGATACTAACGGCAGATATCTCTGTATGTTTCCCGTAACAGGCGAAGGTGTAGCCAAGATAAGGTGCTCGTTGCGTTGCTGAAGCATCCCTTGGCGGCCGTCAGCTCTTATTTTCCCTCATACATTCGCTTCCCACTTGCCCCTTGCCCCCATGTAATATCAGCCGAGTCTACGTTCTTCCCGGCTCTCGTCCTCATTATTTAGCCTCTGTGTGGAGGAAACTCGCAGCCCCTTCGCCCGTTTACCCGAGCTATCCACGCAGAAACCATACTGATTTTACTCAGCCCACCTCCCAGAAGAAGAGAACAATGCAAGGGCGTAGACCCGTTAATGTACACTACCGTCGATAGCCCAAACGTTTCAAGTAATTGCCAAGTGAAACTGCTTCACGGCATGCACACACATATATAAATATATATAGGATGCTATTCTGAAAGTTTTCGGAAAAGTAGACCCTTGGAGATCTCCAAGAAAGCCGGCTCTTGGTTTTATTCTTTGCTCGGGCTTCGTTAAAGTATATTGCTCGGCCATTTAGCGCAGTATAGGCTTGAGAAACGAGCTACATTGCCGGGAGCATCAGTCACTAATTAAAGAAGAGCTGAGTTGAGGCAAGTAGCTAAAGCTAAAATATATATATATATATATATACAGATACTTATTTTTTGTTCTTATTTGCTAATTTTTTTTTTTTCACATAAAAACACTGAATCGCTATCGCATTAAATTCAGCAGATCAATTTTATAGAGTTTACTGAGAGTTTGATAGCCGAGATAGTAATCTAATTCATGGCCTAGCCTTTAAGAAGACGGTTGAGTAAAAAAAAGTACAAATCTCGGCGTCCAATGAACAAACAGCTCGTAATATGTTTTTACCCTTTCTCATATTATGGAGCTAATAATCGTATGGACATCCTAATAATCGTAGATAGCTGGGGGATAAGACCGTAGATGCTTCGGTCGAGTCTATTATTATTATTATTATTATTATTATTATTATTATTATTATTATTATTATTATTATTATATAGATGAGATTTAGTTGTAAAAGCTGTCTGTATGTCCTAGCTCCATTACAAAAGAATTATTATTCGGTGTTTACGCCAACCGAGGTTGAGGTTTCAGTCCACGTGGTATACATAAGTACTTATAGAGGTAGGAACTGGGGATGGAGAGCCAGAGGAATAACGTCGAGGAGAAAGCTCAGTGACGCGGGGCCATGAAGGGTTAAAGTGGGAAGCAACCAACCAAGAATTGAGTTAGAGCTAAGTAGGTATAAAGGAGCATGACTGAACGTGAGTTCAATACGCGGTTCTCGAGTAGCCCAGCTGTCACTGACATAGCCGCGCAATCCGAAACTGACCGCGACAGCTCAACTCACTTGTGTAAGCCCTAGTAGAGTCCAGTCCCCGTTGCCCCTGGCTACTCTTGCTGGACCACAACGCCGGAAACTTATACCAACCTTCCGATTGATCCGTCTTGGCCACTCACCATACGACAACAGGGACACCAATTCCACACTACCACTGACAGCAAACTGTGTACGTATCGTAACAATCTGCTTGGAGTAAGAGACCCGCCAAGAATCTTGAAATCGATATTACCACTACATAAATATCCCCGATAGCTCAACATACACCGATACATACAAATACATATAGATATATAGATTTATATCGTTAACGTCGTCACCGGAAGAACGAACAAGATCTTACGGTAAAGACGAGTATCAATAAGACACAATTATCGTTCACAAGCCATATATATATATATATATATATATATATATATATATATACAGGCAATAAGCCAGATGTTATCGACTCTGGATCACCCGGCAACAATAATTCTGGGATGATTCCCCCTCGTCCTTGGGCCCGCTCCGTTTTAATAGCTATCTCGAAAGAACCAAGCAACGTCATTGCCGGGTCATCAGCGGTCTATGTGGTCTGAGAGAATGAATCGCGGTAGGTCCGCTGCATTTTTTCCTTCACTATCCTCGTAATAATTGTGTAATACATATAGTGAACTTATCCAGCTCGCGGTTATTTATTTATTTAATGCGACATTGTAAGCCAACGATGAGAAGATAAATAATAATAGTGGACATTATTATTAGCTGGAGCTGGACGTTAGTCGGCGGAGGTTTTAATGAGACGGTAGTGGGACGATGATGATGATGAAAAAGAATGAAAGAGCTTCTGGTAAGGTGTATTGGTTTCGCCGCCGGTAGATTTGTTGCAGTTATGTTCGGTCACTCAGGAGAGGTGAAAGTGATGGATGGAACGTCAGTCATGGCCCGGCCATCAATCTCTCGCGTTACTTTGCCTTACTATACACTGCGCATTTATTATTTATTATTATTCCCTTAGCATACGGCGCCCAGGGTAGCTCTGGTGTTTTGTCCGGTCTCTACTAGTTCATTGCGGCCGACCAAAGCGATCACAATGACGTGGCACTCGCAGCCACCAGGTATTAATATTATTTCTGTGTCTATGTGTGTAAATATACACCCAAGTTGTAGATCGCAATACAGAATACACTCATCATCTTATTGAGCCCATTGGCCTTATAGTCGCAGTCGTGACTCGTCGCGAACCGTCTAGTCCTTATGACGGGTGTTGCTGCGTCACGAAACAAATACCCATCGCCAGCCAATCATCCTCCAGTCCATGATGATGTGACTGAGACGAACGTACATTAATATATATAATATATAAAAAATAAAAATAAAAAAAAAAATAAAATGCTTGTGAATGACTCGACTCATCTGTCAATCATCTTCCCGTTTGTTGGACACACAGTCAATCATTTTTCTCATTTGCTTTATAGTTTGATTTAGATGATGCGGAGCAATATATCTGATACATCACGCTCGTCATCATCATCATCATCATCATCCGCCTCATAGTTAGATTGCTGTTATAATAAGCTAAACCGATTTATATACAGTCGTCGGACATCAAGAGCAATAGAAGCGGAAAAGTCGACTATCCTGAGGCTTAGGAGTTTTGAATTTCACTTTGGGCATTTGAGAAGACATTCGGGAACTCGATCTCCCAAGCCGGACATAAGAGATACTCGTACCTGAGCTCCTTAGACCTTTTTTCACCATTTGCCTTTTTTCCTTTATCCTTTTATTATTTTTCATTTGCTTCTTCTTAATATTCTCACAGTATCTTTGTTGCTTACTGACTTATTCCGCAGACATTATTTACAACAGGTGTAGAATATTTACAAGTCAGTGCACACAGATTTTAAAATTACATCTATTAAATGGCCTCAATCGCTTAATCGTTTTAATAAAAATAATATTAATAATAATAATAATAATAATAATAATAATAATAATAATAAATGCTGTATGTGCATTTTTAAAAATTTATTGAATTACTTAGCAAGTAAGATATATAAATTTAAAAGATTGTAATATGTATTTGAGATAGGTCATGGATATGAAGCAGCTACAGCTACGATCGCTGAGTGTGTGAGAGATCGAACGCAAGGGAAGGGGGCAATACCTCGCGCTCCATTCATGCGAGCCTATATCCACAGATACATACATACTTTTAGAACCATGTGTACATGTATATATATATATATATATATATACATATATACATATACTATGTATTACATAAGACCACGTACGCAGTACCAGAGAGAAATCTTTTTATAGACAGAGATATCCTACACTTTAGCAGACAAAGAGAAAAATTTATCCAAGGATCGGTGTCTCGAGATCGAGGGTAAAGCAAATTATCAGACACTTAATATCAATTTCAAAATTTTAGATAAAGTTGATAATTAAAAGCATTTGCTGGGTTGTGAGAATATCAGTCGTCCATACTTGGTACCGTTTAAAAATCTTGTTAAATGATATTTAATTATTTATTAATCGTATCCAAGTGTTATCGATCGGGCGAGCAAGTCAATGCCCGTAGTTTTTCACCGCGATAAAGACCGCGACTTAATGCACGAGCGAGCATCGACCTTGCCATCATTTATACGAGTAGCAATCTATACGACACACTTTCTTTTGGGATTCCGTCTGCTGCTGTTAGATATATACCACAAGCTAGAGCAAGAGCAAGAGCAAGAGCTAGAGATCCTTATTGACTCTGCTCGATTTATTCCATATAACAAATGGTGGAAACCTGGATTATTTATATTAAAACATTAACATATATAACCGAGACTATATGATACATATCATAGATTCTATAGGCGTATAAATTATAAGGTCGTATCTAATCGCCGATGGTACGCGGAAGCGCGTTAATTGGAAACATATTTATGCGTTTTCCATTACATGTGGTTTTATATATATATATATATATATATAAATAGAGAACGGGTGCCGTATTGCGATCGCCACTCGCATTGCCGGTATATGAAGTCTAGTAGTCAGCATATACTAAGCGATAACTTTGAAATTATGACGAATAGGCCTTCCGTGACCGCATAAAGACTTACTGCGAGTTTGTAAGTTGATATATATATATATGGAATACTAGGCTGCGTGTATTAACTGCGGTAATCATAAATTGGCAGAAGGACGATCGTTGTCAAAGACTGGGAAATCGAATTTTGCGATCAAACGATTATTATGTCCAAGTTAATATTTATTTTTATCCTTTTATTATTTACGTATCTATAGTCTTTGTGTCAAAATTTTAAATACGGTTATTTAATGTAATTATTATTTATTTTGTTGCATCAATAGCAGAAGGAAAAAAAATATTATTCCGTGTATCACGCAAGTAACTGCCATCAATATCATTAACATATATTCAACTCTCTTAGTCTTGGTCTTGGTTTTGGTCTGGGTCTTCATCTCCCGATCTTAAAACGTCAATCGATCGACTCAACCCAACCGCCATCAATCAGCGACGTCAAGAATAATCGATGAATGTGACAATTCGAATTGAGCCAGCACGGACGGCCGGCGAACCAGAGCAAACACCCAAGTAACCGATCAATCAACTCGGAACTACTCCGCGCATCTTATTCTACACAACGACCACCTAATAGACTCAATCACCAGCATTGAAGATCTATACTCTCATTTACAAGTAATTCAAATAAAATAAATAAATCGTCCAAGAAACATCGAGATCTCGAATAATCCAGTTCGCTCAAACTGGTCACGTCATCGTAATTCATACGCTAACATGCAAGAGCATCGTCATTTACACACATATGTGCACATACTTAAGCTACTGCACGTGTGGAAATGTTGCACGTGGACTTGGTCGTGCCAGCGTGGATTCAAACCGCGGATACTCCGTTACAGGCGTTGGCGTAAACTCGGACCCGGACTAGATTGGAGACCTCCTGGTTTCTCATCACCTTAGATACTGAATTTGCTCTGTATATATGTATATAAATGTATATATGTTTATATGGTAACGCAGCCAGAGACCCGAGAGTGATGTATGTGCTCTGGCGCATTAATGCGGCATGTTATGCATTACAACGATGACGCAATAGCTCGACAATTATTTCTCTATAAAATAAAATATGAGCATAAATATAAATATAAATATAGCGTACAGCTGACATTGATAACGTCGAGATTACTATTTAATTCGGGTCATGTCACTTGTGAGTTCGAAAAACAGAGCCATCAATCAAACACATGCGACGAGAATTCATCATGGATATAATTATTATTAACTCACGTGATAGACGTTAACTCACAGAAAATAAGTAATAGATGTAGTGGTGGTCGTTGTAGCTGTGATAGAGAGGTGGGAATAAAACTAATGTCTTGACGATAGATGGATCATTTTATTTATTGTCGTATAGCGGCGGACAAGACGGTTGCGTCGAATTTAAAAATAGCAACATTGAGACCTTGTGTCGCGCGGATTCACACGATTTAAGCTGATGAGTCTCGAGAGTTAAGTGCGTCAACTTACAATTCGGGTCGACTATCATCATCAGTGCTTTGTAATAAAATAAATCAATACTGTGTTGAGCTAGTCTGTAACCCGATTTGGACACTATTAACACACACACACACACACACACATATATATTTATATACATACATACACACACATACATATGTATATCTATAGCAATGCCAATGCCCAGACATGTACTTTACAGACTCACTTTAAAATTTATTGCCCGATGTTAAAAATTAATTAACGATATCTGCAAATACTCCATCATAATATCTAATAACCTCTGCTGAATACTGAATAATAATTATTCTGCACGATATATAATACCCCAGACCTTTTATATACATATATCTATATCTATATATATACATTTAAATATTCTTGATGCCAAATTATAACATTTCACGCTACACACCGTGTTACTGCGTTTACTTGATTTTTATCATCGCACACTTGTTGTAAATATGTATATATATTACATATACACACATATATGTATATTTATATTATTTCTTCATTTTTATTAAACAAATAATATACGAGTGTGTTTATACACGATCATATTTCCTGCTCATTGGAATATCTCACGCCTCAGGGGTAATGCACGCACATACCCACCGAATAAACGATGATCCACCTCTGCTGTACTATGTAAATACTAGATACAGATAGATAAATAGACATGTATATGTATAATAGATAGATAGATAGATAGATAAATAGATAGATAGATAGATAGATGGGTGGATGGAAGTAGATATTTGTGTATATGTACATGAGCCGCACATTGACAGGCCCATGAGTGGGAGCGAGCGCGAAAGGAGCTGCGATGAAGGGGAGGGGGGAACAACGACAGTCAAATTGTCACGGCGATGATCGATGTGGCGCCTCGACGCGTCGAGGCCTCTGTTGCTGCTGCCACTGCCGCTGCTGTGATCGTCCGTTTGGAATAATAACGAGCCTGCGAAATTAATCGACTCTTTTTTCGCACTCTTTGTCTGTTTAGTTGTTGTATACATTTACACACACATATACCTATATATTTATATATAAATATATATGTAAACATACAGAGGAAATACACTTGTCGCGTTCAATTCCAAAAGCATGAGATAAATATTAGGACAAATTATCATTGATGCAGATGAGCTCAATGGATCCTAAAGCATTTGGCTCTTGTTATATTGATGATGACAATAACAATAATAAACAAATTTATAATGATAACTGAATGGAATAAAGGTAGAAAAAAAATGTCAAACGTACTTTGCAGATGGCATGAAACTGTGAGCGCGCAGCGGTTCCTCTCTGGTGCCTCAGGGCTAAAGTTATTTTTGCCGGAGGGTGTATGGTAACCAGCCCGCGATAGGATGGGAAAATAGTGTACTCCGAATGTGGCATATATGCACAATCATTAACCACTGTATTATTACTCGGTGGATATTAATTGATTTTGAAAATACAATTTTCCATGCTAATGATCAAAAAGCGGTTTCAAATGCTACCCCTTATCCTGGAGCCCCGGGTCCAGGTCGAGGTTTTGGGTGCATGGCTACCGAGTGGTTCACAGCCAGAGTATCCTCTGTGTAGGTATAAATATAATATAATATAATGTATAATGTATTGGTGTAGAGATCCGTCTCTGTTGTGCACGTGGCGGGTTTGGCGTTTCGCGACTTCCAGTTACGCGCGGGATTTACGTTTATTATCCGTATTCGCATCGATAAACCGCTTGTGACTCACTGATTCTTTATCGCCCGTGCACGCGTCATCTACATACTTTTCTATATTTTGTTTTCATTTAAAATATCATTCATTTACCCCAATTTTATTTTTCTCAATTACTTCTATCATCAATTATTCTTTCTAATATTATTTTATTTTATTGAGGAATAATTTATCGAGTAAGTAAATAATTGTCCGCCGGTTTTAAACTATATGATGATAATAATAATAATAATAATAACAATAAATGATTTTATTTTGATTTATGGTTGTTCAAGTGTTAAATAAAATAATAAAAGGCAAAAAGATTCAATGGATTAATTTAAATATTAGTCTCATAAAATTTGATATTAAAATTAAAATATAAAATATATAGCTTGGTAGGTATGAAAATTTAAATAAAAAAATAATAAAATACATTAATTGATAATCAAAAGCGCACAATTACTTTTCCTGTTCATCTGTCGAAAGCGGCCTGCACGCGCTCTACCGATGCGTCAAATGGAAATCGAGCGAAATAAATTGGTGAATTGCCGCATACACACACATACACACGTGTAGATATGAGCAGTGCATGTGTAGTTTCAGTGAGAGGGGACGGAAGAAAAAAAACCTCCATATAACATGTATTTTAGTGGCCTCAGGCGCACCAAATTAGCCCCACACCGATATATATACTATCTACTAATAGTTTTTTTGTTCTACAAAAGCGCCCACCGCTTATACAAATTCCAGAGGATATTTTTCAGCAATTTTTCACCCGTCACACACGTTTAAACGCCACGTCTTTCATATCTAAGCAGTAGCCGCGACATTAATTTCATAAATTTAATTATCATTTAATATACATAAAAAATAAAAAAATCTATAGATACATATGTATATATGTCAAATGCACTTTCGTTTAACCTAACTATATATATATATATATATATATATATATATATATATTTTAAAAAGCACTAGGGCAATTAGTATATCGAGTCTCATTAAACTAGTCGCGAGTGACGTGCTCGCGGGCAGAAAATTTGTTCGCGACTCAAACATACAATATGTAGCAGTATATATAGATATATATGTTGTTGGAGAAAGAGGAGAACGATTCGAAGGCCAGAAGGCACGAATATCGATCTCATACATAATTAAATACCAGCACGGCAAAGCATCACAAAGAGAGCTTACTTCAGCTTTGATCTGCTGACAGACGGGAGCCGTCATCGAGGACTTCAATAGCCGACTACTGAATCGCAAGCAGAGCAGAGCAGAGTCGAGGGATGATAGCACAGGACGCGTAACCGAGTGAGCCAACAAGTATACGTGCTCCCGACACAATCGTCGACTCTTTTGCATTCGCATTACCCATCATCTCCACGGCCTGTAGGCACCCGGGCACTAACGAACGCTTGAGGGCCTCTTTGATTTCTACCATAAAGGACCAAGCGATTGGATACCACCGAAAGTATTGACGGTGCACACACCCACACACAACCGCTCACATGTCAAAAAATATTTTCTTGTGCTCCGGCTGCTATCCTCTCTCGCTATCCTCCATCTAGCAAACGAGTTCCAAGATGCGGGCTTTGTCATTTCCCAGGCATTTATTTACTTTTTTCCTCTTCATTGTTATCCACCGTGTTTGTTATTACAATTTATACCCGAGCTATACTATCGAGAGTAGTGTATCCGAGTGAAAGTACCAGTTAATACACCAGAGAACAACGACACAACTCACCCGACATAAATATTCACAAGCTCAAAGAGCTCTGTGTACGTCATTATTCATAAAACGCGAAACAAACCAAAGACAGGTGTACAACTTACGTTACATTGCCATTACTATTACCATTACCTACGCGTTTAATCTCCCGGCTATATATATCTCTAACCACTACGTACAACTAAACACCGTAATAGACTGCAGATATTAAAGATATATATATACTTATTTATAGTTTACGGCTAACGAATGAACCAACAAATGCTAAATGTCGCGTATCTGTCACTTATAACTCTCAGTGGATCTCAAGAAAATAATTACTCTAATCGGCAGTACACTTCGAGTTAACGTTGGCCTACGTACCAAAGTCATTAATCAATCACCCACTCGAAATGCATTACACGTCATGACGCACCGTGTGTGTGTATATGTGTGTGCCCGTGAGACTGACTATCTAACGCACACAAACAACTCAGCAACCTTTACTTTGAAAATTATAACTTACTAACGCGATTCATTATAATAAAAATACCATAAAACTTATAACGGAATAAAACGAGCGAACAAGCGTGTATTTGCTTACGCCAGCTAACTCTCATTTAAATGTTGTCATTATTATTATTGCTGTACTTGAATTCGTTTTTTAAGGCTTCCACATAAATTACAGTAACCGCGTTAAATATATTTTTATTTATTTCTCAATGGGTTTACACACTCGTCGACGAGTGTCGATATTTTAGTCAAGTGTACAAAGAAAAAAAATATATATAAAAAAAAAAAAAAAAACAAACGCGTTATCAATACGAGACCGCGATTATCCGAGAGAGGTGAAGAGTGAGGGAGAATATACTCGACAGGCGAAAGAGAAATGATCGATTGTGGAACGCATGGCACGGATCGCCGGTGCGAGCGTGACATTTGGATAACGCGCGGCATAAGCACAAGCTGGGACTACTACACGTATGTATATATATCCGCACACGTGCGTCTGCAGGTGTAGTGTGTGGACGCGGGTATTTACTATCGCACTTATGTGTACGCGGGCTGTATATATGTGCGAGGGAGTTGCCGCGATCGTCCAACAATTAAATGTGTGCTGTCTATGTACCAACTCAGTATGCTGGTGTTAGTGTTAGTATAGATACGGCAACAAAGCCGAGAACTGGAGAGTGACATACGTTCACACATATCCGTGAGCTACAATTAAATGTCCGTGTAAATACCTGTGTGATTAAGTGTGTAAAAGCCACTTTTTTTTTTATTTTATTATTTTTTTTTTTTTACTCTATTTTGACTCATCGCGCTACCGTTTTATTTTTTTATCGCTTATGATATATGTTTCCTCAATTGCTCACAATAAATATTATCTGTAATCTACAGTACTTTATTAAATATAAATTAGAACCATTATTGGTAATTATCGAGTTAAAAATATTTTATCGTTTTCAAATAATTATTTTCTTTTTTTTTCATTAGATATTTACGAATATAATTTTTTTTGTTGAGTAACATCAAGCTGGTGGATTATGTATCGCAAACACGATAATTCACGGCTGATCCACTGACCTGCTCTTACTTTTTTTTCCCGGCTACTGAATAATTGGCAATGAGTAATTAGCAGTTACTTGGATAATAAAATCGATTTTACAGTATATTTCTTATCAAATCGCAAAGCCTGTAATGAATTTTTCATCAGCGAGTATTGAAATGTGTAGAGCGTAATTTAGTCTCGTTAACTGTCGCGACCGCGGGCAATCACGACTACTCTATTAGAGCCACCAATTCGATTGTAATTGAGTTTTAGGGAGCGTTAAAAATAACCGAAATTTACAGATATCCATGTGTACATATTGTACATACTTTATTTGACAATACGCAAATCCAAACGATAAAAAATATATATATATATATATGACATTTAAACCCAGCATTTGGAGCTGGACTTGTGTATATAGTAGTATAGTACAGAGTAGAGAGAATAAAATAGTAATGTATATAACACACGAAGCACGAGATGAATGAGGAACAAGTTTACTCAATTTACTACGACTCTTTGAACGTGTTAAATGCACACGATTTTTCTCTCTCCAATTTTCCTCTTTTTCCACGTTTAGTTTGTTATTTTTTTTTATCTTTTTTTTTTCTTTTCATTCCTTTATTTTTGTTTCTTTTCATTCTGCTGCTGCCCCACTCGCGCTCCAGCTCTACTGGCTCACATTCACGTGCATTTTCCATCATGAATCGGCCACCTGCTGTGCACACCTCCACAGATATTACGTAACTTATACCGGGAGATTTAAAAACTATAAAACCCGAAGACAACAATCAATAATTAATTGCTTGCAAAAACTCAATGAGATGCGTCCCAGTGCGCGAGTGTTGAAAAAAAATTACACATGATGTAATAAATATAATGGAGCATAAATGTATATTGATAGAGATAGAGACATATGTATATATGTATTTTTTAAACTCACCGCGAGTAGTGGCTCCAGTCGGACGAATACGTCAGTCGCGCCGGAGACGCTGAATTTCGTCACGTCAACCCCATGCCAACAAACATTGCACGAGATCTTTCCTTAATAAAACCATCACCACATTCCACAAGTACCGCCAGTAGCGGCGGGATTTATACTACTGCTATCGAATATAAACACAGCACGTGAAATCCCGTAGCCTGTAGCCGACCAACTGATTCACCAGCAGTCAAACGATTAACAATAACAACTCGTTTTTCCTCGTTACTCGTCACCTGCTCAACTGCCGCCTCACTTCACACACCATCAACTAATCTAATTTAATTTAATTTAATTTAATTTAATAGTTAAGATGATACTGACGATTGTTTTATGCGTAGCCAAAACTGTTTAATTCACTTTGACTGCCATTAAACTGCCGCCACCGAACTTAGTTCAAAACATTACGTTATATGTACTGTATCCCAAGTGCTATTAATTGCGGCAATGTTTAATTTGGTAGGCACGTAAAAAGTAAACAAACGTGACACTAAACAATCCGGATGAAAAGAACAACAATGGTATTGTTAGGAACGGAGCAGAAATAGTGTTGGCGGTTGTACTGGAGTACACAAAAAGTCACCCTGACACAACGGCAGCACGTGGCGAACTGACGGCTCGAGGAGTGAAGCTCCCCACCACTTGGTCACTTCTCCTCCCGCGGCCCTGACCTATCCCCACTCCGGGGAGGGGCGCCGCTGGGTCCCCCACCAAAGCGTCCTCATTCCACCCACGCCCCCATCCCACCTTGACAGTTCAAACGACTCTTTCTTTCTCTGCTTACTCGATCCTCGTCCTCTCGCTCCTCTGAGAGCGTTGCCGCAGTTTCTCATCCTCCTCACATCACGTCGCCCTTACTCTTCTCTGCACTTCTCTTCTCTTTCGTCTTTTCCCCTACTGCACCTACTCTACTTACTCTACCTACACTCTCTACTACAGTCCATTTATCGGCTCACTCTTCGCGCACCGCGTACTTTTATTCTCTCAACCCTCTCACTTACCCCCTCGTCAATCCCAATCGACTCGACGTCCATCCGTCTGTCTTCCGTTTACACTCTCCCTTTGTTGAATTTCTTTGTCATTATTTCATTTATTATTTATTTAATTTTTTTTACTTGTTGTTGTTGTTATTTTACTTACGACGCCTCCACTGTAATAATACGCGGAACCCGCGAGAGTTTAAATAAGCCCGCGCTGGTGCGTGCGCGTCTCGGACTCCGGTCGTCGTGGATGATCAAGACGCAGGTGCAATCTTTCCTCTCTTGTTTATATTTACGTGTCATGTCACGGGCAAGAGAATGCGGATTGAAAACAAAACGCCGTCTTGTATAAATATATATTTTGTCAAGTCTATTTTACGCCTCCGAATTAATCAATTTTATTTTTTTATTTTTACTTTAATTTATTTTTTTTTTTTTTTTTTATCCACTGCCATTCATTACCGTCCTTTGGCCGTAACGTATATCTCCTTCATATAATAAATAATTTATTCTTATTATTTTGTTCTGACATTACATTCGTTACCTACTGTGCTCGTATTTTCGAGATAAAATATTTAGGATAGAACTCTTGGTGTTATACGTATATATATGTATATATTTATATAGAAGGGAGAGGAAAAGAAGAATATGTACATAACGAAGGGCCGCGATCTCTTCTCCTTGTCGGTTACAGCGGTAAGTTATACGGTATATATATGTGTGTATATTTATATATATGTATAAAGCTTGATATTAAGTGAGGGGAAGTGAGAGAGAGTGTAGAGCAACGACGATGGTTACGTTCCACGGATCAGGGAGCTTGATAGCGTGCCGAAGTCGAGGCGGACGGCAATAAATCCATTTTTCGTGAAGGGTCGGCGAGGGGTGAGAGCGAGAAAGGTCTGATTAGCAGCCTGACTCGGCCGTACAGGATGACAGCCAGTGAGTTATAATATTGCCCATCCATCTATTTATCTACTACTCTCTATATCGTTCTCACTCTCACTCTCACTCTCTTTTTCTCGACGCTAAAGCTCTAAACCCATAGAGAAGACTATTTTGCCCCTCCTCCTCTCCTCTTCCCGTAACACAGAGCTCAGGGCACACAGCACACACCCTACACTCATCGTGACGCCGTTGTTCTCTCCTCGAATGTCGTAAAGGGAAAGACGGATAAATATAAATTAGCCGTATAAAAGTTTGGATGATACCAACACAAGAGGAGAGGATGGAACAAAATATATATAAACTAAATAATAAAATACTGACAAGTGAGAAAGAGAAGAGAAAGAGCAAATGATGTTGTTTGTTGGTTTATAACAGCAAGAGGACGTGGGAATCGAGAGACACCGCGAATTCCGAGGATCAAGGCGAAAAACTATACACATTAAATAATACATCTACAATCTATATCCATATATATATGTATATATATAACACGTCTGATAATTTATAGAGCAAGTTGTGCTGTATATAGATTTGTTATTTATAAGCTTGTTTATATCAATCTCTAGGTGGAGCTGAACCGGCGTGCCACCGGAGCTCCTATCGAGAAAATATATGAAAGATCACTGGGTGTACGTATATCGCAATGGAGGGCGGAGGAGCTCAAGGGCACGCCTGAGGTTAACATGGAAATAATAAAGTGCATAAAAATCGTTGTAAGTTAAAGATGGATGAAATAAATGAAGCTCATCTGACATTACATTGAGTAGGTGACTCCTACCCTACAATCTTTCTCTCTTTGGTCTCATCTGCTATGTATATATATATGTATATATGTATATATGAACAAGTGCCATATACCAGAGGACACCTAGCTCTTGTCCGTATTCTCTGCGGCACATTTCCAAGTGGAAAGATGCATCCCGAACTTTCGACGGGAACCAGTTCATATATCTCAAGTATGGTCGCCATAAATAAGCGAGCTGTCCGTTCGCTCTGTTCGCCGTCGGGCGAAACCCCCTGCGACCCCTCAAATTTCCTTCCAGCGATATAATAATGTGATATATCCAATAAAGAAGTCCGTGTAGCAACAAGGAGCTCGCTCTGAAAAATAGTCTAGGCACTAGAACACTAGTGGCTTAATTACGGGTCGTCTGCCCGCCTTTTCAATAAAACTTTATACTAAATTATTCTTCATACATCAGTAGTATAAATTCACTGGGCTTATTCATATGTTAGTATCAGATAAAGATGATAATATATGTATTTATGAAATATAAAATAAAAAATATGTAAAATAATTTTCATCCCACACACTTGTGTTTATAATACTTAAGTCTGTAGCAGTCCTCTTTGTAATTCAGAGTTAAGCCTCAGCATACTCTTGGCTACTAGTGTAGTATAGCGACTACTGAGTTGTGTGTTGATATGCAAAATATACAGAATAAAAGGTATTAGGTACGGGAGAAAATCGTTGGCTTCCGGTGGTGGTCAAGAAGAACTTGTCTCGTTAATTTTAATCAGATAACTTATACGACACACTCGATTAAGTATCTGCGAATGTGCCAATGCCAATGCCAGTGGCTGCCACAATCTACACGATAGTAAATCCACTATTATTATTATTATTATTATCATTTTAAACGCGTCGTGCGCGAATAGAATGAAACAAGTTAAAAAAGTGAAAATAACACAGAGCATAAACCAATTTCTTTTAGGATTTGTCGACGAGTAGTTTGAAAGCTGTTTCCTCTATAGAGGGTGGGAAAAGAGACAAAGGACTGAGTACTCGAAACGCGAGCAATAGAATGCCGGGATATGATGCTTGTGTTAGTCGCTGTAGTAAACTGATGCTGTCGTTTGAAGACAGCCGCGTCACGGTGCCTCAATACAATTGATCAAATCGAAATCCCTTTCCTTTTTCCTTTATTTATAAACAGACACATTCATCAGATGTATATATATATACACGTATTTATTATTAACCATATAGTTTGCTGGTGTATCTTCTCTGGGGCCGCACCGTCATGACTTTCCTCTATGAGATCCATTGTCTGCAAGTTAACCACCGAATCAATGTATACATCAGTATAATATAATATAATGTATTTTTCGGTGCGTACGCCCAACAAAAGATGTAAACAATGCTGCGGATCGGATGAAAATTATCATCATCTTGATGATCGTGATCATGATCCGCGGGCGGAGGAGATGAAAAGTTTGACGAGTATAATAATAACCCGAAGACGTTTCTGAAAGATATTTATATATATAAATATACCTGATTCACAATGTGCGATATCGTGATCGGCAGCGTATTTTATCAAACACACATCGATAGAGGTTTACGTGTTCCACATGTCAGCAGATAAAAAGCCCGGTGTTACAACGTCTCAATCATAATTTATCATTTCTCGAGCTTCCTCCCACTTCTCACTCCTCTTTTCTCTCCTCTGGCAGAATATAAGAGGGATAATCGTAAATCGGATGATAGAGCCGGGTCGTTGCAATCTTATCTTTCATGTGAATTTTATGCACGTGTACTCATCATAACTCGGACGTATCTCGGGCTCGCCCACGCGACAACGAGCAGAAGAGTGTCCTCTTATCTACCACTAGACTGTGTAAATCGACGCGAATTTCATCCCATTATTTTTCTCTCTCTCGCTCGCTGGTTCTCTTGCTCTCATCTGTTGGCTCATGGAATCTACCTTTAACATCGCTTTATATGTATATATATATATCTGTATATATATAAAAAGACATTTTATTTGCTGAATAAACGACAATTTGTATGACAATTGTCCTAAAGATCTGGTGGCGCATTGTACAGACTTTTCAGCAGTTTCTGATGCAATCATTTCTTATTCCTCGGGACTCGGCGCTCTAGAGCTCATACATATAGATATATATTATTGTAATGTAATGACGACTCTGAGGAGCAAGAGAGCTGGAGTAAAGACGATGAGAGATCACGAGCTCCTGGCCATATAAATATACCGTAGATATATACTTTTATTATTATTGTTGTTGTTGTAAATGTATAGAGTATAGTGTACAATAATAAGCAAAGTCTGGAGGCAAAGGTCGAAGCGTGTTGCAAGAACACGACTATGTGCGCTATACGATCCGAATAGAAGGTTATTAAGAGTAGGAAGCGCCCTTGTGACAAATGGCGTGACTTGATTGTTGCACACCAGTACGAGGAAACCTCCTCCTCGTGGTCTTGGTCCTGCTCTCCCTACTCTCTCCTTATATTATTCTGACGCCTATATTTATTTATTTTTTCTGATGTCCTAAGCTCCCTCGACGATCCTGTCGTAAATCTGCGACCGGTGACCGACAGGAATCCGGCCGACTCCCCGGATGTGGGACCGGCAAAAAATAATGTGTCCGACAAAAAATACCGAGATGAGGATCAACGAAAAAAAAAAAAAAAAAAAAAAAAAAATGAAAAAAAAAAAAGGGCAAATAAAGTAAAACCTTGGAACAGTAACACCTACAAGGAGCTTGACAAGCAATATTTTAAAATTCCAGAGTAACTTTGGAGTGAATGTGTGTATATTTATATTGGAGTAGTTGTTTATAGCGATGAGAAAGGGTGCGAGTGGCGAATGCAAGAGGTTTATATATTCCATCATCAGCTGGTGCAGTAGAGGGGGCACAGAATCGCTCGGCGATCAACGGCGGTACGTCAATCTGATCCAAGGAGCCAGCGAGAGGACCGAGGGGGGCCCCAAGATGGCCGCTGGGAGCTTATACGGGCCCCCGGTTCGCCGGCATCACCGACATTTAGCATAAATCACTCCCGCTCCGAGCTCTACACTCTTACTCTGCTCTCCACTCGCTATACTCTCCACTTGCTGGGCTGCTGCTGCTGCTGTTCCTGCTATATTACTGCTAAGACCGCAGAATAAGACCAGCAAGTCGCGAATACAGCTCTCTTGTTATTTTAATACACATACAAATGGATTTATATGTGAGTGTATTACTCTCTGTTGGCCCGAGCGCAGCCGAGAGCCGATGAAACGGGATCGTGGTGGTGATAGGCAAGCACTTGTCGACATCATCTCACTCAAATATACATAAGTATGCATGTACTCAAGATTTTTTCTTTGTAATTTAAATTTAATTTCCATGGGAATCATCATTTTAGTAATTATTTTTAATAAAAATATCAGAAAATTAATAAGTATATATACAAGACATATATTTGTCAGATTAGGCGATGGCGTGGTGACTGAAATCAATATATATAATAAATAGATATCCCTCATTGATGGTCTCTGATGCGTATTTCGCAATTAACTGAATCAAATGATAGAAAGAGAGAGACGGGATAAAAAAAGAAAGAACAGGAAAGATCCAATGGCTTCGTGTCTGGTAGTCGTTGCCTTGAGGCTGTCCGACCATAAGACAAGAGTAGTCTATGGGTTTCAAGCCCCGTTTTTTTACTTTATTTATTTCTTTCTTTTTAAGTTATTTCATTTTATTTATTTCTCTCTAAAACGTCACCGTCGATATTTATGGCGAGTCTGAGTAGATACTGAGGAGGGCTTTGACGTGAATTTACCAGAACTTGTAACTGAGTATACAAGACACTTGGGCGTAAGTCTGTCAGCGTTTCTTATATTATTCTCATGGACACGGAGAATGAGAAAACCCAGAGTACGGAGTAGAGTGAATGGAGACTGAACAACTTCAGAGGAGGATAAAGAACAAGAACAAGAACGAGAATAAAAAAAGTAAACAAATAAGTTTGGAGGAAGCCAGTGGTAGAGGGTATATGGTTATAACCACCACTTGCGTCATAAATGTATCCAAGGTGCAAAGATCTGACGTGAACCGTCAAAACAGTGTGCAGCGAAATCAAGTACTGACTCATGTCATCCAGTACATGACTTGATATGCGGCACGACAAGAAAATAACATTTTAGCTTTACTTATACACTTTATTTTTAAACAAAAGTTTTAATAATAATAACAGCAATAAAAGAAGACCAAATGAAACATCAACCAGAGTGTTGAACAAGTTAAAGAAGAGAAGGTGAAAATCGTCGTCACTCTGGATCACCCACGCACCAGTGCGACCAGTTCACTACCGGTTTTGCAGCTGCATTCGCACTTTACATCCACATATATGTAGAAATGTATATCTATCTATATATATATATATATATATATATATATATATATACATATATACACATATTTACTTACACACTTGGCCAGTGTTGTATTTTATTAAGCCTCCCTCGGCCAAAGTAATTATCCTATTTAATCACTTGGTCTTTTTTTTATGTGTGAATTTGGGATTAATCGCCGCGTAGACCAATGGAGAATAATAATGAATCCGCAGTGAATACCGAGGGGGATAACAAAAAAAAATTAAAAATAAAAAACGTTGTCAAATGAACTACCACCGCTTCCCCACAAGAGTTGTGAGGTAAAAAAAGTACATTATGTCGGGGAATAAAGTGTGTGCGAATGTGTATGTCTGTGTGTATGTATGTGGCGGGATGATGTAACGATGTATGTATACATGTTACGTTTAAAAACACCGTAAAGCGTTTTACAACAAGAGCATATAATATAAACGATGTTGAAAGTGAGAGTGTGCTCTATATATTCATTTGGTTTAGTCGCGTGCATTAAATCTGATGTGTGCATGTCTGTGTGTATGTACGCCACCAACAACCTGTCGTGATTGGTGTCTGGTTAATTACTGAAAAATTATTTTTTAATATCTACAATAAATATTATAATTAAATTAAATTTATTATTATTTTTATTATTACTATGTAGAGGCAGTAATTTATTTATTTATTCGCAATAAATATTTAAACTACTGATATTCAGACAGACAGGTTTGTCAGACGATGAAAAGAATGTGCATCACCTTTGCTCGCGTTTTGGCATTAAACAAAATCGGCTGGTAACGTCAGAGAAGAAGAGGGAGAAAATAAATCTCGTGTTTGCTGCAGGTTTTGCTGGTTATACGATATCATAAAAGAAATCACGTGAGAGAGCCGAGTGAGGAGTAAAGAGGACAGAGAGAGAGAGAGAGAGTTACAGTGATGAGGAAGGGGGCTGGTGGGTGGGGGACGAACGATCAGGTTTGGGCAGCTGTCTGCAGCCACGTCACTCAGCTTCACTGTCGGCTTCGCGAACCAATGAATGCTTTTCATTATGAGGACTCCTATCTTCGAGCCGATCTTCCACGCAACCCTTTCACTTCTTCCTCACCCACTTTACACATATCCATCTATATCTACATCTATTATATCTATATCTACATGTTTATTATATATATCTGTATTCTCGTTTCACCTGATTCGCTCCCGCAGGTCATACAATCATCAGACATAATCCTGCCCGATTATTATGTTCCCAGGCCGCGAAAAATAAATCATTTTTTTCCTTGTATTGTGAAAGAAAAATGTCACTGGGAATCTTAATTGAGTGATTATCATGCCGCTGGAGTGCACAATATAATCCAGGTACGGGAGAACTGGGCGTAATAGCAGCGTATCGGTGTCCGCGCGCGGGCCAAAATTGATAGCTCGCTCGACGAAAGGGTAATTCGCGGTCTACCCTGTGTATCAACGCGCTGCTCTGCAACAGCTTATATACATATATGTATGTATATATATTTATGTGTGTATCTCTCTCGTGCTCGCTCCGAGGGAGAAGGTTAATCGCGCTTAACCATACGGTTATGTAGACACACTGACACACACGTGCACTCACCGACACACACACGGCCTGCTGCCGGCGCAGCATGTTAGCATGTTAATTTATTCGGTGGTTCGACGCGTTGTATCAACTCACGATCCACCTTATACTCCTCATCATCGCCATATGTCTGTCAGTTAATTTTCATTGAGTGCACTACTCTCGGCAGTACACTGTCAGTCCTAAAATTATCGCTGGCCATTAACTCGATCCTATTTGTAAATAAATTAAATAAGCCCGATGTTTGGATTACAGCTAATTATTTTTTATTTACACTGCAAGGTCTCAATAATAATATTTAGCCTCCATCACTCACCGATACGAGGGAGAGAGAGAACTGGTAATTCAGTAGTATCGTACAGATATACGTCGACCTAGATTCACGGATATTATCATGTCTCCATTTATTTAGCCCGTCAACAAACACCCAGAGATTTAGAGCAATGAAAATACATGGTTGAGTACCAAAGATATCGTTAGCTTGTGTGTTTCCGTCGTTCATTTATATATATTTTTTTTTTGTTTTTGGTTTTTTATTTCGGGCGTTTTTTATTTGAACCACCGCAATGGCCAATTGACACTGATCCATCCGTCACGCGCAACATTGAACGGAATTACAGTCAATACGATGTTGCCTGGGCACTCGAATTGGAATCCGAGTAGCATGTAGTGAGCGAGTGTGTGTGTGTGTGTGTTTTAGAGGTAGGTACTAGTGGACACATGCCGCTCTATCGATTGGAGGTTGTTTAAAAGGTATAAATATATATATATATAGACTCATCTATTTCGAATAAATTGACGGTCCGGTGCACGTTGTGAATGTGCAATTTTTATAGACCAACAGTTCTCAAACTATTTTATGGTGATTTACCGGAGTGGATATAAGCGTTAAGTGGCCTCAATCGATCATTCATTACCTAAATATCTACATATAAAAATATAAAAAAAATTTATTTGAATTTGTTTCCGTGACAACGTACAATGACATTTTAGTAAATTTCTCTTTTTTCTCTCTCTCTCTCTCTCTCTATCTTCCCCTCAAGAATTATTTGTACGTGAGTAGTGTATTTAATATTGATTAATAAAAGACACAGTTGTGATTGAGTGTACACACTCAGAAAATAAGACAAGAGACGGGCAGTAACATCTGACCACCGGTAAATATCGTGTTCAGCGAGCGTTAAAGCCTATATTCCAATTCAAGTGGACGTGACTCTTATTCGTATAATATTACAAGCTATTAGGAATAAAATAACTGCCTTATAAAACGCGACAGCCGACGGTAAACATCACAAGGGCCCACGGAGAGTTCTTCAAGATGCGTGCCACACGATCGTCATTATTAATATATACATACCTTGCCCTCTATTAAATCTACCACTACTACACACCGAGACATCAAGTAGCTCTTGCTCTTACACTTACTCTCGCTGTGCATTTAATGACCACCGTATTGACATGTAACTTAAATTTTTTCATTTTTTTCTTCGTACTCTGCAGTGTTGCATAAAAAACCACCAGTACAACAGCAGCCGAGGAATATTTTCGCGGATTGAATTAACCCCGCAGGCATTTCACGGCTCATCTACCTCGGCATATATATTTATATAGATATGTATATGTATAAGATAAGATGCAGCCTGTGCCGGGAAATGTCCTATGAAATTTGAAGCCTACAGATACAGATAGAGAACAGGAGCCGTAGCAGTGGGTATATAGAATCAAAAAGTGAATGAGATTGTAACGAAGATTCCCGTCTTCTTTTATTCGGAACTCTTTTAAGTCTCGGTGGAAACGGAACGCGGATGAGGGTGGCGATGGGGACCCCCGGGTTTCCTTATGGCGGCGAGATCGTTCCGAAGAAAATTTCGACTATAAATAGCAGTGTATTTCTAAACGAGCTACAGAGAGCGCATTGGATCTAAATTATGAATTTCATCAGCGGCAGTCTGCCGTTTCATTTCGCGTTTAGCCCCTTCCACCACCGGCACCGCCATCGCCATCGTCTCTACTGCTTCAGCCCCTTCTTTTCTCGCACCCACTATACAAATACATTTTTATACTCTTTGTCTGTACATACACTACTTCACTACTCTACTACTTTACTCTACTACTCAGAGTTCAGAGAGCCAGCTCGTGGCCCTTTACGCGGGCCGCGAGAGATGAAAAGTTCTGGTGAAGACATAAAAATGCGGCGCTGCATTTCCCTTTTAAAATAACGTCTTTTACTTTTTTTCTGTTTATTATTATCAAGTTGTGCTGCTGCACAACTACACACCAGTAAGGTGGAAAAGTACTGTATATATATATATATATATATATATAGGATTGCTGGTGGTGATGAAGGTGGCATAGCATTGCCAACCATTTCGCGACAACGACAACGACCTAACCCGTTTCTTCTTTTCTAGCAACGTCCACTCATCTCGCTCCCCGTTTCACATAATACACTGTACACTATATATATATATATATAAATATATATATACAGCCATAGTTTTTTTCAGTTGCGGCGTCTTCCTTGAGAGTCTTCTACCCTTAGAATCCCGGCGCACATAGCATTAACCTCTCACCCCACTGGCGGTTCATCTGCGAGCAAGAAATCCACGAGTCTTGTACGCCAACAACAGCATTTATAACTTTACGTTTATTTACTTTATTAGAATTAACCTTGGCAAGTAGTCCAGCTTCTCTGCTGGCTGGCTGGTTGGCTGCCCTCATCCTTCGGCTATGCTACGGCTCGGTAATATTATTCCTTGGCTGCCAGCTTAGGTGGTGGTGGTGGTGGTGGTTAATTTTCAAAATGCCCTGATAGTCTCGACAATAACGTCCATTAGAGTCAAATTAAATAACGAGTCTCGGTATATCATATCACGTGGAGGCCGCGTAAAAAATAATGGACTCAAGTTTGTCGTCTGAGTTGTTGCTGTTCTTGTTCTTGTTCTTATGCTGCTAATGCTGGTGCTGGTGGTGGTGCTGATGATGGTTCTGCTGCTGTTGGTAATGATATAAATAAAGGAAAGTCCGAGTCCCTTTTTAGGCTCAAGACACCGCGTATCCAACTTTCCAATAAATAACAAGATAATCTTGGGAGAAATCAAGCGAGTTATACCCGCCATAAAGGTTGACCCGCGCGCAGGTACTCGACAACGGCGACCAACAGCATATATACAGGTGAGGAGAGCCAACAAGACGAATATATATATATATATATATGTACTGGCTCTGCTAACTTGGCCCCTCGTCATGGTATGCAAAGACTCACCACCATTCTTCCAGCAGCACCAGCATCAGCACCAGCACGATCACCACCACCGCCGCAACATCAGCCACCACGGGGGAATGATTTATCGATGATTATCGAACATTCCTGATTTCCGTCGAGCCACGTACAGTGCGATGGATTTCGATGGATCGTCTACTCCTTTATTCTTTCGTTCTTCTCCATTTTAAACTTTGTTCATTCTTCTACTCCTCCTTCTCCTTCTCCGCCTCCTCCTTTAGCTTTTATTCTTATTCTTATTCTTGTTCGATACTGGACTCCTCTTCCAACTCGTGATCTACAGCTCGTAAATATACTACAACCAGTCAAGGTTTTTTATGCGTGCGTGATACACCTTCAGTATACACACGACAGATTTCACCGACATATCTACTCTCCCCCGAGTATAACTAATAAATAACAGTAAATTATGTCCACTGCCCGCTTAAAAGTTCTGCTCAATAATCGATTTGAATATTTGATTCAATCTTTTTTTTTTTAAATAAATAAAATCTACAACAAAGAACAGGAATTTTAAAACAGCAGATCATTGTTTAGAGAATAAATTGCCGGCAATAAACACCGATTACTCTTATCGTAATAATTAATCGTGTGTAGTTGAATTCACTATTAATCGATTATTGTGCTCTCTATAATAATAATAATAAATAAATATTATACATCTATATGTATTGATATGGACAGATAGTTCAACGTTAATTCAACCAGAAAGATTACGCACGAGTTAACATATTATATAGACGAAGATAAACATTAAAATGGTTGTCAAAAAATTACCGAGCTGGTCTACTACTCAGAAGACTAGTGTTTGAGGCCGACAAAATTGACGGACGAATTCTTCACTTTTCGGGTGATCAACTTTCATTGAGGGTGCAAGGGACAAACGCCTTCCGAATACGAGAGTTCTTGTACCGTTTCAGATTACACCGGTATATATATATATATATATATATATATATATATATATATGTACACATATATATTTTCTCACAAAGCCGTAGTAGCTGAGGGTGCCCGAGGTCCTCACACGCTCCCGCGACACACAATCTTGCTATCGAGTTGATTATTAAATTAACACTTTTATAAATCTTTTTTAACGATCTTACCACTAAACTACCAAACTTTGTTGCCCAATAAAAATGTTTTTAAATATTTTTAATTTTATAGCGGCAATAAAATTATTATTTTATGTCAGTTGAATTTTTTTTTTACTACGCTACTGTTTCCCTCTTGATACAAAATTTTTGGAGATTGGCTTCAAGTATTAGCGCAATTTTAAAACTCTACCTGGTTTGTCGAAAATTTCGGTAGCCAACCGTCATGTGTCAATTTGTCAAGCAGCCCGCCGTTACTCCGCCAACGATTTTTATTTTTATTTCCATTAAAAAAAATATATATTTTCATAAAAAATTGTTTTAACATTTTTATTGTCTCGCTTTATAATTCATCCGAATAAAAATAATGAAAAAAGTCGAGGTAAATCATAAATAAATTTAAAATAAAATAAAAAAAATTTAAAGATATCTACCGGTGGGATAGCTCGTTGAACCAGAGAGTAAAGATGAGACATAAAGATAGTGTACGTCAAAGTTAAAAGACACAAAACGATGAAATATTATGTGTACCTACACGGCAGAGAGCCGCCCGGAGTCTGGATATGATTATTCGTAGCTCCCACGAGACACTCAACTCTACTAAATCTATATATATATATATATATACTAAACTCGGGTGTATATAGATACAAATAAACCGCCGGTTATTAGCCACTGTATTTTTTTAATCTTACCCAATTAGCAAATATCATAGCGTAATAAAACGTGACGTGGCACGTAAATAAAGGTGGAAACCAGGCGCTTAGTACTGTGTGTGGACTCGAAAACATAATCGATTTAAAAGACAGCAGAAGATGAAGAAGAAGCAGCAGCAGCAGCAGTAGGATCAGTTGAAATAAAAAAGAAAAAAAACCGAGTCCATATATGCGGAGGTTGAGGTGAAAAACGAGACAGGAGGCAAGAGAAGGTGTCGAGGGATACGAAAGCCTGTTCAGCTCGAATTGGCTTTTCGAAAGAGCTCCGATAATGCGATACGACGCGTTCGTTATAATTATTGTTTCCATGCTATCGTTCTGTACTCCCCCTTCTAGCTGCTCGTCCTCCTGCACTGGTCTTTCGCTAATTCTCCCGCGGTAATTAATAATAAATTCTCAAACGACTGTTTGCCTATTACGTGCATTTACATGGGCCCATAATTCACGTAAACTCATATGAGTATTTATAACTGGACTGGTGATACTATAACTCGCGTATAGGTAAATTTATTCCGCAGTCTATATATTTTGTTAAGGTGTCCAACGACACTACGATAATGTATGAGATCCCGCGTGACAAATCTGTCTCAATCACGTGAGCTACTCTGAGTACCTTTGGCTCTGGCTCTGGTATGAGTCTAGGTCTGGGTCTGGGTCTAAGTCTATAACAGCCGTACAGAGCTCGTGCATCATACGAGTGTGTGCTGAGAACCAATTATCGTTATTAGACGTGTCATAAAATCCTGCAGTCCGATGCCAGGACTGAACATCATTTATAGTCTAGTTAAATAGACCGGATGAACGGCTGATTTTAAAAAGTACGTCTTATTCAAATAATAAATTAATTTTTAAATTTAAAAAATATATGACTATTCATAAATCAGTAATTTAAATAGTCAAAGATCTCCAAATACTGTGGAATGACTTTAAGAAAAAAATTTTCAAAAAATTGTAACTCCTGATTTTTACAATCAGAATAATAAAAAAATATAAGATTTATGTGAAGAAAAATAAAAATAATAAAATTCCCAAGAGAGCAGACAGTACGATCATGGAAGTTCAATGTCATCTCACTAATTAGCAGTCGTGTTGAATAGAAAACGAGACAACAAGCCGGTTTGCATATAGTAGTTGGCTACTTGTCGCGTAATTCGTAAGCGGTTCTTGATCTACTCTATGTCCATAAAAGTTATATACGAGGTTGCTTGTATAGGTGAACAGAAAGTAAATATATATACATACACATATACATATATGGATGTCTCGTATGTTAATAATGAAATAAAATAACCTGACGAGCAAGCATGTCCTCAGTGGTGCAAACCTACGAGTGTTGACAGTTGCACCGTTAGCTTGTGATGCACAAATGCAAATACACAGTGGGTGGTCTCGGGACTTTCTTCATCATTGATCTTGTCACTTGAATGCAGTTCCAACTGATGCTGACCATTTTTTTATAGTCTCCTCGTGACTCTCAGACGCTCGTGGCCCATCAGTGGACACGGAAAATGACGTGGGTGCATCATATACATATATACATATACTTTAAGGAACAGAAGTCCATTGTCGTACGATATTATTTACTATTCATCATCATCATCATCATCATCATTATTATTATTATTATTCCTTGTACTATATATTACAATCGTAGAGTTGTATGTTTAGCTGTAGTCTAAAACTAGCAACGAGGGTCATCGTTGTTATCTGTATCGCTTTAGTTGACGTCTGATGAATGACCCAACAAGCTCCGCAGTAGAATATTAATTTAGTAATTTATGAGCTCTGATTAGACAGAGTTATCTGTCAAGCTAATGCGCGAAGCGTTGGCAGCTCATCATCACGAGGGTCAAGGAATTGATCAATCATCAACCTATATATGTATCTATATGTGTATATGTATATGTATATATATACACATCACAAGAGCTCTGAAATATATTTATAGATATATATGTTTGAAGTGAGATATAGTGTTATGGGTATAAAAAATGAGCGTGTCTATGGGAGTGGAAGCTTGAGGAAAGTTGTAATAAAGTTGAAAAGTTACGATGATTAAGAGGATCGGCGTCGTGATGTGTGTATGTGTGATGGTAAGATTGGTGGTAGTCGTGCAGTGGAAATACGTGTAAGTTTAAGTAGCCTCTACTCTAGCCAGCTCACTGGAGATTCGAGATGTATTATGGCTCAGAGTTTTGACGGATGACAGATGGGCCCACCGAGATGGACGAACAACACGTGCGTGAGTGCTGTACCTCGGTCTCGGGCATAAACGTATAGTAGGTGGATGAGGATGAATGGCTCTCGTCAAACAGTAGGGACCGCCCGGTGTTTCGCGCCATAATACTGACACCAGTGTAGTTATTGCCGGTCAAGAGCTGAGGGCTCAGCGCCGTGCTCTTTATTAATCATCACACTGTCCGATGCTTGTTATATTTACCCAACCAATCATCCGCTAATTCAACCTAAATATAAACAAACATCGCCCGTAATAAATTAATAAATATAAATATGTAAATAAGAATAGCTGATGGGTGTGTGGGTGTATGCGTGTGTCATGTGTGTATTATATAATCCAATCGCGAGTTCGCGAGTCGATAAGTGAGCAGAATTGTCGCGCGATAACGGCTCGAAAATAAATAGAGTGTTGTTGGTACACTACAACTATACAAAAACAACAGCAACAACAACCAGTACACAGAGTGCGATACTCTTCAGCCGAGTCCACGCGCGAACAATACGTGGCCACAAATCAACCGGATTATGTTACTATTTCACGCATGGCCGTGGAGAGCGATGATAAATCAGGGTGTCGTTGGCCCACAATAATAAACAATAACATTTGGATGACCAGAGACGGCTGTTATACTTTTAAATTTACTTTAGTATTACTCTTCTACTCAGCTGTTGTTATTGCCGCAGCAACTAAGCCGATGGGTTTACTTCTTGCTAACTCGCTCAATTCATTAAAACTCCTCAGCTCGTCTACACACGTCAGCTTCTTCAACTAATGTTAGTGTAGCTTTAAAAGATATGTATTTAAGTAACAGTAGTTAGTAGTTAGTATTCGTATCAGGCATGCGATAGCTGTCAAGTGACTTTTGTTTATCGAGAGCACGACTCTCTAGCATCAAGCGGCAAGTCTAGCGATCGACGTGCTCACAAACTCACGGCTCAACGTCTCACCGACTAATTATAGCTCCCCTATTTATTTTATTTACGCTCGCGCATCGACGTACAGAGTTCTGTGTGTATGTGTGCGTGTGCGCATGGATTAAATATCGATGTGTGCCGAGATACACGTACGAGTGATTCGTTCGCTCACTCACTCACTCACTTACAGCCAGCACATATTCACTGAGAAAACACACCCGCCGTGGGCCACAGTAGCTATAAATCAAAATTCCATTTCAACGTTCTAACGAAGGATCAAATAAAACACTTTAATTGACGTTTTTACGGCGGCCAGCAGCCAAAGCCCAACTCCTGCGCCATACCCACTATAGTTCGGCTGTTCAACCTTCTCGCTCTTTACTCCTCTATTATATATATATATATGTATATATATTAATACTAATACATGAAAAATAAAAATATACATATATAATCTCAGCTCAGTGCGTAAACTTTTGCCTCCGATTAAAAATTTATTTTTTTAAGCTCCGAAAAAAAAAAAAGGAACAAGGTCACCGCTGACGAGTGCAATAATTTTTTTATTCACCTTACTCTCGGGTCTTGTTCTACGAATACTGTGTTGGTGCCGGCCAGTGGATTTGCCGTTTCATTTAGCAGTAAAACAAAGCGAAGACTGCGAAAAAGGATCGCGACGCGTATAATGCGGCGCCAATCATCACGGGACAAAAACTTTTAGTGATTATAGCCGAGCGCTAGGGCCTCGCCATTGGAGTATGTCTTTATACATATATATATAAGAGAAACACCAGCGTACGTTGTATGCCCGCTCACAGCAATTATAGGTAATTTCATGGTTTTTCGGAAGAGCCGACATAAACATAGAGAACCACTTTAATATCGCTCTACGCCGATCGATAATAATATAACGGAATATGCAGCCAACCCCGTCGATCTGATGATCCTGTCGTATTATAGTAATTTTGTTCCGCAAATTCCGATACACAACCGCCAAGTTAAACAAGTATCAAAACGTTAACGCGAATAAAGTTTATCGCTGATTTATTTTTTATTTCCCTCAACTTTTTTTTTCATTCTCGTAATTGTACGATTTATTTTTTGAGCATCAGCGGTAGTCGTATTATTTCTCTCGGCCACTGCGGCATCCAGCAGATCAATGCCATCCAATGAACAGCCGATATATAGATAAATATATATATATATATATATAAATATATATATATATATATATATATATATATATATATATATATATATATATATATATATATATTTACAATAAGCATCCTGGTCGGTAGATATATAATGACACTAAATCCATAATTAGCTTCCTGGTCTGCTAAATATATACATACTTCCTACCTGGTCTCTTGTTCATCGGCTTCGCCCCTCTCCCTCCCCCTCCCCGCCAGCTCCATCTCCCCTTGGTCCTTCTCAACTCATCGAGTCTCGTTGTTTTGCGGTTTACGACGGTTCGCGTTACAACTGATTATTAGCCCCCACCTCCTAGTCCTCGCGCACCCCTCGGTCTCTCTCTATCTCCATTATTATACTCGGGCATACACGAGCATTATGGGCCGAGGCACGGGATGTATATATAGAACAACACAATCTCCAGTAATGCCGGTCATAAAATTAAATTAGGGTTATAACACGATTTTTCACAAAGGTCTCGGCACCGCGGACTCTGTTATTCTTTCAACGGTTCGTCTACTTCAGTCCCTGGATTCTATTCCTCATCATCTGGATCTTAAACATCTTTCCCATTTACTTTTATTGCCAATGATCAAGTTCATTTAATAATGACTCATCGAGTTACTATTTATTTTAAGTTTTACAAAAAAAAATTATTATTTTTTTTTGTATGTATTATAAAAAAAAAATTCAAATTTTTTGACTTGAGTATGACGTTAATTTTTATGCTGAGATACAAATCAACGTTTGACCTCTTTATTTAATTATTATAGTCGTTCATAAAATATTCTGAATGAAAATGCAAATCAATTTTGTCGGACAATGAACTCTAATAATAAAATTATGTATAATTTAATTATCGTTTATTTTTTTTTTTTTTGCATAACATGAATACCTAATTTCTGCCCTACATACAATAATAAAAAATTATTTTCAAATTTAAACTTGAGAATTTAAATTAATTAAAAAATATAATAAAAGAAAATGTTTAGAATTAATTAAGTGTAAATAAAAAATAAGGAAAAATAAAAATAAAGTGCGCGAGTGTGTATTAGATATGTATGTATGTAGATGAAGTGAAAAGGAAGAAAAAAGCTGTCGGTAAAGGGAAAAAATAAAAAAGGTTGGAAGTGAATTTGAGAGGCCAGCACCAGGAATCACGAAGGTCAAGAAGAGAGGGTGCCGGTGAAAATACTGAGAGCTGAAGCATCAGATTGTGTTGGTGAGTATGTGTGAGTAAGTGTAAGTGTATAAAGGAGTAGAGTGAAGGCGAGTGAAGGAGAAGAGGAAGCGGGTGGTCGGGTGGTGGGTGGGTGGAAGCGATAACAGGGGCGGACGTGGAACAGAGGCGGAGTAGGTTGCTGCAGACGCGGGGCGCGACATGCTTTATGACGTCTGTTCATCACATCGCCCCAACGTCATAAATTAGAAATCACCCCTTGGATAGGCTCCCATCTATGATGGCGTCAGTATCCAGGGATCGCCTCGACTTATCCAACTAACATACGTTAGTTCGTTCGTTCGTTCGTTATACATGTATACACACTGATGCATAAATTGTAACTAAGTATTAGTGGGCAATATACACAACCCAACGATCAGAGACGTCAGCTATAATTTCATTCGGGTTAGTGTGGATCGGAGATAAAAGAAATTATTGCTAAAATACAAGCTTATCGTAAAGATTATTTACTGAGACAATAAAAAATAATAACTAAAGTCATACATAACTTGTATAGTACTCTACTTTATATATATGTGAAGAAAAAAGAATTTAAAAAAAAATTTGATGGGGAAACAAATTGGCGAGACGTAATCGGAAGACGGCTAGAACGAGTGAGTGTCGATGTGACAGCGGCGTCGTCAATGACACCATCAGCTAGAGGACGGCGATGGTGTGTCTGATTGACGTTAGTAATGAGCTGATTGATTGGCGTTGTCCGCGGAGCGTAATCGTTACATGGGTTCAGACATGTCCGCCCGTCAGCGTATCCGTTTGCGATTCGAGCCACCCCCGTCAGTCAACCCGTCATTCCAATACGTTGGTCAACTGTGCCTAACCTTCTTTACTTGTTCTACTGTATATATATATAGATATATTTCACACATAGCTCTCGTTTATTCTTCCGGCAGAAAGCGGAGAGAAAAAGAAGAAAGAGTGCAGGGTAGAAATAACTCCTGAAATTATTGTCCCTCTTTCTCGGGTATAAGGTATATCTGGTGACTCTTTCTCTTGAGTAAAACTAATATTTTTTGCTCGACATGCCATGTGGATAAGAGCTCCTTCAGTTCGACAGGTTGACGAAACGGACGATACGATGTGTTCATCTCTCTTTTGCTTCCGTTTGTAACTTTTCATCGTGTTTCCCCCTCAATCGCTGTCTCGCTCTCTTTGTTTATCATTTTCTGTCGGTCTCTTTCGCTCTCCGACAAGCCGCTCACCCTTCACTCATCGTCAACTCAACGAGGAAGAGAACAAGACGAAGAAGAAAAAGAAGCAAGAGCTCGACGTGCTGGTGTAGAGGCATCAGCCAGTTGGGTCGCGAGTGTAAACTTGCTGAGAGTATCGATTGGTTGTCTCTCTACCTCCGTCAATGGGTCACTTTGCAATCTCAACAACTATTACTACCACGAGAAACACTGTTGACAAGGATTCTCATTATTACTGTCATCCGATTAAAAGTACATGTAACTATTATTATCAAAACATGATAAAGTAAATTAATGATTCTTGTCATTTATTTTTTTTTTTTTTTGTCTTGTTATTATTAAGTCACGAAAATAAACATGTATGTCATGAATACACGAAATAAGGATACTGATGTCACTGCTGCAGCTACTGTTATATATATGTATATATCTATATATATTTTTAGGTTGCCAAGAATGAAGCAAGAACAAAGTGACAAATAAAAAATGTGATGAAGGATAAAGTTTCGATCGGATCGAGACATCGCAAGAGCTAAGCAGTGATAGTCGTAGTAGTAGTCACTAACGCGCATTAATATCTTGAAGTAGTAGTAGTAGTATTGCCACCAATAATAGAGAATGTTTTATTTTATGTGTGGGTGGGTGGATGTACGAGTGCGCTGGATAATATCCACACACATTGACATAAGATGGCTCGGGGCGCCGGCGTTTCACCGACACGTACATTTTGATAGCAAAGCTGTCCATCTCGCGGGACGTCGCGGTAGAATAGAGTCGCGGAGGCAGCGGGAGACGTCGTTCATTCTGTCGTTGTGTAGGAGCTAGGATATGGACATATACATATATATGTCAGTGTATATGTTTCAATGTATGTATAAAGGAGTACAGTAGAAGAGTGTATAGTTGAGCCGGCCAAGAGTGAAGCTGTGGGGGCGCAAGCTCGCCGATGGAAAGGCGACTAAGGCCAGGAGGAAGAGGATGAGGGCAAAATAAGAGGGAGGATGGGGTGAGGTGGGGATAGCTGTCGCTCGCCCGGGCAGCAGACGTCTTCTGACCCGGCCGGTGGCTCAACTCAACTCAACTAGACTCTGGTACGAGTTGGATGGAGATGGAGGGCAGTAGTAGCGAGGGGTTGTGTGCCACAGGAGAAGAAGCAGAAACACAAGAAGAAGCAGAGGAAGAAGCAGAAGGAGAAGAAGAGAAGCAGAGAAAAGAGGAGTATGGGTGCATTGGTTTTCACGGGTGGCGCTACGACGAGGACGCAAAGAGAGTGGCAAGCGTATCGATCCGGACGGCGAAGCTTGGCTGACGGCTGACGAGGCCGTCACGCGAGACGAGTCGAGACGAGACGAGACGGACGGACGAAACCCCATCGTACCGCGCCCAACAACGTCGCGGCGCTGCTCCCTGTATTGCTCTACAACGGCCAAGAGGGATGTCAGTCAAATCGAGCTTGCAATTTTCTCTTCTTCTTCTTCTGCTTGCTCATCTTCTCTTGTTCTGCTTTCACCCCATCTACCAACCTCTGGCTCCTCGTACATGCATATAACCCAATAGTCCCGCGCACGTCTTGCGTAAATACGTTTAGATAGATACATGTAGTTTATATTTGTGTTATCCTTGTTATGTTGTGCGGCACGTCACCCACACCTCGAACTTGTCACACCAAAGATACCTTGTAGCAGAGCTTATATTCTCTCTAAAGTTTGTGTTTTTAGTTACATCAGGATAATGTTAGAGAGCGTTGCGTTTGATATTCATGTCTTTTTTATTGCGTTAGGATAATCGGGCGCTACTGGTTTGGATAAGTGGGTTTGACTTGGGCGAGAGACAGAGGTTCCCTCGAGTGTGGTGCCGGCAGAGAGTGTGTATTATTATTATTATTATTATTATTATTATTATTATTATTATCATATCTATATAGAGTAAGTTTACTAGTAGAGCTTCTGGCGGTGTGTGGTGTATATAGAATATAAGTGAAGAAGAACATAAGCGACTACACGACGAGAGGATACTTGTGTTCGATTGCTTGTGTCGAGCCGCGTCGAGGGACTCTTCTTCCAAGGGATAATGGAATTTCCATCGTAATGGAGATCTCTCTCCGAGTCGCGTTTTGTCCATTGGTCAGTGTTTATGTTTATGTCAGCAATGCTACTCTTTCTCTTTCTCTCTCTCTCCTCCGGTGGACCAAGTAGTAAATTTACTCTACTCGCACTGTAAATTTATATACATGTATATTTATAAGCTTGTATTTATTGGTGACACGCATACACCAATGGAATACATCAACATTGTATTGAATGATTGACGTCAAACGAAATATTCTCCAATTCTGAAAACCACTTTCACCCGACCGACTATTTTTATTTTTATTTTAAATTTTATAATAAAGTTTTAAACGTCATCTGTTTACTGAAAAACCACTGGCTCACTATAAATTAAAATACAACAACTAAAGGCCTTCTATGAATTGTTAATGCATCATTATTATTAATAATATATGTATACGGATAAATATATATTTAAAAAAAATATATATAGACGGTAAGGACGATTAATTACTAGGGCCGTATCACATGATGTCTCCACTGTCGGTTAGATGAAGCTGAGCTCTTTGATGTGTACTGGCATCACTTATATATGTATATATGTACAGTATATTATATATCCAAAGTGTTTGGCTGGAGTCGTTCATATATAATATAATACATATACACAAATATACAGAGGCTCTTATTATTGCGACACAGCAGCCTCTTTATCTCTCACTCACTCGTCTCGGTCTTGATCTCCGGTTGGATCTCGCTTGCTCTCTCAGCTCTACAGCTCCTCGCCTCCTCGCTCTCCCGCTACGTTTCCACGACTCTGCTGGCTTTAGACACCAGGCATCGGGCATTCGTCATCCGGCCATCTTTTTCTTAAGGCTAATTTATTAGCGCCGCGACGCTGCCTGGGACTCGAGGACGTTGGTCTCCCGCGGTGGCTCGACCAATGTCTATAACGTTTGGTTAACCATACACACACATATGTATATATATACACACACACATATTCATATACATATGCTGTATAGATCTTTCAACGTGACATTTTCCTTTTTTTAACATTATCTGTATAAGTATGCGATGATAAGTGGAAAAAAAGATGGCGACGTTTGAACCAATGAAAATTTTTTCAAGTACAGACATAAATATCTATATATATTATAATTATTAATTTAATGTATGCATACATATTTAATAAATACATTGATATAATGATATATTGATGCTGCCGCTGCTGCTGCTGCTGATGCTGATGCAGTTGTAAAATAATTTAATCCAATAATTAATTTAAACTCATTTGCTTTTTATGTCACAAAACTCTGCAGCATAATAAACACCGATGTTTATGTTACGTTAATTTATTTTCACTGCGGAAGATGAAAATTTGCTGCGTCATTTAAAGTTTATACATGAGATTTACGGATTTGTATACCACCGCGCAGACGCATTTCGGTTTCTAATATCTCTATCTAAAATACATTAATAGTTGCGTGTGTGCATGTGTGTGTGCATGTGTGTGTGTATGTGTGTTGGGCTTAAACGCGGGTGACTTCAATAGCAGACCGAGAGACTTTAAGTGAAATTGGCATAATCGCCGTCTACACTACAGCAGTGACTCTTATTGAGCTCCTACTACACTAGTATATAACAATAACATCAGTAGTAGTAGTGGTAGTGTGCCGATACGATAATAAAACCGATTCCGTAGAATTGTGTTAGGTATAGACCCTTTTACACTATTCCTTCATCGGGTGACATTACATGGGAGCCCATTGCGCAAACTTTCACCCCGAACAATGAGCCACGGGATCCAGCCCTCGGGTTTTTCTGGAATCTCAAGGACTAGGTCATAAATCTGTCAACCGACTGAGGAAAAATCAGTGTTGTACGAGACTCGCCACTCGGATAACGTGCATTTTTTCTCCTCCAAAGGAACGAACCGTGTATCCTTAAAATTTAAACCCAAAAAAATGAGAAAAAAAAAACAAGAGGAGAGAAGAGAAATTTTTTTCACTGGATTTTATGAGTGTAACGGTATTTAATGTAAAAAAAAAAAAGAAAAAAGGAAAGGAAATGAGAAAAAAATCAATGAAAAGGAAACTCAGCGCTAACAAGAGCGACAGGGACTCTAAATATAGTTACGAGTGTCTGACGACAACGTGGCCATTTGAATAAATCATAAGATTCTCTCGACATATCACTCATTTTCAGTGTCGGTGAGATTCGCCGTATAACGTCGTTAATGCATCGCGATGCTCCTTTCATTCGCCCGTCCAGAAATAAACCGTTTCTATATAATACTCTACTCTACTCTTAATTCTGGTGGCATGCCGCTTAGTTATCTCTAGAGAGTGAGTCACGAGTAAGCCGTTGCCGCGCTTAGTGACGACGCGTTCATTCCCATCAATGAAAACGCGACCGAGAATTGTCCCAGATTTCGCAGAATAACCCACGACTTTAACATCATCAGTTACTTAACAATCACTTTGGCATTTATTTACACTTTACTCTGAATTAATGGCCTTTATATATATTTATATATATATACATACATATACATAACAGACTCAGTAATTGATGCCATACACGCCGTTATGAAAAATTTTTATTTATATATCGTGTCCGACATTGAGGTTAAAAATAAATATATATTCGACGTCTTCACCCTACAAGACTCGCTAAAGATTAATCGCTGGAGAATCAAAAGGGAATGCGTGCTCACTGAAATTTATCGCAGCCAGTATATTTCTTTGCTACGCCCACATATGTCTTGATATCCACGTCACACATATACATACACGGAAAGAGAAGAGGAAGCGTTACATACATATATATATTTTCATATAATAATATTTGCAAGTTATACTCCTTCAAGCTTGGATCTCTATTCCATCATACATAAAATATATATACAATCGTAATCGCTTATTATTTTATATTACATTACATGTCTTATATATATATGTATATATTTTATTTGCTGGACAGTTAAACTCGTCATAGCGTACGCATTATTTATATATTTATTTATTTGTGTACCAGCACCTTTCACTCTTTAACCGGACACGATAAATTAAACGGAGAAATTATTAATCCGCTCAGTGACCGATTAATTTTAAATTTATACTGACAACTTTCCCCGATAGCTTCATCTCTATTAATTAATACGACAAATGCTGTTTTATAAAAATCTAACATTAATTATTAATTATTCAGGAGTGAGAGGTGTCAGAGTAAGAGTAAGAGTAAGAGTGAGAGTGACAGTACAGAGTCCAGTATGATGTGTGGTTTTGTACGCTATGTGTCCTCATGTTTCGCAAGCCAATATAATATCAAAGAATTCAAACCGCGTCTCGGTTGAGTCGGCTGTCAAGAGTTCGATTTATGTGGACGGCGATCCGACGAGTGATTCGCTGGCTGGTGTACACGAGTATCGGTACATTGGTATAGTAGGGATAACCACAACTCGGCAACAAACTTCGCGATACTAAACTACAGCAAACTCTAGCATTTAGTTTGCGCCCTAAGAAACAGTAAACTCGCGAATTTTAAAGCCGTCATAAACAACGGCAACCGTGACAATAAATTATCTTAAGCTCATACACTTTTGCTTTTGATTCCCCTCAGCTCTACCCGTAATGCATTTTTAATTTTTCTATCGATAGACATAATTATCCCCGGGGTCAATGAATTAATTCGCTTATAACTACTCGAGTTATTACACATATGCGAGCGCAGTTGTACAAAAGAAAATAATTACTAGATATATAAAATGATTTACTGACATAACTTTTATGATAATAATAATATATACTAACGCGAACGCGATTAATTCTGCAGCCTTGTCGTTTTTTTACTTCATTTAAATTTTTCTTTTTTTTTTTTTTTTCACACGACATTATTCCACGATTTAAACAAACTTATTTACCGTTCGCTTTTTTTTAAAAATCCACATCGACATATTTATGCGCACACGCTCTGCGGCCGCTACCGCTGCCGTAACGAGATTTAACGCTGAGTAAATTTTCAGTGGATAGAAAAATTAACGGGTATTTAAAAAAAAAAGTCAACTGTTGGCTTTAACGAATAACAGAGTCAGTGTCAGACAGAGCGATAATATAAATATAAATATGTGTGTATAAATATAACATATATGTACAGTAAAGTACTTTATAGTGTAGGATAATAACGAATACTCAGACAAAGTAATAAAGTATGTGCTGGTGCATGAGTTGTTACAAACGAGATTGTTTTGCGCCTCATGGCCTCCCACGTGGGAGAAGCAACGTGCTGCGCGCCACATCCAATCAACATTTACTCTAACATCAATTTCGCGCATCCCATACTCGTTACTTTTTATCTTATAGTTTTAAACTCTCGTCAATAAATTATTTCAATAAATAAAACAATTAAAATATTAATAATAATAATAAACACTTACATTTCATGCGTTGCGGCGCGTGTTGTTTTCTTCGAGGCATCTGTCCGTGGCGACTATTTTTGAGTTTCTTTCAAGATCCCTCAGCAATATACTCGTCAACGGCACCCGTCAGCCTCGATTCCGTTCCCGATGCTCCAATATGCCGATAGCCAGTGGCGTTGTCACAAACTTAAAAAACCCAATCCAGAGATATTTATATTTTATATATATTTAACATTATTATTATTACTAATAAAAATATTCACGTTTGGCTTTTATTTATTTTTCACTTGGACCAATCACTCTTTCACTAGTTTTAAATAGCTCTCATGTCACCAATTATTTATATACTGACGAGAAATAAACTTTTGTAAATATATACATATACATATATATTTTATAAATATACATACACACTTTATCAGCTTTATGCACTCAAACTCTTCGCGTTTTAAAACATCAGTTGTCACACTTTAGACTCTCTCAACTTTTCCGTTCATCGATTTCCTCATCATGAACTGAGGATTATATGAAATACAACACTGACATATGTATTATCTTTTAACAAAAAGAGATCAAACAAACGTGTGTGCATTATTGCATTACGATGCATTATATACATTATCATCATTGATGTCAATTAATGTCAAACTTCCTACAATATCGTCATCACAGTCATAAATTAAGATCTATCCACATTTACTACTACCCGCTTTTATTACAAATCCACCCCAGCGAATTTAAACCTCCCGCCATATTTATTTCAAATAAAACCCCGCGAAAATAAATAATTATTTGACATTCTCGTCAAATAATAACGCAGTAGGGGATCACTTAAAATCACTCAAACAACCGACTGACAATTAAAATATTTTTCTGCAGTAGTGGGGCAAAGTTTAAATGTGCCTGCAGTTGGTTTCAACAATTTGCGTTAGTGAGTTTTTGAAACAAAATAAACGCGAATTTTTTAGCGGTCAACAGTCCCAGTGGCACAAAAAACAACAAAACGACTTACGAATACTAAAATACTGAGTATTTGTCAAGTTTAAGGGCGCGAGTTTTTAAAAAAATATGCATACGTGTAAGCAAGTGTGCGAAAATGTAGAAATCGAGCGGGCGGCGGTCCAGCGCTGACTGAATGCGGATTCCCGTCGCGGTGAAACGCCGCGTGGTGGGGGAGGTCCTCGCTCTCCCCACGGCCCTCCCTCTCGCGCTTCGCGGACTGATCCGCCCTCCTTCCTCCTCATCGCATATCGCATGAGCTTTATATTTTCTTAGTCACAACTCTCACGCGCCAACTCTTCAGCTACCCAGCTTTACTCTACCCTACTACTCTATGAGGAAAATCCTAAGTTATAGAACAAGACAACAAGAAGACGACACATCAACTCACTTCTCAACTTACTCTCTCTATATCCATATATATATATTTATACAAACCACCAGATAGACAAACAACTTTTGTATGTTGACATTATTAAAATATTTTTCACCCGCAATCAAATTTTATCGATATCTCGACACGGACATAATAAACCAACGGGTAAAACCCGCGAAAAACAAATAAACATTTAAATTTAAAATTAAAAAAAAAAAAAATGATTTATTGTTTTCCAACAAATGCACATGCTCTATAAAATCATTGAAATTTTTTTTCGCACATCATTTACTCCAATCAATGGCGAACCCTTTTGATGATCCCTGACTTACTGTCATTGCTGTTGGGCCTGACAAAAATTTTGGTCGAGCCCATATAATAGAGCGAGGCCAGCTGAAGATTCACACTCGGAACACACTATTTGGAGTACAAAATAATGGGCGGGATCCTGTAGTGTCATCAGTTGAGAGCAGGGCAGAAAGGCGGCCTCGGTTACCTCACTACCACACTCCACCTTCCCCCAGTGCTGCTACTCAACGGCGGACACTTAAACTACGGTCGCACGAAAAGTCTATCGTGAGTTTCTCGAGTGTTTTTGCATTTAAGTGTTTTTGTCACGAGCATGTTGGGTTTTTTAATACTAAAAATCAACTGAACTGATCCTGATAAATATCTAGACAATTAAACATACAAAGTGGCTGGTGAAAAATTTCCTAAAACTAAATATTTATATTCTAACCTCCAAATATCCTGCCCCAAATAATGACGGAAAAAAAAAATGTAAGTACTTGAATAATTGCAGTGGTTAAAAAAATGTAATAATTAATAGTCTTATAACAACAAATAGTTTAAAAGGAGGGTAGAGCGATAAAAAATAATCGGAGTAATAATAATATTCTGTAGACATTTGGCGGGTTAACTGCTTGAGGAGATTCGTTTGCCGGCCGCAACGTGGCGCACTAGGGCGACCGCGGAAATGAAACTCCGCCTCCCGCCGGCCCTCGAGGGTGGAGTCAGAGTGATCTATAGCGTCATAGAATACCCCCTCTGTGATATTTTGAGGACGTATGTGCCTGAGAAAGGCAGCACGCCCACAATTTGGATCGCGCGCACGGTCGACTCAGCCCCATACGCGAGATGTTTATGCTCTCTGTAGCCGTCTCTATCTAGTCACCGATTCTCAGTGAATGCCACACTCACCTCAACGTAGCTTCTGCATCCAACAACGCTGTAACAACGCACACGCCAGCATATATATGTATCTATACATCGGTTCCTCTCCGTTCTCCCCCGCATTCTCATCTCATCTCACTCGGGTCGTATCCTGCACGGGCTTATCCGGCGTTCATTACCCCGCTAAACATTCCTGTCAATTAAAAGTGCACGGACGCCGATTTACTAGTCCCGATCGAGTGTTCCCCGGACTACGATCCCCCTCCTCTTTTTCGCTGTGTTGTTCTGTGCACTCTTTCCACTCTTTATGGATCCGTTTAATTCTTCTTCTTTCCCTCAAATAAAAATTATTTTTATTTACCCTCACTTCTGAATACACACACATATATATGGCAATTATTATATCCGAGATAAAAAGATGAAATAATAAATAGAGCGAACAGTAAAATAAAAAAAAAAAAATAAAAAAATGTTGAAATGAAAATTTTCAGTAGTTGTTTCTCTTTCAGCAAGAATTATATTATTGTTATTGTAGTATATGTTTAACTTTTATATGCGAGCAAGGATTAGACGGGAGGTTGAAGAACTTTCGGATGATAATGTTTGTGTTTTTGGCTACGGAGATAGGTTTTCTTATTGGAGATGTTGGTATATATGCTATACACTCTGGTTACTACCAGTATAGTTTAACCGTCTTTCATTGAGCTGGTTTACGGGTATGACGGTGAGGTCGCGCCGCTTCCAACAACTTTGTAAGATGGCAACATTCGTGGCGCGACATTTATGAGGGCATTTCTTAGGCTACTATACCACCACCACCTAAACCAACAGACTTGGCCGCACTCACTTATCCGAGTTCATGAGATTCTTATATCGATCACAAATATCGCTTTATGGACATACTTGTCGAGCTAAAATTTTCTATCTCAAATATTTTATTATTATCTTTCCCTTAAACTTTTTCATACGCATTGCATATTTTTCATTTTTCTTCCATCTAACTAGACACAATTAGGTCTTAAGGTTTGTTTTCACGCTCATGTAAAGCGTTACTTCCAAGAAATGATTCAAAGTTACGAGTTTTAAAAGTTATGAATTTTTCGAGGTCATTTCGTTACGCAAAAACACCGGGAGGTCCTCGTAACTTTCTCTCGGTTCATCTTCTTCCCATTCTTCGGATACAAAACTAAGTAGACTATGTGTATAAAAATAAAAATAATAATAGTAACAACAGAATTGAACGTGAAGAAGACTGATGTCCAGATATGATAGATCTTGGGATGGAGATTGAAAGAAAGGGAAAGTGTGTGTTTGATATTTTTCCAGTCTAAAGGACATTCTGTCAAATATTTGGGTTCCAAGGGACAAAAAATATCAGCCGCCATGCTATGGAAACATGATTATAATGCTCGGAGAGCGTATAAACGAATGCTGCATAATACCAACAGGTCCCGTCGGCGTTCGAGACCGATTTGTTTAAAATAACCCATGACGTTCGATACCTTGAATGCTAAAAGAATAATCGCAGGTGGACCCCCGGTGGGGTTGGACTTTGGATCCCTGGACTTGATACAGATGCCAATGCTGAGGTTCAAAAGTTAGATATATATTTATTTAAATCGATAAATATTTCAGTAACGTGGGCGATGATGTGAGTAAGCGATCGACCATCTCTCAATTTTTCGGCGATAACATTCGGATTCTCGTAGCAAAACCGTCTTTTCTCAGCCACATTCACATCAAATTGCTGTAGTAATAGTCAAGACTTCGGTCTTGTGGGCGTTTAATTTTTATTATTGAGATTTATAGTTTTTTTGTTGTTCTCTCATTGAGAATCTTTCAGAAAAGTTGTGATTTCTCGAAAAATCTGATGAGATATTTTAGATTATGTACATATTTTTTTTTTTTAAGGAATACGTATCATAATTTTTAAAAAGTTTAAAATATCTCGAGGTATTTAAAGCGATAAACTTTATTTATTTAGTACTGAGACGGTTGTATTGAAATATTTTATAGAAATATGTTAAAAATGGTAGAGATGATTGTTTTGATTTCGGAGAATTTGTCAGCCTGAAATGGTAATTTTTTAATAAAGAAATACAACTAAAATATTTGGGCATTTGATTGTTGACAGTGAAGGTAATATTCAGCGAGATTAGCAGCTGAGGTAAGTTAATTTATGGCTCCGTTAATTAGGTAATTTTTCATTGCTATTTTTTGGACTAACACACACACGCGTCGGTTTTTTCGGTGGCCATCAGAGACCTGTTCTTGGGGCATCTTAAAGCGTTTATTATTTTCAGATTAAAATTTATCTTTCTTAAATATTTAAAAACGAATAAAATATTCGTAATTATATACTTATCAAAAAAATAATTATTTATTTTACTGGTAATTACATTCATTTATTTTCGTCAAATTTTTTTTTATATCTATATAAATTCAAACCGGACACTTTGAATTTTTTTTATTTTAAAATGATAACTCACTTGCTTTTTGTTAAAAAAATTTATAAATTATAAAATTAATGTCATTATTTATTTTATACTTAATAAATTGATTTGATATTTAAATGGAAGATTAAAACAATTTTTTCTGAAAATAGAATGGGAGCCGCCATTTTCCATAATACCGTGAGCGGAAACTTTCGAGAGACTGAACCTTCATTTTTTCAACCATTTCTTTAATGTGGACATTGACGTCCTTAGAAAAAAAAAACTCAGTTTTTTTTTAATTTTACAAAAGAGGAAAAAGCAGCCATAAATTAATTTTTTTTAACCCTAAAAAAACATTTCAACAGAGATAATTTATAAATATTCTTGTTTAGGATAAAATTTCCTGCAGAAGTGTGCAAAAAAAAATTCTTGATTTTTCAAGGTTTGAACGAAAATAAAAGAGTTCAGTTCAACTTCTCTTTAGGGAAATAAATTAAAAATGGAAAATTAACACTTTCTAGTTCAAAATTTGTACTGCAACAATAGTCGACAATAAATGGAAAAAAAAATTCATTTTTTCAAGTGATTTTAAAGTTAGCATGATTTTGAACTTAGCAGATAATCAAAAACTTTTGAATTTTTGTTTTTCAACAAGCCAATTACAAAAAAAAAAAAAAAAAAAAAAAAAAAAAAAAATGCACGTGTGGAAAATTCAAAAAACTACAAGCGCAATTTTTTCAAATATATTTTTTTTTGTAATTTATTGTTTTGAAAGAAAATCAAAAAATTATTAGACGTCGGCTAACTTCAGAATCATCTTTTAAAAAATGCGAAGTCGAGAATTTTTACACTAAGAACATTGACATTTTTTTTTTAAATAAAAATACAAAATAATCGAAATGAAATTTTTATGGACGAAATTTTATGAACTTTGTATTACTCCAATTAAAAAATAAGAAGTTTTTATAACTATTATTAGTCATAACAAGACTCATTAAAAAAAAGTAAACCTCCGTATATAAATATCAGATGTATAAAAAAATAATAATGAAGCCTCATAAACAACTTACTGAACATCATAAAAACTAAGATTGATATAATTTAAATACCATCGTACGATTATTCCGATTGAAAGAATTTACAGCGAAAATTTATAGCTTTCAGACAACGCGCATCGTATACATTATTACGTAGTTCTTTTTTTTTTTTTACAATTTTTTACCGTTGGAGAATACACGCAAGATTGATAGTGACAGTTTCCATTGTCGAGATTGACCCTGACTATTTCCGGCATGACCAGAACACGACAGATACACTCTCGGACATAATCCTCACAATAGTTTTAAGTTTTTTTTCGTGTCTCTTACCGATACGACACACTTTCAGAATAATCTCGGTTTACAGATTCTAAACTCGAAACTCTAGATACTCCACAGCCAAGTACGATCCACATGCTCCAAGGACACGATCGCCATGTGACAGTACTTGAAGAAAAAGAAAAAAAAAAACAGTCGCATTTGACTCCCAGGTATGTCGGAGTTCGGAGTCTAAAAAATACATAAACTAAAATAAAATTCGAGTCGTATCTCTCGGGTAGAGACACTCTACTCAAGTAGATAGACAAGCTCTGGCTGATACTTGGAAAATGAACATTTTAAATTGGTAGGAGGGTCATTGCGGCTCTGGTGGTCCCTAAAGTCGCCATCTTATAGCTCATAAATCGATCGTTTTTTACGATAAATCATTGACGTGTATCCGCATCACCATATACCATATGTTTCAATAGATTTGTTATATATATATATATATATATATATATATATATATATATATATATATATATATATATATATATACATATATTTAAAAAGTATGTATATAAATACATATTTTTACCATATTTATGGGACACATATACATAATCTTGGGATGAGTAGGCATTTCAGGTCATCGGGAATAAGAAAATTCCATTGATGACCGGATATAAATAAACTAAACGTACTCGTTAGAGGAATAAAAGTTTTATTACCCTATCGAGAGATCGTTTTCCCTCGAATACAGAAGGGTACGAATAAGACGGAATAAAACTCGAGCGTTTTTTCCTCATATTTTTTTTCCCTACCGCTTTGATGAAACTTTTGCGTGGCCACTCGAGGAGTACTTTTGCCACTCGACAACTCCGCTGCTTATGTTGGTGCTGGAGCTGCTGCTGCTTCTGTTGGGCTCGAGTTTCAGAGACGAACTTACATTAAGTAGTAGTGCTTTCATCATCCATCGGTCTTCACCGCAATCTCATGTATACAAAACAGATATGTAGCTTTATATTTATGTTTATAATTTTTTTTTCTTTTTTTTTTTTTTTTTGACATAAATTCAAATCTATGTAAATGTTTAGTGCTAGACAAGGCTTGAGTAGATTTAATATTTAGTGTTAAATATTAAGTATACAGAGCGTAGGAGGTATATCTGGTTTGTATCAAAAACCGAGTAATTTACAAATGTTTTACATCACAAGTAGAAATAGAGAAGAATTGTCGAGAGCACTTGGCGATAAACCAACGTGCGATATCCTTCCAACGATTCCTACTGGAGGCGGTACTAGTGCTAGTGGCACAACATTTATTTTTAAAAATAAAAGTTAATTTTTGTAAACCCGAAATTCCATCACGTAGCAAATCCTTACTCGGTTTATGGTTAGCGGCGGAGTTTTATTATTTCAACTGAACTACATACACTTGTCTTTCAAGCACTTGAGAGACCGAAAAAAAATAAAAAAAAAATGGAGCAAGCAAAAAGAAGAAGGTGTAAAAAGTTAATTCACTTCAAAGCCTGGAGAGTAGACATTTGAGCTCGGCAAGAAAGTACACCAGTGACTAGATGAGATTTTGTCACGCCACAGCCTATGCCGCGGGCCATAAAGAGTCGGCAGATATGACCCAGCGGCGAGCTGGTAGTAGTTTTGTTTTATAAGTAAAGACAAGTAAAGGAATACATGTAGTATAGTAAGAGACCGAGGCAATCGTTTGGTTGCTGGAGAAAGTAGATAAAAATAGAAGGAAAGAAAAGAGAGGAAGAGAGAAAGAACTCAGTCCGTAGGTATCGATCGGGCGTCTGCGGTAGATTGACACGTGTCATGGCCGCTTGGTCGTATCGTCTCTAGCTCTCAAACGAAACGTTCGTTCGCGAACCAAGTAGACGAGGTGCGGCGAGACGTTGGTGCGAATGGGGTTCTGTTGGTGGGATTCGAGTAGAGCCGTGGATGCCAAAGGGAGCCGGAGGGTACGGGAGTAAGGACATTAAGGTGCGTAATAGCCAGCGGGGCGAGCGCGCACCACCGCGGCATCGATTAGACAGAGGCTCGCTCACCCTCTTGCTAGATGCAACCGCCGCTCTCTACTCCAGCCACTACTACACCCACCATCATCCACCCCTTATACTTTCCCCCCGGCGATTTCACCTCCTCCACCGAACCACGAGTACGTGCTCTACATACACACAAGCTTATGTCAGTAGTCCCTGTCGTCCTCTCTACTTCTGATATGCCCTACACATTTTCTTTCTCTCTCTCTCTCTCTCTTCCTCTACTATTCCTACTATGTACTGCTGCTGCTACTACTGCTCTCGTGTCTTTGTGTGCAGCATGTGGACGACGCTTGGATAGATACACAGCCTCTTATATACACGCCGTCCTATTCTTCGTTTCTGCTGCTAGCTGTCCCTGTGCTCTTCACTAGACGACACACTTGCCCACCAGAGAATCCTCCTAGTGTATGTGTGTAGTATGTTCCAGTATGTCCACTACTGTTGCTCTTTCTCTCTCTATACTGGCTGTCTAACGTCGTTATAAACATTAACGGACCGACTCAATATTCCCCGGACCTTATGGCTACTAGTGGACTAGCTCCCAGGCCACTGGCAAAATAGAAGTAGTAGCAGTACCAGCAGCAACACCCCTGTTGTATCTACTAGCATGTGTGACTACTGCCCGTATCTATTTCTTTTGTTCTCTGATCCTCTTTACTTATATTCCGCCTACACCATTAAGAGTCACTGTATGTACGTCCGTGACTCGATAATATTATTCTGCCCGTCTAGATTTGTACTTAAATATTATATCAGTGTTTATGTAATGGGACAAAAATAATATAGACGGCATATTGGTATTGAGTTTCAAAGTATCGATATGAGAGCAAGAGGGTAAGAGGATTTCAAATGAAAATGAAAAGGGCTGGTCGACCGCTGGGCTCCCCCGTCCTACTAAAGGTGCTGACAAGGTTACTTCGGAGAATCTTGTCTTTAAAATCAGTACGATCCTGCTATTTTCATGGCTCTGCTCTGGTCAATTCACCTGAAAGCTTTAAAGAGCCAGAGACTGCTAGAGATTTTGTGTAAAATGATCAGAGGTTTGTCCAATCGAAATCGTTCAATTTCGCTTGACGACTCCCAAAAGATTCCTTTTCTTTTGTTTGCCACTACACCCTCTGCTGGCTCTTGTTGACTTTATGTCTCTACGTGCATGTTTCTTCGATCTATTAAAGTGTGAATGTGTGAATGTCTGTATGTGTGTTTGATGTGATAGCCGGCTGGCTGAGGAGGAATTGATGGAAAAGTCTGAAAGGGACACGAATATTACAGAATAGAGCTTCGCCCAAACTGCCATCTCTAATCGAATCCAATATACTCATTATCATTTTCATTATACCCGTGATGAGAACATTCCATCATTATTTTTCATGGATTAATAAAAATACTTTGACCTTTCCATTACTTTTAATTATTATTTATTTTTTCGAATAATCTCATCGATGACTAACTGATTGTCGTCATCACACTCCGAGATCTTCTCAATTGCCCTCTTTTTTTGCCAACATTCTTTTGTACGTAATTACAGCCAGACTAATCCGGCCACATCTATCTAGAGCGTTAAGTCTACAGTCGCTCGATCATCCAAGCGACCGGTTAATCGATATTTTTTGACAAAGACATCTTGACTGAGCATTAATCGCATGGAGGACTGAGAGAAAAAAAAATAGAGCCCAGAAATTTGCGTGGACCCGGACATTCAACAAGTTTCTATTCGCCTCCCGGCCGGCTCACGTCGGGAGCACAAAGTCGCCTCCAACCACCCCCGGAAAAAAAAAAAAAAATCCGATCATTCTTTCGGCTAAAAATCATTTTATACTTTTTTAGTTTCCTATCTGTTATACAAGAGCTTCAGATCCGTGTCAACTGTTATTTTGCTTTTTTTACGTTTTTAGTAATAATAAAAGCGGATTAAGACAGCAGATTGAGAAGATTGATCGTACGAAATTGTCTCGTAGCTCGATCACTAGAGCTTCACATTTCACATTATCTGAGGATTACATCAATGAGAATAAAATTAATTTAATTAATCATCATCTGGGCTAGTGAATTGTCTCGCGAATATTATTAGTCTCGAAAAATAAAAACTTTTTAAGAATTGGATGAGCCAAGTGGGAGTCGGTAAGGGCGCAAACAGTATAATTGAGAATTAATTTTTGACGAGTGGAAATAAACCGGGTAGAATAAGTTAAGGTTTTGGTTTAAATCGACTACTCGGCTCGGCTCGACTCAACTCGACTTGGTGGAGTCAGTGACTCGAGGACTCGTCTTGCGATGAGTTTGAAGAGAGAAACGCGATAAGGGTGACGAGGGTGATGAGGGAGTATAGCAGCGACGAGGAGCAAGGGGTGCCGAGGACGACGCAGAACCCGATGAAGAGAAGAAGAGAATGGCGCAAGCGAGCGAGGGGTCGAGGGTAGGGACCTGAAAACTGGGAGGCGAAGTGTCGTCGTCCGAATAACGGCCAGCGGCATCGACCGATCTTCTCCTCAACTCGTACACCTCTTGCCCCCTGCTTTCATGCCCCAACCGTCAACTTGTTTCCCTGCTATGCTATTCTATTCCGCGAATATTGAGTTCAATTTGCCTGTTACTTGCCGACCAACCCACCAATGACACTCTCTAATGCGATTGTCTTTGCCTTTTGTACCCTTGATGCATTCATCCACTTGCACGTACTCATACCCTATCTCCCTATATATAGATCTTTCTCTTTTTCTCTGATGTTATATTATTTGCTAACTTAATCTCGAGTGTCTGTCTCGTTGATGTAAAAAAATAAAAACTAACTAGTCAATATTATGAATGGCATTGTTGCAAAATTTTATATAATATCGAGCATTGAGTATCGATCCTAGTGTCATTTATGCATAAAAATTTATTGAAGATATCAAAACTATTAGACTACTGTCTCTCAGATTCTTTTGTCGGGGACTTTAATTGATCTGTCAAAAATAATTATTATTTTTCAGATATGAGCTGATTATATAAAGGGAACTAAAAAATTATCAATGGAGACTGGCTATGAGGATGAGGACGACACACACTACTGCATTAAGTGTCACGTGACAATCACCGGACTGGACAATTATGTCCAGCATCGACAAACTGGTTGCCGACAATCTGAAAGAAAAACGATGACCCCCGAGCCACCCCCGGCGGCGGTCTGCTATCCGGAAATACTAAATGCTGACGCGTTTTTTAGCTCTCTGGAACTACAAAGCAGCGCTAAAACAAAGTCAAGTGGGAGCAGAGCCTTAGAGCCGGAAAAGAAATCAGAGAGATTAGGCGGAAAGCGTAAAAGGACAAAACGTTACCATGAAATTGACGAGCCGAGTGTTAAAGAGAAACTGATTGCTCTGTCACCAGTTGTTACGGATTTAGATGATCCCACTGATCACATCGGCATTCCTTCGCTCGTTGGATTTCCCGATTTGGTACCTTTTACCGACAAATCGACCACTTCAAAGCTGACACCAACGCTGACCAAGCCCGCCGATGAGACAGATAAAAATAAACGCAACGATGATCGTTGGTTAGATGACGACCTCGATGAAGATTCTGATACAAACAAAGATTCCGTTGATCAAAGTATCGACAGTGACTCAGACTATAATCGTCAGCAGCGACATTCCGATGACGATTCAGATGAAAGTCCAGCCGAGGATGTTGCCCAAGAGGATTCTTATTCGGAAACAGACGACCCAGACGACAGAGAATACCCACCGCAGCCTCACACCGGGGGAAAATGGAAGCCCGAGCAATTGCTCGAGCATATTGCGCCGGAAAATGAGGATGAAGTTGATCAAGATGACCCGGACCATCGGGACAGTCCAGTGCCACAGCCACACACCGGAGGAAAATGGAAACCCAGTGAGGTAAGAGTTTCAAATATTTTTTAAGGATAATTGTGGGTTGACGATTAGCAAGGATTGAGATTGGAGATGAACAGTTGGTCCTTGTTCGGTTTTAATCTTAAGGTCTGTGGTGGAGCACACGCTCGTGCTTGTCTCAGTAATTAAAGGATCGCGTGACGCTCGGCCGTTAGGCTAACTCGACTAATTGTCGTCCTTGGATACGTCGTGGACGCCGGGTGTCTCATTGATTCTCTTGTAGCTATATATCTGTACTTATATCTATATCTATACATGTGATGGTATATCGTTAGCAGAAAACGGAGGAGGAGGAACCAGCAGAGATGGACGAAAAGGAAGAGGAAGACAAGGAGAGCGTGATGACAAGGAACAGCAGACAACCACCGCCTGGTCACACTCGCGGGAAATGGATCCCGGGGGCTTCGGTTACGCCGTCGGAACTACGATCGGGTTATTGGTGCAGTCCTTGTGGTCGGAAACTCGCCTCTAAATTGGTTTACAGCAGACACTTGCGCTCGGACTTGCACGCTCGACGTAGCATTCAAGAAATTGAAGGCGACGTTAAATTGCCACGATCTGTTGGACCACTCTTACGCAGCAAATCTCGCACCAAACGTCAGAAAGTTATCGCACAAGTACTTTTTCCAATACTTTTAAATCAATAATAATATTTGTTTTTTTTTTTTTTTTTTTTTTTTTTTTAATTTCATTTTTCTTATTCTTTGTCTCGTAATTTAAATAAATTTACAGAAACGCAGCACAGAGAACAAGAAAGCGGTTGATGATAATAAGTCTGGTAAAAAAACTCGGAATAGAGAAAAAGAAATTCTGCGGTGCGAAATGTGTCACGCCCGTGTGCGTCGACTTCAACTGGGTAAACACCTGCTCTCCCACTACCACTGTCGTGTCGCAGGATTATACCCCTGCAGTCCTAAGGCGCAACGGTTTATCCTGGAGAACATGGGGAACGTGGTTCGCCAATGCCCATTTCGGTGTACGAGCTGTCGGTTTTATTGCAACACCCAGGAAACTTTCTTGCGTCACTGGCGCTCTACCCATGCAAATATGCCAAATGATGTGAGTATTTATTGTTCTCTCTCTCTCTCTACAACTATATATAGTAATAAACCATTAAATAAATTTTATGTTATATCTATATTTATTTATTTACATGAGTTAGGATGAAAAAAACTACACGTGTGTTTGCTGCAATTTCTGGTGCAATGGTGGAGCAGATATGGAACAACATCTGTTGAGTATAGAACACCGTGAGACAGTTTCTATGATCAATGGCTCAGTCCCGATTGTTATACGCCGGCAACTTATTTTATCGTGTGAAACTTGCAATCGTCGATTTCGCTACAACATCCAGCTCCAGCAGCACGCTAAAGAAACTGGACATCCTGAGAGCTCGACGGCAAAAGATGACTATCAACAGCGTGTACGTTGCGCCCTGTGTCCCCAAGTTCTGAGATCCCAGGTAGCTTTGCAACGTCATCAACTGGCTTCCCATAAGTCCTCAGACTTACCCAAGGCGGAAATACCCTCGATTGCGCCGTACTTCTGTTCCTTTTGCTCGATCAACTTCAAGGCTGCTCGAGACGCTATTTTACACCGTCGAACACCAAGTCACAAACAGACTGTCAAGGAGCACAAGTTTATGTCAGAAGGAGTTTTGCCATCCAAGGACTGCGGTCAATGCGGAGACAAATTCAATAACTTGACTGACTATAAGCGACATTTACTTCAAATCCATCCCGACTCTTGTCACAAGTACTGTCTTCAATTATTTCAAAAAAATTTATATTTTAATTGTCCGTGTCAATAAATAAATATTTTTAATTTAATGTTAATAAATATTAAGAATAAATTAAACTTTTGATTGAGGCCTGCGTCATCGGAAGTTGAGGGCGGGAACGGTAATGAATTTTCAATTCATCAGAACATTGTTGCGTAATTTAAGACCCTAATTACATAATTTATTCTTAATCAGCTCTTTAAAAATAATTTCAAAGTGGGGGTGGTAAGAGAGGGAAGTAAAAAATAGAATAAATTTATTGACACTGACATTTTATTGGAAATTTTCAATGATACTGAAATTAGCGTCTAATAATTTTCGGATTTTTTCAAAAGTTTTTAGTTTTTTTTTTTTTTTTTTTAATTAAATTAAAAAAAAATCGAAAATTTTTAATTGTCTGCTAACTTCAGGATCATAATTTTTATTAATTAATTAATAATAAAATTTGTTTCAGATGTTTGAGGTGCGGAGAGATTTTCGCTTTAGCCCAGGATATAACAAAGCACACGAAAGAAGGAGCGTGCGGAAAAATAACAGAAATATTAGATAATGAATCACGGTGTGTAGATGAAGGACGTAAATGTTTGCAGTGTCCTTTCAGAACAAACTCCGAGGCAGAGTTAATATTTCATCAGGCTCTTCATGCAGGCACCGTCCAAGTTTACTCTGAAAAACCCGGGTCTAGTAAATCTCCCCAGACATACCGCTGTCCAGTCTGCCAAAAAATATTTCCAAAATTCTCTCTGCGCTATCACATTTTCCGACACACCAGAGAGAAACCCTATCGGTGCTCCAAGTGCACGGAGTCTTTTTCCCGAAAATCGGCTCTCACTTTCCACATAACCGAGTCCCATTCGCTCTCAGAGTCCAACGTAACCAACGAGACAACCCAACGTCAAAGGAATTTCATCTGCTTGCATTGCAACACCGGGTTCTATACCAAGTTAGTACAACTATTTATTTATTTATGGCGAATAAAAAAAATATACATGTACATGTATATATAGTTTAATGTGTTACCATAAAAAATATTGTTTTCATCACGATCGTTAGGATTTTCCCAAGCATATCTTACAGTTAATACCCGAGGCTAGTATTATAAAAGGTATATTAACTGGTGGTGTTGAAGAGAAGCATTTATAAATAAATAAACGAGCGTTTAGGGAAAAAGTAAAGAACAATAAATGTTGTATAGTGCTGGCGGACTAACCGTGAAACTCGTTGTAGTAGTAAAAGTATCTTCACTGCATAACTATAAAATAAAAGACCGCATAGTGTAAGAGTAGCTGGATATGAGGACAGAGAATAACTTGAATAAGGCTGAGGAGTCAACGTGATGCGGTCGAGCAACAGAATTGCAAATAGTAAATAGAGGAGGCCAAGGGGGAGGAAAAGTGGAAAGGAATAAAAGTAACAAATGTTATGCTATGGCGTGCTATGTACATATATATAACACGCAAAGCAGCCGTAGAACGAGAGAGAGAGAATAAGAATAAGTATTTCGTGTGTGTGTGTGTGTTTGTGTGTGCCGGGCTGGCTCATGGCGGCTTGTAAACCTCCAAGTCATATTCTAGTATTTAAGAGGCAAGCATTACGACTGCTTTCATGTAAGTACGTCTAGTCTATACTCTCTCATATATACACGACACGGTAATGTGCACTAGGTCTAGTGTTTAACGTCTCCGAGTTGCTGCTGACATAAGTATTAAAGCATCGGCATGGCGTATAGTACTGTGTTGCAACGCTGCTATAAACCAAATGTTAACACCTCTTGCCTCGCTGGCTTCAGATCCCTTCCTGCTCCAACTCTCCCGCTATTGTTTACCTCTTGCTCAGACCTAAAGCACGTCCTGCTTTATATTTGCGGCTGTGTGTTTCTACTCCACAATTAAACTGACCACTATAACCGTATTACCCTCCGATAGCGATGATGCCAAGTTATTTTCCTACATAAGGTATTATAATAAGCGGAATTTTAGAGTCGAGTATTTACTCGTTCGTTTAGTTTGAGTTTATTTTAAAAATTTTTCCTCGAAGAGTGTTTACCTGGACGAGCTGGCAGGCTCATTCGTTAGCTCCTGGAGACAAGGCAAAGCGAGTGGAGCAACTTTAAATAAAACGACGACCAGCAAGAATGGAAAAATAAGAATAAGAGCAACTGCATATACACTTGCATATGTATGCACATATATGCTCGCGGGGGCGCGCAGAGAGTACCTTAGTAGAGAGTGTGTAGCTCGTATAAGAGAGAAAGAAGGTAATTACGCGATGGTCAGCTCCCGCGCACCCGATCGCGTCCCCCAATTCTGAGAATACGAGGCCAGAGTCGGGATGTATGCGCATATTCAAGATAGTATGTTACATACGCGCGAGCTACTGGGTCCTCGGCCTCCCCCTGCACCTCTAGAGTCTACAGTCACCTCTGTGCTTCTCCTCCTCCTCCTCCTCCTCTATATCCACCTCCACCTCCTTCGGTGTTTCTTCCTCTTGCTCTCCACATCCCATACATGCGTTCCCTCAGGTATTTTACATATATGGACCGCGTCGTGGTGCTCACGTATCTTTTATCTTTCGTCGCAGTAATGGCGCTCCGCACGTCCGCCTCCTGCTCACTGCTCCCGCTACATGCCGAGAGTAAATACACTCAGATACTGGCATACTCTCGATAAGATAGGCGTTACCACCAAATATCATTCAAAGTATTTATGCCGTTGACTGACACATACCAATACTTTTTTTTAAATAACTATCCAGCATACTTTAGTCTTTTTATTTTTTTCTTGCCCAGCCATCAGCAGAAATAGCTGCCCTTAAATTTTCGATCAAATATATAGACCGTCAGATCTCCATAGTCGGAGAAAACAATACGAGGGTGTACTGAGTCCGTGCTGGGTTGAGTTTCGCATAACCCTACATATATATATATATATATATATATATATATAAATAAATATCTATCTCAGGCTCATAGCAGTGGTATTTGAACGAGGAGCATGGGCATGCCACCCTTATCCCAGTAGTCAATTGTCGTTGTATATATATATAAAAATATATTAATGTCTGCATATATGTAGATGTATATGGATATGTGTGGTATGGCACGCGGTAAGCACGTAGACGTAGACAGTTTAGTGGTGGGCGCCCCGCGAGTCCAGTTGTCGCGTGAAATATTGCTATTCATAAAATAAAACAGAGCTGCGGTCGAGAACGCGCAGAGATATAGCAGTTGCTGGGCATTCGAAAGTCCATTCTCTTGCTTTCTCTCGAATTTCAGTCTCTGCTCGTCTCGTTTCCACCCCATGGCGTTGTCCAAAAACCAACCACGGTGGCGACAACGACGGAGAAGCTCCTTTCTGTCCTCTCGATTCGAGCAGGCTTCTGAAACGCAGCCAAACCGCGACTGTCTGCACTCGTAGGTGGTTTACTGAATTTTTACGTTCGTTACATTCTTTTTTAAATTTATACGGATGCCTGAGATGACACAGAGACACGGGGCATTAAATAAAGGGAGAAAAAGAGGAAAAGATAAGAGCTATGGCATGACCGAGATGTCTATAAACAAAACAAACTCCGGGTTGATACCAGAGAATAGACGAAAATATATACCGGTGACATGTTTATCGCAAATGATCCTAGGGCAATAGACCGGGTGGACCACCAGGGCCAGCCAAGTTGTTAGAGAAAGCCCCAATTTATGCGAAGGTTATCATGGGAGCCCTCTCAAGCAATTGAGCCCACGTTATAATATTGTTGTTTATTTGAAACCTCAACTACAAGCCGTTAACTACCCTCTAGACTCGCTTGAGTCTCTCCCCCTCCTCCTACTCTAATCTTCTTGATGTGCCACTCTTAATATATATATATATATATAGACACATACAATATGTATATATGTCTTTGTCGTTGTACACATACATGGATCTATTCTATCTCCATCTCTATCTATCTATATCTACCTATATATATATATATATATAGTGTACAAGAGAATGGGGAACCAGCAAGCGACTCTGATTGGCCTGGGTTAATTCGCACTCCCGCAGACTTGGTCACGTATCGTGTTGATGATATGGCCGAGGTTGCACGCGACCTGGTCGAATAGTGTGTCACGTGAGTCGATATATATAATTATCGTGTCAGTCTCGGAGAATAGAGTTGAAGTTGTCGTGCTGATGAATCATCGGCGGCGGTAAGACATGTTGGATCGGCACCAGGATTACCGAGGATGCGAATGGATTTAATAAATAATTTATTTTAATTTAGATAATGACGAAACAAATGTGAGTATGGATAACACGCTGTGACGAAGGTGATAAAGTTTGTCTTTTGCGATATATAGGCATATTTAATATTTAGCACAACATAACTGAGCATGGATATGATCAGTGTGTATTATCAAGAGGCATATATAACAAATGTATGGGATATAGGGATTAGTCAGTGTGGAGACTGGTTGGTAAGAGAAAAATAAAGATTAAATAAATGAGAGGGAAGGATGATGCTGTGGAGGAGAGAATAACAACACACAGGTGCAGGGAGTATTTATCGAGACGGACAGACAGACCGAGAGAAGACTGTTCAGAGAGTTGTTGCTGGACGAAGGTGGGATTGAGTTATGACAGCGTTTGCTCCAGGGGGCCGGCTGAGCCCGACCGAGAGCTGCCCAGCAAACGGATATTTCTTATTCTCGTTCTTCTTTATTCAGCTGTCTGTTAATCTACTCTCGGTCTCCCTCTACTCTGGACTCTCTTGTTGGTTGGCATCCACATCCAGGGTTGCACCGCGTTCTTGCAGAGAAGAAAACGTCGGCCATGCATCACCTTCGGTTCAGTCTGGTCCTGCCTCTTTCGTTCCAGCATCGCCGCCTCCTTCGCCTCCTTCGCCATCATCCTCGATCCTCACCGATGCCCGAGAGCATCAAAGCACACCAGCACATCGCGGTGATGCTCGATCATCCGAGCGATCCCACCTTTGAGAAAGACTCAAGTCCTCAAAGACTCATCCACCCACTCGGGCCATATCGTCAGAGCCTCGATTATAATATGTCAGTCGAGGAATTAACACTCTCATTACTTTAGAATATAAATAATCAGGACGAGAAGAGCCAACACACAGCATTGCCGATATATCCAACGTGACACTCCTTAGTGGCCTTGACCTTCGCCTCGGGCTCGGGGCACACTAACCACCAGTTCATCGAACGATTCTCCTTGCTGTCGATAAAAAATAACCGCTCTCTGGCTTGTCCACCACCAGCAGATTGATACGAACTTTCTCAAATCTCATATTCTACCTACGACATTCCAATAAATCCTCGAGATTCAATGACACGACGAATCTCTGATGGGAGAGTAGACGCTAGCAGCTATTAAAAGCCAATCAAAGGAGTAACGGCCAAGAACCGTGGAATCAACTCACTCAGAGATGAATCGGAAAAAAAAAAAAAAAACAAATAAATAAATTATTATAAAAATAAATACGGGAAATGAACAAGATAAAGAAGACCAAGACTAAGACTAAGAAGATGAAGAAGAAGAAGAAGAAGGAGGAGAGGAATTGCGTCGCTGTAGAGCGGACTATATCGGAGAACGAACCAACCGACAACCCAAGGACCAACCGACCGGCCATAAATACCTCACCGCGTTCAGCCAATTAAAACAAATCATTTTAATGCGCAACCTTTTTAATTAATGCCCGCGTTCGCTCGCTCCCATCCTTCCCTTCAGCCTACTCGTACACTACATGCCCATTTCACTCTCTCGTCTCTCGCCTCTATCGCCCGCGTACTTGGATATATATATGTATATATATAAAAATATATAAATGTATTTCTCATAGCATCCTGCCCCGAAAGATCAAAAAGGCCTTTAATGTATTACATGCCCACCCTCTGAAATTCACCAACTGTTGATGATAATCCTCCCGATATTATCCTGGGCTACTTGATTTTAATTGCACCGATAGTCCGATCCCCAATGAATGACTCCAAGTTGCTCAATCATTCACCAGCACTCTCAGGCACTCACTCGACATTTATAAATATTATTTTTATATCACAGTATACTTGATAATTCTATATCGTGTCGGCTCGGATGTTGAAATATAGAATCTACTAAATTTATGACCGAAAAAAACCAAATAAATTTAATCATTTTTTTTTTTTTTATTTTTTATACAAAGAAAAGTCATCAAGAATCACGAGTTATTTAGTAAAAGAACGGTCGCTATTGATTTATAGATTTATTTCTGGTTCTTGGAGAGAGAGACGTGATTTTATCGCTGAGATTAAATTTTTTAAATTAAGCTGCCATTAGACTGTATATACATGACACCGATGATGAAGTTTAATTTATTTCAAGTGACCGCATCATCCAATATCATAAAAAATTTTTAAATTCAAACTTTATTCATTAATTAAAATTTAAATCCTCAATATTATTTTTAATGTCCATAATGCCCGTGATATCTTCCTTTTACAGAAATAATTTAAGACAACACATGCTTCGGCACGTCGGCAAAGAGTACAACTGCGAGTTTCCTGACTGTCCGACCGTCCTCAGAACGGAGACCGAGCTTAGAGCTCACCGAGCTCTGGTCCACAGTCCTAAATCCACCGAGCGCAAGTTCCACTGCAACGAATGCTCGTACTCGGCCAGGACCAAGGCCCAGCTTCGCCGGTAAAAAATTTTTAACTAAATAATTAATTAAATAAATAATTAACAATAAAAAAAATTTTTTTCCAGCCATCACACCCGACACAGAGACCCAGAACCTCAGCTGTCATGTTCACACAAAGGTTGCAGATTCGTAACGCGACTGAAGTCGCATCTGAAGCGTCACCTGCGGCTGCATACAGGAGCCAAACCCTACAAGTGCCCGCACTGTCCATACGCGAGCAATAATATCGTACGTAATTAGATGTAAAATAATTAAATAAACTCGGGTTTGCTTTCCAGTCCTTCGTATAATATTTTTACAAAACCTCCAATTGGGTTATTTTTAATTCTTCTCGCCATTGGATCCCGTCGACGTGATTTTACGCTGGCTCCTTGCACACCTCGTCCTTGCTCCCTCGAGCGCCGCTGGCCGCTGGCTGCTGGCCGCCATCAGACAACTTGGTGGCGTAAATTAAGCAAGGTACACCTTAATGTTTGGACCAAGCCGCCGCCACGATAAGATAACGAGTTAATTGTGCTCACTGAATGCCCACACACGCATGTCCTCTTCAGAGTCATAGCGCGCCCGGTATGCTAATGTCCTTTTGAACCAGCTTATACTTGTATTTATATACAGATATATATTTATATTTATTTATAAAAAAATATACAGCAGGGAAACGTGTCCTGTCTCTCTCAGATATACAAGAGAGGTTCTCGTGTATATTTTTGATAGCGACATAAACTCATTCCAGTGACTCTCACCGAGTGGTCAACTGATGGCCTACTCTGTAAATCATCCTCTGAGTATTAAATCCGACAAGCTAACGATAAATTATTATTTATATTAAATAAATAACAATATTTACAAATAATTTTATTATTCTTGTATTGTAAGATGGAATTGTTGTTTATTCAGTATTTAGTTTAATCAGGACGAAACGTGATGGTGAGTGCGGGGGCGATTTAACGAGACAAGCTTCCAACTCCCAACTCCCCGTACCGCGCACTAGGTACCCACCACCAGCACCAGCACCAGTACCTCCAACACAACAACTCGGTTGCTGCGTCGACGAGTTTACACGCGCCACCTTTCTTGTTTCCTTCCTTCCTTCCTTCTTCCTTCCTACGGCGTTGTTATGATTTACCACGGATGGTTACACGCTTTTTGTCCTATCTACACGCATCTGAGCCACGGCCCTCTTTCTCTCCCCAGATAAAATACACTCGCTCGTGTCTCAATAAGTCAGATATGCTTTTATACTTTACTTTTTTACCCGCACCCTCAGTGTGTGCGCTCTAATTAAGAAAAAATTTTAATTACTGCTGATAAAAATAATTTCTTTTTGTATTTAAATTTCTCACAATTGACTAAAAGTTTCTTTGTATTTTTTTTTTCGCAGGAAAATTTGAGGAAACACGTCCTGTCAACTCGACTGCATCCCGGGAAAAAAATTTACGAGTGTGAAAAATGCAAAATCAAGGGATGTAATATTTATGCGACAAATTTTTCAAAGGAACTACGGGCTCATTTAGTCACCGAACACTCTGAAGAATTTCCTACACCCGGAGAAGCCAACAGTTACGTTGCTGGAATGTTTGCCAGTGATGGACATCCGAAACAACCTGAATAACTCAAAAAATACCATCGTTATAAATCCTCTGGCTTTTTAAATTCCACAATATTAAATTATATATTTATATATTGATGATTATCTTCCTCTCTCTCTCAGTCCTCGTCATTTAAAACGTTTATATTTATATTTGTATTTATTTATTTATGTATTAATGAAATACTCTTCAGATTTATGATGACAGTTATTTTATTATATATAATTTGAATGTTGTATTGATGATGTGGGCTCTGATATATTGAAAATGAAAATGGCATTAATGTCACACGATTTACGTTCAGCTGTAATGTTGTATAAACTGTAAACAAGATACCCAAGAGTTTATGACAGTAGTCACGAGCTGAGGTCGCTGAGTGGTCGGCAAAGGTCGGATGGATCCATAACGATGTCGGCATATAGGCCGTTCAGTATATTCACATCCACATCCATATCCATATCCATATTCACCAGACCCAGAACCGGCAGACCTACCAGACCTACCTGACTTTCAGATGTAGGTGTCGTAAGCATCGCCGTGCCTGGCAGTTGTCTTGAGTCTTGACTTGAGCCGTATCGGTACCCAAAGCGGCATAAAAAAAATTATAAGGACAAACCGATGATCGGGGACTACAGAGTGTGTCGAATGTCGAGTGTGAAGGATAATTTATCGACTAATTAACGAGGATGTCCTTCATTACGAGAGTTGAGTAGTCTTGTAGTAGTAGTTGTGACCCGTCTCTCTGTTTCTCTTTTCTTTGTCTCTCCCTCTACTCAGCGCCGCGATCTCTACTCTCTGTTAATTTTGCCGAGGTCTGGGTGATGTTATTTAGCGCCCGAATATTTACGAGCATGCGGTCTTGGATGGACATTACTCTCTCTGTCTCTCTTTGTCTCGTTTCTCGGGTGTACTGTCGCCGTAGTGACCGCAGCCAAGCCGACATGTACGTCCAACTCCTTGGATCTTACACATGATTCGACAAAGACTCGTCATGGAATTTACGCCGACACATTAATTTAATTAATTTATTATTATTTCTCATCTCAAAATTAATTATTAATCAAACGGATATTAATTTGTTTGAGCTCAAGAGACTCGCGCAAAGTAACATGTTGTCTAATAAAGATATAATGAGGTCGTCGTCACCCCACTTGATTACTTAAAGCTTTTGGCGTATAGTTAGTCCTCATCCACGACGTCTTCTATTTCTGCTTCTCCTCTACTCTATCTCGCGGTATTCGTCGACGGGTAAATTCAACGGATTTCATTTCGCCAATTACACCTGGAAATTTGTCCCCGAAGACTGAGGCCCTAGACACGACCAAGCTACGCGGTCTCCTTCGCTGCGGTATCGTAAATACTAACCACCAAGACAGAGGGTGAGAATTAACCGCGAGGGTTGATATGTCGCGGTTAGTTTGTATGCATTAATGTCTCGTGTCAACCCAAAAATACAACTATCACTAATTTTACCAGTCTAATTATTTCTCAAAAAAAAACGCACATAAAATAAAATGAAATATATAATTAAATAATAAGAAGTGGAATAAGTAAGAGTTAAATAAAGAGCGTAAATTGTTGTGAGAAATAGAAGAACGCGGGTACGTCGGGGCTGTGGGGATTGATGGGCACCACCTTTAATGCCGTTTGTATGTACCGGCGCGCGTAAGCGCCTCGCCTTACAGTAATTAGCTCAACAAACGCGCCACCCTGTCTCATCAATTGCTACCCTACGCTCACAGCCTCCTTGTTACTCTTCCAGGCTCACTAGTCCGTTCCCGTTGCTGCTATAGGTGTGTACAAGACTCTCCAACGAGTGTGTATCTTGAATTAAACATTCGATGCCTCCTGTCTTGTCGGCGTGCACTTGGCCGGAATGCAAATATATAAATACACTTAACTGCACCTCCGCCTCCCACTTCGTCCCGCTCCACCTCCTCTCCTCCCGCGCATCCTTATTTGCTCGCCGCCCCTCTATTCGGCCGGCCGGACGATATACACGCAACCCGTGTACTCGGTACACTGTTTCTTAAACTCGGCGTTAGTTATCCGAGCTCTTTCCTTCACTTCGAATTAAGGGACACTAATACCACTATATACTTAATATATACGTATATATATATACGCAAACTATACTATTTATATTAAAGGTGTCGTTTTTCGAGGGACTCGATTACCCGTTTCTCTCCTCGAGTCGTCTTGCTGCTGGCATTATTATCATCGATTATCATTTACTATCGTTTTACTCCTTTCTTCAGCTTTTATCTTGCATATATATTTATATATATGAATATTCCTTTTTCCATCAGACTCACTGAGCCCAACACTTGGAATTCTGTAATTAATATCTATTTTTATTCACGACAAAAACGTCTCGCGATTATTGCAGTAGCTTTTAAACACACATACAAATATATATGTACATATATATATATATAGAGGTAGAAATATATGAATATGTATTTAAGAATTTACATGCATGCATAAATGCCCTCACGATTGTCTTTCACGCTATACGACAATTTTAACGCGAAGAATATTGCATCCTGGATTGTATTTACGATTGAAACAAATCAAATTTTATCAAACATTCCGAGTGGACGATAAAGAACGCAGATGGACGCTGAGGTATTCAACATTTATACATATATGTATAATACTACTCCATTCACGTCACCTAATAAACTTGTACGCGATGAGGACAATAAAATAAAGTAAAAAAAAAAACGAAAAAAAAATATTTTGTTGACAATGTAAAGGCGTAAAAAAAACTACTTCTCGTGTGGATTGATTGATGATACAAAAACGATGTTAAGTCGTGAAAGAGCGTCTCTCTTACCTTGGCAAACGAGTGTGGAATCTCCAAAACGCCAGGCCTCCCGCATCCCCTTATAAATCCATCGTTTACATTTAGTTGGTCATTTTTTTACTCGCTGCTATCCTTCGCCGAGGCTCTACTCGCTTTCAAACCGAGTGATTTAGGAGATATCGTTGCGTGTGTATCACGTCCTTTCGTCCCGGACCGTTTGTATATACTCTCTCCTTTTGATTCTTTGACTCAGATGCTGACGGCGCCGATCGCGGTACGCGTTACCTGAATTCGAGTTTCCACAATTACAATAATTTACATGCGTCAAGTACATCCGGTAGCTATAAAAATGATAATTACACCGAAAAATTTAATTTCCGGGCTTAGGTTTGGCAGTCAAAAATATAAGACCCAAGTATTATATGTTCTTAAGTATATTCTGGAGAACTCGCGATCAGAAACGCTGGAGAATTTATAAAAGAGGTAGGTTTTGCAGGAGGAAGAAGACGAGGTGGAGCCAAAGAATAAGATGCCGAAGATACTCGAGGCAGGACGCGATCGGGAGTCTTGTGCTCGCTGATTGAAGCTACGCGGGCACGATAATGTATGCGTCGTGAATTCAGGGGACGATTCCAAGTGCGATACCGCGAGCAGAGGAGGCAGTTCGACCTCTCCCTCAGCCTCCGCCTCTTGCTCTTGTCTCTTGTGCTCGTGCAACATTTATACGTAAACTCGCTCGCCTCAGATACGATCTCTTAGCCCCTGCGTGCGTTCGCCTCTTGCCTCTTTCCTTGTACAAATATATGTATACGTATGTATCCACATGAACCTGGATGCTCAACTCATCGGACTTAGGTCGACTCTGCTACCGCGAGTCTTAAAATATTCCTCTCTCTTCGTCAATCTGCTACCACGTGTATGTTCCTCGCCCTCACCGGCTCTGGGATCTTCCTCACCACCGTAGTTAAACTTTTTAAGAAGCTCACCTCCACGACGACAACGACTACCACTTGGACTACGACTACGACTACGACACTCGACCACGACGTAACTCCGATCCCCGATCCACAGTCAGCTAGGCAAAAACCCAGTGTTCTCCACGATTTAACAAGACCGGGTATAATCAGGCTACTCATTATAATGTGCCGTGGGTAATGGGCTATTATGTCGACGATGTATAAACTTTCGATATCATCGTCGAACCTCAGGAATACTTTACCGGGTGCCTTTGTCGTTTACCAGCCAACCTCATACCTTACACATTATTTTAACTCTCCCTATAATATATAGCATATTCTCTAGTACTCGATAATAAATTTACCATCTTACTCACTTAACTTTAGCCATAAGGCTATTTAATTGAGAGAAACAAAAACAAATACTGTGGGAATTCAGTATGATGGACTATGATGGGAATGAAGCGATGTATAGAATAACATCAGCATCTCGGGATATTAGATAAATGTAAAATGTCGCGATAATTTAGGTTGTAAATGGGAAAATGCGGAGATATAGAGTGAGCATCGGCGGCTGGTCCTGTGGCCCGAAGGGAGGTCATTCAAGAGGCCACGGTCGTGGGTTCAATCTAATTAAACGTGTTTCGATTCCACTCGTGCTGTGGATACTATCGGATTACGGAGAGAAACGCGGGCTCTTTCCGCCGATGGCAACTACCATCCTGGGGATACAGATCTGCATCGAACGAACCCTGTGTTGTATACACTGAGACTGGTATTACTCTGTGGTCAATTGTTGCGACCAATTTGCAAAGAGCCATACAGTAGAGTAGGCTCTTTCATATCCAATGTGTTGTTGTCGTTGTTGTAAGTTAAATAACTTGTGCAGATAACACTCGAGGCAAATAAGATCAATGAATAACATACAAATGTTTCATTTTTACATTCTCATAGAGCTTTTTGCCCAGAGATCACCAGTGACGATGGGTGTTACTTGATACCAGGGCAAAAGGCACGCGCTACATCTTCAGAGCTTACTGCTTACTGCTGGGCACTATATTTCAAGTATTCTCCGCCGAGAGAAGTTTTAGTTCTCTTTGGTGTGTGCATTATATGCAGAACAGGGTGGACCATAGTGCGCCGGTGGATCGCGATACGGAGCTGGAAGAAAGATCGCGATGTGAGTAGCAGTAGCAGCAGCAGCAGCGAAGAGAATAAGGGGAGGTAGGTCGGCTATATAACCACTGGGCAGTAGTCTTCTATACTGGTTGCCGGAGGATTTATATTACGATGGCTCTCGAGCTCGCACACACCGGTACACCTGACTTATGCAAAGCAAACCCACGTCCCCGTGCCCAAATAAATGTCACTAGGAAACAAAAACGTTCTCTTGTCTGGCTCCGTCCTGGTTTGTGCCACCATTGCCAGCCACCCTCATATGCCCCACACTCGTTCTTCTTCCCTTATATATATATTACTACTACTACAACTACTGGTGGGTCTCTTCACCGGCACCTTCACGACCCCGGCCCTTCCTTTCGTCCTGCTGCCCGGATGAAAAAGCCAACCATATTTCAATGACGTCATTGGTACAAAAGGCATGGGCGTAGACGAGTACGCGGCGAGGTGAGCAGGATAGGACTCTGACTCGCGGCCAGCGGAGGTGAAGGAGGAAGAAGAAGAGTGTAGAAGGAGAGAATGAGCGCTCGACTGGCCGGATTTATTCGTGTGGTGACAAAGCACCTGCTGTCTCACCGTTGCTTCGGTCGCTGCTTAGCAGCACACTCATTCCTTCTCTTCTTTGCTTATATACCTATGCCTTATTCGTTCTTTCCCTGCCTGCCTGCCTGCATGTATGCATGGATATAATAGTGTATTATATAGTTGCGTGCACGATATGCAGCAACCACGACCAACTACTCCTCCCGCGAGGTTACATACTTCGATATGGAACCCCGGTCTCCATTGTTCGTGCGCTCCTGTTCATCGCGCACCTTCTTCTTGCTCCTCTTGTCATTCGTCTTATCCTCTTTTTTCTTTCCCCCTTTATTTTTTCCTCAATGTATTTTTATTTATTTATTCATTTGTTTTTTTCGTTCAGAAGCAACCGGATTTCACCAGAGTATTGTCACCACCGGCAGTGGAAAATCTGACAGACAAATATGAAAAGTATACTCTGTTAGAGACTGCTTTACAGCTTGTCGACAACTCGAGATACCCATGGAATTCATAATGGAGCACAAGCACTACAGCTTTATACTTTGAACGTTTGATTCTGTGCGCGGGTGTTTGTTCAAGACTCGCGATCGCAACTCGTGCTGCCATCTATCTCCACGGGTATCAACTTTTCACAAATGTACGGTGTGATATACCGGGTTTTCTATCATCCAGTGGAAAATTTTCTCCATACATCACTTCAGATAAGAGAGTGATGCCGTCCGTTGGTTCCTCGGAATAAAAAAAATTTTCAATGTGTAAAAAATATTTGACAATGATTTAGATGAATTTAAAAATGTTATTTTTATAAAATATATATTTTCCACAGAACATACGAGTATAGCAAAAATAAAACTAAAAAATTTGGCTGATATGGTAACTAATAGCAACAGAGAGTATGAAGCATATCGCGACAGCAGCGAACAGCGAAGGCGTGTGTACTTGAATCGTCGCGGCGTGGTGAGCCTCAACTCAGCCGATGCAGCCCCTGATGAAGATAACGCCAAGCATCTTTGAATTACGACTCGGACCCGGCAATAATAAATTCCGGCAAACATTCATTTTCGTACACGCAACTTTATGTCCTCCTTAACCGGACTAAGCACTCTCTCGCGATGTCATTTAGTATCCCAGTGATGGGCCTAATAGCCACATAGCCAGTTTAATATTTTTACTTTTTATTTTTTTATATCAACAACCACACAGATACTCGACGACACCGTATACAATATTCACTTGTCTCGACTCTCCAGAGATATTCGCGGATGCTTATTATATACTTCTTACATTATTGCTATGCCATTTTATTTTTAGTCAATCTATGCATTACCATCATTCCTTTAAATTCAAGACTCAAGAGATTCACATTTCTATATGCATATATATGTATATATATATTATATATTATATATTACAGGTGAATATACGAGTAATTGGACAATCTGACACGTGAGAATCGAGCTGCGGTGATTCAGAAGAGGCAAGGTTTGTCTCGAGCTAAATCATATCGCATTGAGTGTATACGAGTCCATGTATTTGTGTAGTCAATCCTGTCCATACAACATATATACATATATGTATATATATTTATTATTATTTATATATCTATATATTTGCGAAGCCGCTCCATCTCCACTCGTCCGAGTCTCATATAATTGCTGGCATCCATAACGCTGATGTATTTATGGCATTAACTCGCCTCTTTCTCGTACGACGTGCCGCCCCCGACCCAGCCCGGGCCATCATGCAACCACAAGTAGAAATAATTGGTTGAAAACAGCGCGCTCTCGGGCGGTAATATATCCAGCTTACTCCCCGCTGTCGCATCGCTTAGATCACTTGCTGGCCAGCCTGCACCCAAAACTTGCCACAGACAACAGTCACACAACACAACTCAACAAACTTGAGATACAGACATATAATAATAATAATAAAAACCGAGAGATATTGAGAGTGAATACATACCCATCATTCACACACACCAAAGACCAGATATCAGAAGAAACGACTTTGAGAAACCTACCTTTTGCCTTTGCCACGTCCACATCTACATCCACTTCCTCCTCTCACACGTCTCTCTCCTTATTCATCTGCAATCGCAGTACAACTCAGATCCCCGCCTCCACCACCACCGCCACGGCCACAGTTTCAGCCGCCGCCACATCTCCAACTCGTATCGTCATCATTCTGCTCATTTGAATGCCCTCTTATTTATGAAAATTGAATCGAATCCGCTTTATTTATTGAGGCAATTGATGTCTGTCGTGAATTCTACATCCTTAAGTGCGTTTATGCTTTCTTACATGTACATATAAACATACATGTCCTATCTTATCGCGGGGATTAACATTAACTCGATAATTATTCGTTCATCAAGTTTTATTTAAAATTCACTGTATTAAATTCTTTACCAGCGCAGCCGAGTGGACGCCGATGTAACGCAGTAAATATCAATGTAATAAATTTATATACATATATGCATACATGTATTTTGTATCATTTAATTTTAAACTGCTAAATGCTATCGATATCTTAGGTACTTCCGGTCCCATAAGGTCTTATCAATCTGGCAATTCAAGTAAAATACGAACGCACAATATAATTTCAGTGTATGAAGATTTTTAAAATAAAATATTTAGTAATAATGTATTCTACTTGAGTGTTTTCTGTCGGTATTTGTTTTTTTGATTTCCGGCATTCTTCCTCGGAGGTTGTTGAGTGGCTATCCGATTACCTGGGTACGAACCCGATCAAAGGGCTGTTGCGAATTTCCGCGCACTGTCTCAAGTCACGCACTCGTTCTGTGATTTTAATGCTCTCTATAACAAACATCGCCTCGAACGATGCATTTTATGGAAACAACAGCAAATATAAACATAAAAGTTAATTTTTAAAAAGTCATCCAACATCCACTTAAAGTCGAGAAAGAGCCGAGTCACTTGATTAAATATTATATTGGGAATTATTATTTTACTTTTTAATCTCGCTGACAGCTCGTCGATATTTATAATAGTATGTACATATGTTATTATTATGGCCGTTGGTTAAATGGACGCGAGAGATAATCGACGGGTGTAATTCTCGATCGCAACTCATAATATAATAAGATGCCAGCTGTCATTCTGTCCTGAGCAAGGCCATCAGAATGCTGAGTCTGGAGTATAAACAGGCTGATGCAGTTGCGATGAGCAAAACCGCGTATGCTGGATATATAATAGTCCGTTGGTGCTTCCCGATAAATTTAATTGGCTGGACAGTCGGTTAATAACCCAACGAAACGGCCGAGATAAGACGGCTTATTTCCACACAACGTTTATGGCTATGACTTTTACATAGACGCCATATAAGTTGTACTGTATATGTATCAGCAGGGTCCATGGAATAAGAATGGACAGGTTGCTGGTCATTGGGGTGACAGTAGACAAAGAATAGCAAAGTCCTCCCTCTCGTAGCACAACAGCTCTCTAGATGAACAGCAGCGGCCCTGTTTTCTCCCGGGTCCAACTTGGGAAGGATCAAGGCACACAAGAGAACCTTGCTCAGAGATATGCAAACGTCTTGCGACTCGACACTTGGACATAATTCACCTCCACATATAGACTCTTACATACACACACACCGTACAGTGATGGTGTGTACAGTGAGGACACACTATAAACCTCGATACCGGGGGAATAAAATCCCGGATTTACTGTCCTGATACCGAAACCGAGACCGAGTAGACGGTCCTGATGTCGTCTTGTTTGTCGCTGTCTCACGTAGTGTTGCCAGCACGGTGTGGGTTGCCCACTCATCAGTGATGGCCACGTCCACCACTATCTCTTAGCTGTCGAGTCCAAGAGCCAGAAAACCCTGGAATAACACATACGCCGTGGACTTTTGCTGGCAAGTTGGCATACATACCGCGTACTCTTATCAATTCTCGGGCGGATTGCGACAACACCCTCGCTAAATAACTATAGACATATACACACCAGTCTTGTTCGATGCCATTTGAAGAGGACCTCCAATAACCTATCCTCCTGGCAATTCCGATACGGGCTGTCGGAGTCTCTACTCCCACACGTGACACATCTTACAACCGTCTCTTATGCATACATATGTATATATATATACATATATATAGAGGCATCGTCACAGGTGTGCCGCGAAAAAAAATATAAACCGTGTCATTATTTTCGCACGCAGTGTGTACTTTCAAGTACGCTGACAATTATCATAAGTTGGTGTTTATTTGTGGTACATGACGAGCAACGGCCAGCCCGATAACTAAACCTTCTCAATTTAAATACAAAAACACAAACAAAATAATATATTCATTATTTTGTTATATATTGGCGTATTGCGAAAGAAATAAATTTAAAAAATAGGATATTTATTATTGTAATTTTTTGCCAGGCGAGTATTAGTCAAGTAGTGTGCACGAGGACATCTTCTTCGTGCATCATAAATAAACAGCATGTCGGAGTAGATATCTATCTTTCTCTCTCTTTCCATCTTTTTGTTGAGCAGAGTCGTTTCCTCTCTAAACGAAAACAGCTAGCCGTAAATATATATATCAATTCGTCGACAGAATTAATAATTCGAGTGGACACTGGTGAAAAAGAGAGGTAGCGATGATAAAGACAGAATAAAAAAAGGTGTAATAAATAAATGTATATAAAGAAAGAAATATATACAGTGACTAGAACAAAAACAACGACAGCACTCTAATATACGCACACAGCACACAGCATACACACGAAAAGGCGAGGAAAGCGAGAAAGAAGGAGTTCGATACCTCTAAACTACCTTTCGCATTATGCCAAGGGGGGTCGTAAATAAGGGGGTCGCCTTCAACTCCTCTTTTACCCCTTCTTCTTCAGTTCTTCTGACCGGGCGCAACACGAGTGGAGTAGCGTTGCTGCAAAATCCACATACTCTCTGTTCCACTGGCATTAGAGGTAGAGATCCAAGCAGATTCTGAGAATGCATATAATTAAGCATGCCGCTCTCTCTCTCTCTTTTTTTTTCTTTCTCAGCTTTCTGCGGTGACGCTTCAGTGCGAGCCACACGTATGGTATCGACACAAGGATATAGTGCGACTGCATGTGCATACAGATCTGCATGTGGCACACGCGTGAGCTCGTGCGTGTAAAAATACAGTACTAAGGAGTCCAGCATACCGAACATAGAACTCTTGCTTGATCCAGTACACTACCATATACTCCAGCATATTATCATGCATATATATATATATATACACATAAATATACATGTGTAGTGGTTGGCACAGTGCCGTCTTTCTATCTTCCTTTTTTTTTCATTCGCTGGCTCCCAACAAACAGCAAGTCCTTAGCGAAACGCGTTCCTCTGGTGATCTATGCATCGACTTGTGCTCGCCGAACCGGGCAACCGTGTCCGTCCCCCAGCTCTTGCTTACTTTATTATCGAGGCTCAAATGAGAATTTATGTAGACATAAACGCTTGTGTCAGCAATACACTGCGTAGATGGGGGAGGGGAAGACGCAGATCACCAGGCATTTACTATATTATAAACATATATTCCAAAAATATATATGTATTTGATATGAAATGTTATCGACGGTTACTGCGGATGCTGCCAGTGTTTCAAAGTGATTCACGAGATTGCTGATATCTTTTGTGTGACAATTAAACCACTGATGTATGATGTTAAGGATGGACTATATAACCGAGATCTGTGAATTCATGTGTGAGTTTTAGTCTGGAAAAAGTTCCAATCGGCTCGAAATAAATAAATGAGGGAAGACGGAATGTATAAAATGTGTAGTGGGAAATAATTTACTCGGAGAATCGAGTTTCAGCTGCGTTTAGGTGGATTAACGCGGAAGTTACCGTCACCACAAATCATTATTAGCATATTATCGTCGACACTTATCGGGGTGTCGCACTCTGCAGTGACTCTACTCCCTCAAATAAAAGAATATCCATAAATCACAGAGTGTCTCCAAGCTGAGGCTATAATTCATTCGTTAACAGGCATATAATTATATGATGCTGTGTGAGCTGAGTTGAGCAGAGCGGAGTGGAAAAGAGGAGTCGAGTCGAGACCGAGGATGAGAAAATAATAAAACTAAAAGGATATATAACTTAAGTTCATCGATGATTTTCGCATAGTTGACTAGAAATAATATATATTATCGTGTTCACCCACGCGCACGCCAACTTTACTCGAACGAGAATTATAATAGTGAGAAAAATATAACGAACAAACATTAAAAATGTGTGACGCGATGAAGGATTTAGAAACATTAGGTGGACGAGACACACAATGTTGACATTTTTTGTTGATTACGATGTCGTCTGGTAGAAGAAACTCCAAAGAGTACCAGAAAAAATTTTATTCTTTCGATCATAGTTAGCGAGTCCTTTTTTTTTTTTAATTTTCTCTAACAGCGGATTTTTTTTATAATTTTCCTAACATTTATAATAGTAGAATTATAAAGAACTGTTAAAAAATTTCACAGCGCAAAATCGCCTTTGATTACTTGTATTTTCTTGAGTTCCTTAAGATTAATTGATTAAAAGATCATGATACTGAAGTTATCCGACAACTAATAATTTTTGATTTTTTTTTAAAACTATAAATTATAAAAAAAAAATATTTAAAAAATTGCACCTGTAGCTTTTTTTGTTTTCTACATGTGCATATTTTTATTTTTATTTTTTTTTTTCAATTGATTCGCTGAAAAAAAAAAATTCAAAAATTTCTACTTGTCTGCTAACTTCAGGATCATAAAAAATCAAACAATTGATCGTATGATTTCTTTTTTTATAAAATGATAGCCATATATTCATAATTCTTATTCAAGTTATTTAAAAATAAAATATTTTTGGCGCGAAAAATTTTGTTTTAAATTTTTTCTTTTCAAATAAATATGAATAATTATAAGAAATAAATTAAATAAATAATTGTAAGCAATAAATTATCGCTTGAGCACAAGAAATAAGTAAGGAATTATTTGAAAAAAATAATAAAAACTTACATTTTTAAGACTTGTGATGAATTTTTCTCAATCCGGAAACGAAATTTTAATAATTTAATAATTATTCATATTAAAATACTCTAGTTAAAAATATTCACACCAACACTGATATTAATCCCACAATTTTTAATTAATAAAAAAAACTGAATTCTATTTTTAATTTTTTTCACAATGGCGGCATGAAAAGTCATGATAAAAAACACTTTCACTTCAATTACTCGAAAAAAAAAATTCATATTTATACACAAACACTCACTTATACTTTTTAACACTTTGGTATATTTATAATAATTAATGGAAGTTATTTATTTAGATTTTGATGATCTTGAAGTTAACAGATAATTAATAATTTTTGAATTTATTTTAAAGCAAATAAAATATAAAAAAAAAAAAATATATACACATGTAAAGAATCAAAAAAACTACAAGTGAAATTTTTTAAAATATTTCTTTTTTTAATGTATCGATTTTAAAAAAATTCAAAAAATTATTAGACGTTGGCCAACTTCAGTATCATGGATTTTAAATCAACAAAACAAATGACGACGAACACCGGTGACCGAACAATAAAAAAAATGGAACGATTTAATTTTTGTTATTTTTTGTTATTTATGTTTTAAGCACCGATAAAATTATTATCACGAAATGTTCATTGGGTGGTAGGGAATATTTAAAGACACGAGTTTTAATTTATTTATACAAAAACCCACTAAATTTATTAATTTAATCACGACTTAGATAATGTCCGAGTTAATACAATAGCGGTACAGTGAAGTTTGATACAGAAGACTTGCGCAGTTGTGGAAACGGTTGGTACGACCTGCGCAGTAGAGACGAAACAGAGGAGCGCGTGCGCAGAAGTCAGTCAGTCTCCCGCGTGATGGCGGCTTTCATTGTCTTTGTCATCTAAACTCGGTAAAATAATTTGTTTACATACTGTGTAGTATAATTATGAACATATAAATATTTTTTGTTTTATGATAAATATTTAAATATATAAATTTATGTGTGTCAGTAATCGTGACCTCTCTAGTAGTTCGACAAATTCGTTGTCGGAATACCAATAATAACACAAATAAATATTTAAATGATCTAGTTTTATTAAAAATATTATTTCCTAGTTATTTTGTTGAATTAGTGATTAATTACTTACATCAAGTTAATTTTTTTGTGAGTGTTTATGTCTTTAATTTATTTAGTTGGACACCGGTGATGTACAAGTACTCCCAGCTGAGAATGAAAATGGCGGGAAGAGTGAGTAAATTCAAAAAAATATTTTTCTTCATTCAAACTCATACATTATTAAGTAATTGTGGAATTATTATGATTATATACATTGATTTATTTCATATTTATACAACACTGATATTTTTACATATTTTATATATATTTATACATTTACTGGTTCTTTCTAAGTGCAGAAATTTTAAATTCATTTTTACTAAATCTTTAGTGCTAATGGCTAGAAATTACAGTAATAAAAATCAATCATCCATAGACTCCAAAATTTCATCAATAGATTTTCCTAAAAGTACAAAAGGAATTACCATACATACAAGCAAGAGTAGCAGGTAAAGTACAATGAGTACCTGCGCCCTTTCTCCTCAGCCCCACGTTATTCAACAATCGGCTTTCAGATCATCCATCCTACTCTCCAAGTAGTTTCATCGTCAAGTTGAGTCACCCGGATCTGCACTCGAACATCGGTAGTGCATGAGTATCACTGACCAGCAAGTGCGCCTCCACCTACAACTCCCAGTACTCTCTTGTCAAACAGCAGTTACCGAATAAGCCACCAGCGCTGGCGTAGACTCGAGCAAGCGTCCAGCAACCAGCAACCTTCTGAGCTCCGCCATCTTTAGTTGACAGATCTCCGTAAGATACCGAGGAAGCTGGTGTTACGTGTGAGTAATCGATTGTTATCGAGTGATTCATACGTGATAACCAACCCGGAACTATCAAATTAGTCCAGTGATATTTATCCTGACACCGGTGAGTATTCATAAATTATTTAAATATCATCAATATTTTTAATAAACAATAATATATCGTGTGTTTACCTAGGGTGTGTCAAAGTGTGTTCGTTCATGCTATCTCTCTCTCTCTCCCTCTTTTTCTCCCTTCTCAGTACACCAGCTTTCTCTCTCGGCATGCAGTCATACCCTCAGCTGTCTCTCTCTCTTGCTCCTTCGAGATTCCATCTCGCTCTCAGTCCTTTCCTGTTACTTCTGTCTCGATCTCTCTCAATAAAATTCTCTGACTTTGTTGCCGCGTTCCTTTCATCATTACGTGGACGCGTACAACTGTAGTAGTCTATGGTAGAAATTGCGGCACCCCCCAGGCCCTTGGCTTGGACGTCGACGCGGGCGCAGGAGTTTGGAGTTGTCATGAAAATGGTGATGCATTGGATTCTGCAATCCTTTGTTGCACTTGAGTTACACAGGGCTCTTTGATAGAAAAAGAGAGAGAGAAAAAGAGAAAGAATAAGATCTAAAGCCAAAGCCAAAGCTAAATCTACTGGCGCTCGTTCCTCGTCAACCACCCCCTTACTAGACGGCACTCACCAGCGTCATAGTCGTTGTACTCTCGTATATTGGAAAATCTCGAGCGTCCTTTATGCGCGACTTTGTACACGTTTTAGTAAATGCGCACCAATGTTTAACTAACGCTCTTACTGTGTGCTGCTTCTGCTAGTGTTTCGGAGTTTTAGTTTCGTATTTCGATCGTTGATTTTATTTCAGCATCTTCATATATATATATATACGCGGTGACTGACCCTTTGTAGTGATCTATACAATCTTGTGTACACTAACGACCAATTAACGACCTCAACATCATACTTGCTAATTTTATTTCCCATCAAATTTACCCCCTTTGTCAAAGACATTACGGGTGAATACTTTGTTTATTTTATTAAATACTCAAAAATATTATTTCACTTTTTTATTTTTTAGGAGTGAGTAGACACAAGTGGAGCCATGAGTTCCAATCAAATGCGACCTGGTACGTGTATTTTTCAATAATAGACTCTAATTAAATCTTTTACTTGTGTTTAGCTTGTCAATAATAATAATATTCATTGATTGGTTTTTATTTTTAGTGTCCCATGGTAACTACCAAGGGCCAGGTGATTTACCAATGGGTTCAGCCAAAGAGCAGACGCTCATGTGGCAGCAAAACTCTTACATGGGTGACTCCGGTATCCATTCTGGAGCTGCTACACAGGCACCATCACTGTCCGGCAAGGATGACGATGAAATGGAGGGAGATCAACTGATGTTCGACTTGGACCAAGGGTACCCACAGGGTTTCACCCAAGACCAAGTGGATGGTATTTAAATTTGAATATTTAATAACGGAGTTTGCAAAAAAAATATTTGACTGAGGATTAATAATTGTTTCATTTAATCTAGAAATGAATTCACAACTGAGCCACACACGTTCACAACGTGTACGAGCAGCGATGTTTCCCGAGACACTTGAAGAGGGTATTGAAATACCCTCAACTCAGTTTGATCCTGCACAGCCCACAGCAGTCCAGCGTCTGGCCGAGCCAAGCCAGATGCTGAAGCACGCTGTTGTCAACTTGATAAACTATCAAGATGACGCGGACTTGGCAACTCGAGCCATTCCCGAGCTGATAAAGCTACTTAACGATGAAGATCAAGTGATTGTATCTCACGCAGCCATGATGGTCCATCAGCTATCAAAGAAAGAGGCTGCCCGGCACGCTATCATGAACAGCTCTCAGATGGTAGCCGCTTTAGTCCGCGCTATCTCCAACAGCGACGACCTAGAATCGACAAAAGCAGCCGTCGGTACTCTACACAACTTGTCCCACCACAGACAAGGTCTCCTCGCAATCTTCAAGAGCGGTGGAATACCAGCACTCGTCAAGCTACTCAGCTCCGGTGTCGAGTCTGTCTTATTCTACGCCATCACTACTCTACACAACCTCCTGCTCCACCAGGATGGCTCCAAAATGGCAGTACGTCTTGCTGGTGGTCTACAAAAAATGGTCGCGTTACTCCAGCGCAACAATGTTAAATTCCTGGCAATCGTCACCGATTGTCTTCAAATTCTCGCTTACGGTAATCAAGAAAGTAAATTAATCATTCTCGCTTCACAAGGACCCATTGAACTGGTGCGTATCATGCGTACTTATGACTACGAAAAGCTTTTGTGGACTACTTCACGTGTTTTAAAAGGTAGGTAATTTATTTAAACTCAATAATAATTACATAGTTGACGTTAATAATTTTTTTTTTTTAATTGCAGTATTGTCAGTGTGCTCAAGTAATAAGCCAGCAATCGTTGAAGCTGGAGGCATGCAAGCCCTCGCAATGCACTTGGGAAACCCAAGTCAAAGACTCGTTCAAAATTGTCTCTGGACTCTACGGAATCTTTCGGACGCCGGAACAAAAATTGATGGCTTGGAAGGACTTTTGCAAAGTCTCGTACAAGTTCTCGCATCCACAGACGTCAATGTTGTCACCTGTGCTGCTGGTATCCTCTCAAATCTCACCTGCAATAACCAACGTAATAAAGTAAGTAAAAATTACATTATTATCAGTGTCTATTTACTTTAGCAATTGAGTGAAATATAGTAATTAAATTTAAATTTTTAATTTAAAAGATCACAGTATGTCAAGTGGGAGGTGTTGAGGCTCTTATCCGCACAATCGTCAATGCTGGAGACCGGGAAGAAATAACAGAACCAGCAGTTTGCGCTCTGCGTCACTTGACATCTCGACACGTTGAAGCTGAAATGGCACAGAATTCCGTGCGCGTAAATTACGGTATACAGGTGATAGTTAAATTACTTCATCCACCCTCACGCTGGCCCTTGGTTAAGGCTGTTATTGGGTTGATTCGCAATCTAACTCTCTGTCAAGCTAATCACGTACCTTTGCGTGAACACGGCGCTATTCATCATCTCGTTAGGCATCTAATGCGTGCATTCCAAGACACTGAGAGAGTAAGTTCAATAATAATAACAATAATAATAATAATAAATGATAATAAATAAATATTTATAAATAAAATATAAATTTACAGCAACGGGCATCCGTCGCTGGCATGGGAAGCCAACAAGTTTACGCAGATGGTGTACGTATGGAAGAAATCGTTGAAGGAATTGTTGGTACACTTCATATTCTCGCAAGAGAATCTCACAATAGAGCAATCATTAGATCTCAAAATGTCATTCCAATCTTCGTACAGGTAACTAATATTTTAAAATATATTTATTTATTTACTAGATATGCTGTAAAAAATCGAGAGTGAATTTTTTTTATTTGAATCTGAATTCACTCGGAGTTTTAATATTTAATTCTTCAACTCTTCGGAGTAAATTTCAATAAATAGACAGTTATCTGCTTCGTACTCACTCTTAAAATTTTTTACAACATGGAGTCATGGATAAACTAATTAATGAATTATTTATTATTTCCCAAACAGTTACTATTTAATGAGATTGAAAATATTCAACGAGTTGCCGCGGGAGTGCTTTGTGAGTTGGCGGCGGACAAAGAGGGTGCCGAGATGATTGAACAAGAGGGTGCCACAGCACCACTGACTGAATTACTACACTCGAGAAATGAAGCTGTCGCGACTTACGCCGCGGCTGTTTTATTCCGTATGAGTGAGGACAAACCCCAAGATTACAAGAAACGTATTTCAATGGAGCTCACAAATTCACTGCGTGAAGATACGAATATGTGGAATAATCCTGATTTTGGTATAATGGGCCCAGACTTACAGGTATTATATTTTTATACAAATTTATTTTAGTGTCACGTTTTATTAAAAAATTATTTAAATTATTATTGGACAGTTTTTAGTAGGAATGTTATTAAATATTTTTTTTACGAATCGCTCAAGCGCAAGCTTTTAATTTTCGACTGTTTTATTAATTTTTATTTTAAATGCCACTGCAGTAGTTAAATGTCAGTAGTTTTTAGAAAATTATTAATAATTATTTAAAATTATTATTTACTTACTAGATCACTGGTACATTAATATTATCAAAAGGTATAAAAAAAACGTATTATTTATTATTTAATATTTATTACATAGACATTCGATTGACAGCACTGATAGATCCATTCGTACGTCTAAAAATAGTTAAAAAAAAAAGAAAATAGTATCAGAATGAGTATTTATATTTGTTTGTTTTGGCACTTCTCTGAAACGATCTCACCCTCACATTGCTCAGTATAAAAATAAATAAAAATATATATTTTAGTTTTATAAACAAGCCGTCATAAATGTCGTAACATAAAAGAGATAAATTGATATCCCAACTACTGCTAGCACCACAATACCTCGGTTTGCATATGTATGTTATTCCATCTGTTTGTTTATTATCTTGCGCATATAAAACTGATCAGTAGATACCCCACATACTATTAGACATTGTTGTTGATCCTTGGTACCTAATCTTCAGGACATGCTCGGCCCTGAACAAGGCTATGATGGTATGTATGGACAGGGACCCCCTAGTGTGCACAGCAGTCATGGCGGCCGCGCTTATCAGCCCCAAGGTAAGTCCTCTATTCAGTTGCTCCGTAATAAATAGAACTCCTAATAAATTACAGGGCAATATTTACTTATTTTATTGATAATTGTACTCTATAAAAATTGGATAGTGACTTATCACTGAATCATTACATTTTTGATAGCTATAAGTACGTTACTGATCTAATTAATTTGGACATTCACCAAAAGCTGCGCCTATATGGGTGAATTAAATTTAAAAACTTTTAATTTACCGCCTTTTTTAAACACCTATTCGAGCCTAGTAAATTAATACAGCTGTCTATAAGTAGAGGTACCGTTTTTGGCCACTTTAGTGTCAGTTTTGAACACTAAAAATTGAAATTAAATAATTTGTAAACGACTCAATGACGTAGATAATTTTTCTAACATATATAAAGATATTTTTGTTACACTATTAAAATGAAAATTTTATTTTATATGTTGATAGTAATTAAAATAAAGTATTGAATGTCCAAAAATGCTACTTCTACCCTCTCTTTAACTCGAGTTTTATTTACAAAATTATAAAATAATTATTGACTTGAAAAATCCAAGGAGTCATGGAAATAACGATCCCAGTTGCTCCAGTAGAGATGAGTATTTGATTTTCTATGCATGGAAATAATTCTACAAATAATTACTCAAAATTTTATTTTTTGTCTCGAGTTCAATCTACATTAGTTTAGTTATCATTAAATATAGTTATTCTTCCATTGAAAAAAAATTCGCGGATTGAATGCGGCGCGTATGATCGTCTATTTATTCAATCTCTGGTTCAGAGTGAATGCGGATTTAAATAAAATCACTCTGCTAAAAAGACAAACTCTATTTACTCCGTTTACAGAATAATTTAAAAAAAAAAAAAAAAAAAAAAAAAAAAAAAAAAACTCCAGAACTCCAACGCTAGACAGCGTTATTAATTTTGAAAAAAGTGGGAGCAGCTTCAGAAGAATGTCCTTAATTTTATCACTAATGAATTTTTAAAACAAATACTACTCAATTAGCAACAAAATTACCCACTATGTGAATCAGTTAAAATTTCACTACTCATTTTTTAAGAGTACTGATATATAAATATAACTATTCCTATATCTTTCTAGTAAAAAAAAAAAAAAAATGACAATCATAACTAACAATGCCTGTCCTGTTTTATTTACTGGATACATTTAACATAATCTCTGTTGGCAGCAGCATAATCTATGGATTTAATTTTAAGTTATCAACTACCATCAAAATAACGCAGTAACTCATAGGTGAAAGTTCAACCAAATAAAGTAGTTTGATTGCCTGATCTAGCTTTTATATTTAACACCAACCAACACTTGAATTTGCTTGCACTATTTTTTACTGTTATCATAAATCTTGCCTGTTTGTCGTCTGTTTTCTTTAAATTTCTTCTGCTATCCATAATTGATAACCGCGCTAATGCATGCGTGTGGTCAGACCTTGTTTTAATAATTAAAGCAAACAAAATTATTAAATTTTTGATTATTTATTCGAGACGAAAAGGACAAAGTACTTTATCCTCATAAAAAACTCAAAGGTAATGCTAGAAAAAAAAGACTCAAGCGGTATGAAAGCATGAGCAATTCACAAACTCCTACGTGAGCTTGTATTTTGCACTGGCTTTAATCTTTTCCCTCTTTAGATGTTTGTTGAGGCTGAAAAATCAATAAAATTCCTCTCTTTATTCTTTATCTTCTAAACGGTCCATTTCTTCGGCTTATCTTGAGCTACAATCGCCTGTAGCGATACTGTACCTGCAGTTTATACATTCTTATAACAATAATTATAACAGTCACAGTAATAATAGTAAATAATAAACAAGAGTTTGATGTTTGAGTTTTATAGCACTGATTAAACATCCGAGATAAATATTTGCAGCAGACGCTAGTGTCGTCCGTAAACATAATTATTGAAATTTAGTTTAGTCGGAACTCAAAATTAGGACGTAGACATTCTCGGAAGTTGGTACAAATTTAATTGAAGGTCTATGATGTCACCTATCAACATCCCCTAGAATAAAAGTGAAGATGACACTTTCCGTGTCTTTCTATGAAAAGTAGCCCGTAACTTTTCACCTGTTGGGAATAACCCATCACAATATAAACGTTTTTTGTTCATTATGATGTCCTCTAGTAGGAAAAGCCATAAAAAGTCTTGGGAATAATTTATTTTTCGAATCTGGACCTATATTAGGATAAATTAAGATAAATGAGAATGACGCTTTCTATGTCTTTCTACGAAGAGTAGCCCGTAACTTTTTCCCTGTTAAGAATAAACTATCTTAAAAGTCATCTTCTTGAGGGTGATGAAAAAAAAAATGAAAATACCCCCAAAAACAGATTTTTTGAAAACATTTCATAAACGAAAAAAAAATTCTTAAAAAAAAGTGTAAGAAAATTTTTTTTTATCTGTAAAAAATAACACGTTATAGATTTTTAAAATTCCAAAGTTTAAATTTAGTGAATCTTCACAAGCATGCGCCATTGAAGTAGAAAAAAATGTGTACTTATAGCTGGGGTATGAGTGTCAGTAGTCCAGATCCAAGTACACATATTTTTTTCTACTTGAGTGGCGCATTCTCGTAAAAATTCACTACATTTAAGCTTCGAAATTTCAAAAATTTTCACGTGTTATTTTTTGAAAATACGAAAAAAATTTCCTATACTTTTTTTCATGAATTTTTTTTTTCTACGAGTTTTGTTTAAAATTTTTTTTTGTTTATGAAATATTTGCAAAAAATATTTTTATTTTTTCTCATCAACCTCTGGGGTAATGACTTTTATTCTGCGGACTGTTTGTGTGTGACATCATAGACCTTCAATAAAATTTGCACTAGCTTCCGAGAATGTCTTCTATTTCTGAGTTTTGACTGGACCAAATTTGATATTTTAAATTTTTACTCTCGTACTGATACTGATTATCTCTTTTTTTTTTCAACCCAACAGCAAGTTATGACCAGATTCCAATAGACTCAATGCAAGGATTGGAAATAGGGGGATCAACATACGGCGCAATGGACGCGATGGACGTCGGACACGACGGCGATCTGAGCTTCGATCACATCGACGAGCTGCCAACGCCTCCACAAGACAACAATCAAGTTGCCGCTTGGTACGACACCGATCTCTAAGCCGACATAATAATTTATTGAATTTATAATTAATAACATTAATATTAATACTAACATTAACATTAACAACAATTATTATTTTAATATTAATGATAAGAAAAAAAAATAGCTGCCGGGTCCAGTGCGAGGCAATGAATTATTTTTCATTTTCCTTTTTATATTTCTTTAGTTATTATTTAACTATTATTTTTTTTACATAATTTGTTTTTTTATGTAACCTTATCACGGTTAAATAACAAATTATTTTCGATATTCTTTTTATATATTATTACAGTTAAGAATGACTGGAAAAAAAAAAAAAATGAACCCTATTATATAACAAATCGACGTAATCAGATTGTTAATTTTGTCAATAATAATATATACACTTAAATCTACGCATAGTATATAAGAAAAAAAATAAGAAATATGAACAAAACTACTCGAGTGTCCGTAAAATTACAGAGTGACGCGTCAACGTACTATCAATCTGAATAAACTATTTATACAATTGTCCCATATTATTATTGTACTGTTCGATTATTAATATAAATAATAATAATAAAAGTACCACAAGCACTTTTAGAAATTATGGTATATAAATTTTAAAACGAATCCATTTTACAGGGTAGTAAAATTTAAATGATGATGGTGATGATGATAAAATAAATTAATAAATAAATTAATTAAAATTAAGATAAATACATTTATTATTATATAATTATTATTATTATTATCATTTGATTTATCATGTAGAAGAAAAACGCACCGCTGGTTTATAATAACTCGTGTGTCATTAAATGTATTGACTTAAAACTTAAAAAAGCAACATGTAATTCGTACACTTGTTTATGTAATTTATTTAAATCCAGTCTTGTAATTAACATCCGATTCCTTATTAAGTGATATAGGGACAAGATTTTTTCCTTATTTTTCGAAATGGATGGATCAAATGTTTGATATTACGGCGAAAATATTGGTCGTATAAACAAAGTTTTCAAACAAAAATTGTAGGAAATTTAATTTTCTAAAAAAAATGTCTCTTATAATTTTGTTGTGCGACCAATATTTTCACCGTAATTTCAAAATTAAGATTCATAATTAATAATTCAAATTTTTGTTAATTATAAAAATCTTAGTTTTGAAATTACACCTTTCTTATCAGTCCTGAGAAAAAATGATAAGAGATATTTTTTTTATAAAATTAAATTTTGAACAACTTTTATTTGAAAAATTTTTTTATACGACCAATATTTTCGCCGTAATATAAAAAATTTGACACCTTTAATTAATGATGAATTGTTATTTTTAAATTAAGGTAAAAATTCTGTCTCTAATTTAGATAATGTATTCTTTGAGAATTCAACAAGCGAGTAAAGGGAACAAAGAGCCACTTACTGATTTAGCTCATAAGCTTTCACTGGTCTCAAACTTTTTCTAATCATTGTAATCTAAAATACAGGAATGTTTTATTTTATTCTGGACAGGGACAAAAGACAATTTCCGGTGGGAATTTGACAGCTGGGACTGGTGGGACCGGCAAGGTGTTGGGGTCAGGAGACCCGAGTCAGTGTAATGCCGCAACTCGCCGCGGACGCTGGCATTAATTCTCTCAACAGACTCGGCTCGTTTGGTCAATGGATAAAACTTTTTTTTTTATCCGCGTTTAAAAGAGTTAGATTGCGATAGCAGCAGGTGCAGGACTAACTAGTCGACGACACGATAAAATAACAGTAAATTAATCTATATCAATCCAAGTTGTCTCAAACATTCTCTTTACTTGTAACTCAATAGCTCGCATAGCCCAGTCCACATGAGACTGCGATCTAGTTGTTGTTATTCAATAGCGTCCTCTTCAACACCAGATATTCAATCCTACTGTTGAAATCTAGAGCCAGCACTTGATCCATTGCTAATAAAAGTTAAATAAAGCATCAGTTTCGCCAACTGTCCGTCCGTGAACTGGTTTAATATTTTGCGGTCATACAATCTGAAAAAAATAAACTTTAAAAATTTGTTTGTTTTCTAGATGTCTGGTGAAGGTCAAATAATTTACCGAAATATTGCAAAAATATAAATGTGCTAAAGGATAAATATTTTTTTAGTCCACGTTCTTGTTAATGTCATACATATTTAAATCATATATGTGATCTTTAATTTAAAAATTAGTGTTTGAAATTACTGGGAACTGGATATCTATAGAAAATTTTAATGATACTGAAGTTTGCCAATGTCTAATAATTTTTTGATTTTTTTTAAACAATAAGTTATTGAAAAAAAAAGTATTTAAAAAAATTCCACTTGTAGTTTTTTAAATTTTCTACATGTGCATATTTTTAGTTTTTGTTTTATTGTAAATGATTTGTTGAAAAAAAAAAACCGAAAATTATTAATTGTCGAAAATTTTAAAATTCCAGGCAATAAATTTTATAATAATTTTTTAAAGTTCGAATATTAATTTTTCCTGCATAGAAATTAAATTCCAATATTTAATTATAAATAAAAAAATTGCTATTTAGAGTGATAGTAGCATTTACTGATCACTTTGTCATTATATTACTTGTGTAATTTTAAAATTCAGTACTCATACACCAGACCACTGTCTATAAAAATAATAAAAAATGAATATTTGACTCGCGGTATTCTCATAATAGATAAAATAAAACACGAGTTAACATTTTATTTACCAGCAGGAACAGTTGTCGATGCTGTTGCTAATACGTGAAAGTGTATCTACATGAACAGAGTGCTCGGGAGAACAACACCGCTACTCCAGTCTCTCGTCTCGCGTACAAGTTTCCTGAGGCCGCGACAATCCCCGTTTACCTGGCACTGCTCAAGTGTTAGCGGGAGAAATTCCCCGTCGTTTCGTCAAGTCGCCGGGCAATCAGAGTCCTCATCTGATCGGGGTGCTGAGCAGTCCTACCTGTAACGACCAGTGATATTACGTGAGCTCTGAGCTTCTTTACCTCTTACTGTACAATAATAATTCCAATAACCATCAGTGCGCTAACCAGATAATTATTGCGGCAAAAATTCAAATGGATTACGCGCGCTAACAAAATTTCGTTACTCGGTTAACTTTTCACGGGATCCTAAGACAGCACCTGCAGTAATTAATTATTCATCAGATAAATAATTATTTTTATTTCTTAATGGACGAGTGTTTACTTGTGGGATAACGGTTACCAAGTTTAAGACCGTTTCAGATTCCTATTGTCTTATTACTAATTAAGTGACAAATAATTTAAAACAATGAAACTCTAACTATTCTTATTGTTGTTATAAATGTGTACCCAGTAAGACTGGTGGATTTTTCACACAGCGCACACATGACAGACCGATTACACGATAAAATAATTTTTTATTTAAACTAAAATGTTTAATTACATTTATGATATTAAAAGTGTAATAGTGCACAAGTGAAGTTATTTAGTTGTCATTATTGTTATTATATATATAAATATAATATATTTTTTACTGGAGTAAAATGACTGTTTCGATGGAGCACAAAAGAAAGAGTTCATGGGACTCAAAGGTAATTTTTTTTTTTCCCTGGTGATAAAATTGTTTGGGCTTATGGCGGTCGCAGTAGAGAAGACATCGGAGTAGAAAAAAAAAATAAATTATTAATAACGCATTGGAGCATGAAATGCTGGTTAGGAATGAGAGTACCTCCAATCATCTCGAAAGTAATGGAGAGATAAAGTCACCCTTTAATAGCCTTATGCTCTGAGCCGGTGAAAGTGGGGCTTCCATTTACCTTTAAAGTGTGCGCATAAGTGAATGTACGGTATTATTTATGCACACGAGCATGAGTCTATACAAATTTTTATCTCGGTTGAAAAAAATAATACACTGCAACCTTTCATCATCTCAGTCATTATTATCCAGCCTTCAATGAGACCACGATGTGAATTTATTTTTTTTTTTTAAGACAAACAAAGAGTAGTATTATTGGCTGAGGTAATAAAGAAACTATTAGTCGTGGATGATCAGCGATCCTCGTCTAATATTCGCTGAGGTCTATCGGCTCAAGAGCTGCACCAGCCGCTAAAGTTCAACTGATTGCGTAAATAAAAATAATTGTAAAAAGAGACGGGTTTAGCTTGAGAAGAAAGCGCGAGTTGGCCTAATGCATTTTTGAATTTCTTAAGCGAGTGCCAGCAGTTTCTTGTCCGACCGGTCCAATAATCATTTTCTTGCCCGTTTATGTTAAATATTTATTTTTCCTCCTCGAGGTTGACTCAGTCGTATTTATTTTCATGTCCTAAATAACTTTTGTGTCTTAAATAAATAAATGAATTTTTTAACAAAGAAATAAGAGCCACCGAGACCAGGACTGAATACCAAAGAAAATAATTAAACTCGCGATGATTCTTCGTACTTGTAAACTTACATATTGTGACTGTACTGTCGACCTTGTTCTTCGGTGACCTCTCACGTTCAGTTTACAGTCGTGCCTCGTATAAGGTATTGTATATTACACACACGCACACATATACACACAGCGACCAAAAATACAGTCCAACAAGACCCGTAAGTTTGTTTAGCTGGATACGAATAATAAAAGGACGGTGTGCCGGATTCAGTCCAGGCTGGGCCAGTTTGAGTTGGGTTGGGTTCACAATGCCCAAGAACACAAGAGACATATTTTTTAAAGATAGAGGTAGAAGTAAAGCTACTAGAAGCAGAAGTACCCGACTCTGACCAGGTTCGTGATACCGTTACCTCGCTCGGTAATTTTGCTGGTGTCTTGTCACAGACATTTAAACGGTTAGATATAGACAGTAAGTATGTCTGCTGTCCTAGGAGTTTTTAAGCTCCTTTCTTCAACTATTACTTACTCCAAGGCCAACGGTTTCGCTTCCGCGTGACGGCGTGTCATCACCGTGCAGTGGCTTTCAGAGAATCTAAATAATAAACCCGTCGCTGATAGCATCTCCACGTGCAGCACCCGGATGAATAATAGATCGAGAACTATACATCGAACCCGTGGATTATTGCTGCGATAAGCGCGGAACGAGGAACGATGGGTAATTGAGGTAGAAAGTTTGAATTCAGTAATAACAGGCTGCAGTTAAAGTTGATAGCTCAAGTGCATTAATCTTTAATTACCACGAAGATGCTACTGAAAAATATAAATTTAATTTGTTTTAGCTCCTTGCTCTCAGTACATTCCTTTCCATCACTGACATTGAATATCGTACTTTCTAATTTAATACAGATACAGATACATAGATATAGATACAGAATACTTTTACATTTCCTTGAGATTTAAATACAAGATTGCTAAATTGTCCGGAAATGGCGTTTTGTTTTACAGATAAATATATTTTATTTAAACCTCACGGTTATACACGACTTTGATTATTAATTTATTACTTATTATTCTCAGACATGCTAACACCCAGTTAAGGGGAAGTGTAATTACATAAAATTACATTGTGAGAAATGAATTTCATTTGAATTATCATTAATTTCAAAAATAATCATATATTGATTGTAATTAAATAAAACACCGCCGAGACGAGGTCGACGAACTCGTTCTCTATAAAAAAACACCTGAGATATTCGTGTTCAAAGTAACTTTTAACTTTCGTAACAGTGCCCTAAGTCTTAGTAGTTCACTTCTGCTCGCCAGTATCATTTAAGTCTCTATCAAAACTTTTACGTAACTTTTATATTTATTTAATTATTCTGATCCCCTCACTTTATCTAGTACATTGCGAATAGATAGCAGACTTCACTACTTACAATAATTTATTTTACTCATTGATGCTCATGTGAATTTTCTCAAAACATTTTTTTCCGCAAACAGTAACCTTTACCAACAGTTTTTTATTATTATTAATAGACATCTTCTTGTTTCCTTTATTCAGTTAAAATCCTATTAATAGTTGGACGAAAAGTGCAATCCTCGATTCTCTAATCGAGTGTTCTTTGGAGCGTGAGCCGCACGTAACATTTGAACGAGTAAGGCGTGGGGCTGTTTAGTTGCATTGCTCTCTCTTAGATTACTACCACAACTTGTACTATAAATATATACTATGTATATATATTTATTTACTCTGGAGTGGGAGGAATGTAAGAGTAGGAGCAAAGTCTATTGGCTCAACATGTAACTCAGGCATTAAAATACCATGGGTGTGCAAAAACAGAGATTACGCATAAAGTAACTGCTATTACACGGGCGTTTAAACTACTGGGTCATCAAACCAGACATTAATTGTCTGTTAAATAATTTCCTTATGAGAATCAATCATTTCTGATGAGCAATACCGCCCGCGAGTAAACCAACGAGTGATTAAAGTCGACAGCAAGGAGGCGTACGGAAACCACCATCGCCAAAATTATTAAAAAATCTCGTAGTGGATAAACGGATAATTATTGATGATGGGATGCTCGGCTAGATGGGCAGAGAATAGACCAACAGTTAACAATATACTATTACAGAGACAACACCCACCTTTCTCGATTCTAATAACCAATTTGTCGATCTTCCTTTCGCAAACTCCAGTCACGGTTTTGAGTCTTTATATGGGTGCACTCAGTGAATCGCCAGCTGGGGTAAACGAGAGGGAAATGTAATCTCAGTGGCGTTTTACACAATTCAGATACTGTAATATTTATTTTTATTTCTTGTTTCAGATTTCCGTGAGCACGGTGAGCACGCGAAGGTTCAGCAGAGCGGGAACTCCGTCTTCAATTTTGTCCTCGGACAGCGACATAAGATTCACGAGGAAACTTGGCGGGCAGTACAGATGTGGATGCTGCGTACTCGCGGCATTTTTGCTCTTTCTCCTTTTTTCTGGAGTCTCTATCTACCTAGGATGTGAGTTTATTCGTGAGTTTATCATTGACGATAATTATGAATGTGGCTTTTATATATGGATATAAAAGCCACACGAATGAGATAACGAGAGAGAAAAAGAGCCGTAGGAGATATGTTGATGCGGCCAGAGCCCATTGAGGTCTTACGAGCGCGTGTAGCTAACGGTGTGACCGAGTTACCGACTTTAAATTCCCGAATCGATTACCGGTTCGTCCGGCCGCAAATCCATACTAATGTATCTCTATTTAAATAAATTACTCATAAGCCCACAACGCTTTTATAATCATACCTGTATATGTCTATATCTATATCTACTTATCATATCTATTGGATACATATTTATAAAGATATAAATATACAGATTGAGAGCGCGCATTAACAACTATAATTTTAAACTTAAATAAACCAGTTGATAAGCCGTATATTTATGCACAGAAATTATTTCTTGACGCTAAAGATTTTTACTCGCCCCAAGAAATTACAAAAAAAAAAAAAACCAAAAATATGCACATGTAGAAAATTAAAAAAACTGTAAGTGCAATTTTTTTAAATATTTTTTTTTTTTATAATTTATCGTTTTGAAAAATTTACAAATATCATTAAACGTCGGCTAACTTCAGTATCATACAGTTTTTTAAATTATAAATTGAAAAAAAAAAAAAATTTACTGCGCCAAGAAATTTTTTCTAGTCCTAAGAAAATTTTTTCTTTTTCATTCAATAATGAAAAATATTTATTGCGTCATGAAATATTTTTTTTTGTGTTTAAATATATCTTAAGAGTTTGTATGTTGTCTTATTTTTGTTATTTAAAACTCGGCACGGTGTCTGAGCAGAGCAATGATCCAGTAGTACACACAATACACGAGGGAAAGAGAGCCTCGATGATATCATCGGACTAACGGTACGTCCGAGTTACCGCCTCCCCGGCAGCCCACGATCACCGTGACCATTTGCTATATTGTATCCGTGCCTAATGATCGACCTTTACTCTGGAGAAACACGGCCTTGCCATACATACCGTCCGTAAAATATGCCAACTAACTCGTGTCAATTGTCGCTGAGTTTTGCTAAAAATTGTAATTGCTCATTGTTAATTTTGTTGCAGATCACCTCTTGACGTCAGACCCTCCCTCGGACCAAGTGTTCCTCGCGTCTTTCCGCGTGACAGACGGCGACTCGTTCACAATAGAGTTGGCTGATCCGTCAACTGAAGCTTTCCGTATCCGTGCGAGGGAATATCGTGATAGACTGAATCTTGCTTTCCGCAGGAGCAATCTCAGAATTTCCTTCATTGCTTCTGAAGTTCTTGCACTAGATGGGTAAGTGGTATCACGACCTACAAATCCACTTCCGCATATATTTATTTAATATCACGATGTGAATTACTTTATCTGAAAGCTGAAATAATAATTACTGGAATATTGTATAAATTTCCGATCGTATATTTATTAATAATAAATATGTATTAATTGACCGGAATAAAATAAATAAATAAATTTGCTTTTAATAAACTGGTTAATCTCGATTTTATTTACCACAGAGTGGAGAACAGTGACCTCGTTGTACACTTCGAGTTACGCTTTGATCCGCGTTATCAGACGGTACAAGTTGCTGATGTCGTCCAAGTGCTGACTAAGGAAATAAACTCCGAGACGGCCAAGTACTTGGTAAACTTGACTATCGACCCCAAGAGTCTCGAGGTCCAGGAGAATTTTGCGGCGCTCAATGCCCAGATAACCATGTCGACAACTGTCACGACTCCCCCAACAACAACAACGGCCCCGTCACCCAGGAGCTGCAGTTCTCTGGAGCTGACTTACTGCAAACATCTTCCCTACAATATCACTTCTTACCCGAACATTTTCGGGCACCGATCTCTCTCTGACGTGGAAGAGAACGTAATAGCCTTCAGGTATTTTTCAATATTTGTTTAAAAGCTGAGTATGGATCCATTACTTTTGTTATTAATTTAAAATAATTTAACAGAGAACTTGTTGACGCCGAGTGCTACAGACTGGCTTACGATTTTGTGTGTCAAGTATTGCAGCCAGCGTGTGTTGAAGGAACACCTGAGGCGACGATTAAACTTCCTTGTCGTAGTTTTTGCCGGGAATTTTGGTCTGGTTGCGGCAATCGCTTGCCAGATAGAATTAAAAATGCTCTAGATTGTTCAAATTTCCCGGAATATGCCGACGAAGGAAGTTGTAAACCCAAACCAGGTATTTATCTCCCTACTGTTACTTAAATTAAACATAATTTTAATAATAATTGAGATTATTGTTGAAGGCTGCGTGAGAGATTTGCAGAACAAAGCTCTGTCTCCGCGGATTTGCGATGGCATAGTCGACTGCCCAGATTTATCTGATGAAAAAAACTGCGCTTACTGCCAAGAGAATCACATGCACTGCGGAATCGGCAGAACCTGCATTCCAACTACTAAAAGATGTGACGGCAAAGCAGACTGTCCCAATGGATTAGACGAGAAAGATTGCCGTCAGTATTTAAATTATTGCGATTATTTGTATAAATGTTGCATATAAATATTTATTATGATATTTTCTATCAGTATTTTTGGCTCAAAGCGTAAGCTCTGTTAAAAATCAGCCAATAGACACACCTCTGTCGGCGAAATACACTCACGAAGGCTACGTGATATTCAACGAAAAAGGAACTGTTGGAAAACTTTGTATCGAAAATCTGAATGCGACTCTACCCCAAACGGAAATGGATACAGTACTTCAAACAGCGGCAGCTTCTTTGTGCACTCTTTTGACTTATAATGGAATGAGTTCCGTTGAAATGAGAACTGACGACGAACAAGACGTACAGTATGTGCATATGGAGGATCCTTTGGCATCTGAAATATCTTTTGTACGCGCACCCTGTCCAAGTAAACAAGTTATGTATGTTCGTTGTGCTGAACTAGGTACTCAATTATACTTCAAATAAATCACTATATTTATTTAATATATATAAATAAATTTTTATTGACGTCTTTATTTGTTTATTTACTCAAGAGTGCGGCATACAGGCACTGAAAACAAAAACAGGCACAAAGGTGCTAAACAAAATGGCTGAGCCGGGAGACTGGCCCTGGCACGTTGCTCTTTTCAAAGAAGATTCCCACGTTTGCGACGCCACGCTGGTGTCCACCAACTGGTTGCTGACGACCGCGTCCTGTTTCCAAGGACAACCGAAGGCCGAGTGGTCAGCGCGACTGGGGACTGTACGACTCTCCAGTACGTCACCCTGGCAGCAGGAGAGACGGATTGTCGGAATGGTAAAGTCTCCTGTCGAAGGCAGCACGATTGTTCTTCTAAAATTAGACAAGCCGGTGATCGTTTACTCCGATCTTGTAAGACCTATTTGTCTGCCTTCGAGTCAAGAATTTATGCAGCTCAATACTTCTCACTGCAACACGCTGGGATGGGCAAGAAATCGTAAGATTTTATTGTTTTAAATAAATAAATATTTATTAATAATTATATTTTTTATTTTTTCTAGGAGATTTACTCCAACGCGTTCAGTTAAAGTACAGCGTGATGGAAAAGTGTGAAAATATTAGCATTGCTTCTGTTAATGGAATATGTACTGACGCTGTTTACTCAACAGATGACTGCAATGTAAGTTGTGAACATAATTTATTTTTATCGCGATGGAAATTTGATTGGTTTTTTATTTTTTTGTGCAGGAGGAAGAATTAGCTGGGGCTCCAATGATTTGTCTGCTGCCAGATGAGCGAAGATGGGCTTTGGCCGGAGTCAGCAGTTGGCGAATCGGCTGCTCGAAGTCTGCTATCGAGAGACCCAGACTCTACGACAAAGTTTCGTCGAACATTGCTTGGATAAAGTCTACGATCGCTTGATTAACACAATCTTGATATAAATGTAATTTTAAAAAAATAAACCAAGTATCTGCTATTTAAGTTAGCAATAAGTCTGACTGACGATCTAAATGTAAATAATGTTATTCCATTATCCAGATGCCAGATATTTTATTATTTATTAGCTATTATTTTAAATTAGCGATTATTGTGTATAATTAATTTAAATATGTAATTTTTTAAACAGTAAATGTATATTTCAAAATGTCACTCAACGAAATAAAAAGATTGTTAATACTTGTAAATTTTTTCATTTATTCAAAATTCTATACTGCCAAAAATCATGAGTAAATTTTTAGTGATTACGGATTTTATTTCAGTTTAAAAGAAAATCACTTCGCATACAGGGTAAATAAGGAGTTTATTTTTAGCAGATTTTCAGTAGTAAAATAAATACAACCTCGGAATGAAATTCACTTCGAAAGAATTGAATAAATAAACAGTTGTCCTCTTTGTAAATTTTTAACAGTCTAGTTTTTATATAAAAATAAGTTCATTGACTTTTAATTACCAGCAAATGTCAAAAAAATTTCCTTTTTTTTTTTTTTAATATGAAAATTTAATCTTCAATAATAAATTATTTCAATTATTTATTAAAATGTGACTTGTGCCAACGGCGAAAGTCATTTTCTCAATAAAATTTATCTTCTTTCCTCTTCAGAACGTTAACTACTGAGCATACAACAAAAACGTTCAGGATAATTTTATAGAAAATTTAATTTTCTTCAAAACCAGTCCTATGAGTCGAGTCGCTAAAGTCAAGGATTTGCGAGTTACAGAAATTTTAATAACAAAAAATAAAAAAAAAAAAAAAAAAAAAAAAAGAATTAAAAATTAAAAATTTTTAAAATGATTAGAATTACGAATAAAATTTCATTAGCTCTTATCAATAGTAGCTTATCAATAATAGCTGCTAAATATGCCAAGATAATTTTGGGACGTTATCTGATACCAAGGAGCAAATTTCACCTATTTCGTAACAAAATAATTTTTTTATAAATTTAGAGCAAGTAATTTAAGTACTGGAAGTGAGCTGTGATCAGAAATATAACCACAGTGGGGGTCAGTATACCGATTGAGCTGATCCAGTGAACATTCTCGCTTTGTTTAGGCTCCAATACGCAAGTGCACTTCCATTGATTCCTATATTTCACAAACTTATAAGTCATAACTAAACTTTTGTCTCCTCACTACTTAATATACATGGCAGTTACCGTGAGTTCAATAAACTCTTCAGAATATCGACTAAAGTGTCGACCTATAAGTTTCGAACAAAAGCTCGTTATCTTCGTACTCAATATTCAAATTTTTTTAGGACCAACAATCAGATCTAGCTTTTATCGAATTAAGATCCGATGATCCATGTGATCTATTCAAGGACTGGCATAATGAGGCGAATAAATTCACCAAAGGGTCCACGAATGTGACTTGTCTTGCAACCCTTGCCGAGTACGTAAATAAAAATACATTTTTTTGCGTAATAATTATTTTTACTTATAATTTTCCAGAGGAAATACTCCAAGAGCTAGAAATTTGTTGCTGAGAAAATACAACAGAGATGGCTTTGAATTTTTCACCGACAGCCGCGGAAAAAAATCTTTGGAACTGGTAATTATATAAATATATATCTATATATGTTTGTTGATAAAATATAAATAAAATATTTTTTTGTAGAGCAACAACAGCAAGGCCGCGATGTGCATTTATTGGGTCTACGACAGCGATAAAAATGAGCGAGTTTCCAAACAGGTAACAGTTATTTTACTTACAACAAGCAATAACTTTTTAACGTCGGTTGTTTATTTATCTTAATCTCTATCTGTAATGTATTTTACTCAAGGTGAGACTTGAAGGCAGAGTAGAATTATTACCCCGAGACCAAGTTAAAGAAGTTTATGATGCAGAGCCGCTTTATTGTAAAGTTCGCGCTCACTTGTGTCATCAAGACACAGCCGTGGATTGGAACGAGATGAAGAAACGTCATGATGAGTTACTGCGTCAAGCTAAATTAGATCCCGAGATTTTATCCATGCCCGATCATTAGTTAGTCAATAAATATTGTTTTATAAATTATTATGATACATTAAATGTTTAATTATTTTTATTTATTCCAGCATTGGATACAAGCTGGTTCCTACTTGGTTCGACTTTTACTTTTCGAAAGATAATTTCATTGCAGATCGAATTGAATTTTTAAAAAATGACGACGGAATTTGGACAAACAGAAGAATTGCCGCCTGATTCAAATAGTTTTTTTTAAAAATTATTTTTACTCTGATTCATCATCGTCCTGTTATTTTAAATTTACGATAAGTTTTTCCGGAAAAAACACATACATATGTCCTTTTTTCTGCTGTCTTATCAACTCTATGTTTGTTAATGTAATAAATTTTATTATTGTTTGAAGATAAAAGAAAAATTCATCAGTTTACTGTTAATGCTTTCAAGTCATCAGTGTTAATAAATTTAATTTAAAAAAAAATTGAAGCCTCATTAATAATTTAAGAAAAAAATTTTTACCTGGATTGAGATTCAAAAAAGTTAGCGCACATTTTATTTAGTCAGTCACAGAGAACAATTCAAGGCTGAAATAGATGGCAGCAGCGAATGGAGATGTGAATAAATAAAGTAAAAGTAGAAGGGGATGCCGGTTGATTCTTCAAACACAGAACACGGGTCTGCTGGAAAAGCATGCTCTAAAGTATCGCCATAAGTTCAGACACCAGCCGGCAGTAATCAGTTTGAAAAAGCATTTAAACGTTATAACATGCCGTCAGTGTCGGAAGTTATGTCGATTCGAGGTGAACACGACTGTTTTCTTTTGCTAGAAAATGGTTCTATTTTTCCCGGCAGAAGTTTTGGAGCCCACGTGCCTGTGGATGGAGAAGTTGGTAAATATAACAATTAAATCTACAAAGCCGAGCACGTGTTCGCTCTACTCCATTCTCCGGACTCCATTTTCCGATAATAAATTCTTTACTCCGAATCCTACTGTCAGATATCATTTTCTCTCACTCTAATTATTATTATCACTGTTGATTGCACAATTTATTATATCGGATATTAACAGTTATTTTAAAAATTGTTGTTAATTTTATTTTCCTTACTGATAAGCTGATAATCACATCGGCGTACGCATGGCGGTGCGCAAGTCCAATGAAAATATTTAACATGTGTGCGAATTAAATTCACGTGGCTACCGGCTAGTCAGCTTATATATAAATTAATAAATTTTTTTTTTTGACCAACAATTAAATGTAAAAAATTTTCACTCCATTGAAAAAACTGATTATAGATTTTTTTTTTAAGTTTTTCAAACTGGTATGGTTGGATATCCAGAATCATTGACAGACCCATCTTACCACGCTCAAATATTAGTATTGACTTATCCATTAATTGGTAATTACGGAGTACCAGGAGACGAAAAAGATGAGCATGGACTACCTTAGTACGTTTATTTATTTTATTGCCGTCAATTTATTTTAATGGATTGTTAACAATAGTGTAATATTATTTACAGCTGGTTCGAATCAGACAAAATATGGGCAGCGGGTCTCATTGTCGGAGAAATATGCGACACGCCGAGTCACTGGCGTCAGACTAAAACCTTGTCCCAGTGGATGGTGGAACAAAAAATACCGGGAATCTGCGAAATAGATACCCGAGCACTGACTAAAGTTATCCGTGAAAAAGGAAGTATTTTAGGAAAAATAATCCATGGACAGCCGCCAGCGACTGTCACTGAAATTCCATTGATACCGAACCCAAATGACAGGAACCTCGTTGCCGAGGTATCGCGTAAATCACCGGTTACTTTTAACCCTCAAGGCAGCCCTAGAATCTGCGTTGTCGACTGCGGACTAAAGTACAACCAAATTCGATGTTTTTTGAACCGCGGAGCTCGAGTGGATGTCGTTCCATGGGATTATGATCTTACGAAGGACAATTATGATGGATTATTTTTAAGCAATGGACCTGGTGACCCATCAGTGTGCCAAGTAACAGTTGACAACCTTCGTCGAGTGATGTCAACAAAAAAAATTCCTATTTTTGGTATCTGTATGGGTCATCAGTTATTGTCACTTGCTGCCGGTTGTAAAAGCTACAAAATGACTTACGGTAACCGCGGTCACAATCAGCCGGCACTTCATCTAACAACCGGACGATGCTACATGACTTCGCAGAATCATGGGTTCGCTATTGACACTAACCAATTGCCCGAAGCCTGGGAGCCGCTTTTCACCAACGCGAATGACAACAGCAATGAGGGAATTGTCCATACAAGTCTGCCATATTTTTCAGTACAATTTCATCCTGAGCATACAGCTGGACCGCAAGACCTCGAATGCTTGTTCGACGTGTTCCTAGACGCTACGAGATACCAGATGAAAAATACCACAGTGGAGTATAATATCAAAGATAAATTAACGGAGAAACTGGTGTACATACCTGACAGCGAAGAAGCACATACTAGACCAAAGAAAGTATTGATTCTAGGATCTGGTGGTCTCAGTATCGGTCAAGCCGGGGAGTTCGATTACTCTGGGTCCCAGGCCATCAAGGCACTTCGTGAAGAATCAATCCAAACAGTTCTCATCAATCCAAACATCGCAACTGTACAGACGTCCAAGGGAATGGCTGACAAAGTTTATTTCCTGCCGATTATTCCTCTTTATGTTGAGCAGGTCATAAGATCCGAGAGACCTGATGGCGTTTTGCTGACTTTCGGCGGTCAGACGGCACTGAACTGTGGTGTCGAACTCGAAAAATCAGGAGTATTTAGTAAGTACGGTGTAAAAATACTTGGTACGCCAATTCAATCAATTATTGACACTGAGGATCGTAAAATATTTAGCGAAAAAGTAAATGATATCAAGGAACGAGTCGCACCAAGTGCTGCTGTCTATTCTATCCAAGAAGCTATGGAGGCTGCTGAGAAGTTGGGTTATCCAGTGATGGCACGCGCGGCATTTTCACTCGGCGGTCTCGGTTCTGGTTTTGCGAACAACAAAGAAGAACTGAGAGTTCTAGCCCAGCAGGCACTCGCTCACTCAAGCCAGCTGATAATCGACAAGTCGCTGAAAGGCTGGAAGGAAGTGGAGTACGAGGTTGTCAGAGATGCCTATGACAACTGCATTACCGTCTGCAACATGGAGAATGTCGATCCTCTGGGTATTCATACGGGAGAATCAATCGTCGTGGCGCCGAGTCAAACGCTGTCTAACCGCGAGTACAATATGCTGCGTACAGTTGCCATAAAAGTTATCAGACACTTTGGAATTGTTGGTGAATGCAATATTCAGTATGCCCTCAATCCTTTTTCTGAAGAATACTACATCATTGAAGTAAACGCCAGGTTGTCTAGAAGCTCGGCTCTTGCTAGCAAAGCAACTGGTTATCCACTTGCTTATGTCGCAGCTAAATTATCACTAGGAATTCCTCTGCCCAAGATAAACAATTCAGTCACCAGCAAAACCACCGCTTGCTTTGAGCCCAGTTTGGACTACTGCGTGGTTAAAATTCCGCGATGGGACTTGAGCAAATTCCAGAGAGTCAGCACTAAAATCGGAAGCTCGATGAAGAGTGTGGGCGAAGTGATGGCAATCGGTCGCAAGTTTGAAGAGGCATTTCAAAAAGCTCTTCGTATGGTTGATGAAAATGTCACCGGATTTGATCCTTATATAAAACCACTCAATGATGACGAGTTGGAGAAACCAACTGACAAGAGAATGTTTGTATTGGCTGCGTCAATAAAAGCTGGGTACTCAATAGATCGGCTGTATGAGCTGACAAAAATTGACCGATGGTTTCTACAGAAAATGAAAAATATTATTTCGTATTATGAATTGCTCGAAGGTCTGGGTCAGGGCATCCTCTCTCATGCGGTCTTGCTGGGAGCTAAACAAATTGGATTCTCTGACAAGCAGATAGCTGCCGCTATTAAGAGCTCAGAGCTGGTGGTACGAAAGCAAAGAAAGGAAAGTAATATTCGCCCGTTTGTTAAGCAAATAGACACTGTTGCTGCCGAGTGGCCAGCGACGACAAATTATCTCTATCTGACTTACAATGGATCCACTCATGACGTAGACTTCCCAGCAGGCTACACTATGGTCATTGGTTCAGGTGTCTATCGTATCGGAAGCTCTGTAGAGTTCGACTGGTGTGCTGTAAGCTGTCTCAAGGAGCTCCGGAACCTAGGCCGTAAAACAATAATGGTAAATTACAATCCAGAGACAGTCAGTACCGACTACGACATGTCCGACCGACTTTACTTTGAAGAAATATCATTTGAAGTTGTCATGGACATTTACGACCACGAGAATCCGGAAGGAATTATTTTGTCAATGGGAGGACAACTGCCCAACAATATTGCCATGGATTTGCATCGTCAGCAAGCGCGAATCCTCGGGACATCACCAGAGTCTGTTGACGGAGCAGAAAATCGTTTCAAATTCTCTCGAATGCTCGACAGAATCGGAATTTCGCAGCCTCGGTGGAAGGAACTGACGAATCTCCAGTCGGCAATCGAGTTCTGCGAAGAAGTCGGCTATCCTTGTCTCGTTAGACCCTCGTACGTGCTAAGTGGGGCGGCCATGAACGTCGCTCATTCACACCAAGACCTCAAGTCGTATTTAAAAAACGCGAGCGACGTCAGCAAAGAACATCCGGTTGTTATTTCGAAATTTATTCTCGAAGCTAAAGAAATAGACGTCGACGCGGTTGCTTATGAAGGAGTTATTCTGTGCATGGCCGTGTCAGAGCACGTGGAGAACGCTGGCGTCCACTCAGGAGATGCCACACTGGTGACTCCGCCGCAGGATATAAATCCCGAGACTTTGGCTAAGATTAAAATCATTTCTCGAGCCATCGCCGGGTCTCTCGAGGTCACTGGTCCATTCAACATGCAGCTGATAGCTAAAGACAATGAGCTCAAAGTAATTGAGTGCAATGTCCGAGTCTCCAGATCATTTCCATTTGTTTCAAAAACTCTGAACCACGATTTCGTAGCCACAGCTACGCGTTTAATCGTCGGCGAAACAGTAGATCCCGTTGACATCCTCGCTGGCTGCGGTAAAGTCGGCATCAAGGTGCCGCAATTTTCGTTTTCACGTCTCGCTGGAGCAGATGTTACTCTGGGAGTTGAGATGGCTTCGACTGGTGAAGTTGCTTGCTTTGGTGACAACAGATACGAGGCTTATTTGAAAGGAATGATGAGTACTGGGTTTCATATACCAGAAAAAGGAATTCTGTTGTCAATCGGCAGCTTCAAGGTATTTATTATCAAATAACATTAACTTTTAAATTATTATTTTACTTATATTTAATTTATTTTTTAGCACAAAATGGAATTACTCCCATCGATTCGCAGCTTACATAAAATGGGGTACAAATTATACGCTAGTATGGGAACAGCAGACTTTTACACTGAGCATGGAGTTGATGTAAGTTAATAAATAAATTAAATATTTTATTTAATATATATAATTATAAAAGTTATTTATACAGTAAGTAGTAGCTGTCATTATTTAAATAATATAAAGGTAAGCTAAATTATTTAAATCAAATGTAGGTCGTTTCTTCTTGCAAGTTCTTGTCGGCATTCAGCGAAACAGATCGCGGCTTATTATTTTTCTCACTATTTTCATTTGAATTCCCCATTTGCTGGAGCTCGATTGCTTCGGTAGACGAGCTCGAGGATGACTGAACCTCGTGAACTACTGCCATGGTGACGTGCTTGCGGGCTGGAGGGGATTCAAGTTCATGGGGACCCTCATTACTACTTTTAGCTTTGAAATTTTCTCGTGTGTAGTCCACAGACTCACCGATCGAGGGTAATGGCGCGGATGTTTGAGATTCTACTGGATGATGGAAGCGGTTGTTGAGCGAGGCCGAGAAAATAGACCGATCGGAATTGCGAATCGGAGTCTCGGGAGGATCACTCTGGGGTTTCGTGCTGGCGACGCGGCGTTTCAGCGCGTGGAGTCTGTCTAAGTAAGCTTTTGCGTCGTCTTTATAGCTGTCGTACTTTGATAAAATCATGCAGAGTCTCTCCGAGTGTTCGATGTACACTGTCTTCTGTGACAGTGATCGATACTTGTGACAACACTCCGCTATTCTAATAAAGTGTCTGATAAATAAGTCCAGCAGCAAGCACAGTCTCTGCGGTTCCATTTCCGCACACTTTACCTATTAAAATTTTAATTTTCAAAAAATTAATTGACTATTTTAATTAACAAGTGGATTTCAATTTTTTACTCACCGGAATTTCTAAAATTTGGTCGTAAGAAGTCTTTGTGTCGACAAGGTTTTTACTAGTAACCATTTTCCTGACCCGACGTTTTTCTTTCTCATGTTTCGCGCTGTCCCAAAACCCTCCAGTAGGTTCATAAATTTTTTCCAAAGACTCAATACTCTTTGACTGAGACTTGATCGTTCGAGTTCCACCCAGATGCGGATTTATCAGCATCAAAATATCATCAGTGAGTATTCTCAGCAACGTCGCGTAGTCTAATTTCGGAAAAAAACTCCTGCTGTGTTTAATATTTTGCATCGCGTGAATAAAATACATCACCGGATTCTCAATAATTCTCTTCAGCTGTTTCTGCGTTCTTAGAAGGTATTTTTTTGCCGGAAATATATTTTTTTCTTTTATAAAATAGTCCTGCATTATGGGTTCGTCTTGGCTGATTGAGTGGTACAGAGTCCCCAAGAAGGTCATCAAGCATTCGCCCATGCGGTTCTCCATCCACTTGGAAGGTGTGTCGAGTTCCTCAATCATCCAGAACATATGATGTCTGATATGATTGGCCGTGAGTCCAACAAATGAATCTATAGGACGGATGAATGTCTTCTTGAGCACCAGAGCCATAAAGTAGACTCGAGCTTGTGAATAACCCATACACGTTTCTAAATAACGTTCCGCCGCCGGAAAGGTCAATTCCCACTCGAGATTCTTCAAGCTGTTGTTTCCATTTTCTTCAGCGTAGCCCTCAGGAATAATGTAGCATCCAATTTCCTTGACTCTTTCAATGACGTCGTAGTCGGGCCACGTGGTACGCGGTCGGTCGAGCCACTCGTCAGCGATTTCCGGCCAGGGTAGCCAGATGCAAGGTATAATAGCGAACTGGTCATCTTTGGTACCAATCAACGACTCCAGTGGTTCTATTTTATCCCGATAAATTACTGCTCCCAAAGGTCCATCTTCATCCTCATCCGCATCAAATCCCATCAAGTCAGACAACCCATTAGTAAATAATTCATAAAAATGATCCATAAATTTTCGGCTATTTAAATACCAGACATCGTACTTGCGACTATGAATGATTCCTCTTATTTTTCTGTCTTTACTGTTAAGATTTTTTTGTACTCGCGTAGTCCGCGGGTCGTAAATTTCGAAACACTCACGAGGAATTTCCGGACTGAATACCGGTCTCTCGGTCTCTGAGTCAACTTTTACATCACCGACAGTCGAAATCGCGTAACTTCCGTCACTGTCGCTGTCAATGGCATAGTTGCTGGACTTGTAACCCGAACTGGTGCTTTCAGCAGAACTGGCAGCTCCATTAAATAATTTATCTCTGGTCTGCCTGGTCCTCGCGTCCCCTCTGTCATTGATTTGTTTCCTATTTTGTTCCTTTTTAAATTTACCGGTGCTAAAATTAAAATTATCCCTCTCATCATACGCGCTGTCTTCGTAATTTAAATTAGAAGATGATGCCGTTAAATTTGAACTTCCGCTTCCGTTAGATTTCTTATCGCGATCCGCTGACAAGCTGTTGTTATCTGGACTAGTTTTACTACCATTGTAATAACTATCACCGTCACTATATATCACATTTACACTCGCCCGTTGGGTCTTCCTCCTAGAGGGATTTACTTCTAGCCGCTGCAACAACGCATATCCTGCAATAAACATTAATTAACAAATAATTCAAATAATAATAGCCAATAAATAAATACGTTTTTTATCGCTCTTATCAGTTTACAATTTTTATCTCTACAAGCTTATTACTTCCTACAATTACCTTTATGTTTGCTGGGCTTCAACTGCATGCTGTAAGTGACTGTTTCATTTACGCTGCAATAAGGCGAAGCGAAACTCTGCTCCGAGACTTCGATGTTGTCATGAACAACAAAGACACGAATCGGCTGGAGAGATTCCACGGAAGGTATCATCGACGGCCCGACGTAAGTGAAGTCAACTTTACGCGCGAGGCGCTCTTGAAGTACATCCGGTATGAGAACATGCTTCTGTGCCGGCAAGCAGGTGTTGAATTCCTCCTCAAGTGACGACACAAGTGTCTGCCTTATGCTCGCTATTTCTCTGACAAAGAAAAAAAATTAGTGACTGATATAAAAATCGATCTCACTGATTATCACCTGACCTATCAAATAAATTCTCTACAGAAAAAATGTTATTTTAAATTAAAATACTCACTCGTCATAATTCTCAAAGAACTGGATGGACATCATGAGATTGTTGAGGATGAAAATCTCTGGATCTTGTTCGATAGTCCGACGAAGAAGCTCTAGCTCATGGTCTGCTGTCCAGCCGTCGTTGATGTCCGTCGAAAACGGTGGGTCTCTCGACTCAACAGAACTGACTGACGTGTGGTCGTCGTCGCTTTTGCTAGCAAACATTTTTGTGCATCGTGACTTTGAGTTTCCCATTCCTAATTTGGATGGGCCCTTGAGCTCTTTTGCCTTTGAAGCCGCAATTTTGGTATATTTTTAACGGCACTAACAAATAAATTAACAAACAACAGAGTACAAATAATTGTGGTTTTTATGAAGTATGTCAACGATTATCCGATTAACTGGAAGTTGTTCTTCATGTTGATATACACTCGTGTTAACGAACTGCGATCACCAACTCGACTAGAGACTGAGCACCGCACAGTAGATTCACCGGCTTACCTTGCGATAAATATCTATCCACGTTATCGAACACATACTCGGGCTTTTTAATTGGACGTCTTGTATCGATAATTGATAATAATTTAATAGAGTTAAAAATTCTTAGAAATCAGAGGATTATTCATTTAAAAGAATATTAATAAAATAAACCTCAATAAATATATGTATATGTATATACATATATTAATTAATGAATTATTTTATTTTTCGACGTGCGTACGATTACGGACACCTCAGTTATCATTTAATTTCCATGATAACCGAGATTCTGAATCAAATAAAAAAAACGTTACTCAATACCTGACGGTAAAATGATGCAAGTGAACCATCTGAGCGTTGAAAAATATAAATAACTTTACGGTGGTTATAAATAATGGAACAAAGCGACCTGCCGTATTTTATAACATATTTTCAAATATTTACTCAAAGTAATGAGTCAAATTCTTGCCAAATCTAATCTCACTTATCAGATTATTATACAATAAATATAATCTCATAACTATTTATATTATTTATTATTAAACATACTGAGACAGTGGTTAATATCTATATACACGTAATATTTTTAATTACAGGTTGAACCGGTGCAATGGACTTTCGAGAATATTGATGTCAATGAAGACTCAAGTCCCAGCGAATTGCGTCATCTTGCCGATTTTCTTTCTAAAAAACATTTTGATCTGGTCATTAATTTGCCGATGCGCAATGGAGGAGCACGTCGGGTCTCCAATTTCATGACTCACGGGTACCGCACGCGAAGACTCGCTGTCGATTACTCAGTACCTTTGATAACTGATGTCAAGTGTGCCAAACTTTTAGTCGACGTGAGTTTTATTTATTTATTATTCTTGTCATTATTCATCAGAATCAATTTACTGATGAATAAATTTTATTTAGGCCATCAGCATGCTGAAAGGCGAAGCGCCCCGTATGAAGACTCATACTGACTGCTTATCATCAAGAAGAATGATTAAATTACCGGGTTTCATTGATGTCCACGTGCATACACGTGACCCAGGTGCTACGGAAAAAGAAGACTTTGCTTCGTGCACAGCAGCAGCTTTGGCCGGCGGCATCACTATTATTTTTGCGATGCCCAACACAAACCCCGCAGTGGTTGACCATCAGTCATTCGCCCTCGCCAAGGAACGGGCTGCTCTGGGTGCACGCTGTGACTACGCTTTATTCTTGGGTGCCTCTTCGGAAAACTACACTCTGAGTCCTGAAATAGCGCCGCTCGCAGCAGGATTGAAAATGTATTTGAATGAAACGTTTACCACTTTGCGACTCACTGATTTGAGCGTTTGGGTGAAACACTTTGACAGCTGGCCAAAAAAGTACCCGCTTTGTGTTCACGCAGAAGGACAGACCACTGCGGCGGTCTTGCTTCTTGCTAGTTTGCACAATCGACCTGTTCACGTTTGTCACGTCGCTCGGAAAGAGGAGATTCAAATAATTCGCGCGGCTAAAGAAAAGGGTCTCGCTGTTACTTGTGAAGTTTGTCCGCATCATTTATTCCTGTCTTCGAAAGACTTGGAGCGTATCGGGCATGCCAAAGGACAGGTCAGACCTATTCTGGGAAATCCTGAGGACCAACAAGCTCTTTGGGACAACATGGACATAATCGATTGCTTTGCAACCGATCATGGTAATTAATTAATTTATTTTATTTTATTTTATTGGATTAGATGAGTTTCAAAAATAATTTATTTAATTTTTTCGAAGCTCCGCACACTGTTGAAGAAAAAGAAAGTGAGAAACCTCCGCCAGGCTACCCAGGTCTTGAGACTATTTTACCTCTCCTTCTAAACGCCGTCTATGAGGGAAGACTAACAATGGAGGTAATTTAAAAAAAAAAAAATATAAATATTTCTTAATTTTTAAATGATAAACAAACAGATTGTAAATCCCTCCCGCGATTCTTTATCAATAAAATGATCTTGAATTTTGTTGAAAGATCATCAGTAATCTCTAATGGTAATCTTCGACATTGAACGCGATGATGGTCGTGGTGTTCGCTGTAAAATTCTATACTTACATAAAGTAAAAAAAATAAAAAATAAAAAAAGCTATACTAAAGATTAGAAAAGACTTTGTGGGGTATTTTATCATTTATTGTAAAAAAAAGTTGAACGTTGTTCAGCGATAAGTCACTGAGATAAGCGATCACTCCACTTAACAATGATTACCCGATAAAGTATAAAGTAGTTTCATTAAACCGTCTTTTTTTTCGTCTGAATATTTTTATTATTACTCATAAAAATTAAAAAAAATATTTGTTTTTTTAATTGCAGGATCTCATTGACAAATTTTACCGTAATCCTAAAAAAATATTTAACATTCCCGACCAACCAAATACTTATGTAGAAGTTGATCTCGACGAAGAATGGACCGTGCCAACCGCGATGCCGTTTACCAAATCCAAATGGACGCCATTCGCTGGAATGAAGTTACGGGGACGTGTCCACAGAGTTGTGTTGAAAGGAGAAGTCGCCTACGTCGAGGGACAGATACTAGTTAATCCAGGATTCGGACAGGACATACGAGAAGTCCAGAGAGCCGCCAAGAGCCAGACGTACCTCCAGGCACCGATGATCGACGTAACGAGCCGACCGAATTCAGCGCTCGACCGTCTCCTCTCACCAAACTACGAGAAACATAACGGAGTCCAAGAAATACCCATCGACGAGACCAATGATTTCTCTTATTTATTCCAATCAGTAAAAGGAAACGTTCACTTCGCACCCGAAGTTGAGGCACGAGATTCCGCTAAAATTACCCAGCGATGCGTGTCGCCGCTACTCACGACAGCCTCAAAAGATCAGCGAACTATTTTCAATCAAGTGATACCTCCACCAGTCCATTTACAAACCAGTCACGGACTAGCCGGGCAACACATTCTCACCGCCGATATGTTTTCTAAAGAACAACTCAATGATATATTCAATGCCGCCCAAACTCTACGCATTGCTGTGATGAAAGAGCGATCGCTGGATCACATTTTACGAGGCAAAGTCCTGGCATCAATATTCTACGAAGCGAGCACACGAACTTCGTGCAGTTTTTCTGCTGCGATGCAGCGTCTTGGCGGTCGCGTAATTCACATGGACGGTTCTACGTCCTCCGTTAAAAAAGGAGAAAGTCTCGAGGACTCGGTTGCCGTAATGGCTGGTTATGCGGATGCCGTTGTCCTACGACATCCCGAACCCCGAGCCGTCGCACGAGCAGCTCAGCATTGTCGCAAGCCCATGATAAATGCCGGAGACGGTGTAGGTGAACATCCCACGCAAGCGCTGCTTGACATATTCACTATTCGTGAAGAAATCGGTACTGTTAATGGTCTGACCATCACCATGGTCGGCGATTTGAAGCATGGAAGGACTGTCCACTCCCTCGCCCGATTACTCACACTCTACAATGTTAATCTGAGGTACGTAAGTCCACCAGGGCTCGGAATGCCCGATCACGTTGTGAGCTACGTCGCCCAGCGCGGAATTCTTCAGGAAAAATTCGCCAGCCTTGAAGAGGTTCTCGCTGATACTGATGTCCTCTACATGACACGCATCCAGCGCGAACGCTTTGTCTCCCAGGACGAGTATAATCAGGTAACTGAAACAAGATTTGTTGTCTCAACAAACAGCAATAAATTAAAACACATTGATAAATTTAATAAATATTATTACAGGTTTGCGGGCACTTTGTCGTAACTCCGCAGCTGATGACCCGAGCCAAGAGGAAGATGGTCGTCATGCACCCCCTCCCACGTAACTTTGAAATAAGCCCAGAGTTCGATACCGATCCGCGGGCTGCTTACTTCCGTCAAGCTGAGTGCGGTGTTTATGTGCGCATGGCACTCCTGGCGATGGTTCTCGGACGTTGTTAAATTTTTCCTTAAAAATATTAACTCATCCTTTGGTAAATTTGCTCACTATCACGACCTTGTATTCCCGAATTCACTGATGACCTTCAACGAAATCTATAATCGCATTCCACAATCAAGTTTATTTACGGAAATTTTTTTTTCACCGACCAGCCGTCGGCGTTCATATTTTTTATATTAACATTTACAAATAAAAAAAAATGATAATAATAATTATCACTTCCTACATTCGATATAATTTTTTTATACAATTGTTATTGGATTTAAAAATAATAATGGCTTTGGAACGCAGGACTTCCATATTAAATATCACAAAAAATATTTTTTATCATAAATATATAATTAATTAGTATACATTATGCATATTATAAATGTAAAGTACACTGCATTAGTACGAATATTGTAAATGCGGGCATAAAAAATAATAACTTTGGTATTGACATTTTTCCTGATTTTTTATACTACAAAAACAACAAATAAATGTTTGTTTTACAAACGAAAAAAAAGTAAAATAAAGATAATTATTTGTGTAATTATTTACCAAGTGTAGCCGTAAGTTTATAAATTCTGTTAGCTAAATAATTATTAAGATATAATCTGTGTGAATATATATGGCACACGTTGCTATAAATATTATTTAAGAACAAGATTATCTCGAAATAACGCTGAAGATCTACAAGCGATTTAAATCTGTAGACAATAGCTTTGTTATTGTTTGTATAATTAATAATTATTATTCTGACGGTTGAGCAAACTGACGTAAAAAATTATAATTTATATCACAGTCATGATAATGTATCCGAAATCCGCTAATTGTTTTATCGCGGGTTATTTGCATCCACAAATTGACTCATCAATTCCGTATAAATTCCAATAGCTCACTATTTTTTCTCTGACGTCAACACATTTTAATTTTTTGCTAAGATAACAATGCCGACTTAGCATACTTCGTAATGGAATAAAAAAGTCCAATATAATATCTCATATATTAATTAACAATATTCATTTAAATATATAAACATATATTTTCTTATTTAAACTACTACATCTAAGGCTCCCGCTCCGTAATCCGTCAATCCGCTGGGAAACATATCCGAGGCCAGAGACTTTTCATCGTCCATTCGCTTCTTTTTGCGCGCCAGCGTTGGGGCTTTCATGCGCAACGGTTTGTTATTATTCGCATTATGTTTTCTGAAAAGTAAATCAATTTATTTATTTATTTATTTATTTATCGGTATTTAAAAAACATTAATTTTCTACTCACTGATGTCTGCAATCCAAAAATACGCCCATAGAAAACAGAATAATTATCGCGACTATTACCCCGATAACCACGACGATAAGAGTAAAAATCGTGTCTTCTTTTTCTGCTGTAAGTGTTGCCGTTGTCGTCATCCGAGACTTTTCATCTGTATTATTATAAAAAATAATAACATCTATTATTATTATTAAAATTTAATTTATTGTTTCAATTCTTTTGTTATAATTTGATACCCGCATTGTAATGGTGATAAAATAATACCGTGATAGTTGTACATTACGAGGACAATTGAGTGTCCAGGCATTGTGACGCCGATACAAGAGAAAATAATAACGAAGAGACATAAAAAGATTTTAAAGAAAAGCGGCAAGTGCTGCGGTAAGCATGCGGTCGAAGGAAAGATTAGACGGGAAATCACTCAGGATGTGGTGACGTCAATGCGTCAGGCTCTGGATGCTTTTGGTAAGAAAGCTGTAGACGTCATAGGCTTGAAGTGAATAGCTGCACGTATTATACTAATACTGATATGATACGAATACGTATGGGACACATGGGGCCGGCGGGACCGGAAATCTCAGGAGCTGACTACATTTCGTATGATGCCAAGGGACGGCTGAACAATCATCATTAATTATTTAAATCACTCGGTCGATTTAAATTTAAATCCTCGATATTTTTTTAAATTATTATTATTATTATTATTATTCTAAAATCGGTGACATAGTGAGAAAAGGAGGCGTATTGCGACGTTTTTGACTATCAGCAATTCATTATTTTATATAATATATTGCGATATACAAATATGTATTGTTTTTTACTTTTAATTAACATCCGCGCTTAATAATCTAATCACTTTTATGGAAATTATTATACTCGTTAGAAATGCGCGTTGCTATAAACGGCAATCGCGAGTGAGTTACAAGGAAAATAATTGCAAGAGAAAAAATTTGTCGAGGTAAATAATAAATCATGGATTGGCAGCACTATTATTTAACTCAAGGCCGCTGTTAAATTACAATAGATAAATTTTATATGTTTTCAAAGAGCAATTACTTTAAAATCGTGAGCTGGTTATCATTTACGAACTTGACATTGCTTTTGTTTTGTGATGTAAGTCGAAGAAATTAATTTCACACGTAGTTTGGGTACGAAAATAATCTGAGTATTGATAAATAATTAATTTTAAAAAAAGTACATACGTATTGTTGAAGCGGTGGTATGATTTCGGTGGTCGAAATCCATTTTATTGCTGATGTAAATTTATAATCGGAAATCGAACGATAGGTGTCGATAAATCACATTTGTAAGTAGTAATTACAAGTAAACCTGTTGGAGTAATTTAATCAGGTAGGTGTTGGCTGGAACGAGAGTGAAACGAGTATCGGAGCTCAAGTGAAGCAACCGGTTCGAAATCCTGGAGTAAACTGCCGGGCACATGCTTTACTACGTTCATTTGTAGCTATTGAGTGTAAGTTGAGGCCATACGGTATGACAGCATGAGCCGATGCTACTGGCAGCATAAGAACGCAAGTGGTGGTGAAAATCGAGAGAAACGCAGCACAGAGTAGGGTTTTACTCTGACGTTTGATCGCTTAGTTAATTTAACAATTTACAAATCATTACATTTCATTAGCGGTTATTCTTTAAAAAATTACCAGTGTCCAAGACCTTGTTGAAGAATAAATCAAATCCAGAGTGACATTCAATTTTATGCTGCTTGTCGAGAATAATCATAGACTTTAGATCGAAAAACGTCAACAATAGGTACAAGTAGTAATAAAATAAAAATTTTTCATTCACGAATGATAAATTATTTTTTTTTACAGTCGAATGAACCGAATGGTGAAAAAATGATTTGGTTTATTTTCGCTTAGCAATCGTCGGGATTATTATTTAATTTTGTTCGGACACTAATTCACCTGGGACAATTTATTTCCCAGTCAATGATTCTAAAATAGACTATTATTATTGAGTATGCGGTTTATTAGAATCAATTTCCAGCGCAAGATAATTTTACTGTCTATATACACTGGCAGACAAACCATCAGGAACATTTAATCAGAGGTGAGAATGAATCGTTTGTATGTTCACGGTGTAATTTAATCATTAAATTACTATGTTTATGTATAATGTGCGTGTACGATACCAGAGTTTCAAAACAACTCATTATCTTCCATAAACACTAATTAATTAACGCTTTTATCATTTAATATTTTTAATAATAATGACTATTAACTTTAAGAAAAATCGACAAAACATCTGACCCAAGACTTTTTAAATGAAAAATTTTCGCAACTGTGCACTCCCCCTCAGGATTTATGGTTACTATCTACCAGTTACATGAATAGTTATTGAAATAGTGTATTACACACCAAGGGAGGAAAGTAGAACATTTTAACCCGGGAGTCTAATTGCTTACCCGAGTCAAAGGCGAATTTTTCATCAGATCTGTACTTGAAAGTTTAAATTTTTGCCTCTATTTGTGGGAAAAATGGCGCATGCGCTAATTTTTGTAGTTTGTTGTCTAACACGTGATTTGAATGTCCTACTTTCCTCCCTAGGTATATAATATACTATTTAGTTCAATGCAAGTCTGTTGTGGCTTAAAAATTTTTTTATAATCGTTTTTTTAAATAAACCAACAGCTTAATATTTCTGTTTTTGTATTAATATAAAAATTTGCTATAAAAAATACGAAAAATTTACACTTGGATAAAAAAAATATAAATATATAAACAAATATTTTGATATTTAATAATTCACTTTTCTGTATGGATCCTAATAAAATTACTGGTAATTATCTACTTCCTCTGTAATGGCGAAATGAAAAATACGCGTCTGCCCCGTGAATTACACCGACGACTCCGCTCATCATCTAAAAAGTAAGATAACTAAACTTACTCAGAATTTATTATAAAAAAATGATACAAAAATAGACTTACGTAGGCAGCAGTCATTGCCGGATAAACGTCAAATCCCGGTGTAATATAATATTGAACCCCTAGGAACATTTTCGTGGAGAATGCGAGGTATGAAGCGGAACTCAAGTAGAAAAAACAAGCAAATGCGTTGAACATCATTTCCTGTGTTTAAATTATAGTTTTAAATTATTTTTAAATCCATAAACCGCTCGGTACTGAGAAAATCAACGGTGATAAATTTAAATACATACAAAAAGCGAGGCCCGGATGAGATTATAAGACTTTTCTGAAATTACGTAGCAGCCGAGCAGTAGAGCGGAAGTGAAAAAACACGCGGACGATGTAGTTAAAGCGCTTTCGAATGCCGATCCAATATTTGCACTGTATCGAAGTCCGTAATTTATCAGCAAACTCTGGATCAATCCACTCATTATCTGAAGAAAAAAAAATATTATTTGCATAAAAAAAAAAGTTTATTGAATTGAAATTAACATATGGAAATAAATTACTGTTTCAGCGACTTTGACAGCACCCGGCAAAGTTTTCATGAATTCGATGTGTATACAGGTGCAACATCTGCACCAGCAACACTGAATTCCACCAGATGAATGGGTCTCGGTCGGGGCCATCCGTATAATCGGTCTGCCGGTCTTGACCATCGTGCTTTGTGTTTTGTTGACGCGAAATGAGAGATGACTGTCTGAATTAGACTGACTAATTTACATCCACTTACCAGTTCGTTAACCGGCTGGTTTATTTTTATCAACTTGCTCTCACGCACTTTACTTTGCCGTTTTTATTAATTACTATTGTTATTAATTTTGAAATTTTCAATTTTCTCAGCACTAAGTACTAGTTGACTAGTACACGAGATCTAGTTCTACGAGGTCTATGATGATCAAGTTTTCGAAGGAAACTGAAGAAGGGTCCTCACGCGTAGCTTACAATGAACGCGTGTCGTTTTACCCCCTGCGTTGACTCGACACAACATCCGCGGAGTCGAGTTATTTTCGGCACGCGCCACCAAAGAATGCTCGAACCTCTTGAAAAATAATAAAAAACACGATACACTTTTAACATGACATTTGTCTTGCATAAATTTGAATACTTATCAATTAATCGACGGCAAATAATAAAGTCTTTGAAAAATATTTTGTTAAATAAATAATTGGAGGAAAAAATATTTGCACATTTAATATTAAATTTTTTTATTAAAGCATACAGACATTACAAGTTGCAGTTATATTTAGCCAACATATATTTTATCTTTGATAAATATATCTTTCGTACAATTTCTTAGCAAATTGTATTTTATTTATTGTTAAATATTTACTATATTTATTTAAATTCTGACACTTATTAAATAATAATTAACAGAATAATATATTCAAATATTAACTTTAATTAATAAAAATTAATAAATTATATAGACTGATAGAATATTTCAATACAATCGTAACTTATATATGTATGAAGAGGGCCTCGATGAGCTTAATTTTTTTATTTGCTTATATTTTTAAAAAATTATTAAATTTTATTTTTTGGCAAAATGAGAAAGTCGTAAAAAAATTTTACTTTAAATGATAATTAATAAATATTTATAGTCTAGTGTAAATTTGAGTTAAAATTTTGACAGAAAGTTTCAGGATTGATTTAAAAAGTTAATAATTAAGACTTAAAATCATTAAAAAAAAAATTTCACCATTTTTTGGATACTCTGTTCTGACGAGCCCGTCTCCTTTTTAAAATTAATTAATAATTTTAAAGTCATTAAAATTTTTATATAATAATAATATTTTAAAAAGTAACATACAAGTAATTACTTTACTATTTTTTAAAAATAATCAGCTTAATAAAATCTTAACAATTATACATCAAGTAAAATTATGACTCCAAAATCTCGAGAACAATAATTTAAAATCGATTATTAGAAAATAATCTGCTCTGTATACTCATTTATAAATAAAATTTCTGGAAAAAAAAATATTTTCCAGTTTTCATCAAAAGACTATAAAAATTTGGTAAGCGTACTTTGTTTTGTATATTCAGACTTTGTTATTTGTGAAGTCAGTATAAAATGAACCGTGTGTGTAATATTTTTATAAAAAATATTGCCATTAATTTTTAAGTACTTTAATGTTATTTTTTGTCTCGTGTTATTTTGTACTTTACAAGCCTCTGTACATTCTTAGAGCGAGGACGGTGCTGAAGAAATACAAGGCACAGTTTACCAGTCCGCAAATCTGTAAAAATAAATAGACATAAATAAGTATAATAATTTTTTTTAACTACACTGTAAAAAATTTTCTGAGTAAACGCGAATTTAATCCGGAGCGAATGATTTTTTTTAATTTCATGCTCTCAAAGTGAATTCACTCCGGTGGAGTTTATTTGAAAATTTAAATTTTAGATCAGAGTGGACGTGGATTTAATGAAAATTAACATCACTCCGTTGAAAAAAAATCCTATTTACTTCATATGTGGAGTGAATTTTTTGAAATCTCTAGAATTCTATGTGACGAAGTAAATTTGAATTGAATTAAAATTCATATTTACTCGAAATTTTGTTACAGTTTATTAATAAAATAAATAAATAATAAACTTACTGAAGCGCCTAACAATAAATCATATTGTGCAGTTCTACTATACCGGTCAGTCACTCTCACCATGAGATTTAAAGAGGCGGCAAGTAATAATGCAAATGCAATTGAATGATAAATAACTTCCTGAAATTGTATAATTCATATTAAAATTAAATACATCCAATGACATTTACAAACATCAAATAAATTATATACCAATATCATCGCATTGCAGATAATTATTTACATATTTATATTAAAATAACTTACATAAATTGTCTTAGAGATAATAGATTCCGTGGCAATGGAAACCAGACAACTCAATAATAATAAAAAGGTCGCTATCATAAAAGTTGTCGTCATAAGCATGAAAAATTGATTTGGAACAGTGTAATGATAGCCCAGATCAAAATGATGCCCCATTATTCCCACGCATACTGCACCCAGTATCTAAAACAAAAGTGATTAAATTTTATTGATAGTCATGATAAATTTATCAGTAATTATTGTAATTAAAAAATACATACCAGTTCCAATAACTTCAAAATCCCTCGATAAGTTTTTAAATACCCAGTGTTGATAATAATACTTGAGGTACTGGTGGTCACTGTAGCGGTTCTCACTGTTACTGTGTGCGACATGATATCAAACTCCTTTCACTTTCTGAAAGCAACAAATAAAATAAACATTTGCTTTCTGAAAACTTGTGCCAAAATTTGTAATAAAGATGAATCTGTCCAGCGAATCAGTACTTGCTGACTTGCTGTCTTTATTTACTTTACTCTGTGTTTATATTAACTATATATTCAACAAATGGTAGTGGGAAAGTAGGACAAGGCTATGTTTTCGTGGGTCGACCCACTTCGAATACGAATTACCGGTTGGTGTTTCTTACAAACAAAAATAGGAGTGACTTAATAAAAAATTATTTATAGATATAGCGTGCCAAGCTTTGAATCATGTTGCTTATCATTTTGAACATTAGTACGCTTCAATAATACACAAACAACCACCACGCCCTTGAATCTCTGGCCAAACACTGGATCAATATCAATGCCGATTTTATTTCAATGCTAATTAATACGATCTGTCTACTGATTATCACCAAATTGAGACATTGTTCATTACCTCTACCCACGCTTCAGTAAAAATAAACTTTGTTCATAAATGTCAAAAATTCAGCAAATAGATAATTTTGAAAAAATAATTTTTGAAAATTTTTTTAAATAGAGGTAAATATTTAAATCAATATCGAGCACGTGTATCCACCTGTCACTCAATAATTGACACTGTTTACATTATGTTCAAAGAAGTCATCAATCTCTACTTAAAATAATTTTAAGCGGCTCAAATTTTTTAATTTTTTCAAGACATTTGAGTCGAGAAATTGTCGGGAGTAATTACTTAATTAATTTAATTAAAAAAATATCCAACTGACCTTTAATTGACTGATCACCGCCGACTGCCTACGATCAACTGGAGACGCGCACGCCAGAGTTATGACTACTAACCCATTCCGCGCTATTACGTCATCAATGATATCATACGCGCCATGAACATATATGACATACAATGTTATCATAAGAGGCTGAATGTGAATTTAAGAATTATGCATTATTATCGTACTGATGATAAAAATATTGAGCTTCACTTAAGCCGAATAAATAGAATCCTCATTTCTCTTATCCTCGTTTCATAAAAATATCTATATATGTATTTTTATACTCTGAAAAAAATTGGCAGATTAAAAGCGGAACGCATTAGTTTTAATTCTGGAAATTCCCTCAGAGCTAAATTTACTACAAAATTCAAATTTTTATTATCAATAAAAAAAACCGCGGAGTGAAATTTGAGGAGTAAAAATTATTAATTATTTTACAAAAATTTTATTTATATTTTTGTATAAAAAATTAATTTTATTAAAACTTTAATAGTTATCGAGGATAAATATTTAAATAAATTTCTCATTTACTCCAAAATCACTCTGGTAAAAACTTTCAATTTTCTCCAAAGCAGTGATTTTTTTAGAATTTCGGAACCGGAGTAAAAGAATGTAATAAAAATTTCACACTATATTTTTTATTAATCATCCATAACTTACAAATAAATAAAATTTAATGAGTGAACAAAATTTATACTTCTTCTAATAATTAACGATAAATATGTGAATATAATTTTACAACATTTTTATAAATATAATTATTTGAATTTTAAATTACAATAATTATCTAAATGCAACACTCGATGTTTCCTTTTTTTTTATACTTTTTTTTCAGACATAATTAAAATGTATGAAAGTGATTTATATAAATAAATAGCTGTTATATATATATATATATATATATATATATATATATATATATATATATATAGTTCGATGTTTGTAATCATTAAAACTTAAAACACTTGACGGTTTGATTGACGCATTTATGTAATTTTTTAAATTGAATGAGTAGAAAATTTTTTTAATTAAAACGTTTATTTTAAAATGTACTTTCACTAAATCTTGTTCTGTAAATTGTTCAATAAGGCACTTGTTAAAGTCACATTTTATTTCAATCTATTGATACTAATATATCAAGATTTTTTTTTTAAATTCTGTATAATTTTATTACAAAATACAAATTTGTTGGCAAAGCTTTCGTGTTGATCCGAAATTATCGATCATCAAATTATATAGACGTATAGAAATATTGATTTATATAAGAATATATATATAGTCTTATGTACATGAGACTTGATAAATTTAATTTAGAATACAGGTGTAATTATTTACTGTAAAAAATTTTCGGAGTGAAAGCGGATTAAATCTGGAGTAGATGACTATTTTTTTTATTTAATCCCCCCAGAATTTATTTAAATAAAATCCAAATCCCTCCGAAATTACTCCGCCAAAAAGACAATGTCCATATTGACTCCGTATTCAAAGTAATTTTTTACAAAATTGCTAAATTCCGACAGAGTGAATTTGAATTTGAATAAAATTCATAATCACCCGAATTCACCTTCGATTTTTTACAGTGTGTATTATATATGTATGTATATATTATATTATCGTACGTATATTATAGTAATTGTAAATAAAAATAAGATAAAAATCGTCATATGAGTTGATGATTAAATATAGGAAAGAATAAATGAAGTGAGAGAAAAATATATAACTAACTACGTAAGCTTTTTATAAAGACATTTTTTTGCCGTACAAGATTTGTGACTGATTCAATAAAACTGCTGGCGAGTTTCGTATAAATTCAAAACTCTAGTATTCAATAATAATTATTTATTGCTCTAATAACCAGCAATTGTTGGTGAAAATATTTAACCCTTTGTACTTTATCAGTCGCACTCATAAATCCTATGACAGTTTTAGTTTTACAAATCATTATAAATATACAATATATATTATATATATAATATGAGAAAATAAAAGCGATAAAAAAAATTAAGATTTTGATTTAATTGTTTCAATAAAATCTAGTGTGAGGAAGTATGAGTTAATTAACTGATAATTATCTTTAAGCTTTTTAATTTTCATATTTGTTTGTTCATTATTATTATTAATATGTAATATTATTTACGTAGATTTATAAATATATGTATATATTTATTTAAAAATGGACTTTGCACGTGTTGATGTGGAGCATTAAGACCTGGTAGCAGCTGATGGCTTTTATTTAAACATCAGGATAATATCCTGCGTAACATTATTTTATGCTGATACGATTTAAAATTAAGCAGGTACTTTATCCTCACTGTGAGTTATTGCTCTTGTGTTCGACATAGAGGAAGTACGTTCCCGCAGCGTAAGCTATGGTATTGAAAATTCCAAACACCTGAGGAAGGAAAACCATACAATAAATTGTTGATCGAAACACTGGGTATCGTAAATAAGATAAGAAATAAATTAATAAGTGCGTTAATTGCTTCTGATATTTACCCCAGCGGCAATATTCGATGACTTGATGCCATAATGGTTATTGCTATAAGAACTCCACACAGCTAATTGGACTATAAAGGCAATGACGTAGAGAATAGATATTATTCCTGTGTTCAGCAGCTCCTGGACAAATAAAAATATTTAATTACATATTTGGGTTGCGGTCATGACTCTGGCGATTGGAAAAATTTTAAATTAATAAATTTACCGTTAAGATCCAATGGATGCGGATTTTTAGAGCCTCCCGTATGGAGAGGAGGTAAACGAAGATCCACAAGAGGGTGGCTAAGAAGGATGTCGTTGCAACAAATAAGAACCAACTCGTCGCAGGAATATACGCCGGAGACGCGCATGCCATGCAAATAATACCAAGACCCTGAAATATATTAAAATGTATATCGTCAGTATTTGCAACATATATCATATTACTCGTTAATGCATAAGGCCTAACAAACATGTATATTAATTTATTACGCAACTATAAAATAGAGTAGGAAATACAGGGAATTTGTTTGTGGGCGGGCAAGTGGGAGGCAAGTTGAAGAAATTTCGGGAATGAATATTAATTAAGCGTGGGCTCTGCAGGCTTCGTACATTTATTTCCTGCTGGTATTGCGCATTGGAGTTTAAATGTAAATTAGACAACTCATTGCCTCGGTAATTAGCTTAATTATTTTTATTTTTTCTAAGCAGGCCCGCTAGCATCATAGAGTTCCAGTCGAACTTCGGGACACGAGGACTCTCCTCGAGATGTTTTTGTGCCGCGGAACTAATTTCTAAATAATTACTTAGATGCTCATTTATGACCTCATCAATCACTTTGTTTGTCGACACGGGCGTGGCTGTTTGAGCCTCGAGCCCACTTGACGAGCGCTTTATACTCTCCGGAAACTCAACAGCCAACGCGTGTTTAAAGTAAGTGTCTTTATCAGCGACTTTCTCTCGCGCTTTATTCATCCTCGTATTTTTTTGTTCTTCTTGCTGAACAAGTGGATGTCTAACTTTATCAAGCTCTCGAGGGTCAAATCCCTTTTTTTTTAACAGCGTATTTTTCATTACTTCGAGATTTCCCGTTCGGAGAATCGTCTCTTTGGATTTTCGAATTTTTTTAGCTTTCCTCTCAGCCTTTATTCTCGTCAGTTCTTCCTGCTCCTTTAAAAATTTATCCCGCGCCTCCTCGTGACGTCGCTTGGCCTCTTGAGCAGCTCGGGCACTTTTTCTGTCAAGTGCTTTTTTGTCATTAGCCAAATAATCCTCCTGCCAACCGTGAAACTCTTTCTTACGCTCTACTTCTCGATAGACGAATTTTCGGAACCACTCAATTCGTTCTTGATAATTTGACTCGTTTTCTACTGGCTCATCCATGAGTCGAAATGTCCCGTTGTAGTCACAAATACCAATAAACTTTGAATTTGTTTTTTCTTTTTGCTGCTGATTCTGATGTTGATGTTGATGTTGATGCAGCAGTAGATCTTGCGTCTCAAAAAGTCCCGTTATTAACTTTCCAGAAATAGTCTCTATGTGAACCGGTTGCTTAGTCTTCCGGTATATATCCCAAGTTTCAAGGTCACCGTCATGCCTAGCTACCATGAAAACTCCAGGTGTGTGACTCCAGCAGCATGCAGTGTAACGACAGTCACCTTTTCTCCACAACACGGGATGCTTTATATAATTGTCATGCCAAATGGCAAAAATACGGCCACCAATGCTCAGCAAAACGTCTTCTACATGCTTAGAACGTATGATCCTGATGACTGGCCCATCGTGAATACAAGCACTGCTTAAGAGGTCACAATTCTCTTCACCGGTGACCTCAAATTCTTGACCGTGCCAGGTGCAGTGAAGCACTTCACCTTGAGCAGTACCGAACCACAATTTCCCTGATGTTTCTTCCGACTGGTAGGCCTCTGGTGGTGGAACACTGAAGTCGAGTACGGTCAAGTTGAAGGATTCCTTCGGTAGCTGAACATGGAGCCGGTAGTGCGGGTAAAAGATTCCGTCAAGTCGCTCAAGATCATCGGTCAGTGACATTGCGGCCTTAACAATACTTTTCAGATTTTTGGCAGTCTGCGGTAAGCTCGGCTGCCAAAGGAGATCCCAAATGGCAACCGTGCCATCTTCAGAGCTTGTCATCAACTGCAAGCAATTGTTTCCCGGTACATTTTCGAGCATCCCATTATCCGTTATTTTACAGTCGGTTGGAAGCCATCGAATAGCACGTACTGCCTGCAAATGAGACTTGGACGGGTCCGAGGAGGCGGAAGAAACAATTACCGGAATCTCATAATCAGAATCCGCATCTTTGGGTTTCTCTAATGAATTATAAAGATCCCAGAAAATCAATTGTCCATTTTCAGCCCCTCCGACGACGATGCTGTGCCGAGAGGGACAAAAAGAAATCACGTTAATCTCACGAGGATCATCAAGAATTAATTTGGGTTTAAGTGGTTCATCGAGCGACCAGACAAGTGCACAAGTACTTGAACCAGCACTAGTACTTATACTTCCACCGTAGCTACTGTCATCTGATTTATTAAGCTCGGTAGGTTGATCCGAAATTTCCGCAAAGTCACACCGGGGATTAGTTACATACGAAATGGCTACTAATTCAACGAGATTCGGGTGCCAAGAAACATCTGAAATGACTTTGCCCTTGGTAATGTCGAGATTAATCAAAGAACAAGACTCTTTATCCAAGTAGTTTTCAGCATCATTAAAACTGTCGGTTTCAGCGATTCTCGTTGTCAGATTATCTATGTCGTCGGAAATAATATTGATCTTGGAATTGTAGCCAACATAATCAATCGCGTCTTGCAGATGTTCTGGAAATGTAATTTCTAGTAACGGCTCCTGCATCAACGGCTCTGAAATTTTACGGTTTATCTCTCTCTCCTGTTCAGTTATCACCTCCGGGAGTCCAACTGGGCTACTTTCCTCAGTCGTTGTTTGCTTCTCAGTTTTACTACCTGCAGTTTCATCTTTATTATCTTCACCGACAGGTTTTACTACGTCTTTAATATCGTCACACTGAGTCCACTTGTTTTTCGGATAACCCAAGTAAGACTGAACGCTTTTGTCACAGGCCTTGAGATTTGTGTTTACAGCTTTTGAAATTTTTTTCATAAATACATTATTGTATTTTCTCGAGTCTTCTGGCAGTAGATCAATGGCGCCATCTCTTACATCTCCGCTATTTCTATCAGCTAAACTATGCCTTCGTCTCCGGATATTCGAATTAAAGTTTAGCTCGACCTCAAAAAAGGGCCTTGAACTGTCGGTGTCTTTCTCCAATTCTTCTTCAGCCCGAAACGCCTCAAAACTTTTACTAGTTTTAGTAATCATAAAAAAAACTTTCTCCAGAATTTTCCTCGTCACATCTCCGTTTCTCTTGACAATCATGTTCCGTGTTTCTTCCGTCAAACAAACGACAAAGCTAGTCGAGGTCAGCTCACTGGAGGCGTAACCAACCAAAATCCATTCCGACTTGTAATCTCCTATTTTGTCTTTGCAGCATTCAAAACTCGAACCGCTCTGGCATGCTTGCCTCATCACTTCCTCACGCGTCACATACGCCCATGGATATTCCAGAAATACATCTTCGCCAACCTTACACCCAAGGTTACGTTGACTCTCGTAGGGCAGTTCAATTCTCTCAACGTTCTCGTCGTTGTAGATATTTTCGTCTGGTAACCAGCTCAAAGGCCGCTCTGCTGAACCAACTTCCGACATTTTCCTTTATATTTGTATGTTTTTAATTCCGCGTAATATCGTCACTCTACTACGGCTCTTGAGATACTTGTCCCTCGAATAAACCGGTTACTCTAGTCTCAAATACTGCCTCAGCATCGATCAAACTTCCTCGCCTCCCTACCAGCCTACCCCGGTAACCGTTTGAATATTTCGAAAAGGACTTTATGGGTCGATGATGTTTGGCTTTCACGCAACACTAGCTCCTATTAAATCATACACAATATTTTTATTAACATATATATATATTACATTGGATTGATATATATATTTACTGTTGATGTATATCATTGATTACGTTATAAATGTAGTGTATTAATTTTCAAAAGGAATGCTCATATTTTACTTTCACTGGAGCTCAAAGTAAAAACAACTTTGTAAAATTAAAGTACATATATATATATGTATATATAGAATCGATTAAAGGCTAATAAAGTTTATGGAATTTACAACACGACGACTTTCCTTGGTATTAAAACATTCCAATCGATCCTGTCTGACCTTTGAGAAGTGGCCACGCACGCTAGCAATAAATAAAAAAAAAAAAAAGTCACGCAATTTTTAAATATTTAAAAACTAAACAACGGTATGATGGAAAGTTAAACATAATTATACGAAAAGAAATAATAAATAAAATATTTTTTGAAAGTCTTGCTGATAAGAAAGTGTGTATGCTGAGAAAAATATCTAAATGCGCACGTTTAAACAGTTAAGATATCTTTTTATGCCGATTGTTGAGTAATGTGATTGTGTGAATGACGCGAATCGTTTTGAGTTAAATGAATCACTGACCAAAATAGATTCCAAGTCAAACAAGACGTCGACACAAGGCTTATTGTAGCGCGCAGTAGAGTTGGTTACAGATATATAACACATAATATACGGTAGCAGGCGTTTTGATCTCCGGACAAAATATCTCGATAACAAAATATCATTAAGACAAAAAGAACTTTTGATAAAATATTCTCTTGATTATTAATTAATTTTTTACGCTGCTAGTAATTTGCATACATACACTCATGCCATAAATTAAAGGAACAGAAAAATTTTATAAATTTCTTATTGATTTTTGTAAGACTAACTTCGTGAAAAATAATTGTATCGGGATTTAAAAAAAGCGTTTTATAGCTTGAAATTTCTAGTTTTGGCGCATTGTCATCAAAATTCTTTTGGAGCTTTAACTATTGCACAAACATGAAAAATATAGTGAGACAAAAATTTTCTTTTTTCTTTTCTTTGAGAGTCCACGGTCCCGATACGATTGTTTTTTTACAAAGTTACAGTCTTATTAATAATAAAGAAATAAGAAATTTCTAAAATTTTTCCGTTCCTTTAATTTATGGCATGAGTGTATATTTTGAAAAAACTCATAAATATATATATGTATACTTCCATAGATTCGTATGAATTTATTTTCGAATAAACACACATAAAATCCATGAAAAAAGGGCACAGCACGATAACAAGCATATGTGTTGGTCTATTTTCGAATAAGTTCAAGAGTATAAATGTTGATGACAATAATAATAAGAAAATATTTTTATAATGTTGAACTTACGTAATATAATAAAAATATCATAATATTTGAGTATTTAATCTTTTATAATCGGAATATAAATTGAAAAAAAATTGAGTATTGCATGGTGATATTTTGTCATCGAGATATTTTGTCTTGGGGATATTTTGTCTGGGGATATTTTGACCGGGGATCAAAACGTATGGAACCGTAATATACACTCGAGTTTCTACATACGTCTCTTGTTCTTGCTGTTTATTTAATTTGCTTACGAGGCAACCGCACCGCCTCGGGTTTAACTACTTTCGAGACCCCTGAGATTGCTTTCCAGCGATGCAAGTCAACTAAGGTCAACTCAGTTCGTCAATAAACGAGTGTGCGTATTTCATACTCTTTGGTATTAAACACATGCAAATAATCCTCAATAACACTAATACAAGTGACCCACTTGTCAGCAGCGCATTCGCTCTGTTATGCCTTAAAAATTAAACTCGTTCCTCTCATTCTTCGGAGCTGAAATAAAAAGTATCTTGCTACATACTACATAACAGCCAGTGGAGTATCACATACATGGAGTGTAAATTTTGTAAACATCTTATCAAATCAGCGGGTGACATCATGCACCAAATAAAATAAAAGTAAAAATACATATGAACATAGATATGTTTGTATATATGTATGTGAATTATTTCATCAGGTTATTTGTTGTAAAAAATATAAATATAAAGCCTTGAATAGCATCATCAGAGTGGAGTACAGTAGTACAGTGAGAAACTGGTATCTCCATGTATACGAGCAATAAAACGACATGAATCGTCAGAGAGCACGGTTCAACGGACACGTACATAACTTGCCGATGACCCAAATGCAGTCACGGCTCGGTAACTGTCTACCTACTATAGCTGTTCGACTACTATTGCGATTGAGAATTGAGAATTGAGAACCGCGAGTAGGGACGAGTGTAGTAGTCGGGAAGTCAATTGCTGACCGTTCATGGACTCCGATACCATACTCCATACATACATATACTCGATAATAACAACAATAATAATAATAATAATATGTATGTACTATTAGAGTAGGATTGCTGAGACAAGAGACAACGAGGAGGCCGTAGGGTGCGGCTTGGAATGGTCGGTGCTTCTTGCCATTTCGCTGACGCACTCGAAACTATTCTCCATTGGAATGTATTGTAAATCTATCAGTTGACGACACATGCTGCTCATAGTTGATAGATAGACGTTGTCATATATATGCATGTTTATATTTATATAGATTTGTCTTGTATCATTTAATTTTCTTAGTTTATTTGTAAGAAACCGCGCAGAAATTGGAACGGATGCTCGATTGCACTCGAGCAAAGTAGAAAGAGAGGAAGCGATGAATCTATTGGCAGCCAATCGGCTTAGGTTTACATTGGCTAGCTGCCAGGAAACGAGTTCCAAGTGTAAACGCACCGTCTCCGGAAAGAGCTTGATAGTTGTAATAAGTGTGTACGTAAATGTATATCTACTATAAGAAAAAAAAAAAACAAAAAAACTAAAAATATATGAAACTGCGTTTTATTATTTAATAAAATCAATAAGTGTTCATTACACACGTAATGGATGAGCACGATGACATGGTAATATTAATAATTAAAGTAGTTATGGATTTAAGAAATAATTCAATTGAATTTCATGCTGACAAGTGGCCTCGTGAAGCACCAGAATGTCCAAGGCAAAGGCAACCCTGTGCTCTCATGTTTTACCCATACTCCATTATATTTATTTAAATATATATATATATCTCACGGCACTCTCGATTCGCTAAAGAAAATTTAGTACCCAATGATGATGACGGTGGTCTCGTGGCTGAACACAACCGATGAGAATTTAAAATACCCACTGTTCTCCTCACTCTGGTTATCTTCCACTGGTGGTTGTGTATCATATGTATATGTATGTGTATACATAACTATGATATATTATGCTTATTACAATATCAAATATTATGTGTCGTGTATACTTGAGTCCGGTGTAAGTATTGAGGCGCGGTTCGTCCTTGCAAATAGAACCTCTACTGACTCTATGCACAATTATTATTAGCCGTTATATACTACTTGAGCATGCTGGCCACCACTACCATCTGCCGCACGCAAACCCTCAAATGACACAATCTACACTACACTTTAAGTCTATTATATTATATATATATATATATATCTATATATATGTATACAAATACGTGTATTTTAAATTACGCAAGTGAGCCGCTCACATTCGCGTGGGTGTGATTACAATTGTCATTATCTCGAAACGCGATGCGAGCTGATGTTTGTCTCATAAACAATTATTAAATATGACAATTAATATGACACAGTGGTATAATAGTAATTGTTAAATTTATAATCGACACGAGGTAACATTTAGCCGCGCAATAAATTTTTTAAATAACTAATTCTCAGTTAGTAATTGATAGAGAAAAAAAAAAAAAAAAAAAAAAAAAAACCTGTTAGTCATTAAGTCATGTGAAATAATTTATTTGAATTATTTTGTTGATAAAACTAGTTGATAACACTTGAGGCGGGTTTGAAATAATTTAACGGTTTCAGTATAAGCGATAATGGAACTAAAGTACATCGTAACGTGTGTACATAGCAGAGTGTACATGGCATATAATAGAGTAGGTACAGAAGGATTGTCGGGTATCGTGTGCGTATGCATTTCCCACGTTTAATTCCGTCAATTAGCTTGTACAGCGAGCGAGGCGGATTGCACCCACGTTGCCGTGACCGAAATTACGCGGAAGGGGCCACGAAGATTGACGACATAATCGCTTTTAAATTTTACTGTCTTACAATTAGCTAAATTATTTTTTTCCTCGACAAATATAAAGATCTTACACGTGTACAATTATATTTCTACAAATAAACTCCCGTTATATAGGCGCTAAATTGTTTTATAAAATTAATACTGCGGAAAAAAGTGGGAATAAAAATTAGACACACTATCGGGTATTTTTCGGTAGCTTATAGACAGACTTTACATACGTGTCAGAAACACCCAATGGCAAAGACAGTCGACTCAAGGATACGTTGAATTCTTAATGAATCGTTTCAATACCGTTGGGTTCCAACGCGCGACACACCGAGTTTCTATATGGATGTAGGATGGCTCTACTCGCTCGGTTAAATATCTGGGACGCCACGTATGATCATCATACACCGATCATTCCGTATGGACATCTATAGATTTATATCTCGATGCACTTTGTTAATTAAATTTATTTACCATTTTAATTATTACCAATAAACTAATAAATTAGTACCACCCAATAAATTACTCGCGGCCGTATCGAACTTCGAGCGACAGTAAAAAAATACTTGATTTATTATATAAATATTTTTTTTTTCTTTTTACAAGAGGACATTGCCCGCGAGAAAATACGGAACCCAAAGAAATGCAACGACCGCTTAGAGTCACGACTACGTCACATACAATGAGCACTCTAGTGTTTACTTATTTAAAACGCTTTAAGAATACTTAGTGTCACGTGATTTAATTTAAATTACGAATAATATTACCTGACAACAAAAAAAGAAGAAAAAAAATGGACGGATAGATAAATTAAATTTAATTGATAACTTGGAGCTGAGTAAAGTACAAGAGCACGGTAGCCTTTTTTTGAGCTAATTATAAGCTGGGATTTTATTATAATACGATCATATATATATTTATATATATAAGATTAATGTAATTCTATGACAGGAACAAAAAATATAAATAAGTATTATAGAGATTGAGAATAAATAAATATGACATTATTATTTAGTATTGTGTATATAATAGTTGTGCCAACCGGTTAATCGCAATGTTTCCCGACAAATTCGAGCACCAGCTAAAAACAGTACGTCGATCTACGAGCCAACATTCAGAGCAGTTTAACAAAACGTGTAATAAATAATCTAGCTGCCATGAAATTAAAACTCTCATAAAATACTCAAGGTTATTAATTCCCGGTAAATTGAATTTTAAATTTCAAATTTAAAAATGAATATAAATAGTGAAATTTATTTACAACCGCAGCATAATTGCCTCATATATCAACAATTATAATCCCATATGAAAATCACCACCGATACGCACACACATGATAACATCCAGGTGTATTGTTATGTAATCCACCTGCCGCTCGCTCGCACAGTTGATTCAAGGCAATAAAAGTGATACCCAATCAATATAATAAATCTTAGACTCATCGAGAATTACTTGTAAATAATCAATGACTTTGTCAAGTACAAGAGATTATTTAACTAGCCTTAAAAATGCGACACTTGAATACAAGTATCCATAATAACAATAACAGTAATAATGAATGTAAATGGGTATGAAATAATTGGTGAGGCCGAGGATGTTATCTGAAGACAATAGCTGAGACAATTTATAAAATGTATATAGTTAGTATTATTGTACTGTATTGTATTGTATTGTAATGTATTTACCAACTGCACGAGCTTTATAATTCCAGGAATCGTCTTGAAGTAAGGTAAATTTAAGGTGATTCCAGCGATGAGACTCGGCTGTCCAGGCTCCGTTTTGACGGTCGGTCCTTGACGAGGATTGTTTGCATTGTTGGTAGAACCATCTTGGACAGTCACCACCGTTTCCGACATCATGTTATTTGTCACGTTAAATAAAAAATATTAAACGAACAAACAGTATATACTTTATTTTATATATGCGCTATATATTTGTATGAAATGAAATACAAGTGGGAGTAAAAATACGTATAAAATTAGGGGAGCGGATAAAAGTTGAGTAACACCGATAAAGCTTTGATAACTTGTTGATAGAGAACGAGACACCTGTTAATTCAACACTGTCGACGGCCCGCGAGGCGGCCACACCACTGACTATTACCTACATCATCGCGGAACCGCTATATTCTCCCACCACCTTATTCTTACTACCTCTCCAATCCTCACCACTCATAGTTGCATTACATCTCTCCTCTATTTTATTAACACACACGATACACCATCCGTATAACTTTACATCTATTCACCTTCTCTTTACTATTTTATTATAAAACAAATTCCTACGTCACTTACATACTTTTTCATATTTATTTATTTAGTTTTTTAAAAAGATTCATGCTACGATTTGCACGCGATGGAATACTTACTTACTGGAGATTGAGTTGCTCGGCTAACAATTTATTACTTTTTTTTCTATAATAATTACCAGCTGATATAAAAAATACAATTTTTTTTTTTTATTAAAAAAATTTAATTTTACTTTAGAGAATTTGAAAATTTTAATCAAAATTGTTTATGGAATACAAAGTAATTTTTAAAAAATTTTTAAGTTCATATTTCATTTTTTAATATTTTTATCGACGAGTAAAATGCCGATGTATTATCAACCAAAGAAAATGCAGAGTAAAAATTATCATATGAGTAACTCGCGATTTAACTTTTGAATCAAATAATATGCAGTCTGCCATAAGAAAATGCAACCGTGAGGTGCAAAAATTATTTTTCCCGACTCAAGTTCAAGAATATAAAAATATACAATTTAAACATGCGTACAATCAAAAAATCAACTCAGCCAGCGGTGGGCTACACCGACATATATGTAAGTTATATATAAATTCCAAGTGACAAATTCCTAAAAATAATTTATTTAATCGTGGGTTTGATTAAAATAATATTTTTACTTCGCGTGTCTCGTTATACTTAAATCTCATTATAACAAACAAAAGTCGAGTATATTCCCCTCGCACATAAATTTAAATAGAATAAAATATATTATCGAGATTAATATCGAAATAACATCTGTTTTCGAGATACTTATAGACATAATACCTTACGAAGACACGTGATACTACGTACTCTGTGTACCTAATTATTAATATATAAACCTGCTGTGTGAATATAAGAACAATATGCGCCTGCGTATTTAAATAAGACGTGATATATATTTATATTACACTCTCGCTGCAATTCACCACTGAATAATACGCTAAATAATTTGTTTGCAAACTCGAGCATTAGAAGTCGAGATAGCGAATGTAACTAAGCGTCATGTTAACTTCTCTTGCAAATACTCTGGCAATTGTCTCAACTCTCAAGTGATATCATTCATCTATATAGACAATCACCATTTATTAAAAACATTTTATTCAGTCTTTAAACAAAACTCGAAAAAAAAACCTTATCTCAGAATCTGACGTAAATATTTTTTTTTTCCAGGTGTGCTACTTACTTTTGATATTTATTAGCTCGACAATGGCATTGAGCGATAAAATGAATGCATGCAACCCGACAATTGCCGAGAGACACAATGCAACCTCAAATTGTCTTATACAGAACAGCACTCATCAGTTATACTGCTGGGGCAATAATCGTTACGATAATTACGATTTTAATGAACTGGGAGTAAAGTAAATATATATACGCACGCACATGTTCATTATTATCATAATCATTAGCATCAACATCAGAATCAGAATCAAAATCAAAATCAAATTCAGTATCATCATAGCCGACACAGTAATATAATTAGTATTAATTGATTTGTGCGTACACGCTTTAATTATCAATTATTTCGGCAGCGCAAATGACGTCTGGTTATTAACGATTTGTAACACATCACAATTATTATTCAACGCTAATCGAATATTAAGTAAATTCTACAATGTTACTGAGCTAATTATAGTCGATGGTAATTTGACCAAAATCACTACTGCGTTCCCTGCAGAAGCTACTAAACTTGAAGTAATCTATATAATTATTTTATTTATTACCTGATAATTCGACGAAATTTAATTTAAAAAAAAAAAAAAGTTTAATTGCAATTTTGAATTTACAGAGAATTCATATCAGCGGAACAAAGCTCCGTTATCTGCCAGACGACTGCTTTAAAAATTTACCGGCGTTACGTAGTGTAGACTTGAGGAATAATTCATTGACAGTGATTAATCCTAAAGTACTGTCGTCGTCGCCGTTGACACAGGCACTCGATTATTCTGTTTATTTAGCTGGTAATCCTTGGAAATGCGACGAAAATATGTTTTGGATAATAAATGATGAAAATTATTCTTCTCTGATAAAAAGAATTGTTGATAGAGATAAATTGCATTGTACTGAGCCGTATGCAAGTCGCTCTCTTATCGCAGTGATTAGCATAATGACGGTAAGTGGGCGCAGTATTTTTGTATAAACAATTTGAGCTTTCTGTTTATAGTTATAATAAAAATAATAAAACTTGGGTTTGATTTATTCAAGGCAGACTTTGAAACAAGAATGTCAACAAACTCCCTGTGAGTGCGAATTGGTGTACGTAATTGGAGGGCATTTTAACCTAAGGGAGCAAAATTTCCATCGGAGATCACAACTCATGGCATTTATTACCGTCAATTGTAGCTTTCTGGGTCTTACTGAGATGCCTAAATTTATACCAGAAAATACGACAAAACTTTATCTTACTGGCAATAAGGTATTTTATTATTAGTTTTATGAACAAGGGAAGAATTCCCACCACATGTTCCGTAAATAAAATTTCTAATTGTGGTTTTTTTTTTAATATTTTGTATATAAATATCACCATAAAATATCGACAGTGAATTTTCAATCTGTTACGGAGTTTTGAAAAATTCAAATCTGGGGCAAAATTAGCTATAAAAAAATTATAATTCTCTTTTTTTTAAAAAATTCTATAAAAAATTTTAGGAGGCTCATTTCACCCCAGGTTATTTTTCCTTTTTTATCTCACGAGCGCAATTAAATATTTTTCTGTTTTTAGATCAGCGATCTCAGTCCTCTTGTAGAGAATCCTGTCTATAGACAAGTTCTCGATCTTTATTTAGACGATAATTTAATTGGATCAATTGCTCAATTAGACGGTTCTTATTGGCTTGAACACTTTCGATTGTTCAGTCTTCGGGGGAACAAATTAACAGACGTAAAAACAACGATATTACATAAAATATATACTATTAGTGAATAAATTGATTATTAATTGACCGCAATTATAATTATATTTTAGTTACCGACTTACGCTCTAGAAAACGCTCTGCACAACAGCGTAACTGCCGTCAGTATTTTTCTGGGCCACAATCCTTGGACGTGTGATTGCTTCTTCACCCCCGGGTTCCAGGTATATTTATAAATAAAATGTCAATTGCCAATCAAATTAAATTGTCAACTATAAGATAAATTATTTCCAGGATCTTTTAATAAAATATACAAACATATTCAAAGATATAAATGATATTAGATGCAACTCAACGTCATCTTTATACAGCAGCGAACATAATAAAATTTTAAATAAACCTATTAAGGATTTAACTAGAACGGAAATATGTATAATTTATGATGAAGAAAGTTGGTTGTCATTCTACCCACTCGACATCTTGAATATCATCTTAGCACTTATAATTGTTTTAATTATCGGAAAACTTGCTTACGATTACTGGGCCTTCAAGAAGACAGGAAAGCTGCCCTGGATCGTTACTAAAATTCCATAATTATTTATAAATTATTATTTATTTTAAGATAATTTTTTTCGGATGGGTTTAAACTCGTTCAACAAACACGCTCTGTAAGTTCGCTAACTAAAGACCAAAAGGTTCAAAGCGTCCTTTTATACCTGGCTCCTCATTAACTTCTACTATCAAGTTTCTTCCAAAGGTTTCAAGCTTAATTATTAATACCAACTGATTGGTAATCACAAATTAGTAAGCCGGAGATGGGATGAAAGGGCTTCTTAAACTTTTTTTAGTCTTCAGTATCAAGCGAACCTTCAAATAGAAAATTAAGTTCTATTTGAAAACTCCCGGGCATCATCCGAAAAATTTATTTAGTAAATTGTGCAGATTTAAAAAGTATTAAGTTTTAACTGAATTTATAGGATATACTTATTATGATACATCTTTGGAAGGCGATTTTCTGGGGATACGTGATTTTTTTTTCGGCGATACTGAAGCAAATAAAAATCAATAGTGATATGTATAGATGTATAAATTACTTGAGTGAATGAACTAATAAAATATTTATAATAAAAATACTTTTGGCATTTTGACTGATGGGAATTGAAGAGGCTCGCGAAGCTCGACGTCGGATAGATGGATTATTTAGTACGTTATTTTGTTGTGGTTCATCTATTGAAGTAGACAGCCTACAAGTCTCACGTGACTGTATACTTTCCGTTTGGGGTGAAGTAGGCTCCCTAATGGCCGTAATCAATTTATCATTCACTGGCGTTGATATTCTTGGCTCGACCGTTTTGAATACCGCGTCCTTGGTCGTTATTGTCGGAGTCAATATTTCTGCTCCCTTGTAGTCTTGATCCGAACTGCCGCTCGATTCGCGACTTTTAATTGCTTCCGTATGTTTCGCGAACGGAGTACTTTTATTAGCGTACTTTAATTTCGAATCCTTAACAAGCGGATGAGCTTTTTTAGTTCGATACATTGGCTCGGTAACTTTACTTTCATCTCCTGAATAGGAATTTCAAAGTTTTAATTGAATCGTAACAAAAAAAACCTACTCAACCTGATTAAACAATTTTAATATACCAACTGCGTTTATCGAAGCTGAAAAAGTATTTTCCCTTGAATATCTTAGATCGTACGAGCCGCAGTTAAAAAAAAGAGACGAAAACGAAGAGAACGATTTCTTTTTACCACAGTCTTCATCTTCATCATCGTCATCGTTTTCTATAGAACCCATTGATAAACCTTCCGGCAAGTAATCAACATTACTACAAACACTAGCGTCTTTCATTAATTTTTTACAATCAGTCATTTTTAAAACATTTTGCTCAATATTTTCTGCTGACGTTTGCGTTTCAATGGCTGCAATAAACATAAAAACTCACATTCAAATAAACCGTAAGACAAAAAAAATATAAATATTACTTGAAACACTGGCATCTCGTGTGAATAATTTACAATTACTTAGTTTTTTACACTCTCCTACCCGAAAATTATCATTTTTATCTGTAAAATAATTTACTGTTAAAAAATAAATGTTAGATAAGACTTGTATTATAATTTAATTTACCCATTTTAAAAGAAGAAACAATGCTTGTAAACTCCGAGAGAGTAATTCGGGAATGATTGATAACCTCATTTAATTCGCATAAAACATGAGCAGTGTTGGGAAACCTTTTAGACAAAACATCCCAAGCGGGAACCCCAAGCCCACTTTCATCAGCGTCATGATGATGATCATCATCTGAAAGCCCCGTCAGCTGGGGTACTCTCGAGGGTGGTATTTTAAAATCACTGTCATTATCTTCATTATTATTGGACATATCCTACGTATCCCTTGGACGCACACACACACACATGATAAGCCACATGCATAAAACAAAAGCACATCTAATAATAACCACCCCTCCCCCGTTACATCTGACATATATATAAGTTATGATGACAAAAAAAAAACTAAACAGTAACAATAGTAATAAAAATAAAAATTACAATATTTTTTAACGCTGTAATATTTTATTAAAACTATAAACACGGATATTACAGTACATCACATAAGTATTGTGTTGTTATAAATAATTTTTTATTAATTTATTTTAAAAATGATCGTTGAATCAAGGCCACACGCTGACTCAAATATTCACTGTTTTATTTATTTAATTAATTATTTTATTTTTATCTTACTCTTTATTATCATTATCATTATAACTATTTATTTAAAAACGTCCTGAAATAATCGCGCGCGCAATTCATCTACAAAATACAAACTCATTGTGCTATAGGTACATGCATGTGTTACATATATATTTATATATGTATAAATAATTGCCTATCACGGTGCGTTTTATTAATTATTCCTTATCATTATCATGATATTGTTTATTTACTTATTATTTTAAACCACGAGGGTCATTAACCATTACAATTATTATTAATATTATTATTATTAATATTAAAATACTATATTTCACACAACTACGATGGTATAAAAATTAACAGCCGTAAAAAATAAACAGCCGTATAGATGTCACAGTAAATAAATAAATACTTAAATAATAGATATTAACAATCGAGTTATAATTTATAATATTTATCACTCTATACATTAGCAAATATATTATCAATAATACAATAGTCGTCTATATTAATAATTCATTTATTTATTTAAAAATATAGTCCGTAGATTGTAGTGTAGTAAAATAAATTGGAGAGAGTAATAACACGCAGATACTCGTATATAGGGAGTTCGTTACTGCAACTACAAATATTTAAATCGAGTGGATCGATTTTTAAAAAATGAAAAATAACCCATGAATGTTTTCTCTGCAATCTGGTAAAAAAAATACCTTCAAATCTAATTTATATCAAGCCGATTTTAAATTTTACTTTTTTTATACTTTTTTTTTTTTTTTTTACTTGCAGTGCAATTGTCACGTACATTCATCATATCTACTAACAGTAGCGGCGCGGCAACGACTGGATACTGTAAATGTAGTAATGGAAATGGTAATGGTAAATACCATTAACGCGATGCAATAAATCAAGTTCTCTTCTCTTTAGTATATGTATCTATATATATATATATATATATATATATATATATATATATATATATATATATATATATATATATATACATATATACAAATACATACTCAGATTGTTGACACGCGCTTAATTCTATCACAGCATGCGCGGGATCTTGTGTTCGCATTTCAATTATATACATGCATACATACAACCATACAACAAATATATGTATTTATATGTATATATATATTATCGAGCGTGTGGGTATGGGCACTAGTGTTAGTGTATTTTAGTGTGCATTTATTACGTATTTGTGTTGGGCTGCCAGCGAAATAAATCAAAAGTCGATTGCTACTACGACGGCGCATCATTTAAAGTTGCGCGCGCATCGAATTATTTGTAATTCCCAAATTCATATGTATGTATAATGTATATATCCGTCCATAGAGTTACTTGAACTTTTACTCCTTTTAAATGATTAGTCGATGGGTCTATTGCACTGAATCGTAGCTACACAATAAATGCAAAATAAAATTGGACCTCGTAAATGAATTACTTAAATGTAAACGTTGAAAAATGAACGATAAAAAATTGTAATTTTTGTTACGAGTTAAGAGTTTGTTTGGTCCTAGGGCAGTTCCCAAATAAATATATTAATTTTATTAGCTTGTCGCACGCGCGCAGTCTTGATTGCTTTTATTAAGTATTCGATTCACATTTAAATTTATATTATTATTAATAAATCGCTATCCTTAATTAACCCTCCATTGGTTATATATCAAATAATTAATCGTAATAATAATTTACAGTTGAGCGTGATACCATTAAAATTTTTTTCTTTTAACTCTTATTAATTCTTCTACACTCACAGACTTAAACTAGTTCACTCACAACCAAATGTAGCATCTAAATCTTATATATTAATCGTATTAATATAATATTACTTGTTTCTTAAACTTATATTCAGCTTTTATATTATTTATATTTAACCTCCATTTGTTTCTTCTTATAATCCATTGATATAATGACAATCTATTTTCATTAAAACATTAATCTTACACGCGAATATTTAATAAATCAAGTTAGTACGGTATACAATATATTATTCTGCAGTCGTTATGCCCGAAAGGCTCGTGACGACAATCTGTAAAATATTATTTTGGCACATATTTTATTTAGTTTTATTCTTTTTTTCCGTCATACGGATTTAAGAATTTATATGTATAATGTACAAAAGCTTTATAAATTGGTATGTACGTTAACGAACCAAATGCGCTGGTGTCGCAATTAGTTGCCTCGATATATTCCACTCAATAGCCGGCTTACGTATTGCAAATATTATTATATTTATTTAATTATCTCGATAAGAAAAAATAACTATTATTCAATAAAATTTTTTTCTATCCCACTTTTGTGTATATATATATATATATATATATATTTATATTTATATGTATTTAGTTAATAATAATAATGCGCTATCGCCTATCGACAGATTTAAAATTCAAAATAAATAATTGAATGATCATTGCTTTGTGTTTAGAATTATCCTGGAATAATATGATGAGTTATTCATGATAGCTAATAATAATAATAATTTATACGGTTGTTTCGACATTAGCTATGGCGTATTGTCAACAGATGCTATCTTTACCGTAATTATCATTGCTGTATAAATCCTGTGGATGACTAGTGATATTGTATTGGCCACCGGTACCGCCGCCGCTGCTTTGCAATTGACTGCTACTCGTTAATCCGTTATTATGATGGTGATGCATGTGATTAACATGGATGTTGTTGACATTTACTGAATTCAAACTGTTTTTCTTCTTTTTCTTCTTCTTCTTTGTCCTCATTTTGTGCCGGTATACGCAGTATTTGAGGCAACCGGTTGCCAGAAGAATAACAAGAAATACTCCCAGTATTCCTGCCCCCACGGCGACGTAGAGAAGAGTGACCCCCAATCGGTATGAACAATTTATCTCTTCCTCGTCGAAACCTGACGGGCAGTGTTTTATTCCGTCGCACCATAAGACGGAACTTATGCAGGCTTTTATCTCTGGGCATCTGTAAGCAGTAATCAGCAAACAATGATAATTAGTAGTTTGTTTAAATAATTAATTATTTTATAAAATAGTAATCAACTGTAAATGTGTACCTGTAAGGACAGTCTTCAACCGGAGGGACCACTGAGTAAATATTGACGGCATTGTTATCACCATCGGGACTGAAATAATGAGTGTCCGTGGCAGCCCGAGCACTCTTTGAAATGGCAATCCACATTACGGAATAAGTGCCCGGTTCTTTCTGGATAAATTCCACGACAAAACTTCTCGCATGTTGCTGGGCTAGCGCCGAGGTAGGAACAAATGTGGACATTCCATCAGCGGTAATTGTCACGGACGTATGATTCCATCCACCGCTAAAAAACTCAACAGTTTTGGAATTAACTTTATCATTATCACTATTATTATTATTGCCATCGCGATTACTCCTGGTTGTTTCTGGACAAATAACACTTCTCTCTTTGGAATTTATTGCAGAGTAAACAATTATTCTATTGAGCGTATTACAATCAGCAATATTATCAGCATTTATTGCAAAACCCGTCGTACGTAAATATATATAGTTAATCCGCGGATCTTCTGGTTCAATTAACCAAGGCTCATTAATACACTGCTGAGTTGCAGTAGCCGTCGCCGTAAGATCTTCGGTGTTTTTAAGAATTTCTTCAACTGCCGCAACATCAGCAGTACCCTCGCCAGAATCGCTTCCGTCGTAATTTCTGACAGACAATAGAGGACTTTTCAATGATATTTCTCCACTAGTACCACGAAGTCTTCGGTCCTCTAATCGCGATGGGCATCGACGACGTGATTGCTGTTGCTGTCTTTTCTGTAGCTTCTGTTCCACATTGTCATTGTTGTTGTTGTTGCCGTTGTTGATGTCGTCGTCGTGGTCGTTGTCGTGATTTCTGTTGCTATCATCACTATCATCATTGTCCTCAACTGGGAGATTGTTTGAAACAAAACGATATTCTCCTTCGAAAAAAAAATCATTGTAATCTTGAGTAACATTCATACGTGTTATTGTAAACCTGAGCTCGACAATATTTGACGTCAGCGAGGTAAGTGAGACTCTGTTGTTATTGTTGGCACTGTCATTGTCAGTGTTGCCGGTAATATTTGAACAGAAACAATCACGAACAAGCTGTACACCAGGCCAAGGATATTCCGAGACAACAAGCTCAGCGTATCCATTTAATTTAACGTCTGATGTACGCCGATCGCATGTCCATCTATTCACCAGAGGATCCACGTACGACATGCATACTTTATCGCCAAAGGAAGCTCTTGAAATAGATATCTCGACTTTCTGATCTAGCTCCGCCTCGAATCGATAGACACAGCTAAGATTTTGTGCTCCTCCGCGACCGTAAAAAAATACGTTCTTTGGAGATGAAAATTTACCCGATATTCCGGTTGATTTCTTAACCACCGATTCATCATGTCGGGTGGATCCACCGGCGGAAGAAGACGACGAAGATGTAGATGTAGAGGAGGAAGTAAAAACCAAATGGCAAGACATTGAATTGTGGACGAATTCATAGCGTAAGACGAAGCTTATTGGATAAAGAGCACTACCCTGACGTAGAATATGCTCTAGAGTTAAATCTCTCCCGGTTGAAACATAACTCTCGGCAAGACTACAAGGACGTGTATGACGACTACTATTTCTTAAAAGACTGTGGTCACATAATACTGGTATCTCATCCTTGCAAAATTGTCCCATCAACCGTATTTTCTACAACACACATGATGCACACAATGCATTATCCGATTTAATATTATACCTTTAATTAAAAGTTATGAAACCCACATCAGTGAAACCGACATTGTAATGGATACATACCTTTTTATAAGACTGCTGCTTATCCTGCTGGGTCTGGTCTCCATCCCATATAATGAGCTTGGCGTGACACTCGTCATTGTTATTATTATTGGTGTCGTCGTCATTATTGAGTGTATCGATGCTCGCAGCGGGCGGGGGATCGGTGCTCGCTGAATAGTACTTTATAAAAGATATCCATACTATTTCATTGGGCTTACCGTGAAAATGATAGCGACAGGTTGTATTGGGCGGCAGAGAATGTTTTGGATTCTCAAGTGTTCCCAATGGATTCTCATAACTCGTTATATAAAAATCACAATTCGAGTTTTCTTTAACAAAGCTGCGAGATTTATCGTCGACAAATAGAACGTGAACCTCGAGTTCAAAACCCGGTAGAAAGGATAAGGGAACTGGATGAAAGGGATTGTCATAGGGTGATGTATGAAATTCAAGAAGCATTGTATTGCGACTGCTGACAATATCTGGTACTGTGTCACCGCCACAAAGACGAACTAGTACTCGGTCTGTCGTTGAGCCGCCGTCATAAACAGTAAGATAATCCTGAACAACATTACACTGATCCCAAACCCTACAAATAGATAAATTACTTATGTATACACATATGTCTGTCCAAGTATTATATTAGATTAAATTACATAACTTTATTCATTTGACGGACATGCTACGAGCAAACTGGATTAGATTCACACCAAAAAATATGCGCTCGAGAGCGTACTCCGGCATTATCACTCTCGTACATTTGTATTTACCTCAGTATACGCTGGCTCCTGTCGTACTTGACGACCTGGTCTTTTATGTGGATTTTATGGCTGTTTCGTTGATTAACAGCGAGCAGAGCCCTGTGTCCAGGCGGCGCACGTTTATGTTCGATTCTATAGTAGCAAGTGACGTTGCGCGGATAAACACCTGGATAATTTGGCGACTGTAGTCGACATGCACGGGTATCGCAACGTGTTAAAACTCTGTCGCAGTAAGTTCCATTTACCAAATCACCCCGCCACGTAGACATTGTGTTATTTCCATATCGCAGATGCGCTTCGCTTCTTTTAAGAAATTTATACGACAATTTGAAGTCAAAATTGTATCCAATTCCCTGTAGTCAATTAAAATAATAATACTAATTTTATTTATCATTGTTTTCTTTCTCTTTTTTTTTTTTTATTTTTTTCTCCTCTCACTATTGTCATTTTTAATATTTATCTTTGATGAAAATTTTCTCACGAGTCTGAACAGGGGATTAAAAATATTTACTTTGAGAACTTGTCAAGGGAATTTATCGCATCCGTTTCACACCGCGCTTACAGTTTTGCCGCATATATTTTAAGTAAAAGTAGTGCTATGCATATATATATATATATATATATATTTATACTGAATTAATGCAACAAGAATAAAGAAATCAAGTATCAATAAAGCATTATAAAGATAAGGAAGCTCTAATTCGGAGCGAACATCGTAATTAGTGAGATAAAAGTATTTAATTTATTCAGTAGAGTAATAATAATAATAATAATAATAATAATGATACCGTTGTTATTATTATTATTATTGTTATTATTATTATAATCTAGTCTCTAAATCCGACGGGTAAGTTTTCCTTTTTGAGAAAAGAGTTATCATGTACACGGCAGCTATCTAGGATCTGAAACATATTTACATGGGTACGCGTCGCGCATACAGTAGTGTAACAGCAGCAATAGTCAGACGCGCAACTTTAGACATGAGTTGAATTGAATCGATTTTCTTTATTGGTGTTTTTACCGCCTACACACACCACTCCAGAGAACTGAGTTAAGAGTGAGTGAGTGAGAGAGTGAGTTATATATATGTGTGTAGCCTGGAATAAATGTACTTATATATGTATTATTTTTTGCGCGCATACTCTCGACGTACCTGTTCAGATAATCGGGCGAGATAAAGCGTTAGATTGATGGAAGCTGTTTCGCTATAATAAACGGTGTAACCCCATGCACTCCCACACCATTGTCCGCCTGTTGCTGGTCTTCCTTCTTCGCGAATCATCATGAAACCATCGGGGCATCCTTGATTCGTAAATGATAGGAAACGTCCGACGGTAAATGTATCAAATGTAAGCTATAAATATTATTTTTTAAATGCAAAATGAATAATAGCAGTAATAATAATAACAGTTGGATTCTTCTATTCTGTTATAAAATCTATTCCTTTCCTGCGAATCGTTGTTATTATTATTATTATTATTGTGGATTGTGCTTTTTTACAGCAACATTATGAGCAGTATTATTACCTGAACTAGGTCACCAAAATCGCCACCGGCAGCCGTAAAATTGATGTGACAAATGAAAGGTAATCGATCCTCTCGAGGACGTCGAACTTCCACTTCGTAAGTTCGTCCCACATCGCCGTAAAGAGTTCTATTGCAAGCTGTTAAATTAAATTCTGTTTATTTCCGGCAAATCATCCACTCAATTAACTAGTTACTTAAATTACTATCTGAGATTACCCTCCATTAACATCATACACACTATTGTATTAATAGAAATAAATAGATATCTATCTCTAATGGCCTGGATCTAAATATCCGGCAGGATGATTACATAGCCAACAATAACAGTAATTATAATTATGATGATAATTACGGGTACAGTATTTGGGTTCGTCGGATTTGTCAGAGCAGTCGTCCTCGCCGTCGCAAAACTTGTCCTCGGCAATGCAGTGACTGTTATCACATCTAAATTCCGACAAACGGCATCCCGCGGTGGCGATGTCTGTTTTATGGGATGAGCTACTGCTGGTGGTAACGGCAATGTGATAACTAGCAACCCCAGGTGTTGAATGGAAAATCAAAGCAAATCCAAGGTAACTAATAAACCACGGTGGTCGCCACCACCACCACATACCGCCAATCTTGTTCCCGGTTGTTGCGGCTGCTGGATAATGACCAATCGAAGCTGTGAGTACAGCCACGATCAGCAAACGCCGAGTAACCAACATCCCCCTTCACCCTGAAATTCATATTTTTACCAATACCTGTACTCTCATTATTACTTTTATTATTTTATTTTAAATAACTCGAAGCTCCGTCGACACAAAATATTCAATTATATTAATTAAATATAAATAAAAACTTTTATTGTAATTGATTATTTCAAAATATTAAAATCCAGTTTCATATCGGAGAGATATTTATCGAAAAGCTTCATTATATACGAAATTAAAATAAAATTCTCATTTAAAATTTAATTACTCGGGTTTTGTTTCAACGCTGTTTAATTATTCATTTATAATAATCATTTTAACTCATTTAAATTAATAATAATAAATCAAATAACGACAAGTACAATCTATATGTCCAAAAAAATATCAATTAAATTTATTTCTTTCATTTATATATAAAATGCAGTAACTAAATTATGCTTTTTGTCATATGGTAAAATAAATCCGAATTTCGTCGATACCCGAGTCAAAATAAAATTTGAATTTAAGTCTCAAAATTCTCAATGAGGTTTTTGAGGATCGATTTAGAATTTTAAGATTGACACTTTGAGGACTAAACTGGAATAACATAATCTGGATTAGAGCCTCAAAATACTCAAAACATACAGGAATAATTTTATCTACATTTGAACCTCAAAAGTCTTATTCGATGTATTCTCTCCCTCCCTTTTCTATGTAAAATTTTTAAAAGTCCGAAATATAACTTTTCATTAATTGAGAATTTTGAAGTCTTAGTTATAATTTTAAATCGATAAATTCTTATTTAGACCTCATAGTTCTCATTGAGAATTTTTAGTCCTAAAGTAGAGTTACTCTGGGCGGCAAATAAAATATCAAAGGAATTGAGGCTTTTGAGGACTAAGTCAGAACTTGTTTTTTGACTCGGGTGAACGCAATAATTTTTTTTTTCTCACGGCTACTTAACTATTTTTGAACTCATTAATATATTTAACAAGACACATGCCGCAGCGTACACGCGTCGTTGACCGCGAAGTGAGATCCCTTCCGCAAAGCTATAATATAATTCATATTCAATACGAAATTCTCTCCATAGATGACAAATTTATATATCAATTGTCCCTCTCAATGCCCATTGTGTATTTGTGTTATTGTATAGTTGCATAAATTATATAACTCTATTCAAAGAAATCAAGGAGAGTGCAATATATAATATAGATATATATACATATTCATACTCATGCATATATACATGGGAGATGATTTAAATGAAGAAAGGAAAAAATAATAATAACAAAATCAAGGGTTTTCACGCATAATGTAGCTTGTTCTTTCCGCTGATTTGATTTAAAAAAGCGGGGATTGCGCACGCGCGCGACCCTTTTTACCTCCAATGCATCAGAGATTTGCTTCAGACACTTACTCGCTCGCTCGGCACACACACACGTCCCGTTGCTGCATGTGTGCTCGAGCTGTACGGTATTTGCACACATGACATAAGGATAATTGAAAACAAAATTTAATTGGGTTGTCCATCAACGCTGAAAGTTAATTAATTACTATATAAATTCTGTTAATTATTTACTAGCAGCTATCTGGCATTAAATTATTGTTTTCATGCAGCTGAAATAATTTATATAGTGGGAATGGTAGGGCAGAGAAGTGCATGCCATGTTGTGCATATAGATGTAGGTACATGCAATCTACATCACATTGAAATGCTTAGACGTATAGTACCGTGTGTGTATGTTAGTATGAATGTAACTGCGCGGTCATCAAGATCAAGAACGCGGTTGAGCAGATACGCAACCCTATCTATCAGTCTTGGTCGCGCGCGAGCGCATTTCTCCTCTTTTATCATTACTAATTTTTTTTTTTTATTTTTTACATTCTCACCCTCGGTCCCCAGACCCCGGCCCGACCCCCACCACCCTATTCATCAAGCATTATATTGTACGAGTAGAGGACACAGAGATGGAGACAATTAAAAGACACATGTGTCTATCACGCTTGCTACTATTTTTACTACCATTATTACTATTGTAGTACAATGTATTATTCATATAAATGGATATATATATATATATATTTTTATCATACTCACATGTCCAATAGCCAGCCGGATAAATTCTTTATGTATGACACTCGTTCTTGATATTTTTAAAGTTAATAAAATGTGACGGGCATTAAAAAAAAAATATTAATATTTTATTCAGATGAAAGTTTATTTTTCAATGGTTTTACTTTTAAAAAATGATATCTTTGCCGATAACTATTAAAAATACATATGACCTCACACAGTTATGATTAAATATTTATAAAATAATTTTTCCACAAAAAAATGAGCATTTGAGAATTTTATTTTGAGTAAAAATGATAGAAATAACGGTGACAGTTCGCGAGTTTAAAAATAAACGTCAGTGTGATGCCGTTGATGATGATTGACACGCACAGTGATAGAGCAATAGCAATAGCAGCATTAACTCGTCATCTGAGTTCAATATCCCGCACGATAATGCTGACTGGTGTTACTCGAGCCGCGCGAATCGAATAACGGGAACCTTCTGTCGACCTCCGCGGCGGCGGAGTACTCTGCAAGCTCGCGGTCAGGTAGTGGCTCACGGGGGTAGCGCATTCACGGAGCAGCAGCTGCAGGGAAGCAAGAGAGGAATGAACGACCTGGTAGTGGTGAAAACGACGGGGCTACACAGCCCCAATGATATAGCTCAATGTGGTTCCTTGCCCCTCTTCCTCGCTGGTTCATCTCTCTCTCCCTCTTTCTCTTCCACTGGTTCACTCTTTCTCTCAACTCGGCATAGATACACACATGCACACATACTCGGTGTTGAACTCCAGTCGTACGGTAGGTTCATATCAGTGGTGTTGTGTTGTAGGTTGTAGGACATACACACCCACACAGAGATCCGCAGTGGTAGGATGTAGCTGCGCAGCAGCCGCGCAAACGACCCGGCCAAAACCCGGCCCCCCCAGTCGCCGGCGGCAGTATTACACACCATGCGGGACCTGAGTACTCGCAGCGAGCTAGCGTCGGAGGGCCGAGCCACCCCAGCAATCCCGTGACGGCGGCAGCGGCAACGGCGACGGCGTCCCGGCGGTTCCCATCTTTCCTCGCTGGTACTCGCAACGCTCAGCCCGAAATTCTCCACACTACAATCTGTCTCTTTCATTCGCGCGCGCACCCCTCGTCCCCGAGCACCCGTACTTACTGCTATCCTTCACTTCACTTTACTTTACTTGCCCGTAATCTTTATCTTTGCTTTACGCCCGTACCACCGGCAACGGCACACGTAGATTTTGGTACCTAATTTATGTTAATTATATGATAGATTCAACTCAGACTGCAACCACTGCAGTCCGATCCTCCTGCCACCACAGCCGACGCCACCGCCGCTACTATTTATATTACTGGTTGTATTACACAGCAGATACTTGTTCGCTATCTACCACCACTACGTCTAATTGCTTCTGTGTTGTGAATATAAAATTTAAATAGTACAGTGAGTTGACTACAAAAATCAAAAACACATGTTGTTACAACTGTTACCGCTGATACTGCTGCTGCTGTTGCTGATAGTGCTTGTACGTACACACCAAGAATCCAACCCGAAAACGGTTTTAAAAACAAAAAATAGCAGATAGAGATGTAAAATGTACAATACAAAATTCATAGGAATGTTAAAAAATAATGAAAAAAATTTAAAAGCTTGCTGACACATCTCAGTGTTGATTCTCGTTAAATTTAATAGGATACACTTGGATAATGATGTCCACGAAAAATAATATTTCAACAGTTTTGTTTTTCGCTGGCAAGCATAAAAGATGCAGCGTAAAGTAACGTGGAAAAAATAAGTCAGGAAAAAAAATTAAATAAATTAAGAGACATTTCTAAATTCAGTCCGACGAGACGATTGTTTTATAGTGAATTTTTTATATTCCGAGCATCGCCGTGTACTTAATACTTGTCATGGCACTCTACGACACCGCGCTCCTCACACCTTTTCAATATCGCGAACATTTTGAAAGGCTGAAACTAGAGCATTTAGTTGTACTGCTTCGCTACATCCAGCTGCAGTTTGCTTTTCAATTTGCGCTAGTTTGATAATTAGATCCATCATTAAATTATCCGGAAATTCAACTGAAACAAAATCATAATCGTATCAATAATTATTATTATCACTTAACATTTATCACAGAAAATATTTAATTAATTACTTTTGTTCACTAGTAGGTGCAACTGAGTCAGAATATCCTGTAGAGCCAGACCTTTTTTTATTTTCAAATCGTTGATCTCTGATTAGCGAATAATTAAGGAATCGATTTAAATCAAAGGGTGAGTTGAATAAAAATAACCTGATACTCCTTGTTTGTTTTTACTCGAAAAATAAAAGTATAAAAAAAGGATACTCGAGTAAGCTGAAAAGTATTGCTCGTTCAGTAACCAATTTAATATATTTTTTATATCAATTGGCAGAGGATGACCAACACAGGAATAAACATTTGTTTCAGAAACTGATCCGAATGCCAGCCACGTACTTTGAAGAACATTAAGGACTTTTCTCATATCCCCGCCACTTAGATCCATGAGAGCACGTTTACCATCTTCAGTTATTTTTATACTAAAAAATATAAAACAAACTTTTAATTTGTCAAAATTCTGAAAAACCCCGTAAGCTCGGATATGTGTGTTTATAAAATAACGTCTTAATGCAATTACTTTTCTTCTACAACGACGTGCTCAAGTCGAGGGAGAATCTGCTCGGATTTTAGGGAACCGAACCGGAACTTTGTGCATCTGGACTGCAGCGCAGGTATGATTTTATTGAGATAATTACAGATTATACAGAACCTCACGTTCTCGGTATATTTTTCCATTACTGAAACAAAACAAATCATGTAAATATGTATAAACTACACTGTGCCAAATAAAACCGACATTTTTTTCGCGGTAAAATAGGATTTCCCTCTTGAAAACATGGGAAAAATTTTTGTAACTCGTTAACGAATCAATAATTTGAAACGACCGTTACATAATTTTGTAGAGAATTAAATGCTCTACAAAAAAGGTCTCTTATGATTTTTTGATAAATCTAACAATTCAAAAGTTATTTGAGCTTATAATTCAAATTTACGGTAAACTTATCGTTTTTTTTTACTTTTCCAGCAAAACTATCAGTCATTGCGAAATGTCATAAGACGTTTTTTTGTAGATCATTGTTTTAACAATCGAAATATGCTGTTTAATAATTTTTTAATCTGTTAGAAAATTCTAGGTCTTACAAATTAATCATTTACGAAAAATTCTGAAATTTTCATAAATCAGTAACTTTTTAACGGTTAAATTTATCAAAAAATTATAAGAGACCATTTTTGTAGAGCATTTAATTCTCTATAAAATTATGTTATCGTCTTTTCAATTTATTGATCCCCTAACTAGCTATAAAATTTCAGTTAAAAAAAAATTTTTCCGTTTCTAAATGGAAAATTTTATTTAAACGAGCGCGCGTTTTGTAGTTGAGTCGAAGGGCCCAATCTTTTTGGGACCGAAAAAAAAAAAATCGATTTTATTTGGCACAGTTTGACATATATGTGCATGAAAACATGACACTGGTGAAGAATGCAACTCCAGTATTCCGGCGCTCAGCACACGTCATAAATTAAAACCCGACATACTTCTTCTGAGGGCATTTTGGGCGTCGTTTGTCATGGCATCAGCTTCATCCAGTATTATTAATTTAAATCCAGATCTATACATTGTTCCGGTACTTGCGAAACTAAGTATCTGACCTCTAACACTACCAATACCCCTGTCATCCGACGCGTTCAGCTCCAGCACCTAACAACAACAACAATAATAGTAATCCGCGAAATATTAATCCCCTAATACCCGCAGTATGATTGATTTATTAATGATACTTAAAAAGCTTGAATAGTTTATAAAGTATGGTCACGGGTACACACCATCGAGTTGAATTGTGCTGGCGTATATAATTTTTTGGCACAAGCCAGAATTGTACTTGTTTTTCCTGTACCAGGAGGGCCATAAAATAATAAATGCGGCAGTTGATTTTCATTTATAAATTTGTTAACTAAAAATAAATAAATAATTATTTAAAAGTAAGAGATAAAATAAATTTTATATTTAAAATTATATTCTTGCTCCAATAAATTTACTTATTCAAATTTAAAATTAAATTTTTTATGCATTTAAGATTTTATTAAATTGATACTAAAGTTAGCATGAGTGTGAATGCAGCGAACATCAGACGAATTTTAAATTATTAATAAATCAAGTAAATAATTAGTTTGATTTATTTTTTAAAAAATGCGCATTTTAAAAATTTTTAAATTAATAAGTGCATTTTTTGAAAATTTTATTTTTTTAATTATTCACTCTATTTATTTCTAATTTAAAATTTGTCTGATGTCTGCTACATTTACAATCATAAGTTAGCGGACGTTCAAAGATTTTTTAATTTTTGCAAAAATTATAAATTACAAAAAAAAAATATTTTCAAAAATTGCACTTGTAGTTTTTTAAATTTTCTACATGTGCATATTTTTAATTTTTTTTTTTTTTTTGTAATTGATTTGTTGAAAAAAAAAAAACCTGAAAATTTTTAATCGCCTGCTAACCAGGATCGTCATTAATTTCCATACTATAAATTTTTACAATTAAATTTACAATAAATAAATTTAATAAATCAACATATAATTTTTTTTCATTAAAAAGTAAACAAAATTTCTCATTCTCTCCAGTTACTAAACATTTAAAAAATAATTTATAGAGTTAAAAATAGTTTTTAATTAAAATGAATACTCACTGGTTTTAATAATGTCCTCGTGTGAAATGAGGTCATCTAATGTTGATGGCCGGTACTTTTCGACCCTTTAATACCCACGGAAACGTTAAACATACAAATAAACGACAAGTACACACACTGTTAATATTTACATTGCCATAACCATTTTCTCATTTAATATTTAATCATACCAGTCCAACTTACCATGGTAAATTTCCAGATTTATCAGCTACCATTGCCGCCTGCTCCAGGACATAAACAAAAAATATTAAACTGCCTTAGCTTTGAGCTCCAACCCCTTGAGTGTTTTTACCCCTTTAATTTACTTTTCGCGCGGAAAAATAAAAAAAAACACACGCGATAAATGAATCACTTGTGTATGCCGGTCTTGTTGTCCAGCACTTGCACGTTGCACCGGGTTTGTTATTACAGTTTATAAAGCCAAGTCCGGCTGGAGGTTATAATATTATTTTTCGTTCGCGCGCATTTGTCAGTCTGCCGACGGGTGACGCCGCGTGACGACACAAATACTAAATAAAAATAACAATAATAATAAGTATAGAGTACTGTCACATGGATTGTCACCGAGGAAACGGTGACTAGTTACGTGATACGTGAAATACAGACAGTGATTATAGCGAAAAGTACCAGGTCACCAATCACTACGCCGTTTATTCAGAGACACGTGACTCTGACGTTGAATGGCCATGTGACAGGCATGTCACTGTTGTATTGTAGCTCGTAGCCTCTATCCTCAATATCTATATGCCGTCTATCTCGTGTACATACTTTGTAATGCACGGGAAAACTAGTGGGTAAACACGAGCAAGACACGAGACGGGAGAGACTTTGCTTTGCTGCACCAGGGTACTTTTTTATACTTACCCTCTTTTCCTCTGTGTTATTATTTTTAAAACTTTTTTTTTATTATTGGTTTTTAGAGTACACAGTATAAAAAAGGAGAAAAAAAAATTAAATATTGACGACGTAATCCGAGGCGTGAGTTATTTAAGCAAAAAAAGTGTGTGAAGGTGGATGCTGATGAAAGCTTGCGCATTTAGCTTGAGCTGGTGCACATCAGCAGAAGCCGAGAAGAGAAAATAGTAATAAAAAAAAAAAAAAAAGGAGGGGAAGATTTAAATTATGGCGCTGCGTTTTATGAAAAAAACCGTAGGACCGGTATCGTTTGGACGCAAAACACCGGATGATGTCGTACAAAAATTCAAATATTTACTGGTATTGGACTTTGAAGCGACTTGTGAAAAACATGAGCAGATAAAAAACCAGGAAATAATCGAGTTTCCTTGCGTTGCGGTTAGCACTAAAAATTGGGAAATAGAGAGTATCTTTCATGAATATGTAAAACCGAGAGTAAATCCAATTATAAGTCCGTTCTGTACAGAATTAACGGGAATTATGCAAGAAACAATTGAGAATGAAGAGTATTTCCCAGTTGTACTGGATAAATTTTCTACATGGCTCGCAACAAATAATTTTATCAAGGATATAGACGACAATAATTATAATAATAATAATAATAATACCAACTGCGAAAGTACATTTGTAACTTGTGGCGACTGGGATTTGAAAGTGATGCTGCCGAATCAGTGTAATCTTGATAACTTGCCGGTGCCCCATTATTTCAATCAGTGGATTGACTTGAAGAGAATTTTTCACATGGCAACGCAGTATTATCCAAAAAGCCTGAGAGACATGCTCAGCCGATTAGATTTGCCGATGCAAGGTAGACTCCACTCAGGCATACACGATTCTCTCAACATGAAAAGAATTATTGAAACCATCGGCAATAAATATCCCCTTAAATTTGATTACACATCCCGAGCGAAAACAATTTTAGATTAAACTTTATTAGAAATATACATATATATTTATTTGTATACACACATATATCTTATATTATAATTATATCATAACGTTGTATGAGTTAGTATAAAAAAAGAAGTTCACGTATAAAAATTGCCTCGTTTTTTCCTACTTTATAAGTACAACATTATACTAAATGAAAGATAAAAAAAGAGTAATGTTAAATATAAGTAATATAAATTAGTTTTAAAGTACGCGCGCGTAAATGCATAAGATGCTTAACGTTATTTAAGATTCGGATCCTGGTCTTCCTTTAGCAGGAGCTGGTTCGCTGGAAGAAACACCGGTGGCAGTTAAGATTTTTATCTTGAGATCACGTTTCTCATTAGCTGTATAAATTCGTAAAACAGCCTCGATATTTTTGTCAACGGCGGTGTTATTACTTGATTTTACTTTAACGAGTATCCCTCGTCTGGCCGGGATCGTACCCTCGCTGGGCACAACACTGATCCACTCATTGTGAGACAGGAGTTTTGTTTTGTACGGCTGGTTTTTTCCTGTCATATTTGTTATTATGACCGTCGCGTGTTTCAAAATTGGCGGACTTAAAGTTACAGATAATGGAGATACGGTGAATTGTTTGTTGTCTTCTTCCACGTCGATGGTTACGCCCGAGGTTGGGTTGGACGTTGATGCCGATGATCGCTGATTGTTGTTTGCGCTGATAATATAATTTGCGTCAGGCAAATACCGAGTAGTTTCAGGAGGCAAATAATAACTATTATTTTCATTGGTAACAGTGATTGCCGTGCAGTTGTTCATCTCACTGGCGCTGTAAAGTGATTGAAATAATTTTGATTCATTAGAGTCATCATCGTAGTAATAATCATAATCAGCGTCCTGATATATCGACATCGTGTCATCGGAATCCCACTCCATTGTTAGCGTTATTGCGTGACGCAAAAGTTGTCGACACAGAATACCTATATCTTGCACAGAGTCGCGTATGGTATTCAAGTTATTTATTGATTTTTCCCCGGTTATAACTTTGCTAATTTCGTGTAGCATATCCATAAAAATATCTTTGCTATCTTTAGATTTTTTAACCTGCTCAGTTTCAATTAATTTTTTATAGAGTCTGCGTACTCTCCACCTTGTGGGTTCATCTCCGTGCATTATTGTCAGAGTCGCTATATCAGTAACATTGCCGCTGGAATTGCCACAGGCGCCTCTCACCCCGTAGGACGTTGCTCCGCGTAATAACGCCATGTCCTCTCGACGAGGTCGAAATCCAAGTGTTATCCATTGCACTTCTTTGGGCTTGAGTATCAGTTCCGTAGGTTCAATGTGCCAATTTGATTCAACTGATGGATAAACGGCTTTTGGTACCAACGATATTTTAGCGTAAGCTGACAAATCGCCTGTATTTTCTAGTTTTATTCTAGTGTTTAGAGTACCGTTTGAGTTTAATTTACCGAGAGGCAGCCACATTTGATCGCCTATTATTTTAAGGGCTTGACCAACACAAACTTTTGCGTAACCACCGTAACCGTAAAGTGGAATTATCCTTGAAGCTCGAGATTCTTTGTTGTTGTTGTCACTATTATGCTGATGATGGTGATGCTGCTGCTGTTTCTTATCGTAATAAGAGAATGTTATTTTTCCCGCCGCCGGACCAACGCTTGACGGATTAAATATAACCGTAAATGTCTTGCTCTCCATGCGCTGCAACGTAAAGGTGATATTCGTACTCGAATCTCGATCTTTCAAAAATTTATAACAATTGTCTTTGTCAGTAATTATTCCCTGTAGTTTTATTTTACAATTACCAATATTGCGTATTGTAAACTCACGATTTTCGTATTTACCAACTTTGACTGTAGTCCAGACTAAAGTTGAATGTGTTGACTTTATTGGAATTATAACGTCATCTGTAACGGCTGTAGGTGGTCTTGAACCGCCAGTGTTTGATGTTGTTGTTGTAGATGTTGTACTGCGAGGTGAATTTCTACCAGATAAATTTATTCTTGGCGCTATTGTCGTCCCTGTGCTCGCTGTTGATGCCGGTGACAATATATTGTTGCTAGGAGATAAACCAGCATCATTCACAATATCGCCGCCGGCGCCGTGTTCAACAGAACCAGCCCAAGTACCAGCACTACCAGACGCACCAGTAAACATCATACGCTGTGGAGTATTACACCGTTGACAGTAATCGTTATTTTCATTATCAACTCCAACTTTATTATTTTCTTCCTCTCCTTCTTTTTCTTCTTCTCCTTTTCCCCCTTCATTTTTATTTTTTTCTTTGTCTTTATCTTTTTCTACTAATACTAATACTGCTAAATATGAATAACTATCATCGTCTGTTTTTATTTTAATAACCGCTTGTCTGTCATTTAAACTCGTCCGCGTACTGTGATATTTAATTAACACACTGCTCATTTCGTTAATTTCCAGTGTCAAATTTTTTGGTTCAATAATAAAATTATCCTGCAGCGATTTATCGAGTGGTTCAACAGCCACCGACAAATTAACCGGTTTATTTTTTATATTTTTAATGCGGATATATTTATTTTTATCACTTTTTAATACAACTGGCAGTGCATCAATTAATTCTATCTCACGATGGCAATCACCGTTTGTTCCAGTAATTGCTGCTGCTGTTGTTATTGACGTCGAACTGCACGATATGTCTTTATTTGTAAATTCATCATTTACTGTTGGAATAAAGCACATCATATGTTGTTTCGTAAATATTTCACGTGTCGACATGTCCATTACTTGAATATTAAGCGAGGCTATTACCGGATCACTGAGTTTTAAAAAATTAACCAGAACTTTAGCTGTTTTAGTTTCATTCGGTTCAATTAAAATCTGGTCTGATGGCACTTTTATTTCGACATTATTATTATTATTACTCTGAATTTGATGTAATTTACATGTACATATTAACCACCTATCGCTTTCATTTTTAATCTCAATGTCTGCATCGCGCGGTGCGCCAATCAAACATTTATATAAATCACGAGTATTTTTACCAATACTTATTTTTTCATTATAACGTTTTTCATAATTTGTGTGATCCAGTTCTTGTTTTATAACCGTTTTATTTTGCTGCTGCTGCTGATATTGACGCTGACGAATATTTTCAACCGACAATTCATCATTGCTATTATTTCTTTTAATATTATTATGCAGTGAATTATTATTATTATTATTATTATTATTATTACTACTATTATTTATAATTTTAAATTTCGACAATGGCGATTGTGCAGGTGACAATATTGACGTTTTAATTATTTTAATTCCTTTGCTATTTTTATTATTTATCGAACCGTCAACAACGTCCTTTGTACTTTGAAATAATGCTCTAGCAGCTTCGCTGTCATTATTAGAATTACTTTTATCATTAAAAGACCCAAAGTCTTTTTTAATTACATCATTAATACCATTATTATCAAGCGCTAATCCATCTGATTTTTTTTCACCATCATTATCCGGTACATCAGCTACTAAAGTTCTGGAACAAGTGTAATCCATAACAGGCAATGAAGCTCTCGTTGGCAGTACCGTGTAAGTGTCTCCTCCAGGTGTAATTGTGTTTGAACTCAGCATTAAAAGGCTATCAGACTTTTGTTTCTTCTTGAGCATTAAAAGTTGATCGATAAGTCGTCTGGGGCTGCCACCCATCTCATCGGACTGCAACACCTGAGCTATTTTACTCAGACTCATCAAGTCATCGGCTACTGTTGTCTTTGAAAATTGTGTTTCGTCGCAACTATTTACTGTCGAGTTATTTCCGAAGCTTTCAGAGCCACCTTCTGCGGAACCGTTTAAAGTGTTGACTTGCTCGCTATTATTAACTGGAGATTTGTAACCCGCGACACGTTCAGGACTTCTTATATTGGACAGTCCGAAATTAGGCCTATCTACGGTGCTGGTGATTGTACTGTTAGACAATTGACCCAGGGGATCACATTTTCTTTTGAAATATTCACCGACTGAAACTTTGCGACCGTCAGCTACGGCCGTTGCACAAGACGCGATTGATAAATCTAATTCACCGATTATTCCGGAAAAACACGTCAAGTCTAGATGTTCTTTCTTATTGTAATTATTATTATTGTTCTTATTGTTGCCGTTGCTATTCGTAGAAGGGGGAATACTTGCAGTGGCTGAAGGCGGTATTGGATCAAAATTTTGTCGCCAGGACAATTCATCATTCGCGAGTTTATTATTAAACTGTGAGCCAGATAAAAAATCATCATTGCCGAATTTCTCCATCAATTCAGCGGCTGTGCTATTGAAACTAAATCCATAGCTGTTGGAATTATTGCCTTTGAAACTGGACAAAACAGACGTCAATGCTGACGTACTGCCGTCATTTATTATTGATGACCGTCCGGTAAATTCCGCTGGCTCAAAGCTTACCTAAAATAAATTATTAACCTTCGGCACAACAGTAATTAAATATTTTATTATATTTTAAAATAACTCACGCTGGTAAAATTTAATTTCGACGCCTGCTGGGGTAGCGAAGCCTTCCCTTCCTCTGTTGATGATAAATTCTGTATGTTGACATCGTTCTCTTTGTTCGTATCTGTATAATTTCATATAGATTTTTAAATATTTATATCAGCTGTATTATAGATTTTATTAATTTACCAAATAGCGCAGGATTATTATCACGCTGGCTACACCTCAATAATAATTGTCTGGCGAGTTCTCTTTCAGTCTCGATATTTATCGTTGCATTGTTCATTTTAGACTGATCCTTCATGACTGTCCAGCAGTAAAATATTAAATAAAATAAAATAAAAGTGATATTTAATTATTTAAAAATACTTACGAGTAGAAATATCATTTATGAGCCCCAACGAACTGCGTCCCGCGCTTGCTGTCGAATGATGCCCGGATTGTCCTTCACTCCAACAATTACTGTGATCATTAATTGGTGAATTTGCAGGCATGTATGACCTGGGAACTGATTTGCTTCTGTAATAAATTAAAATTATTAAATAAATACAAGCTAACCTTTAAAATAAAATAGTTAATTAAAAAAAAAATAAATGAGTACAAGTTTATTTAAATAAAATATAAAACTCACACTTTTCTTTCAACAGTTGAAGAAGCTTGTGGCGGGTGTAAAGCAGACAACAAAGTAACATCAGCAAAGTTATCAAGAGGAAATTGTTGTTGGTGTTGATTGGACAAATCTCTTGTTGATTTAGAATCAACAACAACCTTCCCACCATTGCAACAACTATTGTTTACACTTTCACTATTAACTTGCATTGTTTTTGTTCCTTGTATTACAGCACACACCCATAACACGTGTAATCATTGATACGAGTATTCTCGCGCGTTTTTTATACAGACGCAATTAAAATTCATATGACTGTTGTCTTGTTTCTTTTTTTTTATTCGTTACATTTTTTTCTGACATACAACGCTTCTCACACGCCTTCAAAAAAAAAATCATTCAGGACCTAGTGCTGGTTACAAACTCCAGAGCGCATGACAGTCGTGAGAACCAGGTCTTGAAATATTTTAAATCGTGACCTTGAAAAAATTACTGGACATTCCGCTCGATAAATATTAATGATAATTATAAAGAAAAGTTTTGTTTTTACCGAAAATAAAGAAAATTTTAATTTGAAAATTTTCGAGATGAAAATTTTTTGTTTAAATCGCGGCATAGGGTACATTCGGAACTTACTCTAGCTCTAGTTCTAGTCAGGGGTTGCCATATAGCGATAGTTAAAACTAAATAGCAAAATAAATTATTAAACATTGGAGACAAATTAAAATTCGTACATTAAAATAAAATGGCGGCAGAATATGATAGAAATATTTAAAATATTAAGAAAAAAACACGCAAGTATTGGAACAAACCTTGACGGGGAAATAATATGCAGAAGGGTGTCCTAATACACTTGGAGATTTGAATTAAATTGCTCCAAGTGTATTGCAGCTAAACAAACGTCACTTAACTGCTATTTCCCCACCAGACGATGCCGGATGAGTTTGGTCAGGAACTTGGAAGATCTCAGCATCAGCCATCAGCAACACTTTACACTACCACTGAACACTCAACACTTTACCCTCGCACTGAACACTCAACTACACCACAGACATTTTGCATAATTTAAATTTTACAAACACTTCACATTTTAGTTAAACAATAACTATGAGCAACGAATTTTATGAATAATTACACGACGCCACTGCAGTACTGTGTTTCAATTTAAACGCAGAGAAAGATCTGGACTACTACTGCCATTAGCGATGATACTAACTGCCGCTATCGAACCGTCAGTCGACACAAAGCAATCGATTTTTGCGATTCTCTCCCCCCCCCCCCCCCGGACTTTATAATGATGCGCCGTAGCGCCAAGGGCGCGAAATTTCAAAATTGAAATTGCAAATTGGACTTGAAGTAGTGCATTACTCTCAACATGTCAAAGTCTAGCAATATTTAATAATTTTATTAAAATTTTTTTGTCTATGTATTCGAAATGCTGTAGCTCTAGTTCTAGCCAAGTGTTTGCCATGCAACGTGAGCTAGAGCTACAGCATTTCCGAGTGCACCCTTTAATTGACTTCTTATCAATAATTTATTCTATTAATCTCTGATACTAATATCCCTGATAATAAATTTAACTTTAAATTGATAAGAGACTCAAATTAATTCTGGAAATTTTCTTTGATAATCTTTAAAATTCAAATTTGCCGCTGATTTTTAATTCTGTCTGTCATGTGACAGCTGTTAAATAATTTACTTTTTAAATGTAATAATAAAATAATTGTTAAATTTTATCTGATAATAATTATAAAGTGAAATATATTTTAAAAAATACTGACATACATTTTATAAAACATATAATCTCAAATAAATATATAAAATTTTCATAACCTCAATCTAGGTATAACATTATTTAAAACTGCAATAAATAAAATTAATATCTCATAACTTTCAATACAATTTATTTTATTTATTATTATAATAATAATAGAAGTGATAAAAAATGAGTTCAGATTCAAAAAAAATAATCGGCACATGTTTTTCAATGTGTTCAGAAAAAGAACGACATCTGTAAGTTTAAAAAAAAAATTTATTATAATAATATAACATTATAATAAAATAATATTTTCAGAAGAGAACGAGAAGGTTTGTTAAGTATTTTAGAGATCGATGAAAAAACTAAAAATCAAAGGCACAAAAAAGCTGATCCTGCTAAAACAATAAAATGTTTTCAAAGATCCAGCGCAGGGAAGTCGTTTGCGGATGATCCTAGTGAGTTGAGACCAGGACCAGTACTCCTACTCACTGTCAGATATTTACTTAACAAGTAAATTTGTTTTCTAAAATAATTATTCTGTCAAAAAATGTCCCTTCTTAATTAAATAAAATACGTTTTTTTCAGAGTTTCACTCCGAAAAGACGTAGACTGGAGCTTAATTTACGAATTTACATTTGACAGGATCCGGGCAATAAGACAAGACATGATCATACAGAGACTAGATGCACTAACGAGTATTAAAATTCTAGAACCAATTGTGAAATTTCATATTTATGCTGCTGAAAGGTAGAAAGAAATTTTAATCATAAATAATGTATTAAATTTATGTCTATTATATTAAAGATTTTGTTTTAAGGATGCGGGAGAGACCTTTGAAGGATTATGTTCCCAAATTCAATGATCAGCATTTACTGGAATGTATCAAACAATTGCTCGTCCTGTATGACGAACTAAATTATGCCAACGCTGATGTTCATGAGGAAAAACAACCGACAGACAAATTCGAAAAAAATGAACAATTCACCAACAGATGCACCATTGAAGCTGTATATCTCCTGCTCTATCTGGGCGACCCATCGGCTCTATCACGCGGACTGTCTCTCCCCAGCACATACAGGTTTCATTTTTGAAATAATTAAAAAAATAATTGGTTTTAATTTTATAAATCAAGTGGAAATTACAGGAACTCACCGGTTGTTCAGCAAGCACTGGAAATATCTCTTGGATGGTACTTGAAAAATTATGTACGAGTGTGTCGTAAAGTCTCTCAGCTGCCTTCTTTACTTGCTATGGCTGTTTTGAATAACATCAGATCCATCAGGAGGTAATAAGTTATCAATAATATCAATTGCAAACCCTCATATTTAATAATTTGTTTATTTATAATTTAGGGACGCTCTGGAAATAATGAGTGCGGGATACCAAAGTAAAATTTTGACGTTTCCTGGTGATAAATTAAAAGAAATTTTAATTTACAGTGATATGAAAAAAGTATCTACAGATTGTAAGTTACTGGGTATAGACTTTGTTGATAGTAATCTTCATTTTAAACATAGATTGAATACTGATTCGTTGACGAATCCAGAAAAGACATTCAGTGATACTCAGCTTGATAAATTTTTACCGTATATATTTTTTTAAACTATACTGTGGGTTTATTATTAAAATAAATAATATTAGATATTTTTATATCAAAAACTTTTACGATGATTTTTATTAATAAGAAAGAAAGCTATGTACAGACAATAGCGTTTAAGAAAAAAAATTAAATAATGAGACGGCGGTGATAATGAGGATTACTGATGTGTGAATTTTATTGTGAATCGCTGGAAGAGCTGCTAGATGAATCAGTGGACATCACTTCGACGTCTTCGCTCTCTTGCTTGTGGGTATTGATGGCCACACTTCCTTGCCCACCGACTCCACCCATGCTGATGTTTACTAATTCTCCAGATGGGTGCCATGCAAATTGGTTTGATATAGATGCTGGTGGTTCTGTTTTTATACATATATTTATAAGATTAGTTGGACTAAGAAAAAATCATAATGATATTCAAGTTAGCTTTCGTCAAATAATTTTTTGATTTTTCAAAACCGATAAATCTCAAAAAATTGCATCGGTAGTTTTTTTAATTTTCTACATGTCTATTTTTTTTATTTTTTTTTTTTAATTAATTTTTTAAAAAAAAAGTTCGAAAATTGATAATTGTTCGCTAACTTCAGGATCATGTCATAAAATTAACGATAAAATAAAAATAATGACCTGGATGACCTCCGGTACCGCTGCCACCACCAGCTCTGTGTAAATCAGATGAGATTCCTGAATGAGATCCAAGTATCGAACCATTTAGAGGTAAATCACTTAAACGTCCCAAGTATCCCAGCCTCATTTCAATGTCTGCAGATTAAAAAAATAAGTTAACAGTGAATTGATACTCTGAAAAGACTAAAGATAATTACCAGTTGGATATGGTCTTCTAGGATCACCCTGCTGCCAAGTCAACGGAGCGCAGATTGCATTCGAAGCACTGATTCTATGAGCAAACTTTATCAACTCTTCGGAAGGCACTGGTTTCTTATTTGCCTGCGCAATTGACTCAAGTTTCTGCTTTGCTTGATAAATAGCAGTCGCCAAAATCTGCTCGGCTTCTTTCAGCTGCCGCTGGAGCTGCTGAATGTCCTGGTCCTGCTTGTCAACCTCAGCCTTCAACGCTTCCATCTTTATGTTTATTTTTTCCTGTTCAGAGGCCTGCTTTAGCATTGATTTCAAGTCATTGTTTTTAGCAACCAGCAATTGCACCAGTTGACCGTATTCTGTTGCTGACAACTTGAGATGTTTCTGAGCTATCGTGTTCTCAATCATTTCTCTATAAATTTATCAAAGATATTTTTTTATAATTTATATGATTATTAAATAAGATAGCAACAGTAAATTATGACTTACTTTGAAATTAATTCCATGTCATCAACCAGCGATAGTAAAATTTGACGAGTGCTTTTGTTTGTCGCCATAATTAATTTATTTGGTTTAATATTTAATTACTTTATTTATAAATACAATAATTAATAGAAATACATAATTTACACAACAGAGACTACTTGTATGTATGATATATAAACATATAACTATATATATAGGTTATGGATGTAGTGTACACATTTTAATAACAGCCGGAACAACCCGAAGTGAGTTATTAGTCTATTTGAATTTTATCAAAGTTTGTTTAACTGGACACAAGTACCTGTGGCGCCCTCTGTAGAAATGATGAGTGTGAACATAGCAGACACGAGAAAAATTTAAAATTACAAATAAACAAATTAAACAATTAAAAATATAAAAATAAAAAAAAAATCCCCATTTAAAAATTATATAAATTCGTATTATTTAAAATTGATTTTTATTTAACTCATTTATTTCAAAATTTTTTAAATTGACAATTGTCAGCTACTTCATCTGTAGAATGCTTCTGCGCACGCGTATCTCAATTTTGTCTCTACTGCGCAGCTTTCCAACCGCTTCCACAACTGCGCAAGTGTTCGGGTCTAACTTCATATTGCCACCATAGTAATGACGCCGGTCCCGTCTAGCTCGTGATTAAATAAATAAATAATTTATTTTTGCAGTTATATTTATTAAAACAAGTGTCTTTAAATATTTTTTGACGGTTTTTGAACAGTTTGTGATAATAATTAAATCGGTGTGTAAAATATAAGATGTAAAACGATTCATTTAAATATATCGTGTCTGTGTTTCCGTTGTTAAGCTATCGGTGTTCGCTGTCATTCGTTTTATTAATTTAAAATCAGTGAAAATAACTATTGTTATTTTTTATTTATATGGAAAAGTATTGAATACTAATCAGTGAATATTTTTCTGTGAGTGGAAAGTGTTTTTTTATTGATCGATGTGAAAATTTTTTTTTTTATTCAAGTTATTTTTTGATGACATTTTTAAAAATCATCCTGAAGTTAGGAGACAATTAATAACTTTCGGATTTTTTTTAGAAACGATAAATTATGAAAAAAAAATAAAAACTAAAAATATGCATATATATGAAATAAAAAATGCTATAAATGCAATTTTTTAAATATTTTTTTTTTAAATTTATCGTTTGTTAAAAAAAAAGCTAACTACAAAATCATTTTTATCAACTTACTTGTGTTCTTTTCAATCAAAAAGTCGTGGATTATAAGTGTAGTGTTTAATTTCGTAAGTGATGTCAGTGTTAAGTTTGTGTTAATAATGAATATCAGTGTAATTTATTGTTTATTACTTGATTGTGTCACCTACGTTTTTAAGTCAAAGTCTAATCTAGTTACCAAAAAGCAGCAAAATGTGGGTTTTTAATTTTTTTATTCAAAAATCATTGACACAAATAATTTTTATTAAAATGATGAAATTCCAATTTTGAAATCGCGCGCCATTAGCGCTACTGTATGTCGCTGTAGTCGACGTTCAAATTTTTGCTAAAGTGGGGGAGGCGAATGAATTGTAAAATCGATTGCTTTGTGTCGACTGACGGTTTGATAGCGGCGGTCAGTATCATCAATAATGGCAGTAGTAGTCCAGATCCTTCTTTACGTTTGAATTGAAACACAGTAATGAAGTTAAGTCGTGTAAAATTGTGCAGTGATTGGAAAATTTATCTTTTATTAATTTAAATTGTGTAAAGTGTCTGTGGTGTAGTTGAGTGTTCAGTGCGAAGGTAAAGTGTTGAGTGCTCAGTGGTAGTGTAAAGTGTTGCTGATGGCTGATGCTGAGATCTTCCAAGTTCCTGAGCCAACTCATCTGGCATCGTCTGGTAGGGAAATAGCAGTTAAGTGACGTTTGTTTAGCTGCAATACACTTGGAGCAATTTAATTCAAATCTCCAAGTGTATTAGGACACCCTTCTGCATATTATTTCTCCGCCAAGGTTTGTTCAAACACTCAAGTGTTTTTTTTTTAATATTTTAAATATTTCTATCATATTCTGCCGCTATTTTATTTTAACGTACCAATGCTAATTTGTCTCCAATTTTAAATATTTTATTTTTCAAATATTTAAAATTACCGCGCAAGTAATATTAATAATTAATAACTTAATTACTTTGGGTGCATTTGGAAATGTTCTAGCTCTAGCTATCGCTATACGGCAACGCATGGCTTGAGCTAGAGCTAGAGCAATTTCCGATTGCACATTGAGTTTATTTGAATTGAATTGTAAAAAATAAAAACTCGTTTTCGAGTAGTCGAATAATAAGAGTACATCCTGTTGTCCTGGTGATGACACTGAAGTTAGCTGACATCTAATAATTATTTTATAAAATTTAACTGACATTAAAAAATAAAAAAAAAATAAAATTTATAATTTAAATATTTAATGAAACGAGAATTATTTCTCCGTATAGTTATTCAATTAAAAAAAAATTTTATAAGGAAGAAATTTTATTTACTAATAAAAGGATAAAACAAAAATAAGGATAAAATTTTTTTAAATACAAAATTTATTTATTAAAGTTCTACTTCGTTCAACGAATACTAAACTTATAGTTTATTTAAAAATATAACAATAATTAAATAATTCGTGCGCGTAATAAATATAACAAATGTCACTTCAATTAATTAACAATTCATACTATAGTTATTTTAATAAACAAAAAAAGTACAGCTATTGCTCAAGGAAGCATAAGTAAATTTATAATTACAGATTTATTTATACTTGGATGTGATCAACAGTTGGATCATCCATAACATTAAATAAAATATAGTAACAAATTTTTTAACGCGATAGATTTTTGTGCATTACATATAAGTAGTCAAGGTGTTCATCATTTCGTATTTACTTTTTGTATAAACTACCGCTTATTTTTGTCCATCAGTTTCAGAAGTCGGTCTTTCAGGCCACCTGGGACGACTTTATCCGTTTCAACTTTCCGTTTGTCTTCTAATTTTTTTCTTATCGTCTTCATACGTTCCTTCTTCAATCTCTGCTGCTCCTTCTTCCAGATGTCTTTGAAATCCTTGCAGAAACTGATCCACAGCCCAAAAAAGTCCTTTGGGTCGGCAGTGTCTACACTAGTGCCTTTAGGAATATACTGATAAAAAAGCATAACGGCTTTAAATCTAGCCCGTGCTTCCTGTAAATTTTCTTTTTCATTGATAAGTTCATTCCTAGCTCGGGTTAAAAATGTATCCATTTTTTCAGTGAACGCAGTCGTTGAATTTTCAGGCGACGATTTTGTTACAATTTTGCAATTTTTTTCGCACCTCTGTAATTCTTTTTCCAATCGATCCAATTCCTTGATTATGTCCTCGAAATTAATTGTCGAGGCGGCTTCAATGTCTGCGGGTTCGGGTATTGGCAGCGCTAACATTTCATCGAAATTATAGTTGCCCTCTTGTTCTAGTCTGACGCGTACAAGATAATGTAGGAGTGTAACCCCAGGTACTTTTGATTTGACGTCTTTCAGTTTGCTGAGAATTTCAAGACCGAAACCATCGGCTTGCCCTCGCATGCGGTTACCACCGTTCATATAATTACCCAGGGTTAAAATTAGTGCCATTACTCTTTTTAGGGACTGTGAGTTGCGTAGATAGTCACAAGTTGAACGCAAGTTTGTTAATTTTGTTGACACTGATGAAATAGCGTCGTGGAATTCGGACTGAAACATCAAGCAGGCTATACGTTCGTTGAAATTTTTAATAGTTGACAACTGTTTTATAAACTTCTCCGGACGATCCAGGGGTATTTCTGGATGCTCTCTTTCGTGGGCGGTGATGTCCTCCATTTCTTTGGCCGTTGGCATTATTTCATAAATCTGTCTGAGTGCTTCTAGACTGACGATACTGGTATCGAGATTGTATACGGCGTTTTCAACTTCGCTGAAATCAACACGTAAACTTTTTTCGAGGATTCCAACAGTCTTGGAACGCTTAGAGTCCAGTATTTTTGCTGGTTGAATTTTCGATGGTTTGTCGGACTCTTCTTTTTTTATTGTTGGCTTACGTTCAATCACTTGGCGCGAAAAGAGGTCCACGAATTCTTTCATATTTAAATTTTCTTCTTGCTTTTCAATTTCTATCCACAATGGGACCTGTTGAATTATTTTATTTTATTAGTTATTACGAATATAATCTAAGTAAATGCAGAAAAAAAATAGTACTTGTGGAGGCGCATCTGGAGACGTAGCGGGAATAACAGGTTGTTGGTCAGCTGGGATGATGATTCTTGTCCAATAGAGAGGTTTCATTGGTACTTCTGGCGCTAGAGGCTCTTTTCGCATACCTAGACATGAAAAATTTTTATTTTGATACTGCACTAAATTTCTCAATTAAATTTTTAAATTATAGCTGGCGGTAGTTTAAATAAAAGAACTTACTTGCTCGAGCGGGAGGATTCCAGCCTCCGACAGGTGGAGTAGGTAGTGCTGCTGGACTTCCTGAAAATGGCGGGGGAGGTGGTGGAGGCCCTGTTGAACCACTTCCTGGTATTGGTGGTGGAGGAGGTGGACCAGCTCCAAACATTGGAGGTGGTGGAGGCGGTGGTGGGCCGCTTAATCCTGGCATTGGAGGTGGTGGGGGTCCACCTAATCCTGGCATTGGTGGTGGTGGTGGTGGTCCAGTTAATCCAGGCATTGGAGGTGGTGGAGGGGGAGGTGGCCCAGTAAATCCTGGCATTGGAGGTGGTGGTGGTGGAGGTCCACTCAGTCCCGGCATTGGAGGTGGTGGTGGTGGAGGAGGGCCACTCAAACCTGGCATAGGTAGTGGCAAGGGTTCACTAGGTATAGGAACCGGTAAATGAGGAGTTTCAAAGCTAGGTAGTGGTGGAGGTGGAGGAATAGAAGTATCCGGTAAAGGTGGAGGTGGTGGAGGCTTAGAAATCGTGCATACAGACTCTTCATTATTATCAGCAGTTATTTCTTGTGTAGGTAAAGGTGGTGGAGGTGGTGGTTTTGAAATACTATCATCTACTTTTAAGTCTTTAATTTCTTGTGAAATTGATTTGGAGTCGCCCCCATCAGACTTTATGATTGATAAATCTTTAGTGTCCTGTAAACTCTCATGTAGTCCAGTATCATCTTGGACAAAATCCAATTTCCTGCGAGTATTATTTTTAATTCCCAGTGACTCGGATTGATTAACACTATCTACAATATTTTGGCAACTGTTAATGTCATCTGTGACATCTACCGTAGGATCCGACTCCGGATTAACTTGATCCGTAATTTGTTTTTCAGCATTGGATAATTTTCTATATGGTAACAGCGTTTTGTACTCGGTTTCATCATTTATTCTGTCAGCTTCACAGATAGTTGACAAACCGGACGGTAGCACTAAAGAGTCATCCTGGACCCTATCCGATAATTGATGAGAAATCGGTGATAAGTCTATTGAACTACCAGTAAACCTTCCGCTCTCAGACGACACACAGCTTCTGTTTAATTCTAAATTATTGTCATCTCTCGGCATAGGTGAGCTGGCTTTTGATCTCATAACCGCGAGATTCTCCGATTTATCTCTATTCTGTCTTTCCAATTTTTCAACCAGTATTTTAAGTCTCTCGACCTCCGTGCGTAAGCTCGTAATCTCATTTTCGAGGCCTTTAACATACTCTGCCGAATATTTTGTTTCATTGTTACGGTTCTCAGTTGGTAATTTCGCTGGTATCAGCGAATCCCAATAGTAAACTTGATCCGCCTAAAAAAATTAAACAAAGAAATTTTAATTAATCACCTTCGATTTTTTTAAAAACTAAAAAATCAATTAAATATTCACCGAAAAAGTTTTATTTATCGACTTATCTCCAAGTGGTTTGATTATTCCTATCGCTTGTAGCTGAGAATAAAGCGCAGCAGTGAATTTATTAAGATCCCCATCTGAAAGTTGTTTCCGTAAATGTTCAGGAATTTCAGACGTAAGCAAGTTTATTAGATGTTGACCTAGAACCAGGTAAAAAATTCACCAATTAAAGTTTAAACTTCCTCTATATTTAGAACGGTCAAAAAATATTGACGTAATTCGTCTAAAGTATCAAGACAGAAATATTCTTCCATTAAAAAAAATAACTTAAAATTTAATCTTAAATATTCAAATTTATTTCGCCATCTATTTGATTTTTAAAATACAAATAGATAAAATTTCTCAATTATTACCATAATTTATTGCGACACATTAATTAAAGAATACATTGGGAATAATTACAAATATATTTAATGATTGTGTCGAAATAAAATTCTAATTGTAAATTTAGTTTATCAAAAACTCAACTATTGGCCAATAAATTTTTTACTCACTCTTGGGTATCAGTAGCGAATTATAATTTTGTGACTTTGACAGTTCCATAATTATCAGAAAAAAATAATTGACTAAAAAATTAACACATAATTAATTTTTTAAAATGTCATTCGGTCCCAACGTGACAGAACATTTAAACTCAATTAAACTTTGTCCCCGACGAGTAGTTCCGCGGCACACACTTCAAAAAGACCGCACAGGGCTCGATTTGACCGAAAACTTATTGATCGGAAATTAACGACAAATCCCAGCTTAAAATAGCGTCCTCGAGGATCGGATACCAGTTAAACCCGACGAGTGTCGAAAAATTTATCACCAAAAAAAAAAAAAATATCTTCAGTCAATCTAACGGATTTCAGTCTCAAGTCAAGTCCATATCGATGTTATTATAGCCAAGGCTAAGTGTAGTAATCCACGATCATAAAGCTGCGATAGGAAGTATTAAAATATTACAGAAAGAATTTACCGAGCGTGTTACACCGAGTAACGTTTACTTGGTTCTGAATAATAAAGAGAAGTGATCCAACGAAAAAAACTGTTGACTCGGTATTTTTATGAGCTGACTTTTGAGATAATGAAGAAGAATCTCCACACAGCACGATATTTGGGTATCTGTTTTGCGTAAAATACCAGTTTCATCCTCTGCTGTATCATCTCGCGGGCATAATTTTAGGTTTATATACATTTATATATCTTTAAACAAAATATATACATATATTTTCTCATCTACACTACGCTGGTGTATTCAAACAAAAAATTAAGATAAGTCTTATCGTTTAATGTTCGCTATAATATCACACACGAATGACACCAGAACTGCTTGCATTTAAATTGTTTATTCGACTTTGCATTTTTTCCCATAAAAATAAATTACCTCGTATTTTAGTCTTCTCATTTAAATATTTTTAAATTTAAATTTAATTAAAATTATAAAATTGCCGCCTAATAAATTTATACTGCGTTATTTTTTTACAAGTGCAGTTTATGTTTAAAAAAAAATAAAATGGATAAAAAAAGTGTCGTGATGTCATGGAAGTTCATATGACAATAATCTAAATGGGCGTGAATGCATTACATACAATTGATAAGAGAATAAACAGATCGGGTCTTTTATGATGTTAGGACAGGGAGTAAAAATAAATGAAATAAAAATTAGTACCGCGTGCGATAGCGAGCCCATGAGAGTCGTGTTCTGTCAGTTGTTAGGTGCCGCGTGATTTAGAGATCAGCTTTTATGTAAATGAGACAACATTAAGTCCCGGTATGGGTCGTTGTGCTGCAGCCTCTTGCTTACTTATGCCGTAAGACTTGAGAATAATCACTTAGCGTTACTGAGAAAACTCTGCCTTGATTAAGACACCGTACTGTCATTGAAATACAATAAACCGATCGTTACATATTTATTTTTATAATCACACACCGTACGCTTACTTAATAACAGGCACTAGATTTTTTTTTTTTTTTTTAAGTAATTACTCATTTCCTTGTATGCGGAAATAATTTCCGATACAATGCATCTGTATATTATTAATTAAAATTAAAAAAATGATAAAGGGTGATAAATAGAGCGTGACAAAATATGTAATAAAATTGTTTGTATGCTGATTTAAAAGTAAAATAGTCATTTTATTTCTTTTTTTTTTTTTTTTTTTCATAAGCGATAAGTGATAAATAAAATGAGCAGCTTTGATGACACTTGTTTTATACGTGTACTAGAAAATGTGTAGAGTAAATAAATATATAAGTAGATCTAATATCCAGTGTATGTTTGCAATCTGGTTGGTAATCCGTCAGCGGATTAAATTATTTATTTATATATATAAAATTTTTTTTATGACATAAATAATAAAGATGTAGGCTTCAGCTGACAGTCACGTGAATTTAACAGTGCATTAAAAAAATAATTGATGACAAAGTCCGAAGAATTTGTCGCCATTTATCACAAATGATAAATTATTTTTTTTTATTGCGAGTAATGACTCTGCATTATTTTATTTACACTTTCGTATGATATAATAAATATTATTTTCTTACCGGTGAATTTTTCGGCGAGCGGAAATCCTGATCTGTGTGATAGAGTATTGGCGGATGTAAAACTTGATACTCTTCTTAAAGCGACACTCGGATTAGGTAATTGTTCATTAGTACTGTGTCTGCGATAAGATCCGTTAAGCGATGTTGAGACTGAAACAACACTTGGTGTTGATAAACTTGTACCATCTTTATGTTTGTACCAAACCATAATTAAGAATTTATGATTTGCAATTCATAATTTAATTGAAAGTATAATAAATTTTGAAATGTCGCGTGAAGTTGAAAAGCCTTAGGATTGATAAAAGTAAAAACAATGACAGCAAAGTACTAAATGCCTTATTTACAAAAACAATGAAAATAGAAAACTACTAGTCGTGTTTGAATGCAGACGATTTAAATGAAAGTTTCGAATGAAATATAAATAAATATCTTAGGATTATAGAGAGTTAGTAGTGTTGAGTTTTGTGTCGTGTTGTGGCGATATTGTAGTCCAATAGTTTGTTGGAAATGGTAACAATAACAAGATCAGCTCGATAATCCCTTCGATAGCCTTCAGGACAATACACAATGTTAGTTATGTATATCTAACAGAGCAAAACCGGTCTCAAGATCTGCATTATCCGGTTAGACTATTTAATTCGCCATTGTTCGATTCACAAAGTAAAGCTACATCTGAGCAATGTAATCGAAAGATCATGAGTTTTATCCTCTTTCTCTCTTATAAATATAAATAAATGTCTCTACTTACCAAGTCGATTATTCGGTGAATTAGAATTTGAGTTGCCTTCGATTTTCCGGTGTCCTGTTGCGGAAAAATTTTTCTTTCGGTTGTAAGTCGATAAACTATTGTTGTTGTTTTGAAGTTGATGCTGCCGTGATTTTTTTGTCGTCAGAGAGTTAATTGTCTGATGAGGCGCACTAGTATCAGCCACCATACCGTTCTCCTCGGGATCAGTAAAAATACTGTCACTGGAGGATGCTTGACTCGGTGGTGTTGGAATGTCAGATAACTTCAGCACATTTGCGTTTGCACGTCGCCAGGAATCGGTTACGAGAAGCTGAGGATCGATCGTTAATAGTTGCGAGGGTATTTGTGCTGCCGCGGGAGCACCTGGTGCGTCCACGGAACCAGAGAGAGAACTCGAGGATACTGCGGGTGCGGGAGCCTCATCGAAGCTCTGCGAGTCTACAGGTGGGAGCGGACAGGACGTAGTAACCTCCTCCTCTTCAAATTTTACCTCTACCTCTTGAAGTTTTTCAACCGGTACTTCCGCTCGTTTTGGAGATTCCACTGTAACTTTGATGTCATCCGGCTGTATCGTTGGGACTGGCGGAACCGCCTGTTTATTGAGAATCATCGTTTATTATTATTATTATTATTTTTTTTTTTTATTTTCATGTTCTTGCCTTTGACGTAAAAATAAATTAGAGATTAGACATCTTATCTACCGTGATATCATTGACAGAATTTTAGTGTTATTTATATAAATATATATACGTCTCGATGATAATATCACGCGTTTGTTGAACAATTATAATCCACGATGTAAGTCTATATCCGTGTTGGAGTAAGTGGTTATGTCATTTGTAGTGATAATATCATACAGATGATATTACTCAATTGATTTATTAAATGAATGATAACTCGATATCGTATTAGTTGTACAAATTTGATTATTCATCAACGGATTATTTTTTTAAATCATTTTATTTAATATTTAATATTTATTTATTTTTTTTTTTTTACATTAATTAGTTTACTCAAATTCGACGTTTAAAAAAATTTTCATTACTATTGTAATAGCAAAAGACAGTAAAAAAATTTATTTTGTTTAAATAACTTACAGTACAGTATTGACTGTGCCATTTCTTCAATTGTGTATCAAAAAAATTTAATATTTTTACGAAAATATAATTCATGTTTAATTAACATCAAGAAAAAAAAATGATCGCGTTTTTTTTGTTTTCATTTTTTTAAAATTCTGTAAAAAAATTTGAAAAACAAACCTGTCGAATTTTAGGCGGTTGTGGTGCCGGCCTTTTTCCTGGGGTGTGAACTTTTTCAAAATTAACTTGGACATTTGTTTCAGCTCCCACATTGTGTTTTTTTTGACGTTTCTTACCGTCACTTTGATGATTGCCCATTGTGATATCTGATCTTTCACTAGAATCAGCTGTTGATTCCCCGGAAGCATCGATTGCTTTCGAATTACTTTTACTCAAGCCCTCGACAACGTAATGCCCAATGTCGCCGCGAATTCGCGACAATAAGGACCTACCGCTCCGATCGGCAGGGCAATCATCAGCACTCTCATCGCGTGATAAATTAGTTCTGGTCCTCAAAGAGTGGATCCAAATACGGGCGATGTCTCCGATACTTCTCCGTAAGGGTCGCGACGCCGTCGCGACTGCGCCCTCATTCTCATCCACACTCATCTCTTAATCGATATTTCAAACGCATATACGTCCACTTTATTATATTAATTCACTTTAGATTCCGCTGACATACATTTAGAGAAAAATAATAATAACAGCCATAAGTTATGTCGCATAATATATGAACTTCTATTTTTTACACGGCTATATTTGAGATATAAACAGGTATATACCCAGGAATTTTTCAAATATTTACATTTCGATCTGTTTAAAATAAATCCCTGTACTTTATCGTATAAAACTTTTATTTGTCGTCTGTGTTATAGTCGAGTGAGTCAAAAATTAATATCCAGTTTAAAATAATCCCAAGAATTAGTTGAATTAAATACGAGGTCTAATAACTTTTTATCGCTATGCGGTTTGTTTTCAAAATCACGCTCTGAAAAATGACACGTGACTAAAAGCCGCGAAATAATTTTCCGTAATTAAAAAAAATCACAGACCCGCTAATTAAGTAAAAGAATTTGTAAATAATTTAATAGTTAACAATAATAATTATTATTATGTTAATTGATATAAATTACTTTGTACTTATACTTGTGGGCACAATAGAAAAATTATTAAAAATTAATGTGATTTATTTAAAAAGTTAAATTGAATATTTTATAAATAATTTGAAATGAAAGTGAGTAATGATTTAACTTTAATTGTATTGTATTGTAGTTTCTTGTGATCTCACTTCCTTATTAAGGATTCTCTAAATATATAATTGTATAAATTTGCGCGTCTGACATCCACGTGGGAACAATTTACTCCATTCATGTGAGTGACACATTTTATTGTATTCATTTTACCACGTGGCTAAATTATTTTTTAAATTATTATTTATTTATAAAGTACGCTCACAGGTTTATTAAAAAAACATATCAATTACTTTAATTATTATTGTAATTATTATTTGTTATTTATCACAAATTGAAGTCTTTGTTGCGATAAATAATTTAAAAACCGATGCACCATATCGATAGCAAGTGAACTACTAATACATTGAAAGTATTGCGGTATTCGCAGATTATTGTGAAATTGAGAGCGCAAGCTCAGGAATTTTCTCTAAAGGGTCTCTAGGAGCTTGCAAGTTTACCAGAGTTCAATTATTGATTTTGCTGCAATGATAAGCAGATAGATAAATGAAATTTTATTTTTAAATTTTGATTTTTCTAAATCTGAGTTGAATTTATTTTCAAAATTTGAACTTTGGCTTTTATTACAACTAATAGTGATCTAGTAGAGTGATCAACGTCTGATATAAAAGAAAAGACAGCAATTACCATGCGAGTGAATGCACTTTTCTCAAGAACTTGATCACCAGATGGCGCTTTCTGGTGGAACTTAAATAAAATAAAAACCCCCTGACTATATAATATTTGAATAGATATTTAAATATTTGATGAATGCTGTGAATATTTGAATAATATTTGTATAGGTTCATAATGATAATTACTGTTGGCACATAAATATCGAGGAAATGATATTCAGTTGCTTTCAACTCATCAATTTGTATTTAAACTCTTATAAGTTTCCGGTTAAAGTAAACCACAAAATTCAAATAATTTGTGTGCATCCATTAAAAGTTATATAGAATATTATTTGGAAACAAAATAAAATATAACGAGAGGAATTTCATCACGACATTCCCCAGCATTTCCGTTTAGTTTTATTCGTTTAAAATGAATCGGTAACCGGATGTCAGTTTCAAGAGGATGTTTAAAGATACTTGAGGGAAATTTTTTTTTTCATGTGTTTGCACTTATGGTTTTCGAAATAATTATTTTATTTTATGGGAAAATAATTCCCATGAGCAAGTGGTCGGGAGATTCCTCGAATTTATTAAGAATTACATAGCATTTAAAAATAAACTCAGCATAATTACTACACTGGGTGGTATATATGCATATATATGTGTATATATATATTCTAGTGTGGGAACGGTTGGCGACCTCGCGTCCTCAGTTCTCCTCGATGAAGCTATTGTCTATTCCAGTGCATCCGGTGTGTCTGGGCGTCATACTGCCTCCTGATTCGTAATTAGTCACAAGTTTTTTTTATTCGGTCATGAAACTTTCGTACTCAATCCATCCATGATAGGCTTCTCTCATATATATTCTCTAGTTTGTCTTTATATTTTTATGACAACTGAGAATCGATAGTCTGGATTTCACAAAAATTCAACATGGGTTTTTATAATTAATAAAAAATGTAGCGTAGATTAAAAATACATAAATAAAAAAAAAACAGGAAAGGAAGCTAATGAGACGATAATTAAAAAAACTCTTGTTTTATTATTTATTTTTGTTTTTTTGTTCATTTTATATTGCAACATAAAATTTGTACAAATAATAATCAATAATTAATAATAAATGTTTATTTGTTTTTTATTTTTAATTAATTATTTTTTATATAACTAGTAGTAGGCAATTAATATATATGTATAATATATATATATATATATATATATATATATTTATATTTCCATTTATAATTTTATGAGGGTGGGAAGTGTTTATATACATACAAGTTACAAACAACGGTACTGTGACGCCCTAATCACGTGGGTTCTAAGTTCAAATGTTGAACATTTATTAAACATATGCGTAATAAAATAATAATTAAAAAAAAAAAAAGAATAATAATAATAGTTGTATTAATTAAAAATAATTAAGAGTCTTAATAACAACGTGTCATCAGTTTTGCTTTTACTCTCATTACTATCGGCGTGAAAGAGATCCCGTATTTTAGTCTGTTATTTATTTCACTTCCAACTTATTCTTCCGTTTCTTCATTCTTACTTCCTTTCTCTATCTTGCTTAATTATAATGTAGATAAATACTAGTATGAGTTCTCTTATCCTATACTATTACACCGCTTCTCCATTTTTTCTTCTATATACATTTTTTTTTTAGCTGCTTCTTTATTTTTAACTGAATTTCGTTTTTTACAAGGTCGGTTGGATGAGGCAAGTGGGTGGGAAAAGTAGACGATCCCGCCAACGCTCGTTAAATTTAATCACCCGTTACATAAGTATTATATATTCCCTTCTTTTAATTTTTTTTTTGTTTTTTTTTTATATTCATTTTTCTTCCTTTACTTCGCCGTCATCTAAGGTTTCATTATGCAAAAATATTTCAGCTTTCGTTTCTATTTCTCTCTTTCACATTCTATGTTTCTGCTAAGCGCATTCGCATTCGTTCTTTTTTTTTCTTCTCATTCTCTCTACTCATTTTTATCATTATTATTATTAATATTATTATTATTACACCATACATAGTTATTTCTTGGAAACTAATTGGTCGCAGGTGTACGACAATTTTCTTTCGCCAACTCATTCAATTTATCCAATATTTTATATTATATATTTAATATGTTAAATGATTTACTACAATTCGGTAATAAGTATTAATATTTTAAATATTAAACATATATATGAAATTAGTAGCTGAATAAATAAAATGAGAAACGTCAAAATTTGTCGACACATTTGTTATATTTATAATTGTTTTAATTTAAAATCATCTATTGAGACTGAAATTAACAAACGCACAGTAATAATATTATTACTATTTTAATTTTTTAAAAATTAAATTCTGCTTTCGTCATATTTAATATTCGCATTATTCATATCAAGTGTTCAACGAGCGCAGTCAGGATACAGCCGGTAATATTTTAGTTTATTTTCCCGTAAGCATTAAAGGATACAATGATAATAATAATAATAATAATAATAATAATAATAATAATAATAATAATAATAATTTATGAAGTCGCCACTGTGTACGTGCATTAAATTTCATCAATTAATAATGCATTATTTTATATAAATAATGATAATTAATTTGAATTAATTACGAGAGATTCACATTTTTATGTCTTGTTATATAAATTCTTTTTATTATAATATACATATACATATACATATATATATATATTTTTTCTTCGTTTTAACAATAAATTTATGTGCGTAAATGGCCCTATAATCACTAGTTAATCCCACTCATAATAATGAGATTCAAAAATTCGTGCTAAACAGCGAATGAGATCAAAAAGTGCAGATCGAGTTTATTTATAAAAAAATAAAAACTGCCCAAGCTAAAATAAATCTATACTTTTCTTAGTATTTTAAATAAATAAATTTATTAATTAATAATATTATTGTTAATAGTAAATATCGATATAATTTAATCATTTATTTTTATCAATAAAAAAAGAAAAATACAAAAATAAACTAGTCGATGTGCCGTCAGATCTATTACTTTGTTTTTACAATTTTAAAATAGTTGCCGTAGATTTAATCTATAAAATATAAACACGTACACATTTAACTCAACCGAGACTGAATAATGTCGCAGTTATTATTGTTTATTTATATATTTTTTTTTAAATATTTATTCGTCAAAGAAAAAACAACGCGTTCCGAGTTTAAATATTTATTTAGTCATAGAACACATTGATTTCTATTTATTTATTATTTAAGTACCTTACTGATAAATTATGGCTATATTTACACTATAAACTTTTGTTCCGATTTACAATAATAAAAATTATGGAACGAGTATGTGAGATTCGCAGAAGACTTCATTTATTTACTTATTATTTTATAAGTATCATTAATTACGCGCGGTAATTTCAAACACGATATCTTCATATACACATTTATTTATATAATATATATATTTATATTTGTTTTTTTTTTTTTATTATATCTATATCCTTTTATTTATATTTTTTTATATGTTCGGAATTTAGTTGTTCTTAGTTATATTTATTTTAATTTTATAATCACGTCACATAAATATAACTTTTAAAATAATTACACGACACGAAATCACAATCATTCATCTGTCACAGTGTGTGTGTGTGTGTGTGTGTGTGTGTGTGTGTGTGTATTTTTTAAATATTTTTTATTTTACTCGCTCACGATATAAAAGTATAAAATACATCAATAATTCAATTGGTTGATGGCGTCAATTGTCAAGTGGAATTGACTAAATTGAGTTGCGCTAATTGGAAATGGAATAAATTTAAAGGAAAACAAAACAACAATAGTAATAATAGTAACCATAATAATAATAATGATAATAGGACTAAAAGAGTAATCCTGAATTTAAAGTTATTCATTAAAAACAGTTAAAAGTAAATAAATAGCTATTTACTTGACAAGCTATTGAAATCCAATAAAAAATGTCACCCGCAAAAAGTCTTTTTTTTTTTCCATTTACTTTATACCGAAAAAATGAATAAAATGTAGAGCAAGCGCGGACGAGCGTAAGAGCTGTCGATTTCAGAGCTGACGATCTATCCAATGAAATTTAAACTGCTACGTTGTCTCACGTATAAATTGTTCCGCGCAACAAAATGTCTCGGTGTCGCAGATACTTGGTATTCGTGTCACGGTCCCAGCTTTTCCGCCACTTTTTACCCTATAATATATACTATGCATGGACACTTAACTTCTGTACGTACGGTAGCATTGTCCATTCCAGCACCAGTACCGCAGTACAGAGAACACGAGGAACAAGAATTCAGGGTCCGCAATTAAAGCCGGCGACCGGTGGCCGAAACTTTTCATTATTTAATGATCAGCGGTACTTTTTCTCGCTCTTAATCTCTTTCTACTAAACTAACACTGAGGTATTTTTATACTACGTATTTCTGAGCGTACTTGAGAAAGTTTATCCAAGTGCTGCGAATATCCGGCATTGGCGATCAACTTTATTAATAAGACTGCAAAGTTTATACCCGATAACTTCATTATGTCGGACTTCAAATGCCTCTTAGACTTTAATTATAAACACTCCGACCGGCTTGCTCTTCATCTTTATTTATCTATAAAATAATAATAATAATAAGATAATGCACTTGTCACTTTAAGTCAACTTCACTTGTTCAATAGACACTCGACTCTTGTGTCAAATCTATATAATTTTAATTTATATATATAGCTATCGGTCTAAAATTTTTTAGCGAATAAAAATTTAGTTGGTTTAAAAAATACATTAAGTATCTCGTCAGTCGGCTGAATTTAATTTAATGCCGCAGTTTTTGTTAATTATTATTGTTATTATTAATATTTAATTATACACGCACTCATACATTTGTAATACATGTCTATAATTTTTAAATATGGCCTCTTTTGGCGTTGTTAGCCTTTATCAACGTCACTTTCATACGCTCACAAAATTCATTCACTTAATTACATATATATCTATGTACATTTACATACTTTAATTACAATTATCAAACTAATCGTATCTCTGTACAAAGTACTCGATTTTTGAATATAAAAAAAATATCGCGTACTTGATTTAAAACTTGTACGTTATCTTTAAACAAAATTGTTTGTTTATATATTGCTTCAACAAGTTAAAAAGTCTATTTGTTTTTAAAATTAATTTAATTATTTATAACCATCACCATCACATAATAACTGTGAGTAACATTGTTGTATACTTTTAAGTATTTATTATATAAGATTACACTTTCCTCGATGAGGATAAGTGTTATCGTGTTCTCACAATTGTTCCGAGAGGATGATCACCCTAAGAGTCTGGATGTTGTCGTTGTGTTGTAAAAGCTTGTTTGAAGCTTTAAAAGATACTCGTGTTTCTTCAAGGCTTTCAATGGCAGTGTGTTCGCAACCTTCTGCTTCAGCTCGTTCGCCTTCAGGTGTTTCTTTTGATAAAGACCCGGCTTTACCTCCATTTGCATTACCGGCATTGCCGCTGCTGGCAGACGTACCAGTAACCCGTGATCCGTGAGCCTCAATAACATCAGGAATTGATGAAACCTTGAGCGGGGACTTATCACCTCTTGATTTCGGACTCAGTCTTCCGAGACAGTCGGGCGGGTGTTTTTTTTCTTTGCAATCCTCTTTTATATTTAATGCGTTTGATGGAGGGTCAGCTGCTCGGGAGGAAACGACGATAGGTGAGTTCGCACAAGCCCTCGTGTAACTGGCGCCCGTGAGGTCGACGTAGGTCTGTCTTCCGGCTCGTGGATCAAGTGTGTTTGATAAAAATTTTGTTGAAGATGATACGTTTGTGAATTGACCGTGAGAACGTGGATCAATTTCGTTATTACTATTACTGGTACTGATACTAGTACTACTACTGCAGACACCGGCACTACTCACAGCAGAGGAAGGAATATCGAGGATTGGATTTGGATTTATCTGATGGCGACGAGCGTACGGACTGTTGGATGACTGAGTACCATGAATACTGGACGGGGTCGATGCGCGGCTTTCATCAACTTGACTCAATGGCCCGACAGAAGATTTAATAGAGCCGGTAGTACGTGGACTGAGACTTTGATTCGGTCGATGAATCTGATCCTTATGATGATCGATCTCCGCGCCCGTAAGGAGTCGCTCTACTATCGATCTGTTTTGAGACGCCGACGCCGAGGACGAGGGATCATCGGTAGTTTTTGTGGCATTTAACTCGGGGCTCTTCGGAGCTTGCAGTAGCAGTTGATCAGGCACTTCTGGAACAGCCTCAAGCAAACCTGAGCGATCGATACGTCGAGTCAGTGTTCCTCCTCCGCCACCCCCTCCTATTACACCCACTGTTGGATGACCTAGAGGATTTTCCGCACCAGTGAGATGCCGTGATCGACATCGCGTTGGATCTGGTTCTACTATTTCTAGAAGACCAGACTTATCAACACGACGGACCTGAGTTATTTCAAAGTCCGTCGGCGGCGAAGGAACCCCGATTATTTGACCACGTTGTGAGCGCGTCGTGCGCAATGGAAGAGTGCCATAGTAGTCGGTTGGCGGTGGTGGCATTCCGTCAATACCATGAACACGATATGCTGATGAGCGATGAGCTGGTCCCGGTAGAGTTCCGAAGTTACCGGGATTAATATTATTGCTGGGTGTCATTGGGGGATTTGTGTCTGTGGGATTCTCGATTACTATTTCCATGTGATGATGGTGGTGGGGGGCCTGCTGCTAGAGCCAAGTGGTTCGCGATTTACTGGCTCGCGAGCCAGTAGGCTGATCTCAGACAATTATCTCCCTTATTATTCTCGGCCGTCGGCCGTTGGGAGTTGAGTATCCGGATTCGAGACTCTCGTCGTAAGAGAGGCTCACCTGTTGGGGCGGCTTTGCGTCCTCGTCGTACGCTTCTTGATAAGGCAACCCAGACACGTCATACGGCGAATCTACAGTAAAAAAAAAAAATAAAAATACATTATTTAATGGTCGTTTAAAATTACAAAATTACTATCTGTCGAGAAGATTAAATGATAATAATGACGGTGACTTACCGACATGTTTCTGAGACTTGACCACATTGGGATAGGGCTCGGCACAGAATTGTTGTCTGCTTAGGTTGTGGTTCTCGCGGTAATCCTCACGCTGCGGAAGATAGTGTGGGTGGGCCGGGTAGTCAGACTCAGTAGCAGCGTATCCGCCAAGATCGTAAGGGGGATTAGCGCCATTGGCCGCGGCTGACTTCATCTGCCAAATAGAGTCCTGGGAGTTTACGGAGCCACCGTTATTTGAATTGGAATAGCTGTTGTCCAAGTAGCCCATGTTGACACCTGGCAAACAAGAGTACAGAATCGTGTGATAAATGTCACTGCAATAGTCTCGACGTGTTGTGCTACTCCGCAGTAGCCCATTCAACATCACTTGAGCAATATCACTAATTGAACTACTCTGTCTATGTATATATATATATATTATAAAGTAGAGTAGCACATTCCTGTATCGCCAAAAGTGCGGACATTGAATTAATAGCAGATGTGTCTGTTTGTATGTAGTATCAATTGACATTTCGACACTTACCGTTTTCACCATTGATGTGATTGGGCTGACGCCAATTATAAGCCGGTTGAGCGTAAGCAGGTGTTTTAGAGTCCTCCATAGCGAGAGCTCGATCTAGACTATGCTCGAGTGCCTTGTTCTCGGCATAGTACGGTGGCGGGGCTTGGGTCTGCTGTCCATTTCCAGTGACCAAACTTGGTCGTACCCTGAATCATAAACGTTAAATTCGTTTGTCACCTCACTGTATTATTATTACTACTACTAGTACGGGTACTTGAAACTATAACTATAACTGTTACTACACACTAGACTATCGAGTTAGTTAACTAGGATGACTGGCATATATAACAAGTTGAGAGAAGCCAGAAATAACAAGTTGATGTTAGTTGTGCAGGCGAAAATCGTAGAGCGGTATAGGCGGGTTATATAATAGCAGAGAGTAGGAGATGCGAGAAAAGCCTGGGCAAGGGTTTGGGCGCGTATATATTCTATGTAAGCTTGAATAAATTATACGAGGTAACGCAGTAGTATCTGACTTTAAATTCACTAATGAGATCCCGGAAGAAAATCGGCCAAGCGGATGTTGAATAAAAGAGTCTATGGCAAAGTGTTCTTAGCTTTTTCACGTTCTATTATTACTATTTTTCATCTACACACGTAAATTGGATTGCGGTTTTGAATTTCCTTGAAGTATACAATGCACTTACAAAGCCGGATTATTGTCTATTCTGGTAATGAGTACCGATATGAATTACTTTACTATTTTCTTATCTGAATGAGGGCGCGTGTATCTGCAAGAAACCCGATGAATAATATTTCACGCTATTATTACTTGCTTTTACGTTGTTTCTTTTGTAGCTAGTTAGTATTTTATGCATAGTAATGATCAAGAGTCGTTGTCACGGATGATAGAATACGGAATATGAATATTATCACAGGCTGTCTTTGCAGAACGATCTAGTTTCAGCATTACGTTGGTGTGGATTTTCCGAGGCAGTCTGTGTAGCAAGAGCCAGAGTGCTATTACCGTTCACTGGCCGAGAAGATTACTTGGACGAGCATGACAACGAGCGAGTCTAGGTGAGCGTAAGGTTTTTGTTCGGAAATACGATGAGTCAAGGGACGACCCTTGGGAAGAGCGACTTGGACTTATTGTTTTATGTCTCTACTCCGTCCTTCTTTCTGTTTTGTATCGCTCGTTTCTTTATCGGATACACAGAGGGACTTTCATTTCATGCTCTACGGTGTCACGATAGCGCAGAGAGCCAACAAAGTACATGGAGTAGAGGTTCAGACCGTGAGCAAAAAAAAATCACGGGTAAATACTAAAAAAATATAAATAAACTTTAAAGTAATGTGGTATTGCGGTTGATGCTGTAAATATATTAACCCGAGTGTAATTTTTCTCTGATGTGGATGCATATAAATCAAAATGTATGGTGGTAATAACAGTTATAGGAATAGTAATAATAAAAATGACTTACGCGTTGGAATCCATTTCGTAGTCTTTGGCTTTGGCCGTGTGCTTTCTTTTGCATCGGAAGAATAAAAGTAACAGAGCTGCAAAAAGAAGGAACACTGCGCCACTGACTACTATCGCGATCAATGTTGGCGTTGCTATTGCATTTGCTTGAACTAAAGACGGTCCAACTATTGGAGAGAAAATGAAAAAAATAATGTTGCATTGAATTAAATTGAATAAAATTGATATTTTTGCAATGCTAAAGGAAATATTATTCTTACCTTCAGCTTCAGTCCAATCGCCGCATTTTTGTTTGTCAGATTGCAAACAAAGTCTTACTCTGAGACGTGATCCCGTATTGGACATATCTGGGTCATTGAGCATTCCATCTTTGGTAGTGGCTGAACTGCCTAGAACTTCGAGCAGCCACTCGTCTACTATTTTCCAGAGGTCGTTTGGTCCACTGTCCAACCGTTCAATAGATGCTACCACAGCGAGACAAGTCGGCCCGACATTTATTACAAGATTATTGCTCTCGGGATCAAATGTAACGCGATTTGGTGCAGGGATTTTAGCGACCGTTGTGACAAACGTTTTTTCGTCTGAATAATCAGAGTGGTTTTTAGTATTGTACGCTTTTACTTTGAATGTGTACTTTTGATGTTGCTCAAGGTCTGTAATATTGCAGGGATTAGCACGCCGACAATCGCGCTCCAGCCATTGGCCAGCTGGACTACGTGGGGATGCGCAGTCTGGTGCAATTGTTTCATCCTCGCTGGGTATGCGCCGATAAGACACGAAGTATTTAGTGATCTCAAGACCGCCGTCAAAACCAATTTCCCACTGTAATGCCACATAAGTTGGTCCGATCTCCAAAGCTGTGAGATCTGTTGGTTTCTCTGGTGCGCCTTTGGGTTGCAGCGTAATTACGGAGGTAGTAACACCCTGGGCATTTATCGCATGACAGCTGTAGTTATTGTAATCTGTTTCCTTGATACCCGTTATCTTCAATACCGAGGTATAAATATCGTCATTTTCGAGTATTGTCCCTATCTCGTAATGTCCGTCACTGGACGAGCCCTGAAGGGGCGCCGAGTTAGATCCATATTTCCATTGGAACTCGGGCTTTGGCCAAGCCTGTACTTTGCACATTACTTCAGCGGTTTCCCGCAAATTGTAGGCAACTTTGTTGTGCTTGTGCAAAGCTATTGGCGCATGTTCGACCTTTAACATCATCTGGGACTCGACTCTTTTAACGTCATTGCTGAATACACATGTGTACTTGCCACGATCGCTCGCAATTATTTTGTCAGTTTGAGGACGCGCGTGTCCGAGGAAACTCAGAGTTGAATTAACAGTTATAACATTGCCGTGACCTTTTGAGTGTCGCGTTTCTACTTTGTATAGACTCACATCCGCAGTGAGATCCTCTTCGTCTTTCAACCAACGGACTGAGGGCACTGGTTTACCTTGAGCGACACACACCACTGAGAAAGATGATTCCCCGACTCTGTAAAACAAAATTTAGTTAAATTAATATTTTTTTTTCTTTTTAAATAGTAGTAAAAAGTGACAGTAATATAGGAAACAGTATTACTCACTTTCTTGTGACGTGGGGCTGTAATTTAGTGAGAATTTTGGGTGGCTGAGTGACAGTAAGTTTGATAGAAGCAGCTTCGCCTGTACCAATTTCATTGAGTGCATGACATTTGTATGTACCGTCATGACCTAGATGGACTGAAGGTATGATAAACTGCGGTCCAGTTGTCTCAATAGGCAGCTGTAGACCCTGATCATCTCCCTCCTTCCACCATTTGTACTGAGGTTCTGGATAACCAGCGGGGCTAGCCATACATGTGAGTATAACTCGCGTATTTTCGACCGCAACCGGCGAGTCTGGAGTTACTCTAGCCGGTCCTGGTTTGTGACGTATGCGAATGTTAACCCGTGCCTGTGCTGAGTAATTCTTGCTCTCACCACCGGTAGGATGTATGATATTGATCGCCTGACAAGTATAATTCCCAGCGTGATCAGCGGTGACGCGATTCAGCCGCAATAGAGGTCCAGATTCACGGAATTCCTGTCGTCCTTCACGAGTCCACTCGATAATCGATGCCAGTGGATTTGCGGATACATGACAGTGTACTGTTATTGTATCTTCAACCTCAGCAATACGCGTTGTGTCACCTTCTATCTTAACTGTCGGTGGATACAGTACATCAAGGGTCAGCGATGCTTCACCACTTTTTCCAATATTGTTGTCCGCTTCACAGGTATACTTTCCGGCATCTTGAACCGCTACTCGTGGTATCACGTGTTCAAAGCTGGTCGCAATAAAACTTCCATCTCTCATCCAACGAACCATACCGACTGCTGGTTTTGAATCAACGTTACATTTTAAAACAGCTCTGCCGTTTACCTCGACCTTTAGAGGATTTTCCGGGCCAACTGTCACACGAGGAAAGTAGTCAACGTCTAATCTCACAGACGCATTCAGTGTTTCGCCGTCAGGCATAGCCCGATTACGTACAACACACCGAAAAATAGCTCCGTTGTCATTTTTCGTCGGTACAATCTCAAGAGTGCGACCAGTGTGAAGAAGTCGTACGCTGTTGTCACGATACCATTTTACCTCGGGTTCAGGGCTACCTCCGTTAGTGTTACAGTGTAACTGAAGAGGTTTGCCCTCAGTGGCTGGGGTCGAAGTCGGTGAAATAGTTGGCGGTCCCGGTGCCCTCAGTACCGTGAGTGTCACATTTTTGTGATACAAATTCTCCCCACTTCCGCTCATCTTGATACGACATTCATATTTACCATTATTGCGTTCATATGATACGTTGCGAATTTCCAAGTCATAACGCCCCTCTTTAAGGTTCATGTAGACGCTATAATTTGGCGACAGGGGCTTGTCATCGATTGCCGCATTGTCGTGCACATTGTTAGTGTGAGTTAACCAGAAGCTCGTGGCATTTTCTTTGACGTTCTGAAATCGGCATCTGAGCAGCACGGTTGAGCCCTCTTGCGTGTCAACTTGGCTTTCTTCGGCTGCTTGCACTTGTGATAGAGCTGTAACACGAATAAAAACAAGCCATTTATTTATTTGTATATTTATGTTCATATATATGCATATTTACATATATTCATTAAAATAATGTAATATAATAATTATGCGGAGTTTATTTTGCGACATCATGACAACATATAGTTTACTCTGCTTAATGTTTTCACTTCATTGACATTTAATAGTATCGTTCATGATAAATATCTATATATAGATATGCATTATCATTATCAATAATAAAACCCAGCGTTTGGGGATTGCGGTGATAAAATCTACTAATAATGTTATGTTGAAAATTATACGAAAATATTATACAGAGGAGCTTGTTGAAGCGCGCATCAGTATTTGTAAACAGTATATAGCTGTTTTTGAACGAGTATTCAAATTGACTCTTTTATAGGGTCATTTTGAAGTAAACAGCAAACGGTAATCGATAAAGTTGTCTGTTCTTTATTGTCCGTGATTTCTCCTGCAAATTATTGGGAAATAAATTCAAATTGGCAATAACAATAATCTTGGCCTTTGACAATTCTGCACATCCTCATTTTATTTTATTTTTCGTTATCTTTAAATCCTCATTCCATCCCATCTCTCTACCCAAACCTTTATCTACATCTGTACATATAAATACACATCTATCTCAGCAAGTCGTCGTAGTTGTCGTACTCGGTCTCTTGTCGTCTGCTAGAAATTGAATTATAATCAACAAAACCGAGGATCTCATAAACGATTCGAGAGGATGGTACTAACAGATAGTAAGAGAAGAGGAGGTTGTCTTCAAACGAGAAATTCGCACACAGGAAACTCGTCCAATACCGCGGGAAGGAAAAGACGCTTGGTTGAACAAGTGACGTCGTTACAGCAGACGAGGAAAATAAAGACAAAGGGAGTAAGGAAATGAAAAAAAAAAAAGTTAAACAAGAGGCCCTATATATCTATATCTATATATATATATCTATACGAGAAAGTCATGCTCTCTACTATTGACTCAAACAATATCGAGAATATAAGCGTGATATCTTCTCGAGTCTCTGGTAAAAATCGACAACCAGAATGTGTAGTAGTATTCTTTATAGAGTACTTGGACGTTATCATCCCCTTTTCTTCGCCGTCGTCAACATTTTATCTGTCTATCTATATATACCTAATGTAAGAACTGAGAAGAGAATAAGCAGTGAGCAGAGAATGCCAGGCCAAAGAGCCACCGGATGTTTTTATCGCGAGCATAAATTTGTACCAAAGTTTCTTTGATGATGAGTTGGATCATGATACTTATAATATTTACTTTCTCTCTTTAATTCACTGATAGCTAATATATTATTCATGGAGGATTATCAAGTCATGTATATACATACTGGGATATAAAACAGACGGATGTTAATAGTATTTATAGGAGAGACGTCAGACATGAACGCTTGATATGACATTTGTCGTTACATCGCGTATTAGGTAATACGATCTATGATACATCAAATCCCACGTGGATTATTTTCATATCTATCTGTATATAGATGACATACAACCCCAGACATACATACATCTATATTTATATATATATATATATATATCTTGGTAAACTATAATATGATGATAAAACGCGAGTTGTCAAGCGTATTCGGATCACGGTACTGTTATTATCATATAACTGGCTGGTATTCTCAAAGTGAAGACGTAAATTTACGTTGAATTTTACGAGAGAGCTCTTAACACGAAAGTACCGTTACCTCGGGTTATGTCTCGGCTCACGGCGAATTGTACGTTTACATTGCTGGACTTAAACGACGGTTTACTGTGAATGTATGCGGGTACGTTGGGATGCGTAGATATAGAGGCCATCGGCTGGAGATGCCATCGAGTGACCGTTGATTCGTGGAAAACACATACGGAGGCTGCAGCATCAACTGTTACAGCTTAACAGTTCTGTACTCTATAGTCGGTCTATAAATGTGGCGCAACATGGGATATCGCTGTGTCGTATAATAACAAAGGTATAAGAGCTATTTTGAGTAACTAACGTGATCAATGATCACGTATAATATATAAATGGAGGACCGAGTTTACTACATCTTTTCATGGATACAGTAATTTCTATGTGACGGTGTAAGTAATATAATAGATGTCATCGCATCACCACTATCTTTACTTTCCTTCCCGTTTATTGTCGAATGAACAATCCCAATTGAAGATCAATGAGAATCCGCTCGGGACAATCGTTTACATCACTGTGCCGACTTGTAATTTATTTTAATTGTATCCGTTTTAATTTTTTTTTTTTTTTTATTAAATTTTATAATCAATTCATTTATTAAATATTTTTCGTTAAATTTAATTATGAAAATATTTCATAATATCAGCGAGAAAATTCAATAATATCGACAAAAAATATTATTTAAAAAATATAGATGCAACATACTAAAAAATTAATAACATTTTAATAAAGCAGAAGTTTGTTCTTAAAATAGCATAAAAAAAATAATAAAATGGCTGCACGACGAATATCGAGATTCCTGAGAGTTAATAAATACATTTACTGGAGGCAATGACAACGTTATAATAGGAAGAGGATTATTGGCCAACTTCGACGAACAATTTACCTCGGGGCTACATTTCATCATCTACTACGTGTCGGTACGCAGCAGTTATAGAGTAGTGGATACCGAGAAATAAAATAATGCTTTACAATTCCCCGTGTATTACTTTCTTGATTCTTCAGAATGGTAAGTAGACTCTACATACCAAACTCGCTGTGTACGAATAAAAAGTACACTGAGGAAGGAATAAAAAAATCCTCATTAGAATACAGCCTGCGTGTCTTACTAACGACTTACGAGGATGAAGAACAAAAAACAAAAAAAAAAAAAAAACAAATAAAGAAAGAAAGAAATAAGTTGAAAAAACTCGAAATAAGGAAAATATAAGCCTGTGTCTACGAGTCGTGACCGTCAGTTGGCACGTCCACAATTGCAGACCTTAGCGTATGCCATCTGCGTATACAATTCGTGTCCACATTGGTATTAATAGGAATAGGAGTAGGACTGGGTGGAGTGCCCAGTAGAAGGGTATGCAACCAGAAGAACAGACTGTATGCTTATTTAAAATATATATATGTGTGCGTGTATGTGTGTAAGATTCTTGTTGAGGTCGCGAGCTGGTCGTTGAATTGTCGTAGCGTGCCAAGCACCAGGTCGAGCACACTCGTCCTCCCGCGAGTTGTTTCAATTCGTAAGCGGTGGCGTACTAGGGATTTCATTTTGCTTGTCGTCGTCGCAGTAGTCTACTCCACTCTCTCTCTTTCTCTCTCTTGTCGTCTTATCGACTTTTTTACAACCTAATGGACCTAAATAAGTCTTTATCGATTAAACTATGCCGGTATTTTTTATTTATATACTCATACATTTATATAAATATACAAAGACTTACACATAATACATAAAAAATACATGGCCTACGTCGAGCGACGAAGTCGGTGAAAGAAAGTAGGAGAGCTAGACATTATAGTCATTTTACATTTCAACCCCTTTTTCCAACCACACTTATAACTGCGGATATATGGCGTCATCACTCGGCGCTTACTACTCCCAGATTTACACCGTGTTAAATTAATTTACGTCTCGAAATATATGCATTTGGCAGTTGAGCTACATAAACTTGTTCATGGCGACTTACACTTTTGGCACCTGAATGTCGGTATCTAGTTTTGTTTAAACCCTTTTTGCTATAGGCATTAGTTCGCGGTCTTTAATGTACACTAAAAAAATTCGAACTCAATCGCTTTCTATGCAGTAATTTAACACGTTGCTGTCGAATGCTAAAGCAAATTAACTCTTTGTGTATAGAGAGTGTACATTAAAGATTTAAGAGCGTATATATACGAACAAGTGTCGTAACAATTGAAAGGACGGTTTTACATGTAACTTGCGGAGTTGCCACGACACTAGTTTGCTACTGCAGCTGAATACGATCGGTGGCGAAAGACCTTTTCCTGTAATTCTATACGACTTTACGATCGTAAATGCTACTACTTTGTGGTTATATATGTATATGTGTGAGTTTATAGTTCAAGTAGAATAAAAGTCTTTGTAAAAAATAGTCACACGTTTCTTAGAAGTACTATTTTCATTTGTTTTTCCGACCTATGTGATGCTTTCCACCGCGAGCGTTGTTTTTTCTTACTTACTGCTCTGCACTACTATTTGAGAAACTCAACTCTACTTGTATTTCTCGGTCTTATTCGTCTTCTTTAGATTTTTTTACATTCTTTCCTCGTGAGACGAGTAATCGGACAAGTATGCCAAAGAAAAAATAGGAGTGGGAGTAAAAGAAAAAGAATAAGAAGAAGAAGAAGAAGTAAAATAAAAGAATGAAAAATAAAAAAATAAGTTTGACGTAGCCCAAGCTCTCGCTAGAGGACGCTTCCCATCGGGACCTTTTAGCTCGGTAAGCTCAGCTGGATGGGACACCCGAGTATCCTCTATACTGGCCAGCAACTAGCACACGGGAAACTCACATTTTTCCTTCGACAACCCACTCACTCGATACGTGACTGAGAAAAATACTCAATGCTCACTGCAGTGACTTATTCTCGGATTTTTTACTCGACAGATTGATCACACATTCACTCAATTTATCGTCTGTTGCAGAGAAATAATAAAAACCACTGCGTCGATATTTATTCGCTGTTTTCTTTTGCTGTGGAAATGCATTACACAACAGGTAATTAAGTGAATTAATACTTTTTTAGAATAATATGTGGAAAAGAAAAATAGCTAAGACGGAGATGGATGGAGGCCAAGCGTGACGGTGCTTCACTGCTTAGCTTTAAAAATACATAAACGAGAATTCATCAAGGATGACAGGCCTTTATTGCAGTAATTTTTTTTATAACCGTACAGCGATAAAAATTACGTAACACGAAAAGGTGTAAGCAGTGTTTCTTTTATTACTCTTTAAATACGTTGCACTCCGTTTGCCGTTGTCACTTAACTCCACAATGCAGAATGCCATCATCTGCTATCTAATCAATGAAATGTATATCTATATATATGTATTTGAGAAAGCTTATGTAAAGGTTGATTATCAATTGAATAGAGAACTACCAGAGCGTAAAATCTATTTGTTCTATAGTAATAAATTTAATGTTAATTTGTATTATATCATAAATAATCAATAAATATTTAATTTGATTGGTAGGTCATTATTAAAGTGACATGCTCATTGGCATACCCATTGAAATTAATTATATTAATTATTGCGTAAAATAATTAAATAGATTTGTATACATATACTTATAAATGTATATATATGTGAAAGGATAATGTGGGTATTTATTGGATGCAGATATATAAATATAGACATTTACATTGGTAGAGAGCATCAGATTCTCCAACGAGTGCGGTTAAGTTATTGCGACTGCAGTGTATACTCAAATGCTTTAAATGGATCCAGTATATAACCCGACAACCATGTTGGTTGTTATTTTCCGTGTCATCACTTTGTGGTCATAAGTAGAAAAGAGGGATAATTGATATCCCGAAAAACCGGCTGGAGAGAGAAATTGAACGAACCGAGGTATCACAAGTCGAGGACTAATGATTTTGAAATTTTATATTTCCATGGCGATAGTCATCAATAAAGTGCTTTTTTGTGATGCTGGTAATAATGATGATAATAATAGTAGTAATAGGATGAGTAAATTAATAATGATGATAGATACTTTTTTATGAATAATAACAGACATTAGAGCTGGAGATTTAACGAATATAAATCCGCTTAATGATACATACATAAATGATGTCATGAATAAATCAAATTTTTTTTTTAAATTATTATTTTTATAAAAAATTATACCGCTATGATATATTCTATTTTATGAGATATTATTTATAAATAAAATACATCTATATGTATATGTATATATATATGAATGTATTTTGGTTTTAGGTAATTTATATAATGTTTGCTATATGGGGAAAAAAATTAATACTCAAATTGTTGGTATAAATTTAACCGTCATAAACATTTATACGAATAAACTTTTCATGATGATTTATATAGTGTGACATGTATATATTTATGATGCTTGGTATATATAAATTATATATGATTTAAGTTACTTCTTTTTTTTTTTTAACATTTTGAAACTATTGAAAATGGAATTTTCGATCGATCGTTGGTGATAAAATTATTTGCCACATATTACTATTCCGAGTCACGCGCATTTGATATTTAATATTTAACATTTAATATAAAATTTATCATACGCGAGTATCTGCGGGCGGGTTATTGTTTGAAATGTATAAAATTTATTCCCGTTCTGTCAAATCAATATAAATAGATTTTGTTACGGACAATTGCATAATTTAAATTGTTGATGTTTAAAATTGCGTATATATGTAAGGTAGGAGTATGTGAGGATGACAAAGTATTGAAGATAGCTGAGTGGAAATATGCCGAGGTTAAATTCAGGTGTGGTTAGATGCTTTGTAGTTTGCCGTAGCATCAAATAATTTTGGTAACGTCACTAATAACGGGGGCCCTTTGTAGATAACGCACCTAAATGTTGGTATGCAAGTACAGCGTACCATCACCATCACTACCTCCAATAATAGCACTTGTGGTTGACAAAAGACACAAGAGACAAGACAAGAGTCATATTATTATTGTTTAAGTATCCATAGTCTATAGTTTGTATGGATATTTTCTTTGTTGTCATGACATGGAGATAAAAGCCTCCTTCAAAGAGTTGAGTCGAGTGAAATTTGTCGGCGGCAACTGAATTAAAGTCCCCTGTTCGAAAGGACAAAATCTAAAATTAAATAATTAACATCGATAGCCGCGAGTGAGAGTTCTGTGACTTGCAATTGGCCATTAGGGCATTTAAATAGTCATTGAGTTTGTCCCGATGGAATTAGTTGAGCGTTGAAAACCACTTGGTTTGTACTTCGGGGCAATTTCCACTGGTAGCATTGCTGCTGGTCCTGGTTCTGCAACAAAACTGGTATTGCTCCTGCTGGTACGGGATATTGGTGCCAGCGGTAGTTCTGCTTCTAACAGAGGGTTTAGAATTGGCTCAATCTACCCTCTCACCTATAGCTGACTGCAATTCCAGATCACTCTCTCGTAACACACGTCCGGTGCAGTTTGCCGTATCCCCAGGCTGAACGTGAGCAATGCTGATCGCACGTACGCCACAATACCTTTGAAACGTGTACTCTGTTTCTGCGTTGCCACTCGGGCTACTTTCACGGCCTTGATTTAATGCTCGATCAAACTCTGCTAACACCAACATAACTGGCTACCGCTAGTATTGCTGTGGCTTATTGCTTTCTTGCTGTTATGCTATTGTATACTTTACTTAGTTTCGCTATGTAGGACTTTATTTTACTCCGTCTTGCCTGACTTAACTTTCTGATACACGCGTCATGTTTCGTCGATCGCGATCGTTTTTATATATTATATTACTTCACCTTTATACTTTATTAAACTAATACCATTACTTTAACTTCTGTCGGAGCTGATCGATGATTAAATGGGATTCGAGGACAGCCGTCTCGTTTAACTACATGTATATACATATATACTTAATAAAGTTACACTAAAGGGAATAATTAACTTATTTAAATATATGTAAATATTATGAGCAATTGTTTTTTTTTTCATAGCTTGTTGCCGAATGCTAAATGTTTTAATTTTATTAAAATTTGTTTGATTAAAATAGCTAATTAAATTGAGCTCCGCGAGATTTTTCGTTAAGTAACTTTTCGTTAATGGAAACTAAAATTTTCATCATTCAATTTTCCAATTGAAATTACTCGTGTAAATTTACATTGTCCAAAAATAAAATATAGTTTTTTAATAATAAAAAATTAACACTCAATTTCTCTTACCCCGGCCATTTTTACGCTAAATTTTTTCGGAGCATTATAAAAATATATATACATACATATATATTTATTTAATTAAATTATTTAAATAAGTGATTTATTAATTTGCTTAAAATAAAATCTCGTCATCGATTCAATCTGCATATATTTAAAACCTGTATATAAATATATATGTATTATAATTATTATTTTTAATTAAAATATGTAAATATAAATATTCTATAAATATTAAATTCGGGTGTTTTTCTCCATTTTAAACAAGTTTTATTAAATAAAAAAGGCATTATTTATAAAAATATATGAGAATCAATATAAATAATTCAATATATAAAAGTTTACAAAATCGTATTTTGTGTAACTTTAAAAACTTTATCACACAAACTTACGTTAAAATAAACTTTTAACATTAAATAGAATGTCATTGTTTAATTTATCACCCGTTTTGTGCCAACAAAACGACAGTTGTTTAAACAAATAACGCACGCAATTACTATTCGACATTTGTAAGTCTCGATACTACAGTACATAAATTAAAAAAAAAAAAAAGATAACATTCTTTCGGATAATTCAGCCGTATCGAAACGAACAATGCGTACTCCACTTCTCGTACCATATCCAGCTGAATTCCGTTCTCGCTCTACTCTTTAATCTTCAACATTAACATTAACGTTTTACAAAACTCATTTCATCGTCAGTTTCCCCCTTTCATAAAACTGGCGGTAAAATTTAAAAATTTAAAACATTACTCCAAAATTAGCAATCAACTACTCACCGTTACACAAGAGCAAGATTGTTATGTTTATCCAGAGAAATTGCATGATTCTAGACAGCTCTCTTGTATCCATATTGACGTAAATGACCGCGGTAATATCTCATCCACGTCAGTATTAGTAATCCACTTGGCACAGGTGGCAAAAATGTTATCAGCCCACGAGGGTAACTAGAGCACGCGCGGCAAACACGCGCTTTTAAGCTTACCGCACAAAATATATGTATATATAATATTTAGTTTCTCTTGCATGTATATATTTTGTAAAAAAATATATAAACTCAAACACTTAAAAAATAATAAAAACCAAAAAAACAATTTTTCACCGTACGATATCGTACCTCATTATTTGTCTGCTCAATCACTTGTTCCGATCACTTAAAAAAATCACTCGGCTGCAAATCTCATCAGCGAATAAATATATCTATCACACTATTTTCTCGCTCGAATATATGTAATTACAGATCATAAGTAACATAACACAATATTGTTATCCATAAATAAAAAAAATTGGCACAAGCTCCAAAAATGATACACAAATCACACGAGCTCACACAGCACACAAATTTATTTTTTAAATAAATTTAAAAATATCCTAGTGGAATGTTAAAAAGAATATATATATGCATATATATATTCTTTTAAAAACACTTTCACTTGTGGTGAATAAAATAATTGCACTTAAAAGTAATAGTATTTTGATTACTAATAAGCGATCCTCAGTTGCGTGCACTGGGAAATTAAAAAAAATAAATAAATAAAAACAATAAAATTGGTGGACTGTTGGCGCGAAAGATGTGACTTGGATAGATGTACTGAGCAAAAGTACATGGGAGAATGTTAAACATGCGCGCCTTTCAACGGTCGCACGGCAACTGAGCGTCGGGACGCGTAAGCAGCAGTGCAACCCCCCACCGCATCGCTTCCCTATTTTTTACTCCACTCTCTCCCGTTCTTCGCGTAACGTGCACTATACTATATATATGTATATATATATATGTATTTATATATTGGTAAGGTATGGTAGAGAGGGATGCGTACCTTGCCTCAAGTTGTACCTTGGAGGGGATTAAGAGACGTTCGTTTCCTCAACTGGTTTGGTACTAATACTATGAAATAGGAAGAGTGTAAGGGGAATGTGGACATTATGGAATGGAGTAAGAGTAAGAGAGACGAGTGAACGGCAACGACAGTGACGTCAACAACCAACGACCAACGATGAAGGAAGAACAAGGATGCGGTTGTATTTGTGTGTGCAGCTACAGCTCCGCATCCCATACCATCACAAAGGCCAGCACAACTTACTGTATAAACATAAACTGGAAAGGTGAGCCCTGAGGATTTTGAGGGGAGAGAAACGACCGTTTTTGTGTGCCCTTCTCCCATCCGGTTCTTAGGCCGTTGTGTTGGACCCCTTGCGGCAGGTGGTTTTCATCTTTCGAGGCCTGCCGGACGCCCGCAGGGTCCCGACTATTTTCGTGTCCCCTGCTTACATTTTTTCCTCTTGTTAAATACATACAAACTACTCCCTAAAACTATTTTATATTTTCCCGTTTTAGAGCAACCAGCAGTGTGTTGCTGCAGAGCCTTATGTTTTTTCCAGTCTATCTGCATTTTTATTCGTTGAGAGATCTACAATCTACATTATTATGTTACACTAGACTAGTGTCTTGTCTTTTCTAGGGATCCTCGGGCTGTTTTTCAAGTCGAAAAGGCATTCACGTCCGTAGATCCTTATCCGTACCTGCTGGCTTATGCCAATGAACCACTGCTGCCAGGTACATACGTACATCCATTCGTTATGCACGTATACTTTTGAATAAAATTTATCATTTCAGTATGACTATAACGTACATGCTTCCATATTTTTATTTTTGTTCATTAAGCGTGTGTGCATATAAATAAGCACATCGATATTTAAAAGACACGATCAATAGCCAGGAATAAAATGAATGCTTTTGACGTTATAATAAGACCCGAAGCTTAAAAAGTGTTGGATTGGGAATGTACATTCGCTGTTTATTCGCCGCGGTCTATGTATGTATAAAATATACACGTACGTCAGATCAGCAGGTGCAACAGAGCAAACCGATGGAGAAATTAGTCTGCTCCCCTCGGTTCTGATGCTTTGATGCTTCTCCTATCATCAGAAGCCTGCGAACTACACAGCTAATTAACAGTCTATGCGTGGCTGCGCTCAGTGCAAAAGCGAGATGATGTTTCATGAAATGAGATTCACTTTTTTAATCTGTTTCATTATTTCTATTATTATTGTTATGACCGATACTGTTATTATTATTATTATTGCGATTATTGTTATGAATATACGTAAATTTTTTACATATTTATTAGACTATTAAAGCTCGTACACGGATTCCCTGATATTGAATATTTATTTATTTATATTTTTTCGAGATTAAATATGACTGAAAAAAAATTTTCATGTACAGTCAAGCGGATTATCTGAATGTGCGATTATTGTAGCGATTAAAAGAGTTTAAAAAAATACTGGCGTTGAAAAAAAATGAATGTCGTGGACCGGGAGAGACATCAGCAGCGTGAGGGCTCATAATTCTCTGGTGGGTTTTGTGGAGCAGCACCTGCCGTCCCCTCGTGGCCAGTCCGAGCCTCGGATCGCATGTAAATAATGCATTAGCATACACTGCCTGCGCCGGTACGGGCTTTTAAAACCGAGTCGATGCTATACCCCTAGTTCAAGGGAAAAAGAGACGCTACTATCTATTTTAGGCACACAGAGACCACGTTTCTGTGTTATGTATATCGTGGCTTCCTCCTTGTTGTTGTTGCTGTCAAAGAGAAAAACTTTTTCTCTTGAACAAATATTACGTGTACTCTGATGCTATCGACAAACACCTTTAGATAGAAATATATCCGTTTGTTGGAATTATATATATATATATAATTATATGCATATATACAACCAGCGGCACACGTGGGTATTTCTATGTCTGTATATACATACATGGATATGCACGTGTGTATAAATAAAATATGTATGTATATATAGAAAGAAACAGGGTTGAAGAGAGATAATTTTGTGCCAGTTAAATCGACATATGGTGTGCATTGGAGGTCGATAGCAAGCTCGAGAACAAAAAGTAAAAAACCGTATGATTGAGGGCTTGATGGCCTTCCGCGCGATCCGAAGCAATTTTCTTTCTGGCTTGTAGTATTAAAGGCTGTGCGTCCTGCCACTACACGCAGAGCCGGTTCGAGTATAGTTTTATGTACACTCAACCCGTCGAGCGAAGACTCTACCTCGGCTGGCCAGTGAAGACTCTAGAGCCAGTTGACTTGAAAATATTCCGGTCTCCTGGATTTTAGCCGTGATGAGACGGTGAAAAAATACAGAGGGCTTTGGCATTTTTAAAAAATGTTTCCAGCTCGCCGTGCCTTCAAGGGCTCGCAGCACGAGAGCAGGTGCGAGCCGTTGTCTTCTTATTTTTCTCCTCCATCTCCATCTTCAGCTCTACTCGGTCTTCTTCTCCTTATTCTCCTCTACCTTTTCATTACATTTTACTTTTTTAATTCTCGTAGCTCTATTGCCGATCACGCTCGCTTCCGATCCGCTGGCCCGAGTATACCTGGATCAGGCGCACCTTTAATGCTGCACCATCTGCCGTTTTTTGGCGTCCACCGACGCTTTCCTCTTGAGGCAGTCTCCAGTTTCATTTTTGACGTCTATCCACTATTTTTAAATCCCTCAATATATATAATATATGTATTATATGAGCAATCTATAGGAAACTAAACGCCAGCTGCTGATGATTTGCCCGATGCTTCGGTAGTAAAACCCTTTCTTCCAAAAGATTAAGAAAGCCACCACATACATTCATATGTAGACAAATGTATAGATTAGTTTTTACGGGATATATTTTTTTGATGGGCACTGGTTACGCCCATCAAACTTAAATTATTATTATACAAAACGTTTTTTAGTTGCTATCGTTCTATACTCGGCATAATTACATATTTAAAATACTCATCGTCGACTTTAAGAGCTATAGGGTAAGGGCAATTTTTTTTCCAATTTAATTTTTAAGAAAATAATTAAATTTTTTAATTTCACTTTGCCGACAAATCCCGAAACCCCTCAACAAGCAAAGCATCAGCGCATTATTATTTGAAAGTTGAGTAGAGCAGAGAACAAAATTGTGTTGTGTACCTGCGTAAATTAAATGCAGACGATGTAAACGAGATAGTTTAAGATACTGTCAACATTACAAGATGCTCAGCAAAAATATCTTACGCTTTTGAGTACGATCACTGTGTTCATCAGCGTTATAAATTTATATACATATATATCTTTATAAGCGATTAGTGAAGTAATTAAATTTAACATGCTCGGTCGTCGCGTTGACGGATTATGCGAAAGATGCGCATGACAAGATCGTGAGAGAGTTAGACCGGGCGAGAAACTATCTTTTAGTAGTCACGTTATAACACTCTCTCAAGCTTGTGAGCCCGGAAAATCCTCCCAGTCGGTGAACACAAAACTTTCCGGTATGCGACGATACCAAGTTTCATTCGCGTCTCCTCCCAGCCAGCCCTCCAGTTACTTCTTAATATAACTCGGAATAAAATAATCCATCTTATGCACTACATAACGAAGACGTCCGCTCTTATTATTATTGTTATTATTATTATTGTCTAAAATAGGTGTGCTAATTAACAGCAGGGAATAAAAGCGATAAAAACAGCATCAGCAAGAATGTGCGTCGGAATTTAAGCGGCTACACGTTATTAGTTTCTTGGCCACCACTGCTATTAGCATCCACCACCGCCAGGACGACCACGAGCGAGATTAATAACAAGAGCTTCTCGGGTGATGATTAATGATCGGCGATTCGTTCAACGATGACGCCCATTTCCAACCCAGTTGCCTCATAGTACAATCTTATATTACATTATTATTATAGACTATGCTCAGAAATTAAAAAATTAATTTTAAAATAACTTTTTTGGCCTCTTTATTCTCCGTTTATTTTTCTTTGATGGCTCTGCCACGGCATACTTTTTAAAAACTCCCATTAATAACGTTCCCTTTTTAAAAGGAACTAAATGGATTAAAATAAAAAAGGCCAACGTGTGGATCACGCCGGAGCGTTTCAGATAGTATCAACAATTCAGTTGTGTTTTATAAATGCTACTGCATGACTCGGCAAAAAGCTGGATAATTCTTGGGGCGTGATTTTTAGTACAGTACTATTAAATGCACTTGTTGACAACCGTGTCACGTGGCTCGCGGAAATTAGTTGTTTGGGTCAGCGAACTAAAACCGCATTACAAGAGTGGAGAGTAGAGAGTAAAGTCCACTTTATATCTATATCTATCTATATATATATAACACACTGAAAATACACCTACTACTGGCAACTGCAGTGTAACGGATCTACCTGTACTCAGTGCTTACGTGCACGCGCGCACTTATTATTATTCTGACCGAATGCCACTGGGTGGCGAGAGGATTTAGCTCGTACAGTTGAAGAGTACACAGTTAAGTAGCTGAAAAGTGTACAGTAACCATTACACATATATATATATATATATGCATTAAATAACGTGCGATATTTATATTGAAATACCAAAAAGTATCCACAGAAAGGTCATTGGAATTTCGCATAATTTTCGATATTGAATGGTGAGATTAAATTTGCACCAATACCTCAAAGTATCGCACAAATTTCAATGTAATTATTGCTATCCATAAGTTATATTTATCTTTTGTGCTATTTGATGATTAATTTTGTTTAATTTTAATGTTCTAATTGCAACTTAATCTACTTGATTAATTACTACAATTTGGATAATTAGCTTTTGATCATTTTATACAGATTAAAAATTTTAAATATTCACTTTCGTATATTTTTAGCTCGAATAAATTACATAGTTATGTAAAAAAATATTTCAAATATGCTATTGATACACGCGAACGTTTGGTAATTTTTTTTAAATCCGAGTTTAATATTTACAACTTGATTTTTGTAATTTGATAGCTAGTATGAATTCCGTTAATTTTTGATGTTTTAATTACAATTTGATCTAATTGATTAATGGGACAACTCAACAATTATTTTTCATTCATTTTATGATTGGTAAAAATTTTAAAATAATCTTCATTACTTTTATTTTGTTATTTAAAACACGTTCGTTGAATTTCGATACAAACCCGATTGAATTTCATGTAGACTTTAATTGAGCCATACACAAAGAAATTATTTGTTAACATTTTAGTTTCCCCAGTCAATTCAATACTTCATGACTTGATTCTCTGGTCACGTGATCTGGTTCTCAATAATGAGCGGAATTAATATTTTGACTCCTAATAGAATTTTTTAACAAATCGAAATTTAAACCCACGTTCGTGTTGCCAATTAAATAAATACAGATACAATTTCTTTTGATTTCTTATACCGGGAAAATAATTGCGCTGCACGTAACACAAATCCATCGAAAGATTGATAACTAGAGAGTATATTATATTTATAATTTATATAAAAAATAACAAATTCTAGTTCAATCCTTTATTGTATAAAAATTTCAAAAAGACCTAATTTCGACTGCTTTGTTTATTGTTATACTATTAGATATATGTACTCGTACGTTGAGCAGTATAGTATCGAGCATAGACAAGGATAAATTACGTGGTAAGATAATACTAATTAGCGGTTTAAGTACACAGAGAGTTTGATGTACTTAATCTGATGATAGCCACCGCACGCACCCTCTGACTGGTATCTGTGGTGGGGGACATTGGATAAAGAGCATACATATTGACGCATCTGAATCATTGACGCTCCTCGGATGAGCATTTGTCCTGGTTTCGGAGCTGTGTATACCTATATATACATATATATACATAAGCGTATATGTACACATATATATTGAGATGTACATTTTGCTTTCATTGAGACACAATCCTGGATTGTAATTACGCGCCTCGTTACTTGATGCCTGCTGGTGTGTACTGATGTGGTATCACGATACCACGTCAAGCGTTCGCTTTGATTTGTCATGGACATACATTCACTTTGCTCGGAAATTACGAACATGGAAATTCAACTGAAATATCCTCAATTAATTCCGAGGAATGTCAGTCAAGATTATATCCTCTGCCACCAGTACCAACAGTCACTACACCAACAAAATACGCGTTTGGATTTACGTTACATAAATCCATAAATTGTTTTATCAAGAGACACGTTTACTTATAAAGATTTAAAATTTTCTATTTCTGCATACTGACTACTGCAGTGTAACACTCGAGTCCACATGGATTTATGACGTACATCTGTTGAATATCCAGGAACACCAACACCAGCAGTAGCTCAAGTTGGAGCCGAGTGAGTCGAGAGCTAAATGCGAAAGAAACTTCACTTGTGTTTTCAATTTTCCGCATTATTTTCACGAGTTTCCGGCTGCTGTGCATCTGCATATCTGTATGTGTTACTTTGAAAAGTTTATTGCACGGGTAACGCATGACGACACGTCTCAACGGAATAAAGAGTTGAATAAAATGTATGCTATAGAAAACCTGTGCACAAAAATTTCACTGCTGCACAAAATTATATACAAGTAATTCATGTATACTTATGTACATGTGCTATAGTTTTGTCTTTCGCCCACACTATCTCTCTCTCTCTCTCTCGCTCTTCGAAGTTCTCTTTCAACTGCAGTAGCACCAGCAACCCACCGAAATTTCCATATTTATATACACACACACACTGCTGTCGGTGTACACGAGTGCAGGGGTAGGTAAATTAACCCGTAGGGCTGAGAGTTCGGCTGGAGAATTGAAAACGAGAGTAAACGAGACGACGCGAGAGGAGAGAATATAAAGCTAGGTATGTATATTAATGTATATGAAATAGGAAAGGGGGTGTATGGCATAGAGTCGCTCAGCAATTCGCTCAAATTGAGCAGACCAATTTGCACGGATTGTGATGCTAAGCGGCATTACACCGGGATACCAAACGACTCCGGGCGTGCGAATACTCTTACTTTGTTCTTTTTTCACCAGTATTATGCTTCATAAAAGATATAATAAAATAATTTAAATTTTTTTATCAGTATTTTTAAAAAATATTAAATGAAATCTCGAGGCACGAGTTGCGTCTGCTACTTGGCTCTCATATTATTCATAAACAAAAGAGTAGCAGAATGTGAGGTTAATTAATTTACGAGGTTAAAATAACTGTTTTGAAGGAGGATTTAAAGTTTAAAAGTAATGTTATGATTTTCTTCATGAACTGTAGTTTGAGCAATTGTAGTTCTCGTAGAGGGAATAATCATAGTAGGCATTAGCGTCGTAAAGTATCCTTAATATTCGGTGCATGCGTGCCCAGATATCGTAAGCTGAGGTGCATTCGTGCCACGGCAATATTATAACGTGCGACGCCCACGAGAGCTGAGCAGACTCAACTCTCGCGACGTACAAATCTCTCGCATAATTTTCGGTGCCCGTTAATGAGAGGCCATGCGCGTTCCTAACTCCTGCTGCCGGTAAGAGGCATATATGTGAGTTTCAAAGTAAGATACCAGTTTAGCTCTGTATATATATATATATATATCATATGAAGTATGTATAGAAGATTTAGTGTCCGGAGCGTGTGTTTAAGCTAACGGGGGTTATATTACCACAAGACTTAATTGTCGTCCAGTGGGTGCTCGATTAATTAAATGTCTGACTGTATTTAAATGAATTATCGCGTGATTATTCATTAATTTATTTTACCCGTGTGATATTATCGCTAATATATGCATACACTGAAAAAAAAACATAAACTTCTGTGAATAATAATTTTCTTGATAGAAAAAAATCGAAATTTATTCTGAGCTCAGATTTCTTCGATCAAGAAAATGATTTTAAACGAAGTCATCAAATTTTTCCACTCAAGTATTAGACTGAAAATTTCCAATAGCATAATTTCTTATAAAAGAAAAATGCAACATTTCGAAAAGTTTTTATTTCTCTGTGTATTTTATTTTTTTTACTGTTCGGTATTAAAAAAAGTTAATTTACGAGCGTTTGTTAGCTGCATTTAATTAATCTTTGTTTTGATTGGAGTGTGTTCTTGTTAATTTTTCTGTTAATCATGATTACTTTGCTGGCTGGAGATTACATGAAACGCTTGGAGAAAAAAGTGCAATAAAGAGATCCGAGGATGTAGAGATGAAAAAAATATTAAAAAAAAGTTCACGCAGTCAATGAATTAACTCAAATGTAGTCGGATAATTAGAAACGTCGGAGTCCGGATAGAGTTTCAAGAATTTTAATAAAATCCCCAGCTCGGAAGCAAACCTTGCGGGTACTATATATATTATAATGTAACGTACGTTTCGTCCTCGAGCGGATTACTTTTTTTTTTTTTTGCATTTGTATCTTTCATATTTAAAAAGAATCGTCGTTTCATCATTTAGATGATATTTCAACGGCTACTTAAGTTAATCACATGTAAGTTTTCGCTTTTAATTAAAATATGGAAAAATTTTCAGTCGCAGGATATTTAGACGAGGAATCGCAACAAATTTCCTTGGAATGATTTGCCAGCGGAATTCTTTGGTTTTTGCGGCATCTAGAGGATGCTAAAATAAACTTTACTTTGCTGGTTGAGGTCAAGTGTTCCAGAAAGCGCGCTTTTTATAAATATACAGACGTATATATTTATAAAAGTGAAATTTAAAGGGTATTGGTACTGAAAATTGAAACAAAGCAGGCGAAAGATTACATTTTGAGTTGGATTATTTCAAACAGAGATTCTGAAAGCTTTTGAAAATATTGTTTGTTATTGTTATTGTTAATAAAGAAAAGCTTTTTGTCTTTTTAGGTCATCCGAAGTAAATATTTGACTGTTTTAACTTTTCTATTAAAAAAAATTTCTGTTATTTTTTCTTTGTAAGTCAATGGAAAAAAAAAGTTAGAAGGTTATAATATATTCTAGTGGGCTTTATGTTCCCTCTGATCATTGAAATGGGAATATAATAATAATAATAACAATAATAATGATAATAATAAAAAGATAAAAATTGAAATGAGAAAAGGAAGCCGGAGTAGCAGCGAATCATATGCTCTGTGTATGTATTTGCTCAGTCTGACCCCCGGCGTATAACCGCAAAAGGGTGCGACCTAGAATAAAAATAGCCTGCCACTCGGGAAACGTGAATTCAGTTTTAGGATGCAAAGCATTTTCTCGTTGGTCTCTGATGCTTTAGCGGGTATACAGTATTATATATCGGGGGTCGAGGGGGCTGGAGTGGCGGATATAGAGCGGCGTGGTTAGCTGTAGTTTCCAACCGTGATGAGAAAAGAGAGGAATCGGTGTGGAAAAGTGAGATGCAAATAGAATATCGTCATCGGTATCAGGCCAGGGAATAAAAAAGACGAACACGATCGACAGACTGATATAGATATATATATGAATTGACAATCGGTAATTCCGTACCGTGGTCTTGTGTGTTCCCGAAACCATTTCAACGTGTCAGTGTCGTCATTCACAGTCCTTTTGTAACGGTTTCTCTCTGTGCAGATCTCTGCAGGCTGTGTGGGCCGCACAATTCTACTATCGTCTATGTGAAACTTCACAACGTTGCGATCATTTCTCTGATCATTTATCTCGCGTGGATTTTCACTCACGTTAACGGATAAATCCATTACCGAGGGGTCGTGTTCTGATGCTCAAAACTTCTTCACAACAATTGACAGCAACATGGCATTACCATTACCAATATATATGTGCAACGTTTCAATTAATTTATCAACTCCATTGTCAAGTTATTCTTAATTTAACAATGGCTTTCGGACATGTTTTTATTAAACATAAAACAAATCAGACAGACGTAGAATATGGACGTGCAATTGGGATAACTAAAAATTTCGTTCAATTTTTTTTTTTTTTTTTCAAAATCGTTTTAAATTATTGATCAAAATTTTTTACGTTAATGTTCAAAGTAAAGTTAATTATAATTAATTGAAAATTTTTTATCATTAATTACAAATGAAATTTTAGTTAAATATTCATTGTAATTTAGTTAATTAAGTACAAATATTTTTAATTACCTAAGGCATGTAAGTAGTTACTAATTAATAATTTGTTTATCAAGAATTAATTGAAGTCAACATCAAAAGAGTGATATTAAAACATGACATAAAATATTCGTACTAATTAATTTATTAAAAAAATTTTCAAATAATTTTCATACATCAGATTGTCAAATCAAACATAAATATCAAAGGGATTCTGTTAAAATATAAAACATCTAGATAATTATATTCCATAAAATAAAAAAATTAAATACATAATTTATTTTTTTTCCATTAAAAAAAAATAATAATGACTCAAACATCCTATTAACTCTCAAAATTCAATCACCTAAAAACGTCAAACTAAAATATAAATACCTAAAATATTTATAAATTTAAACTTATTAGTTTACGTCACCTACTGAATCACAATTCCAATTACGGGGCATAAAACGTCATAGCTCATTATAATTAATAAACTAAAAACCTCGGCTCAAAAAATTCCATAAAGTGATTTCATCCCGCATAGTATGCTAAGTACTTTTTAATAGACAGTCTATCAGCATTCATAATAACTAAGTAATAGCTAACGAGTAAAAAGTAACAACTAATAACAACCGACCAATCACCTAAAAAATATATATACACTCACTGAAAAGTTTACTTGCAACGGCAGTGGCTGACGTTAAGTGGATATAACAACAGATAAGTGTCGATGCGTCACAGCTAGGAAGCTCATTAAAGTAAAACAGTATCGGAATAGAGGGTAGAGGATGTCATCGTTGTGGAATGACACGAAGGACTGCGATAACATTATTGTGTGTTACCTTGCTTGTATAAATGTAATATCCATCAGTGTATCATCAATACACAATTACATTGGGCTCATCGAATTGAGACCTTCTGACTTGCCGTTATAACCCTCATGTACACCTACACCTATAAGTACATACCTAACTACATCCTTGTCTTATATTACACCTACTATACGCTCGCTGTACACTCGCACTCACACTCGAGTGATATCGTACTCTGGCATATACGTGCTACGATATGGAGATGATATTCGGATAGATGTATCAACTTAGCGTAACTACGATAACCTATATCGAGTACTTGTTCGTATATATATATATATATATATATATATATATATATATATATATATATATATATATATTATATATATATATTATGTATGTGTATATTGATATGTACGGTTACGCATAAACTTGGTTGTATTGTAGTAGCTTTGATTGTAAGGGAATGTACTATGCATACGATGTTAGGTGTCGATCAATATACATATATGTATATATATACAAACTTAGTTATATATTGATATAGTTAAATGCTCTACAGATATTAACGAGGATGTGTGTATCAAAGTGTCGTGATATTGGTTTCTCAAATTAACATCGTGTAGGCTATCGATTTTTCATTAAATAAATATAATGCTACAAGTATTGGCTTCTATTTAATCTCGAGTGTACTTTATTATTTGATAAGAACCCGTGTGTCAACTGATATGAGCCAGTTTTATGGAACTATGGGGGAGAGAGCCAAATGGAAATGCTAAAGACGTAATTTAGTGGACTGGAGATATTTCACATGTCGAAATTATTTTGGAACATTAGATGGAGACATAATTGCAGCTAAAACTTTTTTTGGGGTAAAATTTTGAAAATAATTGGAAGTTGTCATATTTAAAAAAAAAAAATATTTATATTTTTAATTTGAGTTATTTTAAAAAATATTCAAAAAAGTTTTTAAGCCGAGAACATTTATTTTGTAATATTTGTATTTTCGCTCAGTGTATGAGTAAATTTGAGTAAGTGCAACGCAATTTGAGTAAAAGCATGTAAAAAAAAAAATTTTAATATCAACTTTAAAAAAATCATTTCCGGGTTCTTCAAATTACTTAAAGATAATAAATTACGATTTAAAAAAATTTTGAAGAAAAAAAAATTCTAAACGCCCCATTTTTCTCGGCTCTCCCTTGTATTTGAATAGATTTATGTTAAATTGTAATCAGTTTAGTCCACTTATTCTAATTGATTAGATGTGGGTCATAAATAAAATAATATAGTAGAAAAAAGTGGCTTATATTTGTCGATCTAATACCTCCTTTTCTCACTTTTATATGGCTGTAGTAAAACGGTAAAATAAATATATATCATCATAAATCAGATTTCCGGATGAGCCAGTCAATTTATTATTGTTATCAGAGTCGCTGTCGTCCTATCAAATCCAATAAACATGCCGCGTAATCTAGTTAAAGATTATCAACATTTTTTTTTCTATAAATGTTTTTTGAAAATATTGTTTTTGTTCATCGTACTTTAAATTCATAAATACTAAGAAAAAATATACGAAAATCCCTGCATTTGTTTAAAATGATAAATTTTTATCTTTCGAGTGATAAAATAATATTTATGAATTCATAAATTTATAAACTCCATTAGAGTATTAAATTTTCATTATAAAGACTCGAGCCAAATGGTTTTTAATAATACGTAACTAAAAAAAAATATAAAATGTTTAACCATAAGGCAGAAATAGGTTCATTAGCGCGTACCGAATAAAATGTAAATTCAGTACACAACTACCATGGTAAATTATAATTCGCAGATTAAACGAGATTGTCATTTAAATTATGAAACACGTCTCGGTAAATAATTTAAATAGATACGTAGATAGGCGCACACAGAAGCTCGCAAGCTTCTTTGGTTTAATTTATAATATGGTTGATAGTAGAAAAAGCTTTTACATTTCATTCGCCGGTCAGCTCTCGACAAGTTTATATCTTCAGACTAGAGTTTCTATCGCTGGTGTCGTGAATGAACTACATAAGTACATAAACTGTCTTGTATGTAATCCAAGTACTAAAGTAGCGGTAGTTGTTGCTTGGCCTTATCTATTAACGAAGAAATCGTTTACTCTTTACATGAAGACCGAGTGCGGCGACAAACTTTATGCTACTCTATCCAAAAAGTTATTCTTCAAGTAAAAACCAACTTATATATATATAGCAGACTTTTCCGCAAGTCGCGTCTCTCGTCCTTAGGTCTCTATTTTCTACGATTAGCAGCTTCCTTAGCTAATTGGAAAGACTCGTCCTGAGTTACGACAGATCCCTTTACCCATCGTCGTTCTGTCCATCTTATACTTATATACTTTTGCCGCCCCGTCTACTTCTACTTCTGAAGATAGTCGTTCTTCTCCTTCCGCTTCTTCTTCTTCTTCTTCTTCTTCTTTTGCTGGGGATCGTTCCCATACTTTTTTTTTCTTCCATACTTGAACTGTACTAGTTCTTCTTCTTCCTCTTTTATAAGGATCGGAAAAAGTTGAATTCTCCAAGCAAAGCTAAGCCAAAAGCATCGCGGTCCACTGATTATTTTTCCGACGAGCCTTCGACTACTTCTGAACTTTATTCTCTGAAAATTATATAGATATACCGGCACAGCAGAAGCATCAGCGACGTCTTGGTCGTCGGAAAACTTTTTGCGGCAGCACTCGAGAGTATTTCAAGTATCGCATAAGAGGTATCGACTATCGATTCCTGTCTTCTCTCGTTCGCCTCCTTTACAAAACCCAACCGCCGTATAACTTTTTTCTTATACATTTTGTATAGACTCGAGATCCATTTTGTTATACAACATACTATCTTATCTTATAGTAATTCCATTTGCGTTACATTTTTTATCTGAAGTATTTTCCATCGTTATCTCCAAATTATAATTACTTTTCTACCTGATATATCTATATATTTGATCATGTGTAATTATAATCTACTGTAAGTTCATAAAGGCTGATTAAAATTGAATTTCCATTTCATAACAAAGCATTTTGTGCTTTGTGTAATAACAATTAAATGAGTTTAATTAACGTATCAACGTCGAACAGGCACTACGGAATTTACTGACTATATTCTCTATTTTAGGATATATTATAATATATTGTTATATAATAATTATCATTATTATTATTATTATTATTATTATTATTATTATTACTATCAGCATAAGATAAGAGTTAATAGAGTGAAAGTCCACGATAATTGATAAACCAATTTGAAAACTTGGGTTACAAAATTCCATAACTTGGATTGGAACAAACCAAAAATTTTGATAAACAATAAATATATAGAATGATCTTACTAAAGTCTATTTAATTAATAAATGAAATTTTGGGTGAATGGCCAGTGATTGATTAAATCACCAAAGCTATTAGAATCACTTTAATATCCCAACGTTGTTAACGCATGTCTACATATGTATATATATTTCGGTCTACCGTTTGTGACTGGCAATAATATATATAGATCTCGCCTCTGTGCTACGCCGTTAGCGCAAACACAAAGGGCCTGCAATTGACGTCTACAGGATCAATGCCAAAGGGTTTGTGGAATGATGACAATGAGTATATGTGAATTAATATATGAGCTGATTTTCCTACAAATTTACAGCGATTGAATTGAGTGAATCAACTATTTCAATTAAGTGGTAGTCAAATTTTGTGAAAAGGGTTTAGTGCCAATAGCCGAAATACTTATCGCGTAATTGTGTGATGTGTCTGTGACCGCGACGCATTAAATTATCGGGATGCCTGGAAAATCTGCTTAATTAAATGAAAACAAATCGCGATTGACGTATTGCATTATTGGAGAAATAATTAACATCAGTTTCGAGAATATATTATTGCAGATCGAACTGTTTCGTTAATGGTGGTCTGGTGGAACGTACGTTTAGTTTATGATTTCACATTGAAATAATTCGTTGATTGTATCATGCTATTTATTGAATTTAGGTGCTTTGAATTTATCGTATTTTATTTTTGTACATTGTTGGTTATTGATTGCGAGTTATAATACGGGCTTATAATAATTAGTTTATTAACTCAAAATCAATATAGATTCAAGTACACGACGGTTTTGTTCGTTTAAATTACTTAAATCGTTATCAGGCCAATGTTAATTAATGAAAATAAATATGTATGATTTTTTTTTTAAATTCACAAAATTTGAAAATCATACTTGTACTTTTTATTTTTGGAAATTTATTTTAAAATTGTAAAGGGTTTCAATTAACTAAACAGGGATTTCAATCAATTAGTTATTCTATGTCAATTAAATTTAGTTTTGGTTAACAAAGGGAGCTTCAATTAATTATTTGAAATCACCTCGAGCGATTTCCAGTTTATTTTTGGTTTTATTTCCAAAAATAGCATGACCGCTTTTATATGGGTTAATGTTTAATAGTACAAAATGTTTTACATATGCGGTTATAAATATTGAACTTTTTTTTGATAAAAATAATTTTGTCTGCGTGAAAAATAAATTCAGAGCCATTGATTCGATAGTTTAGATTGTTAAGATTTATGAGTTTTATAAGTCATTAATAACAAAAGGTGTTTACACACATGTGAAATTGCTTAATTTTTTTTTTTCGGCACATTTTTCAGCCGTTGCTCCGAGAACAGGATAGATAAAAAAAAATAGACTGGCATCATTACTGTTGAAGGCGCCAGCCGTAAGCCCGAGGACCTCGCAATCTTCCAAGGCCTAAATTATCCTCAGACCGCTTTTGCGGATAAAAAATCAGTCTGAGCTCCACACAAGGGTACGTCAGTAAGAAGCTAAAAAAACAAACTATAAAAAACGTAGGAAATAAACAAAAAAATACGAGAGTTGAGAGAAGATGCCTCTATATCCTAAACCCGTTTTCTTGTTTCGACTTTGTTGCCACGTTAGTTGGTTGGCCCGCGGCGAGAATAATATCTCGCCACCCAATTCGCTCGAATTGTCTTGTTCTCCCTCTCTTTTTCCATCTCTGTTCAATCACTCTCTCGCTCTCGCAAGTGACAGGGTGTTCACACCCTCAAAAAAATTACCATAAGTCCCGGAAATCGCTTAGATATTTTTCCGAGACGATTCATACAACTACATAAGCATAGATATGTTTTATATATATAGTTAAAATGTATTTACATATTCAATGAGATATATATGTCTCTATATAAACTTAGATAGTATTCTTAGACCGGAATTAATAATCCTCATATACATTTGTTAATCTCGAAATGTATATACTTTTAATTACATTAATAAAAAAGCCGTATTAAGGATAATTCCAGCTCTTAGCGATGGTAAGACCGGCTTAAAAAAAACTATCGGCATACGTCACTTTGGTAGTAAAAGAGTTTTTGCATAAACTCAGCGTTTCTTTTATTAAAGTTACCGCACACACAAGTGTTGGGATGATAAGAACTATTTTTTTGTTCATTGTTTTTTCCTTTCAACGCAGATCTCCACACAGTATAGCCGCAGTAAAAGTAGTGCTGGTGGTAATATCTTTTCTTTTATTCTATCTTCTCGTGAATTATTTTTTTCTCGGATTTTTTGTTTCACAGTTCTCCCTCGGGTGTCCACCATCCATTTTTCTCTCTGTAAAAATTTTCAATGCCCGTATTCTCCGACTCTTTTGCCTTAGTACCGCGCGGTTTATGCAGAAAAAGTAAAAAATATAAAATAACAATAATAATAAATAGTCAGACAATATCTCCAGTATTATATATTTTAAAAGTTTTCAATCGTTAATTCTCTTTGTTCGCAAATATTGAGAAAACAGCTATTACAAATGTTACAAACACTCCCCATTATAAAATACACAACAAACACATCCATTATCAAAGGCAAGGAAACTCGTTGAAAATTATGTACTGTAAATTACAGTTAAGAACTGAGAAGTAATTAATTTCGCTCGTGCTGTTCATTATTTGCTTATTTAGGTGACAAAAGATACAACAGATTAAACTCTTAGAAAATAACCTACTGTTTTAATTACATATTCCACTAAATATTTTAATTAATTATTAATGCTTGTCTTTATAATTAAATGAAAAACAATCCTCTCTTCAACCAGCTTCATGTTTTTTTTTTCAAAGCTATTATTCTTTGAAACATTTGCTCTAATTAAGTAATTTATTTATATAGAAAATAAAAAAAAGAGTTTATATTGCTCTGATAATACAGGATATTTGTTTTTTTCCAACTCCCTCGATACGCCGATTTTCTCTCATGTCTCGACATATGTTACTTGAACACACTTATATCTACGCCTGGTTGTTTCTTGGTGGTCGGACAGTACACCAGCGATTTCGCATGATGGCGAGTTAGATGGCAATTTTCTTTCCGTCCCTCGGAGACCAAAGTCTCTCTTGGTTTATCCTTTTACTCTGGACGTAAGACTAGAATTTCATTTTCTTGGCCACAAAGTTGTTGCACTCGCTGATGCCTTTATTTCTTTGACTACATGCGATTTGTTGTGCATATTGCATCTAGCTGACTATACTACAGAGAAGTAACATAAGAGATGGAGATAAAAAGAGAGGATAGCTCTCAGCAGACATAGCTGCCGAGTCACGCGAGCCATCAAAGATTCAAAGCCCCGAGGGCCTCAGAGGCAGATGGTCCCTATCTCATCGAGGCAAATAAGATGAGCGGCAACGCTGGTCCCCGTCTGTGCAACCGGGAATACCTGAGCACGAAGAGACCGAGGAAGCTGAGGAATTACGTCTACATGCACTGTAGTTTATTCTACAGGCTCTGTAACATCGTGTCCGTGTGGTGAACTGTGTAGGCTACCTGGAAAGCGTATTCAAGTCAAAGCGGTGGTATCCTAACCGAGAGAGCCACCGCGACTTGGCAACGCTGCATATGGACCTCTGAGTACTTTTACGGGGTCCGGTTTGATCGCTCAGCTCTGCTCTTAGCTCACGGCTTTTACTCCACTCCACTCCACTCAACTCGACTTGGTTGTTTGCCTGGTTTGCTTTGCGTTGGTTGTATTACTTGGTCGTTTGGTTGGCAGCCTCGCGGTATACTATACGCCGCGTGTCAAGAACCGGCTGGCCCCTGACGCCATTGTCTGGCCCGACTACAACCAGGCCCCCACTCGATAAGACGTGTTTTAGAATGTCGTGATGCCGGTTCGTGACCTCTTTTGTCCCCGTGTAAGTCTTGACTCTCGTGTCAGAAGAGGTGAAAATTATTCCTCAAGCTTTTTTATATTCTTCACTCCGATCACGAGTTACTCGGTACTTAACGATTTACGTCAATCGTGACTAAATTTTTTTTTTTGTCATTTAAATACTAGTCTTTGCCAAGGTCAACCTCAGATATTGACTCCTTTGTACATATTATTTTCTACTTATTCTATTGTCTTTTAAATTTTATTTACTTGTACTTTGCGTGTTTTATTTTTTTATATTACAAAAAGCGTCTTACTGTTTGTAAAGTAAAAAATATTATGTTAAAAACTTGCGGAAAGTAAATATGCAATACGAACACGGTATTTATGAATAAGTCTTTACTTTTGTGCTCACTGTGATAACGTCATATTATTATTTTTTTATATATAGATATAGAGATACTAAATACACAGGAGTTTTATTTTTATTCCATTCGATTCAAACTCTTGACGTTGAAAATGAAATCTACTCCCGTACACAATTGATATTTTATTGTAAGGTATATTGGCTCTTTGTAGAAATGTCTTCATCATTTCAGCAGTACTTAGAGTTTGATCTAGATGACAATAGACCCGATATAAAGTATCAAAGTAATAGCAGAAGCTAGAATAAAAATAAAATAACAAGATATCGAAAATAAAAATAATCCAAGAAAAATATCATTTATTTTCAATAAAATTTGTTATCCTGAGGAATATTATTTTGATTTATGTTAAATTTACATACATACTTATGTTCCTTAGTACCGAGAATATAATCTACGAGTTTATGTAAGTGGAATAATCTGAATATTCCCTTAAATTCAATACCGTAAATCAAATATCAGAATCATCAGAACGGAAGTGTGATCTCTTGCATGACAATTCCATTGAATTGAAATTTCCCGTGACTCTTTCCTTTTGTCTTTCATAATAATCCTTTATCTCCTCCCTTTCAAAGTCGCACAATGTACATATATCAAAATAATAATATATACAAACTATATCTGCAAGTGTATTATTTTGCTGAAAACTTAACAAAAGCATTGAAAATTATCTGCATACATTACGGGCCTTTATGTAAATGTAATTAAAAAATTAATTTTTTTAAATACCCGTTATTTTATTTTTTATTATCATAATTATAGTCATGATAAGAACAATAATTATAATAATAATAATAATAATAATAATATTAATTATTGCATTATCATCCAGGAAACCAAGGGAAAAATATTAATACTAAAGTTTTTGGTACAAATAGCCGAGAAAATAAATAAAACTCTCTGGACATTTATTATATGCCAGGCGGGAATAATTTGTCGCGAAAGCCAAGAAACATTATATGGAGTTTTTTCGCGATCCCACTAGACTGAGCAAGGAAGGAAGGAAGGAAGCCGAGTAAATCGGTTGAACAATGAAACTACCGAATAGAAATAACTGAAAATAGTTGGATAAAAAATAAAAATAAATAATGAAAGAAGCGAAACAAACGAAAGAGATTGGCCAAGGATTGTTTGTCCCGTGGTTCTCTTCTGCTCCTGGTTATCTCAAGGCAAAGTTACTCCGACAATCCGGCTGAATGCGAAACTAAGATAAGGTTAACGAGTAGGTTTGTGTACCTCATCTCGGTGTATCTATGTGTACTATTATATTGCACTGCACCAGTGCTGCCGTGCAGATGAGAAAATGTGGCGCCCAACTAATTGGAAACGATCTTAAATACGGTTGAAATAATACACGAAATTGCTCGGGTTAAATCAACAAATCGTACTTGTTAGCTTTTGCAATTTCTTACTGACCTACTTGGTTCAGTTGTGATATTTTAATGTATTTAGATTTTCTTTTTTCCGCCTGCTTAGATGGAAAATAGTGTCCTGTAATGCGATCATGTTAATTTTTTCTTCAGATGTAGCTCAATTAGAGCTTTCATCTCTTGGGAAATTTTGTTAAATTAAATGCAGATATTCGTGGAAACTTTGTGACGAGGTTAACAATGTCGAATTATTTCTGCTAATTGTACAACAATAATTCTCTCGTGAGATTTATCCTCATTTATTTATGCTCACACAGCTAAAGTTTCGTCATACATCCCACGGCTTTCTCAGCAAAAATTTTGTTTTATTAATTAACAATACGTTAATTTGTCGCTACTCAGAAAATCATTAAGCTAAACTCGTTATTTAATTAACGCCTTCCATTAAAATTTAATTTATTTTTTGCAAAAAAATACACAAAATTTTCTCCTATTAAAAGTATTTTGAATTATAATTTTTTTAATTTTTAAAAATAACTCTATTTTGTTCAAAAATCATGAAATCATTTTTTTAAAACGGCTTTAATAAAATTAAACTTCACTAAAGTACTACAAATTAAAAGAAAAACTTTTTTAAAGTTCTAGAGATTTTATTTAATAAACATAAAATTTAAAGTCATACATAGATTATAACTTTTAGAAGTTAAAAATAATTTTTTCATGAAATTTATGCGGTTAAATTTTTATAGACCTCAATATAAATTAATTTACTGTCAATAAATTATAGATTAATTATTACAAGAAATACCAAAAAAATATTTTGACTCAATGATTCAAAACTTTTTGTGGAAAAAAATAAATAAATCAATTATTTCGCGCGTGTGAAGGTTTTAAAAAATAATTTACCAACGTCAGTGTCTATATATATAAGTATGTTATGGTTTATGTAGGGCGTGAAATATAGATGGTAGGAAATATTCGTAATATGAAAACCCGGCATCTCGTTAGGATCGTTAGGCAATGACGAGGCATCGTTATCATCAACCAAAACCTGAAGCCTCCGCTAATTGCCATTCACTCACACGCGTATATCATGGTCCTTCAATTATCGCAGGATTAGAACCAACCGCCCATTATACGGTTATATAATCCGAAATCCTTTCATCTACTGAATCATTTAAGCCAATTTCTCATCCGCAATACTTGATTTCTTTTCATACCTCGACTTTCTCTATACTATAAATCCATACAAATATATATAGCTCCACGTATTTTTATTAAACATCAACCGGGGTTCAAAAATACTCAATAAAGCAAACAAAGAAATAAAACGCCCGTACACTAATAACAGAAAATAAAGTAGAAAAATTTAAATTATTCATAACTGTCAGTGTGCGTTGATAAAAACATTATATATAGTATAGCCAAGTAGTGTAAGAATGGAAATAAAATAAAATATAGTGTACGATAAAGATTAATATGTGGGGAACTGAACAAGGAGTTCTTTCATTAAGCGGTTTCATTAAGCCTCTTGATGATAAAAATTTCGTCATACCAACGGCGACTAAAAAAATATAAAAACGTACACGAGTAAAAGAGATTCTCTCAAACGCTTTGAAACTATAAAACTTTAATATCACGTGGCTGATAACGGCACACATTAGCTTGGGGGATTAAATCGAGAGCGATGTATGCCCGAGCCAGAGGGAAAAAGAGAAGACGTTTGTGTTGGACCTTCAAGCTTCTGCTTAGTCTAGAACCGGGAATACGTCAACAGAGGTTATCGTATAGTCCATGTGCCTTTACCACTTATGTATATATAGATATATGTATATCTATATATATTTATAAGCTTTAGTATAGGATAGAATTCTCGTTGGGACGTGGCCAAAGGGTGCATACCACTCTTCTCATCGTGGGTTCAACGATTCTCGCGCGTACTCTTATATTATATACCCAACTATATATTCCCTCTTCAGAGTCTGCCGCGGGGAAGAGAGAATCATGCTAAATTTAGCACGACCGGTCATACGACGATGACCGAGGCTCAAGCCAACAGCCTGCCTTTGAATTTTATTCCACTGTTCTATAAACTAATTAATATTCATCATTTTATTCTTATTGCCAATTAATTATATATCCAATCAACTTACCCACCAAGACAATTTATGTTATTTTTATTCATTTCATTAATCAATAAGTGCTTTATTCGATATTTAACGTCAGTATCGGAATTAAATTCAATGGACATTAAATATTAAAGTTTTTTTCCGAACGTTTTGTCGGTTTTTTATCCATCAATCCATATAAATTATTTATTTGTCCGTTTAATTATTATATAAATTATTCATACTAGAGGTTAATTTATTTACAATTGGACTTTTATTTGTTTAATGCATTAGCTGATGTGCTGGATGCTATTGATTAGGGAATATTTTATTCAATGGATGGAAATGTGTCATGAAATATAGAAAAGGTTTTCCTTGCAGACTTCGATTGTCAGTGGATGAGACACATAATTGCCGCTAGAATTTATTGTATAAATAATAATAATTATTATTATTGTTATTATAGTAATCATAATGAAATCATCTGTGTTTGAAGAGCAGTCGATTAAAGCTGAGTCATGTCGTTGCAACAATTGACGACTAATAAATTATATTATACATTCATGTTTACAAATACCACGGAATCAAATTATCGTTAAAAGATAACTAATAATAATAATAAGTTATTGTTACAACAAAGTCTTGAGCAATATGTGTCGTGAATATTTTAAGACTGACGTAGAAGAGTGATTGGCAGTGAAACGCAAGCAGCTGAAATTTGTATTCAAATAAATGCAGTAGCTAGAAAAAGAGTATAGAGGGTAGCAGTAAAATAGAGCAAATTGCCGGGCAATTGAGATAGAATAGAAGACGGGAAATAAGTCTGATGATGTCTTCTTAACTCCAGCACACTGTAGAGCTGAGTGTAAAATCAAAGACATTCTGAAAGGAGATAAGACTGAGATACTAGTTCCCCTTTTCCGGCTTTAACTTGATAAAATGTTCTTATTCTTTGTATATTCTCGCATCCCATGATATACATACATCTATATATATTTATGCATACATGATATATTTTTATTTCTTCGCGCTTTTCATTCAGAATAAAGAGAATCTGCGTAAAATAGACATGTCCGTATTATCTACACTCAAACTTTAGATTTTTACAGCCTTATATTTTATTCTCTTTTATATCATCATTGTTACTTTTTTATCGACGTTCTACATCTCCTTAAACTCGACGGTAAGCAATTTTCGTAAAAAATTTTAAATTGTCCTCTGATCATAAACTTTTTATACCACCAGCTTTTTTTTAACAAAAGCAATTTTAAATTAATTCTTTTTTTCTCTCTTTCTCTCTCTATATATATAAAATATATTTTATCATCATTATTAAACTTTTTTCTTCAGTGAGACAAAGAGAACAAAAAACCCATGCGTCTAGATCTTTGACACTCGCTGAAGGTACAATCGCGTATGATTATTCCCCGTGTTGTAAATTTTTCACGATGGAACACACGCACTGCTTACTGTCCCACGCTCTCCCTCATTGTTTTCTGTTTCTTTATACTTGTTCTTTGTCGTCTTTATTATTCTTATTTTTTCCACAAGAGCGCCATTTCCTCTGTATTTCGCACGGTACTGCAAGACGAGTTAAATCAGGTAGTACATTACACTCATGTACATACATTGCACACATACAAATATACAGTCATACAAACATACGGACAAAGTATGACTATACACTCTTTTTAAATGGCTCCGGTAATCGTGATGATGAGGATGAGGCCTTTCGGTGAAATTGTGTAGCCATGAGGAGCTTACTCGCAGCAATATAAACACCGCCTACTATAAAAAAGAGAAGTATGTAATGAGTAATGAGGCCGGTAACAACAATTTTATTCACGTTTTATAAAAAGACAACCGCTTTATTATATTTATGCACACAAATGCTCGCCGCAGACAATAAAATTATCATTTATTTTAATTACTAAACATTTTAAATGGTAATTAATTGAGGGCGTCGTTTATTTTGATCGCAATTAAGTTGTTTTGATAGTATTAGAGTCTTGTAAGATGCTAAATAAAAATAAAAAAGTGTATTACAGATGGGAGATAAAGGTCAGTCATTGACCTGATGGATAAAAAGATTTACGAGCAACTACATCAGCTAAGTCGCTTTGCAATCTTATTTATCTTGTCTTTTATTTTTTTTATTATTTGCACGATCGCGCTTCCAACTCGTCTATACACACTTGCTCGGCTCTTGGAACATCTATTTTCTCAGATTCTCCTCACTCGGTCATTAGAGGATCCAGGATTGAGAATAAAGAATCAGAAATAAAGAATAAAGACTAGAGTACGCTTGGATACTTATCTATTCCCGTGGTTAGAATTTTTCATTCGTAATCTTTGATTGTAGTTCCGGCACAGCACAAGAAACCCACAAGTAAAAAGAAAAGTTTAGCCAAGAGGAGCCGAGTCTGTCGTTCAGAATCTCATCGTCTCTTTTATATCCGCGGAAAATTCTCGAGGGACTGGATAATCTCTCAAAGACTAAGTATATCTCCCTGAAACGAGTCGATTTAAGGAGATCGTGAGTGGGAAATAATAAAAAATAGGGTGAGAGAAAAGGAAAACGGTAATAGCGAATGGGAAAAAGGAAGCATGTGAATTATTCTCATTGAGTTCGATCGTGGCTTAAAACTCTGGGGCCTTTGAAATGCGTTTTAAATTCTAACGATCGTCTTGACGGTAAACGATCCGAGTTTTCTTTATAATCGTATCTTTCTCATCTTATTAAATCCTGCAGGAAAAGGACGAACGTGTATCGCGAGTCGGGACCGAATGAAAAGTGAGCTAGACTCTTGAGACACGAAATAAACATAAAAAAAATATGACAAATCTCAAGGGTTAGTGCAATATTATAAAATGTCGCCTAGCGCATGCTCCTCTTTTTCTCTCTTACTCTCCATTTCCAGTCCACTCGCTCACTCGTAATCTTTATTCTTGTTAAAAAAATTTAAAAAGTTAGACTTGGGATTATCCTCAACATCTTTCTTCTATTTTATCCGCTGAGAATTTATATCAGCTATCTAACTTTAAACAACAAAAAAATCTCTCTCTGGCAGATCGGTCCGCTGAATACAAAGTCTCATCATTATTATATTGTGTATATATGTAATAATAATGTTTATAAAATGCTTATTAAGTGGCATTAACATAATTAACCGTTTGAAATTCACAAACTTCAAGTGCCATTTGAATAATAACTTATATATATATATTTATTCTCTGGCCCCATTCGCCTCTTATTATCATTATATTATATACAAAAATTATAAATATAAATATGAATATAAATAAATAAACGAGCGTTGTATAAGTGAGAGACACAAAGGAGTAAACGGTTAATTTGTGCCAACAAAAGAAACACGCGTTGATTGTAAAATTAAAAAACTTTAAATTAGAGAAACCAACCTCAGGCTCAACTCGGCGTTATTTTAGTTCCGTAAATCGGACACTGAGTGAATCGGACCAAAGAACGAATGTAAAGAAAAGCAACTTCTCTGGCTTTGTTGCACCTTAAACATTCTCTGTACTGGTACATTTACTCTCTTTCTCCCGTCTCTAAAAACCACAAACCAAACTATACCAAAGCCCGTCGGCGCCACCTGTTGCATGGATTTCCGGCGCACTCTCTCTGCCTCTCATCTATGCGTCACTCTCTTCCACTGGCACTGGCACCCCCTCCACCTCCACCTTCACCCTAGTTCTGGTTCTGGCTCGCTCTCTTTACCCCCGCGCTTTTGCTCGCTCGTTCAACTGCCACCTTTCACCCCTTGTCGCGAATACGTGAGCAGAGCGACTCGGGAGAAAGAGAGAACTATATAAATTTAAACATCCACAGTATGTGTCAGCATATTACACATATACATTCCCGACATATTTCGTGCGCTATATACTCTCTGATATGCTTTATAGCTGTATGTGATAGGAGCATACATGACATTGTTATATTCATCAACACCTTTTCACCTTTTCTTTGCTTTTTTCCGCCAGCAAACCAATTTTATTTTTTTATCTACACTCTACACTTTATTTTATTTTTTTTTTTATCACCGTATTGCCGTACTTAAATTTATTTTTACGGTCATGATTTGATAAATATTCTTATCCAGAGCAAGAGTAAGAGCAAGACGAATCGAATTATTTATTTTATTTTCAGATAATACTATTGTTGGAGTGAATACAAGTCTATTGAATTTGATACCACAGTAAACTTGTTGACCTTTATATGTCATAAAAGTATATAGCCAAGTGTAGATGTTGTAAAACGGAGAAAAGAGAAAAAGAAAAAAGTTTTTAAAAATAAGAGAGCTAAGAAAGTGGTTTAGAGTGTGTCGTAAAGTGAAGGCTGATGCCTGGAAAAGTTTAAAAAAAACTCAAGAACGCTGTAAACGATTGCTAATTCACAAACCGTGTGGTTCAGTTTTAAGCTTAATTGTCAAATTTTCTCTCCTTTACTTTTCTTTCTTTTTACTTTTTTTCCGTGCCGCAGGAATTTGATAATAGAATTAACTTTTGTGGAAATTGTTTTTTTGCGAGGATCTTCTAGTTCCTTTTTTACTTGCTCTTATTGACAAATGAAAAGCCCTGACGTTGTGAAAAAGAGCACAAGTAGCATTAACGAGAGATGGAGAAAAAGTAGTTGGAGTAGAAGTGGAGCGAAAAAAAAGATTGGGACGATTATTGGTAATTCTAGTGTTGCCAGACGGCGTTGGTTCGACACTTTTTTTTACATCGAGTTTGAGATTGTTATCTGTGCGACGATGTTCAAGGTGAAAAAGAGAGTAGTTGGGGTCGGTTGCTGGTGTATGAGAAAAAAAAGAGCATTTAACCGGTCGCACAAGTATCACCAATTTAAGCAAGTAATTTGGCGATGAGAATTAGCTGACCTTGTATTTACACTTCTTTATTGCCAGCGGGAAAAATCGACACTTATTTTTATTTTCTCCTTCTCCTCTTTTGTTGTTTTTTTTTGTTAACTGCTGGGAGTGTCAAAGGAGAGATTTTTCGTCGAACTGTAAAAACGACAAAGTCATTTCTATTGACTTATTATTTTTTTTATTCTCTTGTTTTCTCAGTCTCTCGACATTATTTTTTTAGATTCTTCCTCACCCTCTTCCTCTTCCTTTTCCTCTTCTTGTACGTGTTTTTCTTTTAAACAAGGATTACTTGACTGGACCCGTGGACTCATCTTCAAGCACTCTCTTTGCCATCGAGTGAAAAAAATGAGTAGAAGAGTAAAGCTTTGTCCGTCTTAATGAGTACCGCGGGTAGAAAAAAGATAAAGAAGAGCATAAAAAGGTGGGTGACTTGTCAGAGCTAAGGACTCAGTCGTTAGTTGCTGGTCGAAGAGAAACTTTTGGAAGACTGGCTGCGGGCTGCAGGACAATCTCAGCACGACAACGTCAATGATGTTCACGTGATTTTTAGTTCTCTTATTCTTCAGGTCCTTTTATGGGTCTCTTGATGTCTAGCTCGTTGTTCTGGTCTTAAGAACTGCTTCGCGATCCCGTCTGAAAAGGGTATTCAAACTTGTAACGATTTCTGGTCTACTCTCGTTACCTTCTTCCTTCCTACTCTCGATGTTCAATCAGAACTCTTTAGCAGTCATCAAAGCTTCTTCAAAGCTCTCGATAACTTTCTCCACTCATTACTCCTTTTCATTCTTATCTATCGAAACTTTACGACTACCCACTTTCCTCACTCACTGCCAACTATCTCTTGCTTCATTATTATTATTATCAGTCATTTTTTTGTTGTTTAAATTAATCCATAGACTGAACATTTATTCAAGTTGGAAATTCCTTTCTCATTCTTGTGACAATGGATATTTTATAACCGCGTGTTGGGTAAAAAAGAGATTATAAAGAAATTAAGTTGAAATATTACACGCCTCGCGCACTGAAAAGAAGAAATAGAGCAAAGTCAAGACATCAGGTTTGAAGAAAAACTCACTGGTAAAATCGAATAAGAAAACTTGTGTTGAGAAAATACATCAAGCATTAAATCTACTCATGCATCCGCTTGATCGCTCAGCAAACCTGCCGTACCACTTTTAAACCGCGGTATTTAATATTTAATCCAGGTATACATGGATAAAAGTGCGTGTTTAGCTTTTTTATATTTAATACGTACATGTATTTTTTTGTGACGACTACAAAAAAGGATTTTTTTTTAAACGAGTAAATATTTCGCTTGGTCGTAAAACGCAGCTTAAAAATCTACTGGGAGTAAAAAAACTTGAATTCTTAATATAAGAGGTACGAAAATTTTGTTCGAACAAAACTTATTGAGTTGTCGATAGTTTCAAAAGTAGATGGACTGCTCTAAGCAGTATCTGCATTTAATTACGTAATTCACTTGATCCGTCGACGAAAAGATAAGAAGATTTAATAAAAAAAAAATCTGGGGATCTAAAGCTCAAATGCACTTTTAATTGCGAGAGCAATTTGAAGAGTGGAAAATTCACGGCTCCATGCCCGTAACTTATTTTTCTGGTTTTATTTTTCTCGAGACAAGTTGCCGCACACAAGCAGCCCCGAGATTGTTGTTTTTTTGTTGCCTCAGCTCGATTAGTCCTTGTTGGTCGTTCAAGAGGAAACAGCTAGCCTCTTTTCGCCTCCCCTCGAGTATTTATCGCCGTTCTGTTCTACCTCAATTCAACGCGTTTCATCTGTCTGCGTCGCAAGTGCGTTCTCATTTTCTCCTCGGCACATAACTCTTGACTCTTTCTTATGTACACGTGTTTCCTTCTTCAGTATTATATGTAATACATAAATATATATAGGTGTGTCCATATAGTGAGTCCCCTCAAGCCTCGACGGCTTTAGTATTAGGGTCAGACCTGACTTGACTTGATTCCCTCCTTGTTCTTCGTATTGACACGGCTCGTTTTCTTGCTATGCTGCGGTCCTCCTCTCCCGTAAATTCAAGTCTCGTAAATTAAACCGAACCAGCTCTCCGCCCGAGCTCGAGGTAAATGAAAGAACGCTAAATAAAAAATAACTAAAACAACAACTAACAGCAGAGTAGTAAAATATATATATATATATATTTTGTACACTGTACCATCAAATCCCAAAAACTGATTCTACTCTCTCTGTGGTGTAGAATTGGGTTTTTTGCTTGTCTTTTTCCCCTTGTACTTTATCTTTTTTCTCACTTTAAATCTTGTCGGCTGTCTCTATTTATCTTCTACACGTTTTTGCCTTGGTTGCGCTCGCATTCTTAAACCGCCCACGCCCACCCTTCTCTGTCACTGACACACAGCACCACACATATAACATACATTCACATGTAGACATATATGTATATACACACATAAATTGATGCACACGCTTACAATAAAGAAAGACGCGAAACAAGTTTCACGTCACTCAATTGCAATGTATGGTTGCCAATACTTGTATGTATATATATATATCTATCTATATATAAATGAGAAAAGCATTTAAAAGTTTTTCCAAGTGTCAGTCTACTCCCGATGTATGCTAGAGATTTTTTTATTTTTAAATCCCTCATTTCATCTCTTATTTCACAGGATTCTCAGCATATATAAAATCGATTTTTGCTTCTACGGAAACCCAATCTGTCTTCTTTATCACATTCTCTTTTGCCCTATAAATCTTAACTCTTGTACCAATAACGACCATTTTCTTATTCAATTTTTAAAAATAATTCTGTCTTTCGTCTCTCGATCTTCGATATCTTTTTATTTCAGTACGTGACGGCAATCAAAGCGGTCATTGATTTATCATGGACTTAAAAATAATCCGAGTTTTTACTCCACATTCATTTTACTCTCTTCGATCGATTATTTATATTTTTATAATGCCTGAAACAGTAATAACGAGGAATTTCGAGCTACCGAGCAATCAGCCGAGCAACCCGAGACCACATGTTATCCAGGATACGCCGGTCTGCTGGTATAGTGTTTGCATCGGGGGCCTCACATCTGCGGACCCGTCACACCGGTCCCACTTGAGCCATTGGCGTAGCAGCAGCCACTTTTAGTGCCTAAGCCTTTCACTATTAAATTTTATACCATTTAAGACTCAGATAATTTTCATTCCTTGTATACTATTTCAAATCAAATCAGCAACGAAACCTCATTATACATTTTCAAACTCCAATTTAATCTTCATATCATAAAAAAAAGTTTAATCGCTTTTAAATTTAATCCAAAACATTCAAATGCTGCCTCTAGTCCCAGCCAATAATGTCAGACATTAAATGTAAGCTCATACTTGATAGTTAAAATAAAATCTCTAAAAGATTCTCAAAAAAACTCTGAAAGATAAATCCATCTTCTCTAAAATCGTCTTTTATCTTCAGTTGATTTTCTTCTTTTTTTTGGACATCACGAGGGCAATGGCTTTTCTTGTCGCATCAGCGGTGCAGAGATAACTTGAACGTTGGCTGTGTAGTGTACAAGTACTCCGACGACGGCGACAGAGCAAGCAGGGGGCCGTTTGATCGAGGCCACAGTGATCCTTATGTTTTTCTCCACGCCATTGGTTTTCAGTCCAGTCCAGCCGGTTATGGCGCTCCTACCATGCCGTTATACCTCAACTCAGCTTACCTTCTTTTACCTCACCTCAATCCCTTCCCCTCGCCCCCTTCTCCTCATCCCACAACACAACACAACACAACACAGTGCTAAGACCCAACACATCCACACATCACTCCCTATACATGCACACACTACTCGCTCTTTCTCACCTCTCAGTTAACTTGTGTGCTCGTGCTAAGTAAAGGTATTGCCTGCTCACCTTCTCGCTCTCTCTTCTTACAAACATACTCCATCTTCCGGCACTCAAGTACACAGACTCACACTCACTCAAGCATAAATACATACTTATAAACTTACACACTCGTTCTGGTGGTAAACTAAAGTCTTAAGCTCCTTTCACAAAGTCTCTGAGTCTTGATAGATTCTACGAGTTTGTACAGCAAAGCTTCATGGTAATCCGACTGACGATAAGTCGTTTTGCTCCGGATTGCTATAGAATAGGGAATAATAAACAACGCTGCTCAAAGCTGGTTGAATTTGTGGGCATTTCCTCTTAAATACCAACGATCATTCCGAACAACCATCTCAAGTACACTAAATATATTAATTAGTTACCGACTCTCTTAACAGTAACAACTTCCGAGTCCCACGGATACCATATAATCTCAGTAAATAAATAAATAAATAATGACAAAATTCATGCTCTGCAGTGATGCTAAATGAAGATATTTCGTAGTATAAAATAAATAAATTTGTTGGTTGTGAATGACTCTTTAGAAAAGGCGCAACTCCATACATTGGACTGCTGTCTGCATCCTCAAGTTTTCATTTGAGACGCGTACGCACATCCATTACGTCGTATGAGTACACATATATGTATACATGTGCGCACTATCTGTACAAACAACATCACTACAGTGTGTATTTGTATGTACTCTTGGATCCACTCCTTTTGTAGAGGTAACATGTAGCTTTAAATGTAAAGCCAACACGTATCTCTGCTATGCGACGATATGAGTTTAAAGTGTGTTTAGTAAGAGCTAGAGGTAGAGGTAGAGATTAAGGCAGAGGTGGAGGCGTAACCTACTCGTACCGTAGTAAACGTAGTAACACATGACAGATTATGTATATATATATATTTGTAAATGTGTTCATCACTGGAAGGTATTATAATATCTGTAGGCGTCAAGACCTCACAGCAATGCTTGTACTTTGATAGAAGGTATAGAATATGTATAAGAATAATGAATAATGAATTATTTTTTATGATATCTCATTGTCCGGGAATTATTTCTGAGAATAGATTGATATTTGTTAGCCATGTATCAGTTGATAAAAATTTATGAAATTTTATAAAAGGTATAATATATGTTACGGTAATAGTAATAGTATAAGAAAGATTGATATAAGTAGAATAAGACTTAGTGAGTCATTGACAGTATCGTTAACATATTTCCGTAGTGAAAGTTAAAAGTTTCTTTTTTTATTAATCTTTCGGGTTTGAATGAGGCGATAAAATAAAATTGAAGTTGTACGGAGTTGTAGTGAGTTAATTTTGTAGGAATTTATGAAAGAATGAGTGAATTAGTGTTTTTCCGAAGAATTGTGGCTCGGGGCATAAAGATAACTGTATGTAGTATTGACGGTCTTTCATTATTTTGTTTTGTCTCAACTTGTTGTTTTTTTTTTATTTTTTCATTTAGCTTCGACCAATGTTTCTGTAGGTTAGAGGCCATTAACGTGAGTTTTCTTTTAGGAAGTCGACAGCGACGTAATGGCCGTTGGAATAGCTGGACTCTAGTAGTTTTTATTGGGATAGAGTTTAATTTATCGAGTGTCCGAGAATGGATCCTGGATGACGGCGTGGCGTCTGTCGAGCGTATCTTATTTCTTTTTCTTTTAAAAATATATATATATTTATTTTCTCTACACTAAAAATCTTACTCAACTACTGGACTTGTATCCACTAGACCACACTAGAGAAAACGTATTTTTAATGGTCGCTGACTACCTCCTCCAGGCTCACAGATCGAATTGCTCTAAGGCTTTTATCTCAGGATATAGAAAGCTAAAAAGACCTGTCTCTGGCCCAGACAACTAATCAAGGTGTTAAGTTAAATAAATAATGATTGTACGCCGTGATTAAAGAATACTTTTAAAGATTTCTTATTCTTTTTATTCCCTCGTTTTATAAATTGATCTACGATGTACACACAACAGAGTGTCACATTTACGTGAAATATTTTCTCCATTAGGGCAGCTGCAAATAAAACGCCAACTTGTTTTATTATATATATTTTTTCTTTTTATATAAACATAAAACTTAACAGTTAGTGTCATCCCTGCTCTACAGTCAATGCATTCAACTTCAGCTGCATTCACTATTTTTAAATGGCCTCCAAGAATAAATCGTGACTATTAATTCTGTGCGAAATTCACTGAATCCTAAGTGGCATCGTTGGTGTGTGACATTTTTTTTTTTTTTTCAATTACACAAACGAGACGAGAAACTGCGAAATTAGTCTACACACCCACTCATCCACTCACACCCACACACTCACACACATGAATAAAATAAATCTTTTTGGGTAAAGTGGATTTTCCATGGGAGTAAGTCGTGATGAGTTTCGAGTCTTGTACGTAATTCAAGGTGGGCTTTGATGCGCATTCAATCTACTCATACTGTACTATTTTTATTATTTCCGTTTTTTTTTTTTCTATTCCCATCAAATGAAAAACTCAGTCGACCTCTTTTCACGAGTCTCCGATGAATGGGGACACCCCTCTGGCGTTTCGGGTCTCATGGTAAAGTAAACTCATTCGTATAGTGCGGCACATCGAATGACTAGATACCTACTTCATATACACGTATATATAAATATATACAATACTATTATACACACACGAGTTATTTGTGTACAGTGAGTATAGTAGTACACTCTGGGATAGGGCATTACAGACTGCATAGACGCTGAGTCTAGAGACCTGAAATCGTATTTTCGGTGAGCGAAAGTAATTCGACAAGAGAGATTCTCTCGGTCACTCCCACGTCGGCGGTGCCTCTGTGCAGGAATAGAATACATACATATATATAAGCTGTACTGAATAGTTTCCCAAATAGTTTCCCATACATCAGGGTGTGTTGGGAAGAATGGCTTCTCTCACGAATATTTCAGCCCTTACTGAAAAATATTGTCCTCCATGAGACCAAGCGGTTTTTAATTTTTCACGCTGACCTTGGACAAGAGAATGCTCAGAGAATACTCTGCTCGACAGGTAGTGTAATAAAATATTTATTTATACACCGTAGTGTATAGATTATAAATTATAATTATGATATTGAAGGCCGTTTGGGAACGTTCATAATACGTGGAAAACTATTTGTTAATTATTACCAAGCACGTCGGGACTGACTCATACCTGGGATCCTTGTAATTGTTACTACAAGTCGTCAGCAATAATTGGTATTGCTATAAACTTACTCATCATTTTTCCATGTCAGTTATTTTTACAACGTCTTATAAATTTTATTTCACCACTTCTGTATATGGGTATCGAGAAATGTAAGAAAATCACTAAAAGACACTGGAAGTTATAGACATTCGATTTAGCTGGCGTTTTTTGGATCATCACACATAACAACAATGACGACAATCGTTGGTGAAAATCTCTCCAGTCACGTACGAGATTGTTCTACTTTCTATTGACGACGACGAGGACTACGACGACTACACTATAAGTATAAGAATGAAAAAGAAAAGACAATTCTTTTTCCCGATGGCACGCGCTGACTCGGCCGTTGCCGACTTACGGTTTTACTCTTACACGGAAAACGGCCATTTTTCGTCTTCGTTTTTCCAGCATCGTCGTTGCCCTCAGGGAATGGGATTTACTTATCGAAGATTGCGCTGTCAAGGAGTCTCCGTCACTTCCCATTCCTATATATATTCCTGTCTATCTATCTACGTATGTATATATATATATGCATGTACATATGTATAAAGCGACGTTGTGTCGAGCAGAGTGAGTGGGAAAAATAAAAAGAGCGAAAGAAAATTTAAAGGAGGTTGTTCGATTTGCTCAAGCCTTGGGTGACATTGTCATTTTTTTACGCAGCGTAAGGATTTGAGCAATCGTTACGATCTCCTCTACTTGAGAACTTTCAACATCTCACGTTTAACTTTTCCTAACAGGGTTTTCTCGTCAATCGTTTTCGTCTTTGCCTTCTTGTTCGTGTTCGTATTAAAAATTAAATCACCGTAAAACTTTTACTGCTTAGATCGGATTTTTTAGTGTTGGACTTTATATTCTGGCTTCCCGTTTTAAGCTGATTGTCGTTGTCGATTTATTGATATTTACGCGCACTAAAAAATTCAAGTTCCCAGAACACGGCAGAACAAAAGAAAAAAATCCCACTTTCCTTTGATGAAGAAGCTACGGAAAATAAAAGAGAAAAAAAATAACCGAGGGACGGACATCAATAAGCAACCATGACAGGTTACTCTGTAATTTTAAAACATTTTCTCACGTATAGCAAGCAGGTAGGTATATTATGCCGTATAATAAGTGGTCGATATACAAGTAATGTATACAGTCGCCTTTTTCCGATCAGGCTTCAGAGTTTCTGAGTTTTTCTTTGGGCGTTTCACTTTTATTCAACTCAGTATGGTTCACGAAGCCAAGATTTCAGAATAATCCGTACACTTAGCAGTTAGTTTCAGCCACTTATAGCGTAACAACTACAAACTCACACACACACAGTGTTTGTGTCGGAGGAATGGGACACAAAAGTGGTGACGGAAACGATTTCGTAAGATTCCAATGGCTTGGTAAAGACATTTCATTGTCAAGAATGAATACTGTCCTCTTCTCAGAAAAGTAAATAACTTATGTTAATACATTATTTTTTTTTTTTTAAGTAAACGCTGAATTTAAAAATATGTACATACATAAGTTTTCTATAATGGTTATGAATATATGTATGACGAAACTAATTATCCAAATATGTATTGAGTCTTGAAGAGAAACTGGCGAGTACAACAGAAGCATTGTATATTTGTTAATGAACTAATACTAATACTCATAAGTTTTCTATCTAAGTAATCCGTACACATTTAAGTGCAATAGTTTCCAGCTTATTCTAATTCCACTAATGACGTTGTCAAAGAGTGTCTTTGAGTACAAAGTTAGTGCATCAAAGAATCTACATCGACGAACAAGTAGTGGAGATGCTTTTCCGAGTTTAGCCGAGAATAGCGCATTTTCCTCATCCTTGACGTCTTTGCTGATGCGCTGGTAAAATTTATGCACCAGCGAAAAGTTATGGTGTCAGGTTAGCTGTGCAAACAAAAAGTTTTGGTTTCTTCAAAAGTAAAGCATACTCTTCTCTTACTTACCTTTATTTTTTTTCTTATCTCGTGTTCAATCATAATGCCGAGTTGTTTGCATCACATAAAATCCAGGTTTCTTATTTGACATAGAGATCGGGAAAATAAGTCTAGATAAAGAGCTCGACATGTGCGCTGAATATAAACTTTCATGTGGATTTCATTCAACATTTGTATTACATATAAGTCGATTGTTTTCCGTGATCCCGAGGTTTATTGAATTAATTTTCTTAAGAATAAAGTGGATTACTTTTTATTGAACCCCGAATTCGATAAATTGCTGAATGTTCTAAAGATGTTGTTCTACAAAATTTACTCAAGTGATTTATTTATATTTTTTGTGAGGTCTGTGTGGTATCTGGTTATCGTCACGCGTGTATCGCTGAAAAACATTTTAATGGAGACTATACTATAATAATATTAGTTAAATTCGTTATTTATAGACAGAGTGTATCTCGGTTGGTGTACGTAAACGTTTAACACTCTACTGGTTCTGCAAGTTATAAGTATATAAGGCTAGTTTATTTATTGTCTTCTCTTACTATCTTATAAATGTGTAATACACGCAAGTAGTTTATCCCCTACCGCTCGCCCAAGAAATAGCAATTTCAACATTGAATTTAAATTTCCCTGCACACGCCTTGACTTAACAGATGTATGCAGAGTGTATCTTTGTTTCTTGTTTGTTTTTTTTTCTTTTCAGTTTCATCTTCTCCTTATTCTTCGTGCTCTTCTCCGGCGACTCGTTCTCTTTCTTCTTCATCATCTCGTAGCTGGTTTAGTATTTTCACGCTGTGAAAAAGTTTGTAATGAATTCGACCGCGCAAAAAGCTTGCAAAGCGAATCTACGTTACCGAGGAATTATATTATATCGGCGTAAGAGGAAGATCCTAAGTCTTGACTGGCTTTCGTCTAGCCCAAGCGAGACCAAAAGTTTCCTCGGATCCCACTACAAGTTTATGGCTCTCTGTGGGTGTATGTGGGCGGGTGTGCACGTAAACTAAGTATGTATCAGTAGTTGTGAAAGCACTGCACTGGATGATGCACACACTCTTGCAACGGTTCGTTTCGTTTTCACAGCAAGAATCCGCTATACAGGGCTTGTAATAAAAAAAGTAAAAGAAAAAAAAAAAAAAAACAAAATGAAAACAAAATAAATAAAAAATAGTGGAAAAGGCAAACTAAAACTTGCACTCTCGGGAAGCGTTAAACGTCTTGGCAAAACGTTTTATGAGGTTGGATTATAAGCGTGAAAAAAAATAATAGCAGACAAGAAAAATGATATTTATCAAGAAAGTTGTAAAGGGGTTGAAAAATGTATAACTAAGTTTGGTTTTAATTTTAGTTGTAACTTTGAATTATTTTGTCATAATATTATTATTGTTTCGAAATACTTTTTGACGGCTAGATTTATTATTTTGGATTTTTAATACTCAAGACACTGAGTAATGCCGTTAAATTTATCACTTGCAGTAAAAGTAATGAGGATATGATGTAGATATACATTTAACAGCTAAATCCCTTCTAGGCTTTACTTCATCTTCGCTGTCATTAAAGTATCTTATAAACGGATTAACGCGTACTTGATGTGATGGCTTATCGTTGTGTCCCCATTAGCGGATAAATGAGGACAGTAAAAGTTTGAAACTGTCGATGCGATGATGTGATGGGGAATAGATCCACGAGTGTGAGTGTCAAAAGAGGGTAAAAAAGTTGAGGAAATAACAGTGACACCACTTGTCGTGGGATGGCAGAAGAAGGTTTGACAGTGGGTTTTTATTATACATAGTTTCATTATTGTCAAGACACACGGTTAAGTGACGGGTGACGCGATTGCACCTTGGGAAACTGGTTTTCGCTTATCGCAGCGAGTTGTGGCCGGAGGGAGTTGAATATTCCTCGGGAGAACACTCGGAAGAAAGATGGAGACGAGCTGAGCGGAGAGTGGCTGTCGTCTTGGAAGACGGTGAGATTCGTCGACGGGTAAAACGTTTAGACGATGCAGGAAAAAGGAAGTGAATGAAAAAATTATAAAATAAAACGGAAACTCAAAAAAGAAGCATGAGCAGGAAAAGAGGCAGAAGTTTAGAATATAGAGGACGAGATGAAGGGAGGAGAGAACCTGGGTTGGGAAAGGATAAAAAGAAGATGGAAAGAAGTCTGGCATTTTAGATTTCCATTCGATAGCCTGGAAGATTTAATTCTGACGAGTGGACCGGACGATTTGACCCGATGTGTCCGCTCGTTCTAGCAACGTCCGGAGAATTTCAAAAGTCTCTCCTCCTCTGACTTTCCCTCTGGGAACATCAAGGGATTGAGGTTGAATTAAAAATAAAAATAAAAAATTGATATAAGAGAGAAGAAAAGAATGAGTTTTAAGAAAGAAACTGAAATGACAGATCGATGTCAATAAATTGAAAGAGGGTAGGGATGGATAAAAAATAAAGGTAAAAAAAACGTAAGCTATTTTATATAAGAATTTCTTCTTTCACTGGAAATCTCATTTAGTCACACATTTTCCGGTAATGAATTTTTTAATATGACCCTCAGGCAGTTTATATATAGAGAGCGACAATAAGTTTTTGCAAATACTTTGACAAGCGGCCCGAAATGGGGTACACTGGGGATGGAAAATGAAATGAGAAGGAAGAGGAAAAAGAAGATGAGACGAGGAATGAAGTGGGGTGAGAAAGAATCGCGTTGTGCCACGAAAACGACGGTAGGAACGTCGGAAAGTGTTTATCCTGGAGATTGGACGTCCCAAGAGCCATCTACGTAATCCCCTCGCGGCAATCTCGTAATCCTCCCTATAACTCGGTTCCTTTGCTGGCTCTGCTAGGAAGTGCCAAGCATAAGACGACGATTTTATTTTCCGAGCTCCAACCTCATTGTGTCCAAGACAATATTATTCATTCATTTTCCATATTAGATACTCGATCATCCGAATAACAGTCAAATTACTTGGGAATAAATAGCCTTGTAAGGAACAAATGTCTCAAGTGATCGGTATAATTTAATTCAGCTTTCGCATCTGGGTTAATTTAAATCAACGAAAAACTGTCACCGTTAATTTATACAAATATATATTATCGACATACTGAAGAATAATTTATTCTTATAAAATTGGACCTATATATGACAGCTGAGATTAAAATATCTACAAAAGAAAAGTAATAATGAACAGAAAAGAAGGTATTTTTTAATAATAGAAAAAGAAAACGGAAAAGTCTAAAAATCACCGCATACTTGTCTTTAATGAAAGATAAACTTGAATTCTTTGTCTTGCAAATACTTTTCATTCTTAACAGAAACAGCTGAAGAAGATTTTCTCCGTTTTATTTATTCTTTTTTTCTTTTAATGAGAACTCAACTTACGACGGCTCAACTATTGATTCACTTCTTTGTTCAATATTATCGTCTATAAATTACAGTTTAAATATTTAGTTTTCTCATAATTAAGTTTATTAATTATTTGAATTAATAATCCAATAAAATTGGAGTAGACCATCTGAAGTAAAAGTTAAAATTAAACAATTTGCTCAGGAAATTTATTTATCCACATTAATATCCAATATATATTTCAATTTTTTTCCAAATATTTTTACCTCCAGAAAAATTTTCTACCAGGTTCATATTTTATTCCTCATCATTATTAAGTCAAGATATGACATTTTACTTTATTCATTTAATACTTTATTTAAGGTTGAAGGAAAATCGACTGAAAGAATTTTTACCTTCGAATCCAGCTCTGTCTGTCTCTTTCTCACTCACTTCCTCGAGCTTTAAGGAAACGTAAGTACGTTTGAAGCCCGAGAATCGGTGAATTATTTCTTGGTTGATACCTTCTCCTTTTCACGCGTCTTTGCCTCTTTCTCTATTTTTTTACTTTTTCATCTGACATACATACATACATACATCTATATTTATATACATAGCTCATATATATTCTATACATAAACCGTCGTCTTGACATGATGCCGAGCATTTCATGAAATTCAAACACACCAGCCGACATTTGGCATCATAAAATAATACTTTTTCTTTTCGTTTTATTTAACATTTTTTTTTCGTATTTCGTAAACCCGTCAAACTCAGTTTTTCCTTGACTTTCGGACTCTATTTTTTCTAAACCCGTCACTAATTTTTTCAGCCTTACCGAATAATAAATATCTTGAAAGTTTCTCAGAAGGCCAATTAAAAATAAAATTCAAAATAATTAAACACATAAGTTGGAACAAAAAACGTACAGTAAACACTCTGTTAAACTCTTTAGCTTACCACGCATTAATAAATAAAGTATATGGCGTGAGACATATAAAAGTTTCGAATTTCGGTGATTGCTACACTAAACTGCTATACAGTTGACGTAGTTAAAAATTAAACAGAAAAGTCACGTCTTTCACGCATTCTCGAGCTCATAACACGACCCATATGAGTCCCGTTTGGTTTTCTCCAAGGCGGCATTACTCACGCATTCTTAACGTCTTAAAAAATACAGTATATATAGTGGAGACTTACGACATATATACACAGCTCGTATCGGTGTATGTATAAAGAAGAAGGACCAGAATAAGAATAAGAAGTAATATAAAGTCGAGAACCAAAAATAAGCCAGCGTATTTTTCTTTCAAACCGTCGTCAAATTTATTAGCCTCCCCCCGACGCCCAGTGACGTTCAGTTCCGCACACAGTTACTTGAACTCTACAAACACGTGTGAACTCCCAAGGAACAAGAGCCTGATTTTTATCCAATAGTTAAAAATTATGGTCATCAAATTAAAAAAAGTAAAATACCAGTTCGTTATCTATTCGATTCAAACTTTTATCTCCAACAATTTTTTTTTACAATTCAAAACGCTCTGGCACTCTCGGTGTGAAAAAATTCTGTGTATTAACTTACTCGAATTTTTTTTTCTTTTTTTTTTTTTTTTTTTTTTCATTTTTTTAATAACCCACGTTTCAACAGTCGAATCATAGCTCCATGTTTCTTCAAATTGATTGCCAATAATCAAGTTTTCTCTCGATGAATCGAGTGGATACTCGGTGCAGCTTCAATATACTAATTTAATTATAGATCCGGGCGCACAGCAAAGTTTCATACTTGTATAACCAGTAACCTAATTATGTTATTATATTTTTATGTCAAGATCATCCTCATCCTCATCTTCATCCTTGTCATCATTCCCGCTATCATGATCAACATCATGGCCGCCGCTCACGTAAATCAATTAAATTGTTAGCAAACACTTGGTATGCTACTTGTTTGTCTCGACTCGTAATTGAATGCGCCAATATCTGGTATCTTCTTCAGTTAATCATCGACTTATTTAACAACTCCATTGCTTGTACATTATTTATAATAATTATAATATGAAGGTTTAGTTCCCATCATCACCTCGGTATCACAAGTACAGCAGAATCATGAGAATACTGATGCATTAGTGCGTTGTCTTGCATTAATGTATCATTGTTACACACAATGATTATAATAACGAGGTAGTGTAAACTCGACACTGCACTCTCAGACATTATTTACGTCTTTCTTCACACACATGCACACACCCCATCTAAGCATCTCTCTTGCTATTATGTGTAGCAGCCCGTACTCTTATTTTCGTCCACGGCATAACACAACTTGTCATCCTCTGCTCTTCAAGTATTGAATTTCGATGCGGGGTGATGTGTGTACACGAGAGTCTGAGAGCGTCGCTAACTGGAACGAACGCCTTGACGAAATGGATATACGAGTGTACATCAACGCACCAACACATCAACAAACTAGCCAACCAAAAATATACATCCATGCGCACATTAGTTGCGGCAATGTGTGCAGACCAGTGTGCTTGAGTTGACATAAAAAATAATAAAAAACGTATTTTACTTGGTAAATTAATTTTTTATCTGCTTCTTGATAAGCTCTGGTGGTATTTTTATTATGGTACGCATAAGATATAAAAGAGCACTTATGTCGAGTCTTTATCTGCTCCGCAGAGGCCGATGCTGATGGCGAGGTTGAAGCCGAGGTAGAGAAAGAGGGTTTAAGTCTGGATCTACTCAGCCCTGGTTTACTTGTACTGGTGGCTCTTGAGGTGCACTGGAGCTGACAAAAATTGTGTGGTGAATTGAGTGCGTATTATATTATATAGACTATCAAAGACACATCAGCAGTGTACCACCAGCTGTCATCTTGTAGGTCTTCTGTAAAAGTATTGTAAGGCCTCTACAACGTACTCGTTGTTCAGTGAGCTAAAGATTAACTCGTGCCAATATTGTGCATGTTGAGCTACGAGAAATGTGCCCGTATAACATGTGTATGTACATGCAGATGTCAGTGTAGGTGAGGGCGAAGGTGTGTATATTGAAAATGAATTCGACATTATGATGTTATTCTAGCATCATTTCTCGTTCTGGCTTATCCCAATTCCGCTGGCACTTGACTGTGCAGGAAACCTTGCGACTCGCGAATCTTGCCATTGGAGGGTTTCGTATAATCCGCTAATACGTCGACGGCAATGTCGACATTTCCGGAAACGAGCTCAGCTGAGGATTTGTTGTGAGATTGTGGCATGGTGTGCACTACTGCCGAACAAGCTTGCTAACCTCACCAGTCCGTATTCTGTATCTTGATTCTTACCCTTTCCGCCATCGGCTTTATTATTATTATTCCTTCAGCCCTTTTTTTTTCATTCTCAATATCGCTTTTATTTTGCTTACATTATAGTACCGTGCAAGTTGCGGAAATCTGCCCTCGGAATCTGGGAAAATATTTGGTAACAAAATGCTGATGTCGAGTTTTTTCCTGATTACAATCTCAAGGGTTTACATTTAAGATCTGACGTATAGATTACTTCGAGCCATTTATTTATTTTATTTTTTTTACTTTTATTTTTATTACGAGATCATATCGTTCACTATTATTATGTAACTGAGTATAATAATTATTTTAGGAAATGAGATTAATTGTTTTTTAAATAAATCACTTTTTATGATCGATAAAATATCATTTTAAACTTCAGTATTTATCGGGAACCCGAACGACTTTCAAAGCTGAAACTCATTTTAAAAATATAAACTACAAAAGTGTGAAGTTCACGTCCAAAAAGTTCTTGCTGTATTTTATTGCATAAAAATTTCTTAAATTTAAAATTGAAAAAAATTTTTCGTCAAAGTATTACATCGTGAACTGAAAAGATTGTCATGTATCAAACAACTTTTAAAACTTTTTACTCCATCCGATACATCTATATAGATGCGGCTTGTCTGAAAACCAGATGTTATGCAAAATATCACCATACATTTGTATCTACTTCTATAAATATATCAACATCTACATCTGTAAAATAAAATGTAAGCTCCGTAGTACATAAAATCTTTCAAACTTGTACTCTCTTTCTTCGAGAAAATAAAAAATCCAGCTTTAAAACAATACAATCTAATGCAACGATTGTTTTTGTAGATTATCTCGAGATCAGACATTTAATTGAGAAACCGTCGAGCTCGTTGGTGTGCAATGAGCCAATAATCGGAATCACTGGTTTAATTTTCTTCCTCGAAGGCAATCTAATCTGCATCAGACTGGCTACTGCGATACTGTAGTCTGAAACCTTTCAATGTTCTTACCCACTCCAAGCAATTCCATTGTATTAAGACACGCCGATAAGAGCTTAAAGAGAATGACCAGCCGAGAACAAGATGAACAGAATTCAATGTCGATATCTATGAAAGAGCAAACAATTATTGCCATGCCGATTTCTTGTACGAGAATTTCGCCATCAAATTCTGAATGCATAGACTATATACTTCACTAAACATATATGTATATGTATATATATGTGCAGATGATACAGGAAAGAGAAAAGTGAACGCAATCACAAAGAAAATGAGACGAGGATGATGATACTTTTGTGTTCTACCTTCACATATTTCCACAGCTCACCTACACGCCTGTGGTGTGCATTTGCGCTATATCTAGTTATATCCGTGTGCAATAACCTTCTAACAGGGCAATGCAGGATAATCGAGAAATTAAAGTTACAGGCGGTGATTTTCTCGAGTGCTGGTTAGAGATGCCACTCTATTCTCTCTTCTCTCTCTGGCACTGGCACGAGCACGTATGTACGGATGTATAATAGACACATACACTGCTGCCGTAGTGCAAAGCAGTCAGAGAATCGTTTCAACCGATTTCACTAGGTAATGCGGGAAATTATAACTTCAATATTCCAACTCACATTTGCCGTTTAAAAAGCTTCTTTCTCTGTCTCGGTCTCTATTTCTGTCTCTGTTTCTGGTCTCGGAATAAGTATAAGTACCACTGTAACAACTCCTCGCACACACCAACCTATTATTCCACGAGATAGACGCTTATATTTTTCTTCATCTTTTTATCATTTTATTTTCGTTTTTACCTCGACGACAAGTAGTGTCATCATTGCAGTTGTTTTTTTCTATAAACACTGCACCAGTGCCAAGACAATGAGAATTTTATGAACGAGAAAATTATTGTGCGCTTTGTATTCTAGGTCCTGCTATTAGTGATGTATGTTATTCCATCAGACGAATCGCGTTTATTAAGCTCCAGCCAGTAGAAAATCCGGATTTTAATTATTTTTTTTTTACCCAGCTTTGTTTTTTTTTCTTTAATAAGTCTGAGCTTAACAGCTAAATATTTTTTTTTACATCACTATGATAAAAAAATATATATATATATATATATAATAATCATAAAGTAAAGTCTTATACAGAAAATAAATAACGAGTAGATGAAGGTCATTTACTCGTTTCAAAGAGCTTTGAACCTTTCAATAAAAACTACCACCTAGAGCTACTGATGTACGTGTACATATATATGTACAAATATACACATATATAAAATAATTGTGATTCGTTTTCCACTTGACTGTAGATATACAGCAAACGTGTCGGCAGCACCAACAGCGAGAGAATCAGTGGACCCTAGACAGGGTACGTGGTGGCGCGCGGATTTAAAAGCACCGCGGTAATTAGTTTCTCTCGCGGGAGGACAGTATATTAAATCTTTGAGGCCGGGATACTCGAACACTCTCGAATTTATGGATAATAATGGATTGAATGAGAGCGCTGTGGACTGCGGGCTGTATACTCGTTATGCAGACAGTGTACACTCGATATCCTATGGAGGCTTTCGGGTATTAGGTACGAAGTGTGAAGGGGATGAGTACGTGCATGTACATAGAGAGAAAGTGAAAAGAGAGGTATGGATAGAAGTATAGCTAGAAGCGTTGATCCCCCAGGACTCAAGGGGGTGGAATATAACGTCGAAAAAGGGGCAGTGTAGTGAGTTTATATTCCTCGGCGGGACGTATGCGCTTGATAGGTGGGCAGCTTGTTAATAGGTTTTTAGAAATTGCCCGCGGCTTCGAGGTGCATCTAATAGTTTCGTTATAATAGGTTCGCTTTCATGAGTATACTAAAGCCTCATACACACATTAATATATATATATATATATGTATACGTTTATGTACATGTACGTGTGCGGTATTAAAAAGTCTATAGGAGTATTCAAAGAGTGTGGACTGAAAGAAAAACTATGAATTGCTGAATAAGAGTAAAGCTCGATTGACGTGGGCATATGAGACTAAATACAACACACGTTCGTACTATACGATGAAGTATAATTGTTTTTAATTACAAAACTTAAAAAAAAAAGTATAGCTTAGCGTACAATGTATTGTTGAAAATAAATTGTTTATTATAGATATATATTTGATATATTATACTACATATTTATAGAATATTTTTTCTCATCAAAATTTAATTTAAATATTAAGTGTGTTCGAAAATATGACATCGAAAATATACCTGAATAATTCATTGGATAGAGAATATATATGTATATAGCGAGATAAATATAATGAGATTACGAGCTGGTAGTTAATTTAATTTATGGTAAAGAAGGTGGGTATTATCAAAACTGAATGACAATAAGCTTCATAGACGGAGAGTGAAATAAACAGCCGTTTGATTTCATCTTGAATTTCGAGTATTTAGATAATCAGGATTTGTAGGAGCTAACTCGTGGCACGGAGCTAAGAGTGTGGAGAAATCCTTTAGCTCGGCCAATGGGATTACGTTAACTCAGTGTAATCTGGGAGCGATGACCCGGTGCCCTAGGCTTCTGCCCTTCTCCAGGTACTGGAAGAGCTCAAGGTAATCGCAGAGCTACTAGACGATCTGAAAGCCTCCGAAGATGGTTATAGGAGAAGATCGTGTCTTATACTACCGTGCAAGAGCTATAAGATTATACTTATGGGTTGGTTGCTTTATACTCCATCCACCTGAGTTATATTACATTATTGAAACCTTTGCTCCCAGATATTCGCTTCCTTCACCATCTGTGGCATCGCTAACTCTATTTATGAAATTTATCAACAAACCGTTTATAATAAATGTGTCTTCGTATATCTTTGATACTCTTCAGTACACAAATTCCGCTTTTTTTTGCGCCTAAAAATTTAGTTGTCATTCCACTAAAAATTTAAAATGAGAATATTTGTAAATAACTCATTGGGATTTAAGAGGTTATAAAAGTTTAGTATCATCAACTATAGATCTCAGCTTGTACATCGAAGAAGCATACGCTAAACGACAGGAGAAACCGGTTTGAACCGTTGATCGGTGGCGGGTCATCCAGGTACACACACGTACAAGAAATCTACCGTGTGTAAGAGTTATACAGACTATACAACACACGTTAAATTCTCACTTGTATTGTATATAAAACGTACAAGAAAGTAAAGGATGGAGGGAGCAATGTACGATTCATAATTGCACTCGTAGTCTCAAGATCTGCTTTAACATTATTATTATTATTATTATTATTATTATTATTATTATTATTATTATTATTATTATTTTTAGCTAACATCACGTTACATCCTATTCGAGTAGTTACTCATTGTAATTATACAGTGAATTTTCCGAGCTCTTAAAAACTTTCTATTCAAGTATGTTAAACTGAGCTTGTGCTCTTAACATTTGTATTTAAGATACAAATATATTTACGCGCTGAAATCGTTCGCGCTGTGTAGTTTGAATATTATTATTAGCGTACGTGTATTGGATTTTTAAAAAATGTTATCTATCGTGGGATGAATATTTAGCTGGCTTAAGTTATTTTCAGCAGTGAAAAAATATTTATAAAATAAAAGAAAGGCATTAGCATTCGAAAGGAACTGGTGTGAGGCTCGCGTACGTGCCGAACGTTTCTTTCAATAAATACTCACAATATAATAACTAAACAGTGACATGAGTGCTACTGTTCTGGTACTGGTACTGGTACTGGTGTTGGAGCCGAGTCCTGCGATGTGTTCTGCGTACAAGAGTTGTGAAGAAGCCAGAAAATTTGTAATCTTAGAGCGACGTCTTATGGCACGTCGTGTAGCTGAACAAAGAAAACCTTTAACCGACGCCGTTTTAACTTCCGGCGCGCGCCATATTTTATTATATATAGATATATGTATGTATATGTGTATATATTAAATAAAATGTATGGGTCGACGCTATTGGTTTTCGGGTTGGGCACGCGGTACGCAGATGTCGGCGGACCCCAATTGAACGTACGTACATTGGACCCGAATCTTTTTTGCTCGTGCCCTCGTTTTTCCTTCACGATATTATATACATATTTTTTTTTTATCTTACTTTCATCATTGACATCGGATCCTCATTTTATTCCTTCGATATGCCAGCTGAGACGCATGTCAAGAGAATAAAACTTGGGTCGTTCTGCTAGGCGCGTGGTCCATTGTATTGCTTTTTAAACTCCATGAATAAAAATACATTTATATATATGAACACATATAATTTTTTTTTTGTGAGAATAATGGAATAAGAAGGGACAAAGTAAGAGAATTCATTAATGTCTTAATGTTTTTTTTTTTTTGTTAATTTTCCAGGTGCTTCTGTCGGTTTATTTCTTAATTTCCTGTCCACATATTTTAAAATAAATTAAATGTTTAAGGTATTTTATGTCACCTTCTATATATAACGTGTCCTTAAGTGGCATAATGTTTTAATTACAATAAATGACGTCAATTAAGTTGAAGTGGTTGGTTATGTGATTCAGATATTCGCCAACAGATTTTATTTAATTATTTCTTAACCGTAATTCATTTTAGTATAAAATTTTCGTCTTTGTTATAATAAGACATCTATTTCATATATTATATTAAATTATATTACACATCACATACTCTAGGTAAAATATGATTGTAATATATATTTTAATGTTATAAATTCAAATCTAATTAAACCACAACGGAATGAATTAATTTCTGATTTTAATAAAATTAATTTAATGCCTGTATTTAAATAAATTGCGCAATCATGATAATGTATAGTTTTAATAAATAACAAAATGTGTTTTTAAATTTTTTAGTTTCATGCCGAATTGATTGTCACAGTCTGTAAATGCGTTTGTCTGTATATTTCTACACGTAGACCCATTCGTTCATGTATGTATATATATACATACATACATATATATATATATATATATATATATATATATATATATATATATATATATATATATATATATATATATATATATATATATATATATATATATCAGTACAGACTGTAGATAGAGTATAAAACGCGACACGGCTTTTAATACCAGGGAGACATAAATATCGGCTCTCTAATTGGCCAGATAAGCACGCATGCACGTGCTGCACGCATTATTCCTGTGGTCATACCATCGAATTTGTAATTATGCTTTTAATTGAAAACGTGGCGTTACGGTATAAAGTCTCATACTCTGCTCGAGTGTCAGCCAGAGTCACCAGGTCATTGATGAACATTACGTTCTATCCTATTCCATTTGTATGTCAGAATAAGTATCCATTTAAATAAATATACTATTATTATTTTTTAACCTCCTTGGAAATAATTTAAAGGACATACATGTATGAGTACATTTATATACATTTATGCACATATGCGTATATATGAAGTGTAAAAATACTAGATATCTGCTCGGCAATGTGTTGATTTTTTTTTTTTTGCTATCCGGCTGGGACGAGAATACACATGGTCCCTGGCGGCGAATGAGCTCGACAGAACGGTCAGAATTTACTCAACCCTCGTATTATTATATCGCGCTCAGCTTATTTCTCTTTTCACTATTTCAAATATAGCGACTACGATATTAACTTTCTCATAACTTGTAGCTCGTTGTTTGAGAACGGATGCGCAATATATATATATAGAAATTTTTTTCCACGTTTTTACTACTGTGTGTTTTAAATTAAGCAGCATTAATTCTGTGCTACTGCATGCAGACATCCGTAAACCAGACATCACGTGAATTGAGATCCGCGAGTAAAAAATCGTTTGTAATAATTATAATAATAATTGTTGGTCCAGACATTGTTCAATATGTCGACATATTGTTCAATATATCGACATTAACGACACGTGAGCTTTTGATGATATATCAAATATTGTTTTTGAATGTATACTCACAAATTGATTGTTTGATATTTATTTTATAAATTTATCTACTAAGCATTAAATTATTAATTAATTAATTAATTAATTAATTAATTAATTAATTAATTAATTAATTAATCACCGTTGTCCATTACAAGCTTAATAATTTTTAAAATATATATTCAGTGTACGGTGAGTGCGCTAATCGGATTAATAAATATGCGAATATGAGTTTATAAATTTTGATAATATATATATATATATATATATATTTAAACAAAGTGCACACTCTAATAATTAAATTAAAATATACATTTTCATATTTACATTTATATATACAAATATAAATTTTCCATTATAATGATAATTAAAATAAAACCATAAAATTTTCACGGCTGTGCGTTTATTATTCAATTCTTGGCAAAGTTTAACCGTGTATAAGAATATAAAAGATAAAAGTGAGCAAGGACCAAGAGAGAAAAAGAGAAACGCAAAAGAGATATACGTATATATATATAGCGAGAGGATTTAGTGCGTCTGCCTGCGCCAGATTCGACGGAGGAATTCCGGGAGACTCGCGGATATAATATACCGCAGTGGCTAGCACGAATTTTACCCCTTTATATATATTTATATATATGTACATGTATACTGTCTATGTGTATAGAAGAGTTTGTGCTCCCTTTGTATTTAGCTCCTCTTACAACTCGCCATTTTCCTTTCCTTCCGTGAGGTTTTAAACAGCATCGCCTGGCATAAACATTATTCGCGAACCATATTAACGGCCCGTGAGAACAGCCCGTTGGGTTAATGGCGCCTTCCAAGTGTGTACTGCCACCAAGCACACACTGCTCCTTTATATTCAACTCTACTCTATACTCTACTCTGTTTTTACATCGCTATTTGTTTTCTTTATTTCAATTTAATAAGCAAACTGGCTAAGCCCAACCCGAACTCCAACCCTCCAGTAATATCATCTATACACATACACACATATATATATATATATATATATATATATATATATATATATATATATATATATATATATATATACAGGCATACATATAGATCACAACGTTTTATTAAAATAAATATCAGTACGGAAAATTTCATTTCGACTCTATGAAAAAATTTACGGGTGTCTGTTTGTGACACGAGACTATTTTTTACCTCGGAAAATTTTATATTTATATTTGTCTCATATCTGGATATATTTTTGTGGACGGGGAGCTTTTGAACTCCGGCATCCATGTATGGATATGGCAGTAGATGTAGCTGTAGCCATAGCCGCGGCCGTAACCGATCCTGCAGGACAGCAGGGTAAAGAGAAGCGACAGATTGTGATCCACATGAGTCCGTTCTTTGTAATAATGACAACAAAAAACCTCCGCAAGCAAGAAAAAACTTTTAATCGAACTGCTTCCACGCTCGCCAAAGGATATACTTGTTATTAAATGGAATCAACTGGGTAACATGCGTCAGCTTCAGAAGACTTCGGAACATTAATCTGGTTTCTGTTTTATTTTTAATAAAAAAAGTTTGTTGATAATTACTGGAAGCTTCAGACGATTAATCGGATTTTTTCTTTCTCTATTTGTTGTAATGTAAAAGTGACAGCTCGGGTATAAATTTGTAAAGCGATATGTGTATTTATATGCACAGGGAAAATGGAGCTGACCGTAATATTCAAATGTTAACGTTGTTACGTATTATATTTTTCTCGGTAGTCAACACGGTGCTGACCCGGGGCTTCGAAATCGATCGTACGTATAATTTCATTAAATTTTCATCTTTAACCTGGCCTCGTACATCAGACAGCCGAGTTATTTTTCCATATTTCATTAAATAAAAATATGTATTCTAAACTCGGCTCTAAAGTAAGCGCATAAATATATTTATAGCAAGTTCCCATAAAGAATGCGGTTTAATACTTTAAGTTAAGCAGAACGTGCACACCTTACTGCTTAGTATTTAACGTCTGGATGCTCTGAAAGGATTGTTTAATTAAAGGTTCGGTCCATCTAAGGCGTGGGTTCGCTACGGATATTTTTAATATTTTATCTTCTTTGGTTTCATCTTTCTCTAGTCGGGGCTGCCTCAACTCTGAGCTTGGATGAGCACGATGCACTTTTGCAAATTGGCTATTTCCTTTTCGCTTTGGACACTTGAACCGGTTCCTAGAAAACACCAAACCGCAGTCCCCCATCATCCCTCCGTCAATATTATTATTGTTATTATTATTATGTACATCCATCCGTAAAAAAATAAACTTTGAAACAACAACAATAACAATAATAATAATAATAATGACAGAAATCTTTTTAAGTTTTTAATGGATTATATTTATATACAACTCGGAAGGCGAAAAAAAAAGCAAAAAGGGATGCAACGACTCAAATAAATTTAAAAAGTCTTTGTAGATGCACTCGCGCCTCAATTTATTATTTCGTGTCTTCCATTTCAAGTCTCACGTTCGTTCTCTTTGTCATGGTACACGCAGGTGCGGCCACAATGCACCCACCACCAGACGGTATTCACGAGACGTCGACGTCGACGTCGACGCCGCTAGCTCTCTAGCATCCTTGTACCGCGGTATGTATGGGTGGGTTATAAAGCCGGATACTGAGAGCGAGCGAGTGAGTTAGTGGGTGTAGGTGGAGACGGGGGAGGATGAGGATAAGGAGAATGAGAAATTGAGAGAGAAAATAAAGTGGAGAGTGGCATGAAAGGAGTGAGAGCATGAACTGGACGCAGAGGCGGAGGCGGAGACGGATAAAAGACGGAGTTGTGCTGGTGAGAGATGTGAAGAACGTCTCCAGAGTCTTTGCAAAAGTACCAAACGAAAGAACGGATAAGAGAAAGCGAGTAAGCTGTCGTTTTATTCCCAGACCAGACCGCATTTTTAGATGTGATATGCTGAGAGTTTTGTGAGTTGTATGCAAAACGCCTATCTGTATATATAAAAATATATGTGGGTGTCGTAGAAGATGGAGGAGAAAAAAAGTAAGATGAACAAGATGAAGAAGAAGAACAAAAGGCTGAGAGCATGAGACGATATTCACGCTCCACTTTATTACGTTTTGCGTTCTCATCGGTCTCTACTTATTCTTCTACTGTGCGTTTTATTTAATATACCACAGAGTACAGAACAGGTACACTATAGAGCAGTGTGTAGAAAAAACAATATAATAGTGCAAAAAAATAATAATAAAGAGATTTACCCTCCTCATTATGGTTTCACGCAAGAGCGCAATCGAGTTTACGTCGCTAACGTCTTTTTTCACTCTCAGCTCTCTTAGTATTGTCTTGAATGATTGTGCAACCTTCTTTTTATACTTAATAATATATATAGCTTTTGTAAAATTTCTTTGTCTGACTACTCACTGCTCTCTACCCTTTCATCTCTAATACACTTTATCGTTTCTCGGTTTCAGAAAATAGCAAAGAGCCACACTGCTCCTTGGGGAGTTCTGCTAGAAAGAAAGAAATAGATGAGATAGACAATTTTACGTACTGAAAAGCATATATATATATATATATGTATATTTAGCGTCAGGTGACGGATCACCCAGTCGATGAAAAGGGATATTAAAATTTGCTAGTCTTGTATCCAGTGTAAAAGCGAGTAGAGCGACTTTGAAGGGCCGACGGGTTGTCTAGACGTCTAACCCCCTCTAGCGTCCGTGCTCGTTTCCATCTCGAGTTCTTACTCTTTATTCAACCACGTCTTTACTTACCTATCTTGATCCTTATTCATTCTCTTTCCTCTTTTCCTCTTATCTCTTTCCGTGACGACAGGATGAGTACAAACGTCTGAAGACGCGACCGCTCGACTTCCGATCTATCCACGACTTTTCCTCGATTCTTCGCTTGACTTGCGTACATATAGTAATATTTAACTTGTATGCCTAGGCCTTGTAAAGTGAATATATTGCGGCCTTTGATCTCCGAAACAAAAATTCAATTTGCCCGGAGATTGAGCCGCGGGGCAGTCAACCACGTCATTCCTCGGAATTATCAGATAATCATTTTTAGGCTGCGTCTCGTTCAAGGATCAACGATTAAATAAAAAACCAGGAAAATGGTTTACATTTATTCAGATATAAGTTGAGAGCAAACCCACCATCGAAATATTATTTTATTATCCGCTTGTAACAACCACCACTGCTAGCACTTCTCTGTGGGTTTAGTCATCTTGGTGCTTTCCTCAACATCTTGGCTCATTCCTCGCGCACCACAGCACTGTGGATACTCTCAATTAAACCAGGAATTCAATTTCTCGAGCCAGAGGTCTTCTCTTTGAACGCTCGCAGAACGTAAAGCACAGGAGAGATGTACTTCTACTACTCCTACTACTACTACTACTACTACTCCTACTACTACTACTATTCCAACCTTTAGCCATTACTACTAATACCAGTCCTACAACCACTAGTACAATACTACAGCACAGAATGTCTCGTGATTCGTCTCATCTCGGGTGGATGGCCACTATCAATCCAGGCTCCTTTCCGTTTATCTTTTTATCCTCAAGAAATGAATGGCACTTTTATTCTCATTCAAGTACGAAAACGATTCGAGTTTACCGTTTATATTTTTTTTATTTATAACAAATGTAGTAGAGAAAGAAAAAAAATTTCTCAGTTCGAATAATAAATAAGGAAATGAAAATGTAAATAAATAAATAAATAAAATCTAGTGTGACGCACATTAATCATAATTCTCGAGAACGTACTTTGAAAATTTTTCACTCGAGAAAATAGCTATCCGGCTTCTTGAGTTCACGTGTATGTATATGTTTACATTTGTATGTACATATATATGCTGTATGATAAAAACTACTGAGATAGCATCCGAAAACAAATGTAAGAGTCATCCACGTGCTTGATCTTTTTGTTTTTTAATTTTTCTTATGCAAAGTCAAGTAAAATCTCTTTCTGCAGATTTTTTATTTTTTCCTTCCTTCAATCTTTTATTTAATATTTTACTAGAGTAATAAATTTATTAAATTTAAAGTAGCACAAATTTATGCTGTTTAATATGGAAAAAAAAGTAAGAGCCCAAAAAATAAGCCATTAGTCATAGAAGCGCTCTAAATAATAAAAAGCTCTACCGTGTTTGCATAGCACATCGAAAGGTCCTAGACTGAAAAATCCGAAGCTTTTTTATATATGTATTTTTTTAGTTTACTTTATTTGTGTAGACTTGAAGGGAGTACAGACTTCCTGCATCTGTTATATGTGTTCTGGAGAAGTTCCTCCAGAGAGGCTCTCTCGAGTGGTCAGCCCGAGTGCCTTTAAGATTCTCAGCTTGTGTGTCTAGTCCTTTTCGAGGCTTTCTATTCCCAAGATACATTTCGACGAGTGTTCTTATTCACCCTTTTCAACAGCCCTACGATTCTAGATTTTTTTTACTCACATATCCTAGTTCTCGGCTCCACCCAACCAAAGCAAACTCAGTGAAACAGACACGTCCACCATTATTTGTAGACTAAAAATATCTCTGCGACTGTAAGATTTTTTTAACGATCTCAGAAAAGTAAGGATCCGGATGTAGTCTGAGGGTTAGATAACAACCTGAATTCTAAACACAAAACACTAAATTATTTAATAATTTATCTCGTTCCATTAATAAAAAAGTACGTAACCTCTATAAACGTTAATGCATTTAGTGTAATGAATGCCATTATATCAAGCGTTGTGTTACTATCTACTTAACTATCAGAATATAACAGAGTAGTAAAAATGGCGAGTCATCATGATGTTGGATATATCAGGTTACATTTTAGGATAATTGAAATTGATAGGTTCTGGTAAGTTAGATTAGAGTAGACGTTTGATTTGTGGTGTGACTTTGATAGTCCTTCATGATTACTTTCTCTTTCTCTTTACACCCTCGAGTTTTTTTTTATGATGCGGAAAAGTTCTCAACGACGTTATCTAATCTCAGCCGACCGATCGCGTAAAACGGAAAGCTCTCGAATTTTTTTCATTTTTTTTTTACGCCTTCCAGAGAGTAATCATGTGCCTGCTGTCTAGTGGCTCTCTTAAATTAAACCCCTTTTATGAAATAAATCGTCTATCTAGTGGGTAAAAATAAAAATAAAATTTATGTATGTGTTTGAATTGATGCCGCAGTCGATTTCGATTTCACCTACGTAATTTAGAGCTCTATCTATATGAATACATATATATATATGTATGTATATATTTAACTGTTGATATCCAAGTGTTCGGATGGGTAGTTGAGGCAATTACACAAACGGAAAGGCCGGTTGACAGATGAAGGTGGAATCGCGTTGGTAAATATACGAGTTTAATTTGTCTGGTTGCGAAGCGTTATCGCTTGGATATTTGATTTCTCTAGCCACTGCCGGAGGAAACTAACCCCCTGATGAGAGTCCACACACTAACCGACAATTTATATCTACACTAAGGCCCCTATCAGATCTCTATCCCGAAACCTTTTTCATATACATTGCGTTTTAAAATAACCGCTCTCATTTAATCTTTCATCTTCTTTTTAATTATTTTATTCCTCTCCCCGTCAAAAATTCACCGACGGTTTTAATTTATCGCTAAAGATTTTTGTACAGGTTATTATGCTCGCATATTTATGTATATTCATATGAAGAATAAATTTTTAATTTTAATTAAACGCTGTTTTTATTCGTGCTGTATTTATATATACAAACGTATATACATTTATGTAGTCTGGCACGTACGCGTTAGGTGTCAGACGTACGAATAAAAGTTTCCTCTAAAGACAAAGGTAATATATAATATATGAAAGAAGACTACACGTCTGTTGACGAGCAACTTTATGTTTTTAATTTAAAATGTCATATATTTTCTCGATATTATAACGCTTTATATTTGCATCTATTTGATAACTTTTATATATTTTTTGGTAGTATGTTCGCGAACATCCGGCCTGTATAGAGTGTAAATAAAATAGTATAAAAAAATAAAGGTAAATAAATGAAATAAAATATAGTAATAAAATAAAATAAAGAGAAAATGTTTCAAGAGTTTTTAAATCCGGATATTGGCCGAGGGATTCTGTGGGTTCTTATTTCTCTTGAATAATAAGATCCGAGGGTAATGCTGTAGAGACCGAAAAAGTTGTGGAGATGAATAAAAAAAATGATATAAAATATGAAGAGAAAAGTTTTATTTTATGTCATTTTTTTTTTTTTTTTAGTATTCATTTTTTTTTTCATTTACGGTAACGGTGATGTTGCGCTGTAGAACCTCCTTTTGGTCCATTTTTCGCAAAGCCGAACTGTTAACGTACAACATCTTCCTCAAAGGGTCTCGTTTAAAGTCTATTAACATAAATTTAACCAGGTAAAACCTGACTATAACACCTGACTTTTACAGTTACTTTTATCGAGGCAACTTTGCGTAAATGTCACGGATATCGCGGTATAATATCGCGCCTTAGTACACTCAATAAATAACTACCTTATGTACGTATCTATAGTTGGATTTTCGTTATAATATTCAGTGTAATATTCACTCTTTTCTTTTGCCATTTTTCACTTGACAATAAAACGAAAAAAATCCATGAAATTGCACACTGTACTGCTGTATTTTTACTTTAATTCATTTTCTCGCTGACTAAAAATGGCGAGACAATAAAAATTTATATTGGTCATATAGACTTTTATTTTCATTTTCAGCAATAAAATACACATTAGTAAAATAAAATATTTCCGAATTTTTATACTGATTTTTTATAACAGCAAAGTTACTAAAGTTTTTAAATAAAAATTTAGTAGGTGAGGGCCGAGTTAAATGGGGATGTTAAAAAAAAATTGATTGTTTTTTAGCCAGAGTACGCAAAATCTTTTACTATCCGTTTATTTGTTCAAAAAATAACATAATTTTTCAATTGCCCTTAAAATTTATTTTAAATAATATTATAAAAGCCTTTCAAAAAAAAAAATTGCCAAAATAAATTTGGAAAATTTCCAATTCATCAAAATTAATTTGTAAAAATAATAAATTGGAAACCATTTCGAAAGAAAAGATTTTAACCAAAATTTTGGTAATTCAATTTTGCTCGAATTTCGCCGCAACATCGACAGTTAATATGTTTTCTTTTTGTAAAATTTGCGTAATGAATACATTAATACAACCAAGTAGACCGGTGAGGTAATGGGTGATAAACTAATATGAATATGGGTTGGACGAATAAATATGTCGACATTAATAATAAACATATATACCGCACATAATCTATCATAAATGCGTATTCAAATAATTTGTATGGATTAATTCATCATCATCAGATGTTATATCAACTGGCGTGTTCAATGGCGTACGCACCGATTACTCGGAAATTTCTATTCCGCTGGATAACATCTGACAGATGTGTATGGATTCGAGTGTATAGAGAGCTGGGAGATTGAAACACCAAGAACAGAATAGAAGTGAAGGACAGTAATCATAGCACGTGCTTTAAAGAGACATTGGGTTTCCTCATTCATTTATTGACATGTATCTGTGATCCGATGTGTCGTACATATACCACCCAATGTTTCTATTCCATTCAGCTGATGGTTATTTTCAAATCACCGTGAACTGTCTCTCCCATCGCTAAATGTCCTGGGAGCCAGCAGTGCTCCGTTCGTCCGTACGTTTGAGTCATATATGAGAGAAACGTACTTTCGCGTGATCGATGGAGCACGCAACGGCATACATCTCTCGGGAATTGCAGGACAGTCAGCACCCCAAACTCTTCATCTACACGTACTACTATAAATAACACCCACACACAGACACATTAACTCCCACACTCAAACATGATCTACACAGAAATATATATCACGATCCACGTCCCCTTTTTACTCTCACGGAGTTCTGTATAACTCGCTTTGTAACATTTACCCGCTTGCCAAATCCGAGTCTCTCTGAATTCTCGTGAATTGTTTGTCAATAGTTTCGATACCATGAAAAAGTTTATACTCGCTAGGAACGTGGAAAATTCATCATTGTCTATACTTTATCCAGTATTATAGTATTCATTTTTTTTTAAATTTTTATTTAAACTTTTCATTTTCATTCTGAACATATTTAAATATTAAATTTTTATACAATCAGATACTTTGCGAACAACTGAAATTGTTTCATATTCAGCTTTTGTGGAGGCGAATGCATTAATGATAAAATTTAAAAAAAATGGGTCAAAGTTCAAACAGCTTATTGGGAATCCATTTGGCCTAATTTCGAAGTTTTATTTAACGCTAAGAATTAACATTTAATGCGTTTGATTATGATTAGATTTGTATGGAAGTTTTAGTTTTGAATACAGCAGCTATTAAACATGCCTGGAGGTGATGCATTAAATCCCCAAACTTGAGATTGCTGTGAGCATAATTTTGATTTGTAAATCAGCTCTACTCCAAATCAAACTACAGTATGTATAATAGAGGCTGCCCAAATATATATATGTATATATATGTATAGATATACGCATAGAGTATAGATTTAGTTACCCTGGGGTCACTGAGTGCATATATTTTACCTCACCGTTGTTATGCGACACGTGGATCCATGTATATGTTCATCATCCCACACAATCCGAATTCAAGATAAACCTGTGCTATGTCCGCTATTCTAATATCTCGCGTGAGCTCTAATGAACCGCCAACCGATACCTATTAGAGTGCGGTTTAGCCTGGTATCAATCAGCGTTGTCTGCATCACTCGATCCTACTCCACAAAGACTCGACAATAATCTCCATTTACAACCATTACAATCATTTTATCAATAACGATCTATAATTTTCATATCCTATCAAATTATTATTAATTTTATTTTATCCTCTTACATTTTATGTTTCGCCATATTCTCAATTTTTTCTCTTACCTGCAACAGATTAAAACATAAATTGATTAATTCAAAATTCCCATAATCCATAATGAAATTGTATAAGGGGGTAAAATGGGCCCTCTAGATTTTCCTTAGAAGATTTCGAAGTTTGAAATTTTTGATCGATTAATAAATATATGTGACATATATTAATGGTAAAAAAAAATATTTTTTTGTGTCAAGGGCTCATTTTACCTCATGTTTCATTTTTTTTCGATTAAATCGTAGAAATGTGACGTAAATATTAGGAAATATTGTTAAATAAAACATATAAAAGTAAAAGAATTTCACAGCAAATAAAGTATTTAAGAAATAAAGCTTGTAATATTTTATTGTTTGAGAAAAAATTCAAAGTATTGAATGCATAACTTTGGTATTAAAGATTCCATATCGAATATTTTACGTCTTGCATCTATCTACGAAGAATTTATATACTTTATATTGTATTTATCAATAAAAAGTTTGCCTATAAAGTAGACAAGACGGTAACTCGGAAAGAGAAAAAGAATATTTCACAAGCCGTTTTAATAATAAAAAAGATAAAGTCTTTTTTATTGGACGTATTTTGAGGTTTTTTAAAAAAATATCTCGAATGTGAATTTAGAAATCGATTATATTTACCCGCCTTTCGTACCGGAATTGAGTCTAATGGACTTTCAATGTTCTGATCAGCACATCCACCCGTCAGCTCTCTATCTATCAATTTATTACATATTGGATGCTATCGAGTGTCGAAGTGACACCTAGTGTGCAGTGGTAATAACGTTGCAATTATTATTCAACAACGTTTTTGTTTGTTTAAATAATAAATATGCATAAATGAGAGAAAAGGTTTTCTTAGTTGGTGGACGTCATTAGTGATTAGCGGATGTCCATTGGTCAATTTATATATGCATTAAGCCTTTGTATTATGGAAATAATATTCACGGGAAAGTATATAAGCGACCGCGAGAAGAGAGATAAAAAAGCTAAGCGATAAGTGGCGGCAGAGAAAAGTATAAAAAATGTAAAAAAAAATATTAAAAATTATTCAAAAAGTAATGAAGCAAAAAAATATATAGAACTGCTGGCTAAACCCAGTGAAATGCGTTTAATCACATTTGCATAATATTAAAATATTTTTAACGCTTGCCCGAACATATCCACCTAGTGTATTCTAAAATTAAGGCTAGCTCTCACGGGTGTCATGACGAAGCTCGCTGCTAGTTTCCCTTTACTACTTTCTCTCTCTCATCTATATCCACTAGATCCTCGGACAAATTTTTTTTTTTTTTTTTTTTTTCATTTTAAACTAATTGTCTTTCATGATTTTTAATTGTCTTTTTTTCATAATCTACATTATGATTAAATAATTATTTTATTTTATACTCGACAAATTTAAAAAAATATCCATTTTATTTTTCATAGTAAATTTATTCAGTCACTGAATACTGATACGGAAATATAAGTCACGTTATTTTAATTTAGTTATTTTTAAAATTTCAATAAACGCTTCTTTGTTTAATTTAAATTTCATTGTCGGATATTATTCCACCAACTCGGAAGAGAGAAATTAAAAAACAGGGATAAAAATAGACTGTTATATATATTTTTTAATTATATTTCATTCGTAAAAAATCACTCAAAGAAGTCTGATATTTTTTACACAAAAACTTGACGGTACAAATACCAGAATTGCTTTGCTGGATATAATAGTTTCTCTGTGATGTTGATGTACACTTACTTTGAAGGAGATTGTGCATTCAACACATACGTGACGTACGTTTTAATTTAAGAGTTTGTTGATATGCCATTGAAGTACTTTTATTTATTACCTTCTCCAGGATAAACCCAACAAAATCAACTTAGATAAATCCAAGAAAAGAAAAGGTATGTATGTACATGTTCCGAGCCAAGTTAACTCTCTGATGAACGAGTTTAGTAAAATTCCCAGGGGACTATTTTGCCTCTAGGGATTTGTTCGATACTTCTCTTCTATAACTATACATATGTATATATACATAGATAGGAAGGTTTGCTTCTGTTGCTACTGCATCCTCAAGCTATTGAGGCTACGTACCCATATAACTATATATACATATATAGATAATATGAGAAATAGAAAAGAAAAGAATGGGGAAAAAATAGTCGATGGCAAGTCTCCAGAGAAAGAAATAAAATACGCCGGGTGAAATGTAAATTTTGTATTACACGGATATAAGATAAGTGGAGAGATGGGAACCTGTGTATTGCTACAAAAAAATATCTAAAACCTGATAAGAACCAGCGGATAAAAAAGAGAGGATAAATAATAGACGGAAATATAACTCATCGAAATTCTTAGTAACTTTAGCTTTTGTTGATACCGAGGTTTATTGTCAACCGAATCAGACAACTCAGTTTAGTTCGTTTGATCTCGCAATTGCGTCGGTTCTTGTTCTTCATCTCCAGTGCACCGTCATGATTCGCTTTTATTTGATTCTTGTATATTTTAGCTGTCTAGACTTCACTACTCGATCTCCCACTTGATCTCAATCAGAAATTTCCGAGAGCAAGCTTTACTTGGATTATTGACGAAATGTTGTAAACAATCTTTACGACTGACGTACGTGTATACATTTCTGGATCTTCAAAAGACGTAAGACGTGTTATGCTCAACGACTCTATTCGCATGCAAACATATTCTGTAAATGTAAGTCAAAAGAACTTTGAATTTCTCAGATGGCTTTTATAATTTTACTTATGATCTTTGCTTCGCTCCCGGATGAACAAAGGCTGCTTCCTTTGATGTCTTTGCACCCGACGACGTATTGTTGAGGAAAACAAGAATACAAAATCACTGTCGAGTCATATTCTGACTAACGGTGTCATAACAATAACTCAGTTGAGATATAACTTCAAGGAAAAAAAATTATTAACAGAATGTGAAATTTAGTTTTGATAAATATATAAAATAGTAATGGATTAAAATCATTAGCATTTAATTATATATGATTGAATGGAATTAATAATTATGCTGTATAATTTATCAGCCGTCTATCTCGTCAGAGTTTCCAGCGGTACTATGAGTAATTTAGCAATTTGTGTTTTCTCTATTCGAGTTGTACAGTGATGACCGTCGCCTTCTGGCTGCTGGCAATTAAATTTCACAAGCAAATCTAAATTCCGCAAATGACGATGTGCGGTCGCCCAATATAATTCGGTAGCTCGTATTCTACGAAATTCCTAAATGCTAAATTGTACTTACTGTTTAAACGGTAGATAATGCAAAGATATATATGTATATGTATATATATATATATATAATAATAACAATAATAATAATCTACAATTATAATTATTGTAGTTAGCGTGCAGTGCTGATTTGCTCGAACCTCGGAAATAACTTTAAATTACTCAACTGCTCTCCCGATTTTTACCCACTAAATTTAATCTATTTACCGCTGAAATTAAAACCAAGTTTATAAATCAACATATCGATTCGCCGCTAGATTTTCGGTACAAAAAATTGTAAACTCATTAGACAGGATATTTCTTTTATTTCCACATGTTTTTATAATTTCATATTTGGCAGAGTAATTCAGTTCATCGGCTTAGAGCCTGTGTGGTTTCTGGGGAACCGCGGCCAGAGTTTTCATACTCTAAAACTCGAGGAAAGTACTTGGTTAATTATGCCAACGAGCACATCGTTTAATTAATTAGCATAGAATCCGTAATATAAGCTTTTGGTACATTGTTCATGATGTGATACCTTGTTGGAGCGTTTGCCGGAGCGCTATACTGTATTCTACTAATACTTTAGAAGCCACATACCGCTGGTGAACGACAAAATATGCTTACATATTTTCCTGTCATAAATTATTCGAGACAATTTCTTTGGTTAAACTTGATCGTTAACCAAAACCTTAATTAACGTAACAACCTGGCGCCTTGTAAAGCTTCCTATCTGACGCCAGCTTCAAAGTTTTCTTTGTCTGCGAAGCATAAATAAATATCTATATTTATATATATTTGTACATACACGTATTTACGTAAACTTTAATACCTTATAAGTTATTGATTATCGAGTCCATAAATTCATGTTGCGTTTTATTTGGCTTTCATTTTATTTACGGCTCCGGGTAAGTGCATTACCCAGTTACCGATCATCATCCATTCCGCACGTGTTGTCTTATTTAATGTCCACTTGGGCTATAAACTCCTAACCACTTTACAGACACGAGTGATCAGCGGCTCGTCGTCGTAACTCGGAAGTGGTTTGCGCAAAATTAAATGAAATTCAGGAGGAAAAAATGTGTATGGAAAAAAGTTAAAAAGTAAAACAATGTATGCTGGAGCTGGCTGGGAGCTGAGCAAAGAAACAAGAGATAATTTCATCGAGCTCGAGGGCTCATAAAACTCGGCGCAAATCACCAGTACTTTTATCCTCTCATAGCCACACAACTCTGCACAGCTACACTCTCTTTACCTCCTCGAGTAAAATGCCGGGATGATTACGGCATCTTGAGGGGATAAAAAAAACCGGCGTCGAGTTCTCGAGCAGGTGACCCGATTGTTGGAGGCAACAACAAAATTGTCCGGGTCAAGTTAGTATATCATAAATGTGTGCCTTTTAATTACACTCTTTTACTCAGTAGTTTATTTTTACCTTGTCGTTTTTATTTTTATCCTCTTTTTAATATACTAATAAAGTTAATGTAGCAAATTTATCGTCATAGTGTTTCATTTTAATTGGTAGAATCTTTGAAATTATTAGTACACTAAGCTTTGTGTAATATATTTACACATATACATAAATATTGTGTACTTTCAGTTCAACGGGAAATAAGTCCAAGATTTACCGCGGACGATACCGCAGTCGTTGAATTTCCGAGTTTCAGTTCTGCTTTATTTTCGTATTTATTTTTTTCTTCGTCCGCTTGACTATTTGGCTTCTTTCTGATGCTGCAATGTAAAGCTCGCTGTAATGCGTTACGCCAAGTACGTGTTTATTGTTCGCGGAAGGTAGTCCAGGGCAGGCCTAGAAATTATTGTTGCGTCGGGTGACAAGCCATTATAAAGATACTGTACGAGTACATGTTTACATCATTGTTCAACTAAGTAAATAAACAAATAAATAAATGTATGAATTTCTGTATATATATTATTTTTATTGATATTTGTTTTCGTGGTAGATGAAATAGCGGAGTGTAAGTAACAAATTTAGGGATTTTATTTTGTCGACAGAAAGTTAAACTCGAGAGAAAATCACCAAAATAATTTTCAAAGTTTGCCGTAACAAATGGAGCGTAAAATAATCGGACAATCTTGAGAGAAACGTTTTCCCACACGAGAAAAGGGTCGAGGAGTTATCCAAATTGGTGTACTTTGAACTCACTTGTGAGTTTGCTGATACGTGAAACGATGCGCGCCCGATGCCAGTCGCTTTGCTGTACAGTTGTACTACTGCGGACTCCGAGGTTGTATTAAACGGGAAATCGATAGACCGGTTGAACCTTCAGCCATCCCCGACGTCTTTAGTCAACTCTACGAGTGCCGTTTTCTAAGGAAGGATGATTTAAAACGAAAACTTATTCTGCATAGTGAAACCGCAAAAACTTTTTTTATTTTATTTTATACTTTTCGATAGAATATTTTTTATTTTATTTATCCTCCGGGGTCTCAACTGAATCGATACAAGTTTAAACGGTAAATTTGCTGAGCTTTTACTTGATGTAATCCCTCTCTTTTATTATGTCAAAACGTTTGCATAGAGTAAGTGGCCTTCGAGAAATAACATACAGCGAAAAGCTTTTTTTCATATTTTACTAAAGGGCGAATATTATTTTACAAACAAGATGCAGCTATTAATTAAAAGTCATGCAAAGTTAGAATAATTATTTAAATTTTAAATGTCATACTACAAAATATGAAATATTAGTTTATATGATGTTTGGACGTCGGTTTATCCATAAATATACAGAGTTGCAATAACAGTAAAATATTTTACAAAACTCGGTGTGCGAATGTCCATACCGAGAAAGTCTAATCAGTTTCTCTAATGTAATGGAAAAAGTTATATTTAGCAAACATAGCAACGCGCTCTGGAAGTTAAAATTATTTCGCAATTCTAATTTTCAGCGTCCAACACTTTGTACCATCCGTTGGCTTACCTCTTTATATATTTATATATATACATGCATGGTTAACTTTTGACTCAATACAGAGTTTAAATCCGCGTGCATATAATATATATATATAACTAGTTCACACCACAGCATATGGGAATGAGCATAAACATAAAATCATCAAAACTAGACATCTGAGAGTAACGTTAAGTTAAATTCAATAGTGAGAAAATAGACCAAAGGCTGTTTGGTGATAATATATCTAGTTTCTACAACGTAATCCATGTAAACTTGTGAACTCGCTGTTGATATTTAACTGGGAATGTAATTTATGCAGTTGACATTTGATAACTCAATATGACAGCAATGGTGATGCAACATAGTCACGTGAATATTAGTTAATGTGCGTGAGTGCGTGTGTAAGTCATTATCTCAGGGCTGTCGGTAGCTTATTGATGACACGAAAAACGTAACTTGGAATGGCCGGCATATAAGCACTTTCTTGACCTCGTTATTTACGCGAGCGACGCCAGGGACGATGAGAAGCAGCAAGGGATAGAATAGTATACTTGGGTTCACTTGTTGGGTAACATACGAGGCCAGACCTCCGGCAGGGGATAGAATAAAATCGACAAGCTCGTGACCGGTTTCCGGAGCTATACCACCGACGTTAAACTGCAGAACTGGAGATGAGACTTCTCTGTCCCTTTCGCTCTGTCGTGCCAGATAGCCGTAAAGTGCTTGTTCATTCGTTCGTTTTCTTCGATTTTATACGCTATCTTGATCCTCCTTTCAACCCCTTCGGCCCTTTGCTCTCTTTCTTTATAACATTTACTCAACATCATCGTTCGCCAGCTTGCTCGTCCACTTGCTTTCTCTCTCTCTCCGTCTATTTTATTTTCCTTCTAAAAGTCTACTCGTCGATAGAAAACCCCTTTCTTTACCTCGGGGAAGTACATTTCGTTGACAAAACCCGATTACAGACTGACACGTGGACAAGAGGAGACTCGAACAAGTGAGTGCAGATCGAAAGGGTTAAGGGTAAACGAAAAGGCTATTGCTATGATAGAGATTAAAGTAAAGATGACTTTCTCATGTTTTTACGGTTAAGTTAAGTTGGTCTTTTTATTTTCTGTTTGCTGTGAGAAAAGTGCTGAAAGTATTCTTACTTTGTGTATTTCAGAGCTAAAATAATACGATAGTAGCAAAAATAAGTCGTAGTAGTTAAAAGTGTGATGCTGTTCTCAGCACTTTATTGGAGCTAAGTGACCAAGTCTGTCGCTCGTTTTCGAATTTAATGCTGAGAACAAGAATAAAGATTGCTTTGTGAATGCAAATCAGAGCGAACGTTAAATTTTAATGATTGAATTTAAATGGAAGGTTCATAAATAAATGGTAAATAAAAAATCTCAAGATGAGTTCATTTTCTGATTAAACTGCTGACTATCCAATTGAATTACGAAAACTCAGTTTCGATTGATTAGCTGGGTGGCTTACACGAGATCTTTTTATGTGCATGAACGAAAAATAAAACAAACAAAAGTTGTACTTACAGACTCGTTCGAGAGATTATCGAATTATCTTATTCCCGAGGGTATCGGTTGGTCCAGACAGCAAAACTATTTGCTCTGTAAAAGGTGAACCGTTCCACGTGTGGGTAACCGATTCCCTCATCCGCAAATCACATCACCGCGTGGGACTATCTTGGATCGGAAGGTTTCATCCACCGCCTCGTGTCGTAAATTTGCAAAACGCCACAGGATTGCCGTGAAAATTTAACGACCCAATTTTCTGTTCCTCACACAACAACGACTTGAGCTCACCAGAACACAATATTCACCAATCGAAAATATTGCACAACCGTTATACTTCTCACGCTCAATTTTATTTTATTTTTTCACAAAATTATTATTTTTATTTTCCGTTACTTTTATTACACTACCTAGTAAGCATAAAAATGATTTACTTTTAACGAATTATCTTGTGAAAAAAATACTTTTATGCCTCTATGATAAAATTGTGAAAACATATTTTTTCTAAGTAAAATTTACTGTCATGCATTTATGAAATAAAATTCATTTTATTTATATTCTGTGTAAGAGTCGAAATTCGTAGAAAGCTACAGGCAATCATTTGAATTAATCTTGTATAATATCTTGTTACGCATGTGATAAGTATTCTAGAAAGGGATTCAATAATGAGGATGTTCGCTCATCCTGCATGAGTATTTCAGTATACATGTGTGCACATTCACGATGTATTAACATCGGCAGCACAAAACGAAGAGGCATTTACCGTGAAATACAGCCATTCTGAATACCTTTCACCATTATCCGTGGTTATGAGCCATTGGATTGTCAATGTACGTCACATACTATTCAGCTATACGTGCAAACGCCAAAGACATTGTGCATATTCCTTCAGTTACCGTTTGTACACACTTTAAATAAACAAAACGATTTTCTTCAGTCCATTGCATCACTACAAATAGAGTTTTCCAAAAACATGCATAGAAAAAGTTTTTTGCGAGTACCTCATTTTTCCAAAATAGAAAAATAATTTTCAATGGTGACTCAAAAGGTTTTGTTTCATTCCAATTTTTCTTCTTTATTGTCATGTTCTGGTTGTTTTTTTTTTAAGTTACGTTTTTTAAAATTCTTCGTACACAATTTTTGACATATTCCTGTCGTTTATGATTGAAATAATGAGTATGAGTAAAATAAAAATTCAAAATAACTTTTTATTACCGTCACAATAATTTGAAATAATAAAAATTTGGTTATTGCAGAAATGGTTGTATTTTCAGAAGTTTGATATTTAAGTGTAATATGAACTCGTAAAAAAAAGTAGAATAAAATTTATTCCGGAATATTTCAGGAAAAATTTTCGAAAGTATGATACTAAATCGGCGATTAAATTAAAGTTAAGTACAACAATGATAACAAAAATAAGTATTGAGCATGTTCAAAGTGTGTAATTACCGTGTATAATTGAATTTGTAATTGAATTTTTTTTTTTTTTTTCATGAAAAAAATGCATTTGTTATTATAAGGTTTTTTTTTTGTTTGAGTTTTCGATCTCCGAGCTTTGTTTCTATTTGAAATGTATAAAAAAAAGTTTAAAGATCAGATATAAGGTAGTGAGAAAGTTTTCCAGGGAAATTAAACTTTTCAATTGTGCCAACAAAAGCTTATTATTATACTTTTTATTATTTTTATCCGGGAAATTTGAGGACTGTAAATAACAGCCAGGAGTTTTCTTAAGAAGAAGATGAGGTAATTTTGAAGTATGGTTAATATATACATATATAATAGCAAAAGTTGATGAATTGTTAAAGTTTTGATAAAGATATACTTGATAAAATGTACGAGTTGTGTTGGAGAATAATAATTTGAGATGACACTTTTGAAAGTTTTTGGTTAATGCTACTGACAGAATAGTCTAATCGGTTATAATTACTGAGATTTCAGAATTATCTCTCGAGGTTATACACTCACTGATGATTCATTAACTTATTTAATTATAACTATAACTATTTTTGTCATAACTATTACAGTTACTTTCAAGGTACATTTAATTGAGGGAGATAATTTACAGAAAGCTGCAATAAGAAATCTTATTTAGATAACAAGTGAATAAGAGTTTTTCACTTGAACAAGTTTATTGTTACCAAGACTCATTTGTGATGCATTGATGGCACTCGTTATTGTATTACACGGCTTTGTGGTTTAAGTATTTCGTAAAAGCAAACAATAATTAAAGAGAAAAAAAAAATTCAAACTTTTCAACGCTCACTCTCCAAGAAATTCTTTTATTATTATTTTTGGTTTTCACATCAGATACTCCCCAAGGATTATACGTCGGAAGTTTAGTCTCTGAATTGTGATTAAACGTTCCCGAGTGGAATTAATTTTTACAAGTCAACGAGTTCGTTTAATCAGAATCGAAAAGAGTCGGCACTAATTAACAAGTCTGCCCTTGAGAGAAATACTTGTTATAATATCTATCCAAAGTTCTTTCATCGATAAATATATATTATACATTGTAAAATATAAACTTTTTCGATAAAAAAAAAACTTTTTCACTTATATTTGTCTAATAAATGAGAATTTTTCAATTAGTATGAAAATATATTTTTCGCTTATGATTAAAGAGATAATTTGGAATCAATATTCATAATACATTTTTCAAGTGATATTTCAAACAACTTTTTTTTTATTACGGAGTAGTTTTCATATAATTTTCAAAGTATGTAAATTACAAAAATTTTTAGTTCAACATGACAGTGAACAGAACAAGAATAAATAATTACTTCGGTAGAAATGTTGAGAATTTAGATTGTAAAACTTTTTTATTTAAAAAAAAAATAGTTTTAATTACTGAATTATTTTTCTAAGATTTCCCTATAGAGTGTACGATTGTTTCCAAGTGAGTTTATAAGAGGTATAAATTTCTCGAAAATACTTTGTTGTTTTTGTATACTTAACAGCATCATGCATAACAATGTTATTTTTACTAAAATTGAATCATATGAATTCATACGAATTTTCAAACAACTCAAGCAGCGAGTTATTATTTTCTCATTAAACATTCTTGCTGTTATAACGTTAACTCGCTTAAACTGTTCGAACATACTTTTACTCCAATTTAAATACGTGAACCTGTTTTATTGGAATAACACTAAAAACGAAATGAATAATAAAATAACGAGGAAAAATAATAATTTTAGTATTAACGCAGTCTAGATGATAATTTCGACAATATAGAAATAAACACGTTTATAATATATTTATAAATTTTATGTTTCAACATTGATTTCAAGTTTTTGAATTTATTTGTTGACATTTTTAAATATTCAATAAAAATAATAATAAATATTTACATATATATAAAAAGGAAAAAAAGTACCGTTGATAATTCGATGCTCATTTGCATTTTATATCATTTCTCTCATCATGTGACTAGCCAATGGTCTGTTGGATATATTTGTGATGTACATTTGCATACGTTACTGTGGTGAAAACTCGTTCAAGCCCACTGTCTGTTCACCTCTGTATATATATATATATATATATATATATATATATATATATATATATATATATAGTTATCGATTTTTTTATATTTTAAAAGCTATTTTAAATATTCATACAGTAAATTAAATTAAAATAAAATAACGTTTTTATAATTCCGTCGATTATTTTTTAAAAGTTCAATAATATGTCCCCAGTTCCCAAAATTAGAGAAAATAATTCGGGATAATGTATTTTCCTATCCTATATATTTTCAATAAAAATTATGTAGAAAAAAGAATTTCAATTTTTTTTGCAAAAAAATTAATTTATGGGTTGATTACAGAACTTGAGCATTGCAAAAATGAATAAAATTTATCTGCTTATATTAGATGAATAAAATTAACTAAATATTACTTAGAAAATGAAAGTAGTCATTGATTTCAGTACATATCTTAATAATAACGAGTATGTGATAAAAGAATTTTGCATGTACTATGTTTTTACATCGGAAGTTATCCGCGATTGTCTTATCGTCACGAAATCACCAGAAAATTTAACTTCGGAAGACAATCAAGACTACGAGGAATATTACGTCGAGTACGGAATTCCACCTGAAGACGACCGCTTTTGTGATATAAATATTCTGCGTAACAAAATCATCGGTACGCTGGACGTCAACCAAAAAATTTACGTAAGAGACAAAATTCAGGCCGAGTTATTTACAGAATTCGCCGGTCTGCATTACAATAATATCAAATCTTTAGATGAAATGGGTTTCGACGTTGCTCCATTGAAACAAACCAATTGCCCTTATCATGATAATCCGAAGCAAAATTATTGTGCCGGTGACAATGCTTTAATAATGGTCAATTGGTTGCTAGAAGAAAAATTAATCGATGTGACATTGCGTTATAATATGCAAGCCATTATCAATTTCAATGGCTACTACAATAGCGACAATCACAGGTTCGTAATAAAAGAATTGAGTGTTTATGGAATAGACGCCGAAGGATCTATTGCTTATCACGAATCTTATGTAACAAAACCACCGCATCACATAATTCATTTAACGGATACTATAGACAATTATAACGAATTCTCCTACAACAATTACGGTATCAAATGGACAGACGGTTTCTATGAGTCATCACGTATCAATAGAAGGCTTAACGAAGTTCTACGCAAAGCTTCCGTCAAATTCATTTATGTAAAGAATTTAAATTACAAACTTATATTGTCAACGATTCTTGAAAATTTTTCTACATACAGTTTTATAAGCCTAGATGACTATTATTACGTGGAAAAATCGTTTCCGCATATAGAATGTCCCTTTCATACTCATCCGAATGCTGAAAAAAATAAATGTGTCGATGTCGAAGCAAAAAGTATGCTCGATTATATTGTGGAATCAAAATTATATCAACGCTAAGTAAGAAATAAAAACAAATTTATGTCCGCGATAAAAATGAAAATTCATTGACTCATTTGAGAAAAAGTATAAAATGTTAAACTAATAGAAACATTAATAGGTTTCATTGCATTTAATAGACTTTATGTCTCGTTGACGAGTCATTTAATGAAATAAAATTAAAAAAAAAAATGAAAAATTCTGACATTTTTCCATAAAACTGTCACAAATAAATTCCATTTGAAAACAAGGAGTATCGTTAACAACTCGCTTTCTGTTTGTTTTACTAAACTCTATTTTTTTTACGACCCAATGATTTTTTTTCTGGATCTCTGCATCACCTGTACATACTTTATGCAGCTTATATATATTCGACATTTTAAAATTTATCCAACGATAGTCGACATGAAACGGTTAATTTAATTTAGCATTACGTCGTGAAGCTTCAAGTTAATATTAAAAGATTTTACTTTTTCCACCGCTGCATATCTGTATAAATATATAAATTTATAAATGTATATCGTAACTGTCTTGTCATAAATGTGAAAACGCTCTGAGGGTTGTTCACGAAATTGTAGCTCTCTCGACCTACGTCAAGCGACATTTATAGAACCTACAGACAGGTAAAGAACTTACCTTTCTTCATTTCTATTTCCCTCTTCTTCTTGCTCACATCTTCGCTCACTCACCCTCTCTTTCTGGGTTTCGTTTCAGTAAGGGGTTATTCTCCCCTTCTATAAATCGATGTGAGCTTTACTTTACTCTAGTGACGTTAGTCCGATTAAATGAATCGCCGACTCTATTTAAACCTCAAACTTATACTCAAATTTATTTATTTAGTTTTACTCAAACCTTCTGTTCACATGCTGTTAATAAAAAAATTTTCACTTCTGAATTTGAATATTACATAATTTGTTTACGTACTTTTTATAATCTCCTCAGAGTTAAATTATTAAGGATACTTTTTATCACATAATTTATTTAAAATTTTTCTAAGAGTTTGCAAATCAAGACTTGGTTATTCTTGTTTTTAATTCAACTGCCGGATATTAAAATGATTTTCGTTGCGAAGATGAAAGTATTAAGGAGTAATAATTTAGCAAAGAAGTAATTCAATAATGAAATGCTTAATTTTTACATAAAAGATCTGCTGAGAGTTCACTGAACGAGTACTTAATTAACGATTAAATATTTAAAAGATAAATGTATTAAATTATTTATGAAAAGTACATTTTAACGCTAATGGACAGGTAAATGGTGGTAATTATACAACCATGGTATTATATGAATTCACGTTTTATTGAATTACATGAAAATCCGTCTGTCACGAGCGTATAATTTTGTTCTCTCTAAATTGTTCGCAGTGTGACAGCTTTTAAATCTATTTACACTTGCACGGATTTTACTCTCATCTTTATTATTAACCGACTTTAATATTGTAAAATTACTTTGTCTAAGCGGTTACTGTAGATATATTTTCAAAAAAATTTACATTTTTCTCTAACTTTTATCTACAGTAGATACAGAAAAAAATTTTAATTATTATAAAAGCAGTGTGTATCAAAATTTTTATCTTAATTACATTGAAAAATAAAAACTTGTGTATCCAGACTGTAAAAAATTTGTAGACTGAACTCGGATTAAATCCGGAGCGGATGACTGCTTATTTATTTATTCCCCTCGGAGGGAAATTCACTCTGAAGTGGATAAAATTCCAGATCGAAGTGTATGAGGATTAAAATAAAATCTTTAATCACTCTAAACTCGCCCCCGATTTTCCACAGTGCATACAATACTGTGTTCGATTTTTCACAGTGCATGCAACATTCAGTGTTTGGTTTTTAATCAATAAAATTGCACTGATGATCGGAGTTTAAAATAAATTTAATTGGCTAGGATATTGCAACTTAGAGAAAAATAGCAATTTGCAAACTCAATATTGCTCGGATCGATTAAAAAGACACAATTCACTGAGTATAATATGGTAATGCTGAGTAACAATGCTGGTCAGACGGCATGGGTCGATTTTCACCCCGCACTGGTGTTGAAATTGAGTATATTTTTACACCGCTGTTTTTACTGTGTACTCAACACTCTTGTGTGTTGATTAAATGTAATGTGTGATGTTCTTTTTACGGAAATTCGTGAAAAATTCAAACGAAAATTAGAATTTTTTTAAATATCATTTTACACAAATGGTCTGTGTTAATGCATGCATTTGATCTCAATTATTTCTTGAGTTTCATGCTTTTCACAAAAATTTTTAATGAAATTGCTGGGGACGTGCATTGAATTAATATGATTAATTTTTGGTATGGCTTGCAAGTATTTGAAATTATTACCAATAATTATTAAATTTGAAAAATGTTGTATAAATTAATATTTCAAATTTGCCAATAAAATTGGAAACTAGAATCCTTTGACATTGTTTTGTTAATACTTTTTTCCCGATAAATACTGGAGGTTTTACAGATTTCTCTCAGTTATATCCACAGATTGGCGAAAGTTTGACAAAAATAAAAAATTTTTTGGCTCAATGCCCAAGTACCGGTGGCTTGTCGAGATCATTGGATTTATATTTTTTTTTGTTTATTTATTTATTTATTTATTCTGTATTTAGTTTTTTTTTCTTTCATGCTAGAGATAAATATTAAACCGGCGAGCGGCAAGTTGAATGATTGAATATCGGAAAAAAAAGTTGACACTGAAGGATAGCAATTAATTTTTACTATTAAGCATCTGACACAATTTTTTAACGTTGTATATTTGATGGAAGATGTTTATTTTATGATTTTATTTATCGATTTTTATTATAGTATAGTCAATAAATTTAAAAAAAATATGCCGATAGTAACTGTCCGACATAATGCAACATCGATTGTATATATTGCATGTTGAAATAATGAATTTGGAAGAGCAACTATTCTAAAATATGCAATAAAGATAAATGGAAAATGTAAATATAAATCTAAAATTTGTGCCAAGGATAATTTTAAAATTCGATTAGTTTAACAATTCGATTGATTCACATAAAATTTTTTTTTCTCTGTTTTCCTCTCGGTGCTTTCATTCATTCAGGTATATATATATATATATTCCAACTCGACTAAAGTTAAATCGGTAGGAATTTTAATCCTGCAAATACCCATTGTCAAGTCCAGAATAAACAAACTATTTATATGGAGGCATAAAAATAAAATTCGCATATTAAGTGCAAATCGAAAAACGATATCAAGTTATAATTAAATTATTGACTTTAAATATTAATTTAAAAAACGTTTTCTTGGGTCCAATATTGAAATAATTTTTTTTCCCGGCAGTCATTATCAATAAGAAATAAAAATTCCAAAGTCTTTATTAATACAATTTTCCAATATCGAGCGTATTTTATATTCCTTTTATTAACGATTCGCGTTTATTGAAAGCGAATGCTAAATTAATTTAGAAAGGCATTCGAAATTATGTTTTTTTTTTTTTTTTTTCACTTTTCTTTTGTTCAGTGATACTTATTTTTCTCTTTTATTTCTTTTGTCGAGCATTTAATTGAATCTCTTAACTCAAGTGTGCAAAAAAAGCTCCAGTATTTGCGTCGATATACACGTTCGGATGTTAAAGGGAAGTTGATAATTCTCTCGTTGCATTATACTCTCTTTGGGGTTACTTAGAAGGTCTTATCGCTTATTACTATTTATTTGTATTTTTGATAAAAAAAAATATATATATTTTTGCATATATTTATTCAACAAATTCAATTACCAAAATTCAAGCAATTGACAAAAAAAACCTGAAATCTGATTTTTGAAATTCCCAACTCTTTTTAAATTTTTTGGGCCTATGTGATTTGAAAAAAAAATTGTTTGGAATAAATTCCAGAAATTTTTTTTTCCAAATAATCTGGGATTTTTTCGGGCAAAAAAAATGTAACTTTTAATGAAAATGAGAAAAAAGAAATTATGGACACTGATTAATTTTCAATTACAAAATTTTTTCGTTATCACTGTTTTCAAAAAGTTAAACTCAAGTGATGATTGTGAACCAAACTAGTGAACTAATGAGCTAACGAAAACTTGTGTGATTATTATCAGTATGATAGAGCAATAAAACTGAAACTATTAAAGATACATTAAGAAAATGTAAAATAATTTAAAATTTCGGAAATTTTTCAACCATGAATAATTTATGAACTTTTTTCTATTGAAGAATTTAAATGTAATAATAAAAGCAAAAGGTAAACGTTAGAAACAAAATCAGGATTCAAAATAAAATGGATGTTCATCACTAAGAAATAAAGAGGATGAGTGTGCATCAGAGATGAGGGAATAGATGTCGGAAGGGAGTGAAAAAAGTAGTAGTCCTCATTCTACCTAGCATTGCAAATGTGCAGCATTGACGCTTATTTCCCCCGGGACCAATGCACTATTCACAATTGCAAACGTTGTCCGGAATTACTGTCCACGAGAAACTTTAATTGGCAGTCTTGCGAAAGTTCAGAATTAACAACTGGTTGAATACTCGAGACCAATTGATATACGTCTTTGTAATGTAACTTTCTACTGATGTACCTATAGTTGTATCTCACCTTTGCACTTAGCAATTGTAACAACGACTAATTATTTTAAATTTCCCGCTTACAATTTAGTAACAAGTGTGTTAACTTTGATGTTTAGTTTTATCAAAACTTGACTTTATTTTATCACAAAGTCACAAAGAAAATAGATTGATGTCAACATACATGTAATTGAGTTTAATACAAAAATAAGTACGACTAGAAGAAGTAATAATGTTTAAAGTGTCATTGAAAAGAGCTTTGAGCTATATTTTATTTTTATAAACAAAGAACTTAATTAAAATTTCGCTCGAGAAATAAAGTGCACTTAATTTATGATGAGAGTAAATTTTTGTTCTATTTGACTATTTTCAAGCTGCAATAAAAAAATCTATATAACGGACTGTTGAGAGTTCAAACAACTTTAGCTTGTCAACTTATTTAATTTTAATGTAATTAAAAACTTTGGGTCATATTATTATAAAGTTAATGTTGTTTACGATGATATAGTTGTCTACATATAACTTTCACCTCTTATCGAATATCAGAGTTTGTGGTGAACGGAAATGTACTGCAAAGTTGTCCTCGAGGTGTCAGCTATGAATCTAACTATAATATACTCATACATGTATATATATGAACATACCTACATACATATGTATAAATATATGTAGACATTTATTTACTTGTTGACTGGTCATGATTGACGGAAACGTGACACAGAAAGCAAAAGGATGTTTATTATTATCGACTATATAATTTATAGCGCTACTGACAATTCATTCGAAACAAACCATTATCGTAATAATAGACAATTAAAATTAAAATTAGTTTTATCATACCTTTTTATTTTTATGACCAATAACTTAAGTTTACTTATATCCGTATCTTGTGAAATTATTTTTACGGCTTATACCTCGTTAATTTTTCTATTGACTATTAAATAAAAATTGTAGTGATTTTTTTTCAGATAAAATTAAAGAAAGAAAAGGGGGCAAAATGGAAAGCTGAAATTTTTCACAGGAAAAAACTTAAAACCGACAGCATGAGTCGTAGAATTTTTATTCAAAAATATATGAGGAAGCAAAATAAATAACATGTGGTAAAATGGGCCATAATCAAAATTTTCGGGCAGATGAATTGCCAATCAATTATGCATTAGTTTTGTTTATGATAGGAAATTAATTCACGTTTTTAATTACGATAGTTAAAAATTTTTAGACGGCTCATTTTACCCCACATTATGAAGTTATTCGTTTTCTTTGATAACTGGGTTATATTGATGTGGATAAATTATTTAACTTGGGAAAGAAAAATATAAGTAGTGGAAAAAATTACACTAATCAGAAATTAGTTAAAGGACAAGTTGCGCCCTCTCTTTTCTGTATTTAATGTTAAATAATTTAAAATTTAATGTTTATAAAAAGATTATTAAATATTTAAATTGATAAAAAGTTTAAAGTTAATAGTTTGTCAACAGTAATATTTACATTTAACTCGGCATAAATATATATGTATATATAAATGCAGATAAATTTTTAAAAACTTTTTCTCTTTATCTTATTACTTGGACGGACTCTTAAATACACGAAGGCAAGAACTTTTAAATTCCAATAAATATTTAAGTTTTCCCGATCCGCCTCTCTCATACTCGAGTCAAGTTCGAGAAGCCTCATTCGTCGTTGTTCGCGGACTCGGTAAAATGTCCAGAAAAAACCTACTATTTCTCACCGTGACTTCTTTACCAAGAGTGAGAGAGAGACTGGATCCCAACTTCATATTCTTTGGCATTAAATCTGTAGCTGTCAAGTTATTTCTAAATATAGAGCTCGAGATGTTTTAAAGATGAGAAGAGGGTTGAAACTAAATGATATCAAGTTTTATAATGATTATAGTAATAATATTTATAAAATACGAGAGATTCGATGCACAAAATAGAACGCATAGACTTGCTTATTGGAAAATCATTTTCAGTTCCTCGTGTACGAGTTGGGCGACCGCTATGCTCGATAAATTTTCTCTACACTTGTACACTATACTTCCAGGTTATTTTTTCTATCAATTTTTTTTTTATCTCATTTTCGTTCTGGAAATCGTTTAATAGGAGAGAAAAACTATTTACCTGAATTTTTTTTCTATTAGGATTTTTTTTTTTAATTCAATTGATTTTATTAACCCACATTCCACTATCGGATATCCTGATTACTTTACTAAAAATCGAATTTATAAACTTATAATAGGATGTCTGTAAAATGAAGTTATGAATTAATTAAATTGTAATATTCCAAATATTCTGGGGAATGTCGACGAAAATTAAGACGTTAGAGAAAAGTGAATCTTTCAGTGAATTCTGTCTCTTTTCTTACATTTAAAGAAAATGACACGAATTCTCGATCATGAACAAAACTTTTTTTTTTATTTTTAAGCAAAATCCGTTCTTAAAAATCACTTTTTTTTTATATATTTTTGTTCTTTTCTTTAGAAATTAAAAAAAAAATTTTCAACCCTTACCCTAAAAAATCTTTTGATTAAACTTTTTGTCTTAACTTCGATTATGAAATGTTAAGGACTGTTACGTCATTATTGACAGAATCTTAGTGTTCATGACTCAATAACCAATTTGATAAATAATAACAAAACATCGTTTTATTTATTTAGTAAACGACGTTGACGGGCATATTGTATAAAACCGGTAATAATAGAGTTTTCAGACGGCCTCCGTCAATAATTTCCATTGGCCTGGTTCTTCTTATCGGCACATATATATAAAAAAATAACCAAGACAAGTCGAGAAGCCTCACTGACAAGGAAGCTGGCCTGCTCTCTATTGATTTTGCTATATTTAATCGACGTCAAATCTCCGTCTCACGCCTTTTTTTTTTTTTAGTTTTCTTTTTTTATTTTACTCTTTTACTCTCTTACATAACATCTGAAAAGAAAAAATACTACGAGCACAGTTTTTATCTATATTCCAGAAGAGTTAACTTTTCTCTTAAAATTAGACCAAAGTGTCACTTAAAAATTCATACTTTCAACACATTTTTTTTTTTTTAATCCGTCTTTACTATCGTAAATAGTAAGTTATATTTAGATATAGTACAACTCAAATATTTTGATAATAAAAACTTCTGTTTTTTTTTTTTTTTTTTTTTTTTTATTTTATTTCAGGGAAATATTTTATATGCAGTACTTATTTTTAAGTATACCCTTTTTACCAGTACATTTTAAAACGTGTGTGTTAAATCAGTAAATAAATCTATATGCACTTTTAAGTGGAAACGAACGAGTCTTATCAGTAGCAGTCTCGTGGCACACGACCCCCTTCCCTTTTTTTAGCTATAAGTCCACTTATGAAAATGCGAAAATTATTACTCGCTCGATATCACGAAAGTCACGGCGACTCTTATTAATAATTATATCCGTGTAATTAGCTGTAGGCATGCGCGCTTCCGGTTCATATATACATACACATCTACATATATATACAGAGGGATAAGAGTAAGGTCATTTACCAGAGCCAAGAGCCCAGTAGAGCATTTGGACGACAGAGTGGTGAGAGAGAAATAAGAGGGTGGCTTTTCGCTCAAGGGATAAAACGGCACTCATCCCACACCCTAGCTCTCTTACCACCTCTACAACTTAAAACTTAAATCGTTAGCACGAGAAGGTTCTCTGTTACTTCCGACGTCCGTCGCTGTATAACCACAATGGTTAAGTCGATAGCTATCGGCTAATGACTGAAAAGCGCACCCTCGTTAAGAAATGCCGACACGATCTATCTTTATCTGACACTGGAATCGCCTGATCTTATCAAACAGTGTCAAGCCAATTTTCATTTACTTTTTTTTCAGTATGTAAATATATTATACCTATTTATCATGATAATTAATTCTGATAATGTGTGTAATAGAAAATTTATTAAAAATTTTCTAACGTTATCACTTTTTTTTTTTTTTTCTAAAGTAAGTAGTATTTAATAACGCGGTTAATTATGTTATAGATAGCATATGATGGATTAAATTATTGTTGTTGCGTTATTATGGTAATAGTATGTTTTTAATTATATTAATAGTGACCCAGGATGAAATTGTTGTTATTAATTTATTAAATGCTTCTAAATAGATACGTATGAGATTAGACTGGCTAATTTAAATTTACAACTATTTCCCGGGTATGTAGATTACGGCACTAAAATTAACGGGTTAAATGTAAAATACGCGACGCTGTTAAGTTAGTTCTGGGTAATCTCAGTACAATTAAAGATGTCATCGAATCAGCGATCAAGCTCTCAATTTAATCGCGGTAATCTCGATGTTTACTTGGTCAATACTTTAATCACCATAAATTTCCAATCAAATTAATTACTATTGGATTTAATTTATAAAATCATGAATATTAACAAAGTATAACGAAAAAGGAATTCCGCATTCTGTCTTACAGATCTTCAACCTTTTTTTTTTTATTATTGAGATCTGAAGATCAAACCTGACAGCGATAAATTATGAAATTGTCTAAGTTTTTAATTTTGATTCCTAAAAAAATTCCAAAACCTGATAAAAAAAAAAATTACCTCTGATAAGGTACACAATTATCTCAGATCTACATGAATTTAGACTAATGAAAGATTAAAAATGTTTTTAAATTATTTTTTTTTAAACGTAAAGTATTTTTTTTTTTGAGGTTAGATCAAATTTAACAGACGGCAAATAATCGAACTGACAGTTTTAAAAAAATTATTGATTTCACTGAATCTGTACTATTTCAGATCGATCGAAAAAAATGTAAAGAGATCAATCGAGACTCGAAATTAAAAAAAAAAAAATATAATTAAATTTTTCTATTTGTTCGATAAAATAGAAAATATATATGTATTTAATTTTCTCAGCTTTAAGTCGTATATATATGTATGTATGGATTTAAAAGTCTTTTAATTTAGACCGCTGATTCAGCTAGATAGAAAGAGCTGAGACTGTTAAAATTAATGCAAGTTAAATTTTTAAATTGTCCAGCTTTATACTGGACGTGCTCGAAAGAGGAGATGGTTTAAATATATGTATAAATATATATGTGTGTGAATTAAAAATAAAATAAAAAGAAAAAAGTACAGATGAAAAGGAGCTTCGAACATTATATATAAAGCAAACTATGTGAGCGTCACGCGCGCGTCGAAAGCTTTTCACCTTATGAAAAAAAAAAAATTGAATAAATAAAGAGGAAAAAAAAAGTAATAAAATGAAACGGAGCAACAATGACCCTTTCTATCAGCAGCGCGGTTCACGTGAAATAATTTCACTTTGCGCTGGACGATAAGAGTACGGGTGCATGTTATCCAGCCTCGTATGATTGCCGGATTGCGTGATCGGCGACGTTCTCTGTAACTTTTTCCTTCTCTTTTCTCCTCTTTCCTGGTTGGTTTTGCGCTCACTTTGTTATGACTCGCAAGCCATGTGCTGAGAGAAACTGAAAATGTACAAGACTTTTGATGTTATTGCAATGGAACTGAAAATATAATAAAAATTCTTCAAATTTCAGTGAACATTCCGATGTCAAAATTTTTGACCACTCGCGAATTGTCTATGCGTTTGTTTAATTAATTTGTCGGATTCTATGGATTATTCAACGTGTTGGTATTTTAGTAGAATTAATTTTTCGAAATGTACATATTCACAAAATTGTAAATACGCGCTCATTTAATTGCTGAGAAGTTAATTGACGATGAAGTTTAAATTTGGTAAAATGTGAAAAAATAAACACAATAGTGTTATGCTTCCATTGGAATTTTAATTAAATTACGTGATGATTATACTATCAGAAACTATAACTCCATATGCTGTACAGTTGGGTTTTAATTAATTTTCATAATTCAGATTTAATGAACAGCAAAATATTTTTGTTTTTAATTAAGAAAATAAAATATTTTTTTTTTCACTAATTTATTTGTTGATGGTTCAATCCTACCTCAAATTTATTTATATTAATAACTATAAAAACAAATCTTTCAGAGCGTTTTTATTTTTTCAACTAAAATAATACGAGATTCAATTTTATTGACGTATAATTTAAATATCGAAGTATTTACTCAGTAATTTTTTTCTAATAAAAATAACCGAGTAAACAACTTTGTCGATAAGCTTGTCAATAATGACGATAATAAACAACACTAGAAAGTAATTTATATCAGCATAAAATATGTCAATATTTAGTTATTGACGTGACATAAATAAAAGTGCCGTAAATAATTTTAAATACTTTTTCAATATTGATAAATTCATGTAAATGTATAGCGAACAAGAAGATGGAAGGAAATAAAAAAAAAAAAAAAAGAGTACAGCTGAGTGAAATTGTGAGTTTCAACGTCTCTTTTGTCTTGGGCCTATAGCCGCAAGTTGGCCATCAGCCAGGAAATATTTCTGCGCTCGCTCACTCTTCGGAGTAGAGTTAGAGTAGCAGAGTGCAGTAGACTTAGGCCTTATAGAACATGCATCGCGGCACCCCATCGACTACTTGGACTACTTAAATCACTTGGAACGTACATCGTAGATCTGGTGTGCCAGATTTAACGTGAAAAACCACCCCGGTGCACGTGAGAGACGATGTACACACGGAAAAGAGCTACGAAAAGTAATAACAAGTGAGGAAGACCGCTTCGGGAATTGAGTCGAGTGATGGGAAAGAAAAAGAGGCGAAAATTCGATTAGAAAAATATTCAAATAAATTTTTCAGGTACAAGTAATGATAAAAATAGAAAAAACACGTAGACGCAATAAAAATTGATGAAATATTTTATTCCAAGTATTTATAGTTTGAATTTCGCGGTAATAAAACACTGGTGAATTAATATTTCATTGGAACCCGCAGTCTTGGAGTGGATAAAATATAGATATATGTATTTCAGTGATTCAGGCATATATATTATATATATAAAATGTCACGGAGTTCCAATCGAAAATTTAACCGTCCCGAGAAACGGTTTGAATTAATCGAAATAACGGAAAACGGATGAGAACGAGTTGGATGACGACAGAGATGAGCCAGTGGCAATTTAAACTATTTTAAGGGTGATTTCATCCACTACCAGAGTATTATTTTACTTCTATTTCTATTTTTATTTCTATTCTTTACTTTCTTATCTACGGGACGCGGGTCGCCATCGTGACAAAGTCTCTTTATAGATACATATATATTTTTAGCGTAGGTATACTCTTACAGAACTTGGCACACGAATTGGACATCAATTATTCTCAATGTGGAATTCAAGCAATATCTGCAGATTTATCGGCAACCATATATAACAAAATTTTATCATTTTTCTTGGAAATCTGTTGAGATCAGTTTCGTCGAGTCGTTTTTCCGAATAGACATTCCATATAGTGTGTGAACAACTTTATGAATGAAAATAACTTTTAGTATAATTTATTTAAAAAATAAGCGCGAGTGAAAAAAATTTTTAAATCATTTTTTTCTGGACTTTCTATGGGAGTTTTCATAGCGAATTCACATTTTGCTTCGACTTACTTGATAAGATGTAAAGTAATATTGGCCAATGGATACTGCAGTAATCCGACGAAACCGGAAACGAAGTCTCGTGGTTCGAAATTGGAGTTGGCACAAGATTTTCATGTGCGGTGTCGAAAAATAAAAATGTGACTGCATTGGCGTCAGTTAGCCAGTTGCGGAAGCGTAGAGACGTGAGAAAACAGAAAAGGGAGTAAAGCAAAGAAACATATGGCCTGTGACTGCACAGATAGTTTACAGAAGCATTGTCACACACTGGGCAGAGTTATTTATTTATTGGCCCCGTAAGTTCATGGTTTTGTACCGGTAATGGCGATAAAAAAAAATATATATATATAAAGAGTACAGAGAGGAAGGTGTTATCGACGTGTCGAGAGAAAATGCGATGGGTGCTAAGGGTGGACAAATAGTAGAGAGGATTGAAGAAAAGCAACGTTCTGGAGAATAGAGACCATCAGCAGCCATGCTGCAGTGTGGTAACACTACACTTTTACTCAATATTTTTCACTCCATACTCTTCACTCAACATCTTGTACCTTTGTCTTTTCTACCTTGGGCTCAGTATCGTCACCAGGGAACGTACAAAATATATGACGCAGTGCCATATAACAGAAGATGTGAATAAAAAGTCTCTCGGCCGTGACAAGTTAAAAGGATTTCACTCCACATTGACAAGGAACCCACTATATGTATCTAATCTATAGACTATTTCCTCCTTATCTTAAATTTCATCCATATTCCGGCACTTCACACTTACAATATTTTAACAGATTTATCGCGAATTGCATATACGTAAATTTCACTCTTCCGCACTCTGATTGCACCCGTCCATATAAATATATATATATATATGAACGAAAAAAAAGAAATTTCCATCACCATATATTTTAACTTGATATTGGAAATAAAATCTGAAAAATATTTACGACGTATAATAACTATCAGATTTACTCAACTCAATATTCTATAACAGAGTATATTTTTTTTTTATTATTTTTTGTGTACACTTTTTACGTTTTTTATTTTTTACTAGTGATACACGTATGTGTGATGTAAGCGAATTTTTCCATGCAATTGAATCGCCGCCGACTGAAAATGACGATAATTTAAAACAAAGAGATAACGAATAAAAAATAATAATAAAAAAAAAAAAAAAAAAAATCGAAAACGAAAAAAAAAAGTCAGCTCGGTGAACTGGTGCCATCCGTTTTCATTCCCCAATCTCGTGTCGTTGGACATGCGCATTCAAGGGAATTGCTCGTACAATAGATAAGCTAAAAAGATTTGACATTAAAAATAAAATAAAAAAAATTTTTTTTATCAGTGATGTGACCTTGGGTATCAACGTAAAAGTGGTAAATGTGCTATGGGAATTTACATTCCGTGATAACGGTTTTATAACTATAAATGAATACATACAAAGCTGAGTATCGGTACTTATTAGATTGACAGTTATAAAGTTAGGTATACATACATGGGTAATATAATATGAAATCGATATATGTAATAGTTAAAGTAGACCTGAGTCGTTGGAAGTCGAGTATCAGACATCGAATGGAACATTCGCGTGTCGGCGTTGATGATGTGTGCAGAACGGAAGTATACTCGACGAAATCACTCATTTGATTGAGTGCTGGAGCATATATATATATATAGATTGAAAACTTGTGAAGTACTCATTGATTGTATACAGATATACACAATAATGTTATAGTGTCTAATACTACGGACGTATCGTGTGTGTCGATGCTCATCATTTGGTAAAACGCTACGATGATTTACGGGTCAATTTTACAGGCGATTTATTGCTGCGACAGTTCAACTCCGTTATTCGTGCAGAAATGTTTATAACTCGCTGACGGAACAATTGAATTAAATTATTTGTGTATCAGCGAATTGTTTAAACATAAAAATATTAAATAATAAAAAAAATTCAAAATCACCGAAGCAATATTAATAATATTCATTTGAATTTACGAAAATATAATAACCGAAAAATTTAATTTGCATCACTTGGTACATTTTAATAATTTATCTATCTATATTGTTCAGAGGTATGTATATGGAAAATAAATAAAAAAAAGTTATGCTTATGTATATGAATATCCTCGCGTGCAGAATATGGAAATGAATGAGGAGGAAATAGAGGAATAGGCCGCAACATTATATGAGCCAGTAATATCGGACGGCATGCATTTTACAACTTTTAATCTGTAAATGCATCCCCAAGTCTATCTTCTAGTATAGAAAATTTCAACTCCGCGGTCGACGCGAGCACCACTACGCAAACCCGAGTAAACTTTTTACCCGAAACTTCCCCGCCGGTATTTTTTACCCTTTGCCACACGTCTATTGGAGTATCTATACTACCTGTCTCGGCAATCCACGCACATCAGAATTAATTGGACGCAGTATTAAATATACTTTTACAAACCTGGAAAATATCTATCAAGCTTTTTCATCTAACCGAGAGTACCAATGGATGAAATGTGGTTTCGATTTAATTTAACCATCAGACAATCTACCGAAGAAACCCTAATAATTTACGAAATTGAAAATAAATAAAAATAAAAACAAATCGTACTTATTTCGAGTTTAATAAATTTTTATGTTTCCTTTTTTTCAATTTATTTTTATTTACTCTCCAATCACTTATTTTTTTAAAATTACTTATCATTATTTTTTTATAAGAAAAAATTTTATTCCCCATTGATAAATATTTGGTGATAAAAATTAATTTAAAAGTTTTAAAATAATTTGCGATCTCTAGCTGATAAATAACTAAATGTTATATATTTTGAACATTATAGAGCTATGAATGAATAACACTCAATTTCACTCAGTTAAATTACCGTGATTTTACTGTGTCCAGAGAAAAGTAAACGGCGTGGGGGCGTTTGAACTTATAAACATGATTTATGTCGGCGAGCCATGCGAATAAATGAACTTTGTGTTTTCGCTGGCATACAGCACTCGAAATATGCGTATGCTGCACAAATATTTTTATAAAAATATTAACAAGTGTGTGTGTGTATGGATTCAATTCAAGCAACCTCGCGTGCAAACATCCGCATTACGTACAAGTACTTACGTATTTATGATCGGGCTGATGATTCCAGTGGCCAGATAAGAAACTATCGACCACCTTTAAACCCATGCGTTTCTTCCGTCCTCTTTTAATTTCATACTTGGACATTATTTTTCTACCCTCGTTTTAGTTTCGCCCGGTTTTTTATTTAAACTCTTTTCTTTATCTTTATAAATGCATTCCGTCTTGGTTTACATTAAAGACGGAATTTAGCATGCAAATATTTACCAAAGAATATTCAAACGTATCGATTCCTCCCAAAACGAAGGAACTTACTATCAGTGACATTATTAAATTTGAAAGTCTTTTTGAATAAATATAACCGCGATATTAAATAAATTTGAATGTCCTCAATAAAATGAATTTTTAATGCATAAAGTTTTATTGAATTTATGTTTTTGAATTTTATAAATTCGTAAATAGATGAGTCCATTTCGTAGGTAATTTATTTTTTTTTCAGTCAATAAAATTCAATGATACGATAGCTCGTAATTTTCTTGTGGTAAAAAATGAAGATAAAAAGAAGCGATAGTAAAAAAACCTATGTAACGACTCTAAATTCTATTTTACTATAGAACTTTTACTGTTTTCCAATTTCAGGACGAGCACACACAGTCACCAGTGAGTGACTATACACGCGGTCAACTTCGGGAAATATGTCCTGGTACACGTTCTAGAGTCAGTATATTCACCGTGTGACAGAAAAGCCGTCAGTGTGAGCTGATATATATAATAAAACCCACATTGTATATAAATATATATCGAATTACGCTGATCCCACGACGAAGTATAAGTGATTAATTTATATATATACATATATATAGAAAGAAAAGGCTACATGGCTATAGCTATGGCTACATGGATTAATGCAATAGTGACTTTAACGTCTATTGTAAAAAAAAAAAAAAAAAAAAAAAAAAAAAAAACAATTACTTTTTTTCTCGATATAAAGAACGTTTTAATGCTTTTTAGATATACTTTTAATGGCTGCATACTCCCAGCAGTAAATTTTATAAATTGATCAATTAAATGTCCGTCCAATAGCCCATGAAATCAACCACTGATGCATTATTTATCAGGAATATTTCTAAAAATAATATATGAAAGATTAATCACGTACTTGCTCGATTTCTATAGAATGATCTCATTGTCATTATATACAATGCCTTATTCGTTGCATACAATTATTATCAGTGCTTCGTGCAAATCACATGTTTTCAATATCAATCGTTAATTTTAACTTGAATTTATATGAGGAAAAAAAATGATAATTTATATAGAGGAAGGTCAGGCACATAGAGACGATAAGAAACAATGAAAAATATTTCTATGTTAATATAAGTTTGTATGTCACGTATAAATATATATCTAGCTTATTGAAAAATTATTACAACTAATAAAGCATAGATATATTTCTGGAGCAAACAAATAAATTTACAAAGATAATCCCGACGTATATTATTGATGCACAATAAAATAAAAACCTGTAAGGACTGTGTAGATATTGATAGATACAATTTTCCATTCCGCTGCAGCAGCAGTGGAAAAATGTGGAGATATATGTCATAAAACTAGGTATATATAATATGTGTTAGTAGAATGAAGATGCCAGGCGGGAAAAAAAGCAACGATAGTAGGGCAATCGTATTGGCATCTATTGGAGCCATTCACACGCTGGCAATCCCTATTTTTCTTTTACTGATATTTCTACTAGTAGGTTCTTTATTCGTGCACATGACATCTTACTAGCTTAACGATCAGCTATATTCACTCTCTGAAAACGATCGAACTGCTCTAACTCAAGTATATATCCTTTATATGAGCTATATAAGGTAGCTTGCCAGATGCGCCACTATCGTATCGTTACCTCACGTGACATTGATAAAAAAAATGGCATACAAAAAATATTTATATACATCTATAGTAAAAATCACTCAACGCCGAGATTTGGGCCATTGCCAATTGGAATTGTCCTTACGAATTTGAATATTTCTTTGCTCAAATAAACACTCCCTCCAATGTGAGCTGTGTTTCGCGTTCGTAGTAAAAGACACTTTAGTTTCTTCCTTCGTATCATTTTCAACTACAAGATACCACTTTTTTATAATATTACTTGCAACTTGCATTATTTTATTATATTTATATATATATATATGTATATATATATATATATATATATATATATATATATATATATATATATATGTACGTTTATTTTATTTTTGTTTTTGTTGACAGAGAACAAGAAACAGAAATGTAACTGCAGTATAACGCAAAAGAGAAATTTATTATATTACACGAGATAAAAAAAGTTGATGTTATTCTGAGAAAAACTTGGAAAGTATTTGAAATATATATATACATAAGTTGATGTAAAAGCAATTGCATTGAGAACAAAGCACATATATATTTATGTAAGGCGGGAAAATATATAAAAATTTATGTAATGTTTTATAGATGTTGGTTGGTTGTCTCTTGTTGTTACTATTTAGTTTTCTTTTAGTTAAAATTTAAAGGATAAAATTTATGAAACGGCTGACAAGTCTAATGGATAGGTTTTATGAAATAATTCATAATGTGTCGAAAAAATGGCCGGGATGTTAAATAATTAGAGTTGAGTACAACAAGATTGACTTATTAAAATGAGGGTTGATGGCTTAACGTGAATCTTTCGTAACGCAGCATACACTGACGTTAAAAAATAAATAAAACGTTCGTTGAAAAACTCTCGGCTAATAGTGGCTTATGAATATGCAAATTAAATGTAAAATTATCTGCGCTGACTGAGAGGTTTTAATTTTAATGGAAAAGAGATTGAATTTTTAATTACATAAAAATAACTTTTAATCATTTATCTTTTTAAAAGACTCATCAACGCTAATTTATTGATGACTAATTTCATTAATTTTTTTTTTAAGGATTGAAATAATATTTAAATTAAATTAAAATTATTTTTGTGCTTTTGTTGCCTTTTTTTCCATTTAAATTCAGAGCAAAAACAGAAAATAATTTCAGTATCATTATTGTTCATAATTATAAAAAGAAATAGAGTTCAGTCTGTTTCATTTTTCGATGCTTTGTCTCCTTTAGTGCGGACTCTCGGATAACTTTGAATATTATTTCGAGTGTGAAAACAATGCATCGAGAGCCAGCATTCTGGATTCTTGATTCTTTAAAATAACGAGTAGAGTCTCATACTAGAGGTTGAGGCCGCGTTGTTTCTTATCGATAAATCAACCGACCTCGTACTTTACTGCGTTTTTTTAAAACAACTAGGCTAATGATATTGATTACTTAAAAAAAAAAAAAAAAGTTTCAACCCATTATAAAGTGAAATTAAAACAATAAAAAAAAAAATCAGTAAATCTAACTGAAAAAAAAGTTTAAGGCAAGAGAAATTGTTTGTCGCTTAAGCACGGCAAACTATTTACTATTATATGACAGTTGGTAAATATTTATACATAAAAATTCAACTTTAACAATATGTATAATAAAGAATTTCGTAAAACTTTATTCATATACATTCACATATATTTATATTTACAGTCTACTATGTCTATTGTAGTTGTATAAAATAATATGTATATATATATATGTATGTCGCCATTAAACGAATCCAAGCCATGTCTGATCGGCGCCAGTAGTACTTTCTTACAATCAATGAGCCGAAAACTAACTTTGGCTATTTCCTGGCGGGACATGAAAATGGATTCATACGAGTTTCGTTCGAGGATAAGCCAAGTATATTTAAACTGATACTTTAATCATACACACTGACACACTAAATTTGAATTTTTTATCCATTAAAAAAATAATATTTAACATTCATTATCTCCCGATAATAAATCACTCTGTCGCATTAATTATTCTCAAAAATAAGTTGCCACCTGGCGGATGAATTATTTATAAACGTCAATTTATCCATCAAGTTGACTGACATCAATTGACATTCTATTTAGTATTTAATGTTTCCTTTTTTTTCATGCACACTTGGTATTGATCCTCTGTAAGTTTTGAGTTTAATAAAAATTATACGTCTCGTATATTCACACAGTGATGATCCCCTTGAGCTAATCCTCTTTTTCCGTGCGAGCTCGCCATTTTTCTTAGCGACTGAAACCGACAAACGCCTTAGCGTTATAGATGATGTATCGTTGGGTAATGCGAGAGTGACTTACATACTACACTATGCATGTGTATGTGTGGTATAAAGTGTACACGTATTTATTCAACGTACACCCTATTACCCTCGACACTACGTTCCATTTACAGAGTTATTCGTGTGTACAAGTAACCAGCAACTGAGGCATAAAGTGGCGTGATACACCATTTAGATATAAATCAAATTTTACCATTTTATCCTTGTACTGACATAATTATTATCTATTTGTTTTATCATAAATAGTGTAAAGTACATCGCTAAGTTAACTATTTACTGCTGCTAATGATCATTATATTTATTTATTCAAGTATAAATATAAATATGTGTATTGTGTAATTGTACATTATACAAAAGTATTTTACTTGCTGATATCAACCAGAAATAAACTTATGACGTAGCTATGCTGGTTATAGGGATTATTACTAAATGTATGCTTCAAAGTTTCGACATATTGAGGTTTATGTTTTGCAAACTCAGCTTCACGTTATGTATGCTGCTAACGATCCCAACAACTCAACGAACAATCTCAAAATTTTGGGTCATTATCCATTAATAAGTTATGCGGACTGTTTTCGATGTTGTTAATGTCCAATATATGTTAATTGTTGTGATAAAAATAAATTTATTTAATGATTAAATCCTAAAGTATGTGCATATATATGGCATTGTTTCTAAAATGCTAAATGCATAATACCAAATATAAATTATTTTGATTCATTAATTATACAATCTATGTAGAGTACAGTGATATCAGTAGAATAGTGATGTCTATATGCGTCTATGGACATTTATTATTTCAAAATCGAAGATATCGACGTAACTATATAGAATATATTGAACTACTAAACGATTAGTTACCTCGAGATAATATGATAATAGGGAGATTAAATTTTGCAGTACGCTCACGAGGATTATCCAACGAATTGGATGTGTTACATTTTCAATCTAATTAGTTTTTCTTAATTGGCATCTGCAAGTAATTGGTAATTGTAAACTCGGTATTATTTTACATAATACTTAGCTCGATATATAGATACTGACTATTTTTAAATTTCAAATTTAATCGTTTTACTAAATTTTTTATCTTGGGTTTCAATTAACGATTTCAGTGATTACATTACATTTAATTATAATTTAAAAATTTGAGTACCGCACTGATAAAAAAGTTGACTTGATTCAAGAGAAAAAATCTTGGACCAAAAATTCCATTTTGAAAAAAATGATTTTCTCTTGACTCAATTAGATTGCATTGGAAATGATAAATAGTGAGTAGTTGAGCTGAGTGAAGAAGAATTGTGAGGCGCCGATAAACTTAGATTTTAAAACCAAAGGTCGGATTCGAGACCGGTGATTTAAAGTCCGTTTCTCATTCTAGCTCTACTGAATCGCTGCAGTAACATACTATTATTCTATATATCGCTACCGGTGTGCCTCTAGCCGTAATTTCGTTGGCGATTCATGTGACATCTGGAACGATAGAATATCCCTGGTTTAACTACAGGTCTCTATCGTTTGTATTGTTCACAATTTACGTAATGCATTGTTCTCTATAAATCCTGTGATGCAATGTGAGATTGACGTTCGCACACAAACGACGTTACATAGGACACGTAACACAAAGCATATATGTATACATATACGAATACATACAGGCGTTATTAGAAACACTCAAATGCATGAATGTCCCTCTTAAAATTTGTTACTGCACCAATTTGTCCGAAACTAATGTCCGTTTCGTAAATTAAATTTTTTTAAATTATTTTTAATTAAATCACTATTTATAATTATATATTTTTATATCACACCCATAAAATATATTATATTTTTTCTCGATTTTTATAATAAATATTTTTTAATCACTTCATACATTTTTGAGGTACTCCAAATTGTTGAAATTTAAAAGCCTATAATTTTCTGAGTGAACTCAGTTATGAAAATATTTAATTTTTTATTAATTTTATTGTTATTTCCCTGTATAAATTATTTCCAGCATTAAATCCGAAATTACTCGGTTTAATTTGGCTTTCTTACGAGGAAATTCACATATAACTCGCTAAACAGTCTGGTAGCCTGTAAGTTATAGACTAAAGCAAGCACGAGTACTAAAATTTAGCAAATAAAAGTTTACTTTTTAACTAAAAATTATCTGCAATTAAATTTAACTATAAAATAGAATTTAATTTTTTTCATTTGATATTAATGAATCGAAGCAAATAAGTTAAAAACAAAAGGATTTCAATGGTTCAAATATCTGAAATCGTTTTATAGACACTGCTAATAAGTTTGCACGCATTTCTACAGCTTTCGAAGTCATGGTTTTGAATATTTATTTGACTAATAACTTCTGAAAGTACAAAATCGAGTCTTGCTTTGAGCTCTTTCAAATCAAAACTTCTCGGTATGTCAAATACGCAAAAGCTGTTTGTCAGATCTAGTTAATACCAAGTTTAATTCCATCCATTTAACATACTTTGGTAATTTTAAACTATAAATTTCCTAATCATATAAAAAATAACATTTTTTTTCTCATTTATCAAGTTTAACTCTGCTGTTTTATGGCAAATGCGTCGCGTAAAATTTAATATAAGTTGAAGTGTAAATAGAAAATTTAATAATGTTAAATTTATATGAATGAGTTGAATAAAATAAATATATAATGGATATTGCTCTGAAAAGTATTTTCATTCTGTTAAATTAAATAGTTATATAATATATATGAGTAAATTGTGAATGCGTTACAGCTAGCGGACATAAATTTGATTCGTTTTGAAGCCTTTTAACTTACATACGTTACAACTATTCATAACGATAATTTCCATAAATAAATATGACTTTTATTTGTCATATTTATATATACCGTGTAAATTTTTTTTTTCACAAATGTACCAAAAACATTTGTAATGGGTTTAAAGTTTTTCAGTCTTAAATTTTTCCTTCTGCATGTTCCAAAGTTCCGAAAATGATCAACTCAAAGTTAAAAATTGCCTCGAACTGAGAAGTTCTCGGTTATTAACCTTTTTGGATAACTTTTTAAACGAAACATTTTCCAAGGGTATTTACACTGGGTAAGATGTAAAAAAAGCAGAAAAAGTCGCAAGCCACTTTAGCGCTAAATGCGTTGAGCTTTTTTCACAACTATACAAATTGTATGCAATAGCTAGCGAGCACGAGCGTCTTTTTTCAAAGCGAAATATCATCTCGTAAATTGCCGAGAGCTTATGCAGTTTTAAAAATAAACATAAAAATAATGAGCGTCACAATGAATTTTATTGTATCATACTTTTCGCAATATTCTGCTTAATATACGCCTCCATATAATTCCTATTTATTTTTTTATATCCCCACTTTATTTAATTGTAAAACTTTTATTATTTTTTAATAAGAGCTAACTTGTATTATTTGTAAGAAATACTTTTCATTACTCAGAACAAATATTTATTTTTTATAATGTGAGTAGTTATTTTTAGATAAATAAAAAACAAGCATTATTTACAGTGGCTATAATTAAATTAATGAAAATTCGTTGACCGTATGAAAGTATTTTATTTATTTTATTACAGTCGTCCTTATTTTTTTTTTAATTTATACCAAGTTGACATTCTAGAAATTAATTAAAGTTACGAAAAAATGTACGAAGTTAATTTACAGATTGCCAAGTTTTACTCAATACTAAAACATTTTTTTTTTTTTTACATAATTCTGAAAAGTATAATATGCGCAGTGTTAAGTGGTTAAAAGTATCTTTTTTTTCTTTTAGATATATATTTATATTTTTTCTTTATACTTTGAGAAAAGTACCACGACCTTTTGTTACAACGTATATATATATATATAAATATATATGTGTACATATGTATAAAGTAAAACGGTGAGTGCAAAAGAGGCCGAAGAAAGTTCATAAATTTGTACAAGCGCGAGTATACATAGAAGCAGCCGTCTAAAATGCATTAACCAGGAAGCTTGAGCTGGAGAACACGGAACACGTAATGGCGTGCGGTTTCAACGTGGATATTTACCAGCAGTAGGGTGGCGAATTTCACATAAATTCTGACCTACATGTGTAAAAGTCTAAAAAGGGATATACTACTTATGGCTTTATACACACACATACACTCACATATATTTATATTTTTTTCTTAAAGTTATATGCAGATGGTGATATTTTGAAATATGAACTATTCAACATTTTCAAAAGCTTCGCCATGCACTACTCAGTTACTGCATATTTATTTTTATACTCTATTTTACTTTTAAAACTTGACAACTGTGTACGTCTAGTTTTTCAACAAGAATAAAATTATACCGGATATTCTATTCTATTTAGAATTTATTGGACACAACAGATAAATGTCATTTACTTGCATTTCGTATTTTTAAAAAATATCACTATAAATTTTGCCGCCATTCATGTTGCAGTCGACCGATAGTGAATTTCAATTAACGCTTTATGAAAGTTTTCATCGGGTAGAAGTCAACGATAGAAACCAGAGCAGAAATTTTTTTTGGAACCGATTAAAGACAGAATTGATGAACATGTAGTTCAGGAATTAAGTACGGGTGTTTTGTATATGTGTAAATATATGGAGGTGTCGATTCAAATGTCAAAAACGTGACACGACTTAAAATGCAGTTTCGTTGCAAGTCAAGCGATTTCAGTGCGCTCACGCACCAGGAAGCTTTTATAAGGAATAAACTTTACGATACTCATCGTTAACGTTAATAAATAAAGCTCGTAACTCATAACACTTGATTCTATAGACTCAACTTATTCATCAGCTTCTTTTATTTATATTATTATTTTTTTAATAAAACAAAACCACTAAAAAGTTAACTTGGCTGTTTTTACGACCAGCAGCTTAATCTTAGTACTTTAAATCTCCCGCTTGAATATTAAGAGAATTAACGAAGAATATTTATTAAAAGATAAATTTTATTCAAAAATGAAAACACCGAAAGAATTTTTTTAAAAATATTTTTAATAACTAACAACATTTTATTGCTATAGAAATTATTTTCAAGGATTTTTCGAGAATTTCTAGAATTGTTTCGGTGGATTTTTTTTATTTTTTTGTTGAAAGTATAAAAAAATTATTATGGATATTTTGAAGCTGACCCATATTATCCAAAAAGGAAAAAAAATTTTTTTTAACGATAATTGCAAAATTTGTTCTATTTTCTTTAAATAAAAGTGAAAAGTAATAAATTTTCCGTATTTTAAATGAAAAATTTGACCCTACTTTTTCCTGCGTGAAAATTTAACTAATAAATTTATTTTAATCATTGATTAAAAAATAAAATAATTGTCATCTTCCCGTTAGCACTTAGAATTTATTATCGAAAAAAGATTTAACAAAATGAATTTAACAATTTGACACATTTAAACTTCACCACTTCCATTAGCATTTTTTTCTTTTTATCTTCGTTAAATTCTTCCTTTCCTTCTTTTTAACTTTAATTGGTTCAATTTGGCGCACGTGTGACAGAAGTAAATTCTCGAATAGTGGAAAACGTGATAAAAGCGGTTTCTCGGCTCTCCGACAATGTCGTTTTGCCTTCTCTACATTTGTCTTCCTTTTGTGTCTCAATGCAACACGTTGTCAGTTCTTCTATACGTCTATTCTCGCCCACCTACTACTGAATTCGTCTCCCCATATAATATTAACATTAACAAAAAGCACACAATGTGTCGCATCTCCATCCGTATTCGTTATTTTATATTTTATAAGACACGACTTTTTTTTTTTTTATATATTTCACTCTCGAGTGTCAGGTATTTCCAGCTTTTTTTTACAGCAGCTTCAAGCGGTTTTATTTTTCACGCCCCATTAAATTGTTTAATAGCCAGTGGATATTTAATTATCATTTTATATTCAATGAATATTTAAATTAACATTAAATTACATTTAACATTCATACTTTTTAATATTACTATAGATTAATCTTGAGTACAATTATTATTGATTTCACACTTTTAATAACATGTGTAGGCATCAGAGTGTGTTATACATTTGGTTAAATTAATGTACAAGCGACATGCAACCTCGTGTTTCAAAGGCATAACGGTCAGTTGTCAAAATGCTAAACTACTGCATATCTGTGCAACACTACAGAAATATTATTCAAGTTTACGATATATATAACCACGTGGTTACGATATTACTACTCATACACCTTCATATATATATATATACAATGAGTAATTTAATTTATTGGGCTGACAAATATCTTCTTGACACATCAAATCTATCAACGTACAGTAATTTATCAAATTAAATTAATTTATTTAATTACAACATTTATTACACTAAATCTCGTTACATGTCTGATTTAATTCAAGTGAAGGAGACGGGGACAAAATTTTGAATGTTCAAAATTAGGATTCTTTAAAAAAAAAAGGAAAAAAATTTGAACAAATTTTCGAAAATTCATCGAGGGATTTTGTATTGTAGGGGAGACCGACGCATTAAAGATAAAAACTTTTTGGCATCCTATTTTGCCCAATCTCCCCTAAATTTTTTTACAAACAAGTTTCATAATAATTTTATTAATTTTATGTATGATAAAATTGTGTTAAAGAGCTGGCAAAATTTTTTATTAAAATACCAAAGACCGAGGAAAAAAGGATAAAAATAGGATGGTATAATATCTTCATCCTTGTGGGAAGTAAACATTATCTGGAATTCAAGAGGGTCGGAAAAGTCGACACTTGACATTCCGCGATGTCGACAAATGCAGGGACAAGTGAAGTTGAGTTGCATTTGGGACGGCTTGAAATACCATTTTACGGATTTTCGTGGATTTCTTTTCCAACTTGGTGAATACATATACGTATACACATATGTATACATAAATATATATATTTATACTCAGCATTACACGGGTATCAAGCGTAGAAAAAAGTATTGTCAAGAAACGGTGCATTGAAAATCTGCTGTTGAGTTTAATGCCAACAGAACTTTTGATAAATTTAAGTTCAAGTAAACTAACTTTTATGTTTATATTTATCTTTTTTATTATTTTCTTTCTCAAACCTCATTTTTGAATTACATCATCCATAATAATAGTCTCTTAATTGGTGATATTAAATCACCGTACATTAATGATTGGATAGATTTCAATTACATTTTGATGCCATTTGTTTTGGTTAATGAGTCATAGATAATCGGATCGCCTTTTTTTCGATTCGTTAATGAGAATGAATGTGAGAAACCAACAGAAAAGCTTGAAAACCCTAAGAAGCTTTTCAAATTAAATTATAAACCTTGGCCTTAATTGGCGTGCGGCCTTCAATTTCTTACATCGAGCTTTTTTTTTATTTATTCTGTGTTAAAAATAAATAAGAAGTTTATGGATTTATCGCGACCCAATTGGCTCGCTCGGCTGCTTCTTAAATACGCGGCAACCCAGCAATGCATATGGCTGCTTATAATCTATTATGGTGATAACACAACGAAAACTCATGAGAAAATTAATGTACCAAAATTTAAATTAAACTACACACCAACAAATGCACTAAAGACTTAATTATTTTTATCATTTCAGATAACTGTGAGATTAATTGGCAATTAAGATTTAATATCGTAGTTTAATTTGTGAGAAAGTGATGATTTTTATGAAGATTCTGTTCAACAAGTAAAACAATAAGATTGTTATTGCAGTATTAGGTAAATATAGCCAATCAATTGTTGGAGGAGTTAACAATTTTCAATGAAAGTCTACTCGAGAATAGAGAAACTGGGATGCTAGAAGGAGCAATCACACCAATCGATGCCACGTTCATTAATCTCGTTGAAAGTTCACATCTACGAATTATTCGGGCATGCCGCCAATTCCTCTTCCTCTTTCACGAGCGATCCTCTCTTCCTTTCTCTCCTCCCAGGCTTTCTCCTTAACCCTGGTAGTATAGTACTTGTCTTACAAGGAAGTCAACTCGCATTTCGGAAACGGAAACGACCCAACTGCGCAACTATTTCGATTTCAGATGTACCCACAAAACTTACTGAGACAACCGCGTAATACCAATGATTAAATGCTGTAAAGTAACTCTCCTTTTATGTCCGATAGTTACTATTTTAATTACTTTAATAACGACACTCTGGAAGACCATAAACTACCAGTTTGTTTCCCAGAAAATTATGCATTTAATTTAGATAAATTAGTGAAGTTGGGATAAACCACTTAAAAAGAAACCAGTCTGAAATTAATCTTCTTCATTATTAATACGCTTAATTTTTTTTATGGGTAATAAAAAACAGAAAATTGCGTACTCCATTTTGCTCGGCCTTTCTCTACATGAAAAAAAAAACTATTTATCAAATTAAAAATTTATACAACTTTGCTACATCAATAAAATAGTTATCATTTATAAAAAAATATTTTTCCGCATCAAAGTATCAGAAACTGGATAGTAATTTAAAATGAAATATTAAAATTTAAATGTTGAATCGGTATTCAATTTTTTACAAACGAGCATCAATTTTTAAAGCCCAAAAAAATCCAAATGCTTGACTGACGTTTTTCCAATAAAAAAATTATACCCCTCAATTTCCTCTTTAACTCGCGCTCTCAATTATTTTTCCATTACGATGAAATGTTATTAAATGATAATAATAATAATAATAATAATAATAGCATTAATATTAACTCTTACTGGTAATAGTAACTAATATTTTATTACCGTCACTATTGCTTTAATATCGATGTGAAATCTTGTGAGACCAATAACCGTTTGGATTTATTCCAATCGTCCTTAGCGAGTTTGTATGCCGCAGGCTTATCGTCATGCTGGCACTGCAAGTACATCCCTTAAGGGAATTTTTAAGTTTTCACTGCTTTCAGTTCGATCCCGAGTGTCTCTCCTGAGACTAAGTATGCGAATTTTAACCGACAGAATGCACTGAACCTAATCTTCCACAAAATAATTGCCAACTTTAACCACTTTCTCATGTGCTTAACATTTTGTCAATCGATTTTCCAATACTTTGAAAAACGAAAAAAAAAAAAAAAAATGAATTTTAAAAACTTTTCGGTTTGAAAATAAACGATTTCACATATTCATGAGTTTGGATGACAAACAATGGCGTTAATCTTTGAGTACTTTATCGAAATACATATTTCCTGACCCCATCATTGAAACTGATAGAATTACTGGCATCGAGAACGATTTATGACGCACTACGTGCTATGAATAATTCACTCGTGTAATTTATGATAGGAGCAGATTATTAAGTTACATTTACACAAATTATTGATCGGAATCTTGAATTAATTAATAGATAAGAGGAATTTCTGTTTTCAAGGCAACCGAAATTTGTGCACCAGACAGAGCATTTAATGTAAGCATAAGTTAATACGCTTACGTATTTAAAATAAAAATAATGAATATAAAAAAAATTTTTTTAAATGCAAAAAAATCTCTATAATTAACCTCTCTTTTACACTCAGTGGTTTTTATTTTAATAAATCCTTTAAAGTACTAATTCAAAGGGAAGATAAATAAATTCCATTACTTTGATGTTCTTAGGCGAAAAAAAATAATACATAAAAATAATTTAATCCTTTTGTGAGTATAACTTTGTTTCGTTATTTTATTATCGTTTTTTTTCTATTTTCCACCTACGTATGGATACAAGCTTTATTTCGCTTCCTCTTTCTACCAGCTAATTTTTTCTCTCACTCTCGGTAGAGAGGAGTATGATCTCTTAAATTGCTTTAATACCCTCGAGACCGGTCGGCGGTTTTTTAAACTTTTTATTTTATCGTAGTCACTGCATTTCGCTTCGCACCATCGCGTATTTCCGGGCTCTAAACTAAAGCTTTTCGAAAGTTCGCCGGTCATGGCAATTAGTAAACTAAGTAGTCTATTGTGTCTGTAAATTTAAGCTTATAATAAAACTTGACTAACTTATTAATTTTGTTTTATTAAAACATCTGTACTTGTTGCTCGAGCTGATAATAACTTTGAACGTGTTAAGAGCCGATTTCGAACGTAATCTGTTGCCTTAAACTTTGATTAAGTCTTTTGTATATGTTGATATTCTTATAAGTTATATAAGAAGTACTTTTTATGAGTTAAAAACAATGTTAACTTGTTGTTGCGATGACGATTGTGTTATCAAAACTGATAATCGGTTTTGATGACAACTGGATAAATGTGACATTCAAAGAGAAACAAAAAATACAAAAGAAGAAATAGAAAAAAAATATAATAAAATAAAACAGTTGAAGTAATATTTCACATCGCGTGTAGATGCTACGCTCGATGAAAATAGAAATAATAGAATATGATATCATCAGTTGGTTAAAAAAAATTTTTTTTCTTTGTAAATTGTTTTTATTTTTTTAAATTATTTAGTATCAGTGAAGTATTTTTTTTCTTTTTAAATTTATTTGGTTAATATTTTTGGGACTAAGTGAATTACGATTTATAGTTTAAAAATTACAAATAATGCCGTGTGGAATAAAATTAACATATTTTTTTATGTTGCACACAATGACTGAGAATTTCTAACGAGATTCTGTCGTAACGTGCAAGGTTACGTTATTGGATTTAAAGTTTGTAAAGACATTACTTTGATATATTGGTATTTACGAAATTTTCTATAAAGAAAATGGAATTTCGTTTACGAAAGACATCTTTTTTATGCTAACCGTTGGTATGTTATTTATTTTTTTATAGAATATTTCAAAAATTTTTAATTTTCTGTGTAAAAATTTTTTCTTTTAAGCGAATTTTTCAATTCCCTGAAAAATAAATTTTCCTTACATTTGTAACTAATTTCGAAAGCATAGTAATTCACATATAAAATTTGAGTCTGATAAAATTTTGAATATTATTTGAGATCAAAAGCGTCAAAAAAGTTTTTTACAATAAATTTCCCAGCTTTTCTTATTATGGAAAATTTTTTTTCGATTTTTAGCTGTAATTATTTATGCCATTAATGAATTTCATCAGTAACTTTATATCTTTTATAAGATTTTACATCTGATTAAAATAAAAAATGTATTCAGAAGAACAGTAAAATTTTAATAAAATTACCTTTTAAGTTACTTAAGTAAATTACTATTCAACTTATTCAAAGCACGGTAAGCTATTGAAAATGAAATACAATATAAATACTTAGTTGTTAACAAAGTGCTTAAAAACTTGGATCCATCTTTATCAAGATTGAAGATGGAAATTAATTTTACAAATAAAAGTTTCTTTAATAAAATATAAGCTGCAACTAAGTTCATATAATATAATATAATATATATTTCATGAATTAATATAATTCAAGAGATGCGGGCTCATTTTCAGAAGCACTTTGAAAATAAAATAGCTTAGTGTGTAAATCCTTTGACCGACTACTCTACCATGCTAACTAACTCCTCTCGAAATCCTTACACTTCTCTATATATTTTTATAATTTTTACTTTTTTTTTATAATAATAAGTAAATTGTTCTCAGTACACTTTGAGTTAAACTCATAATAATGACCGTAATGTGAAGAGTTGTTGAAAACTTTTAATGGACTTGTTTGAAAAAAGTTATTTATGTAAAAATTAGTTTATGGACTGAAATTCCATGGCAATTATGAAGGTCAGTTTCCCGTCAGTTTTTAAATTTTATATCATTCAGCCGCTATTTGTTTATAAAAAAGTTTAATTAAATTACCGCGTATACAAAAAATAATTAAGCACAATTAGAACCAGCAAGAGTGGAATGGGTTCCTGTTTTTCCGGCAAAAAATTAATTATCAAAGTTATTTAATTAATTTTATAAAAAATGCTTGAAAAAAAAAAAAAATAATAAATAAATACATAATTTAAAAATTTTCACGATGCTCATTCACCGCAAAATTATTTATTTGTTTTCAGTCTCTTTTGTAAATGTCCAATAAAATCAAGGAAATAAACAATGAGTAGATTTAAAATTAATTTTAATAAAAATTTTAATGGTTCGTGTACTCAGAGAATTTAATTATTTGTAATGTCACAAGTCATACGTCAAGAATTGTCATTACTTATAGATGGTGATACATAACACATGATTAATTCAGCTATGAATAAATTAATCACTCACTGAGAGACGGTTTTAATGAAATCTTATCTCAGCGGTTGATAATTTTCATGTCTGCATGGTGGTAGTAATCCATATGTAATCGACAATGCCATCATAGAGTTGAGGTTACTCGAGTGGTTTAAGAGAGCAGAAACGAGCTAAGTAAATTCAATTAGTCGAACAATACCGTGTACTTAACCTGTTGAGTTCCACACTAAACTTTAGCAGATGAGAGACATATTGTAATATTTATCTAGACTTTTATATATTTATATCTCAGAAAGATTGTTTTTTTTTTCAACAGCAATGGCCATTTTTTTTCTTTTCTTTTGCTGTGAAAATATATTTTTCAGTTTTGCGGTTGGTTTTCATAAAATTTTTCGTGAATTCTAATTCGTAATTCATCAACAGAAAAATTCAGCCAAAATCAAATGGGAAAATTCAAAAAATTTCAGCAAAAAATTTTTTTTTCGGCTTTTCAGTTACTTTTCATACTTGTAAGTTTATCAAAGTTTTGGCATAGAGTTCAAAATATTTGAAAAATAAATTCCAGTTACTATTCATGATTTTAAAAATATATATGGTTAATGAAAATAAATTTTATGCTCACTAAAAAAATAATAATTGAATTGAAATAAAATATTGGACAGTGATTGAAATTTTAGTTAATATATGGCTCAAAAAAATACATACCCTGACAAAATAGTATATATGCGGCTTATATCTTTAGTATTGTCATATATGCTATTTTGCCAGCATATATTCCCGGATATACTTTTTGTATGGGTGTAAAGATTGAGTAAATAAATAATTGAATTTATCGTCATATATATTCTAAATATCTGATTAATTTGAGCTTTTCAATAATATCAAGAATAATAATTATTACTTATATTTTTGATAATTTATTTTATATATTTTTCTCATCATTGGTATTAATTTCAATGTTTAATTTCCAGAAATTAATTCTACGAGATTTAATTTATAGTATATAAAATATTGTATTTCTATGCATATATAAATTATAAAATGTACATCCGCAATAGTTATTTAAATCGCGAATTTATTTAGTGCGTATATTTGATTGAATATATATGAATGTTTATAAAGCCGGATGAATTTACTCATAACATGAAATTTATTATACACAGATTAAAAAAAATATTTCATATAAATATAAATATTTATAATAATTGCCGCTGATATTGTTATCATGATAGATATGACGGCAAGCATAAAATTATCCTCTGCATATAATATTTGCAAATAGATGCATTTTTTAGTGGATAAATGCACTTGTATGCAAAAGAATAATAAATAGTGTAAATAAAGTGGAAATTTTTAAATATTACGAATAAAAAAAAGTAAACAAAAATGTACTGTATCTAAAAATAAACAAAATAAATGTTACGAGTAAACAATAAAAGTGAAAAAAATGTTCGATATTCACGTTACTGTAAATTAAATGAAACTCGTTTTTCTCTACCGGGAAAATAGGGAAAAAAGCTTACCTAGGACAATCCTCAGAAGTGAGCTAAAGCTCCAAATTCTCCACGTGCACTGGGTAATCGCCATCTTTATTTTATTTTTGTCTTTGTTTATTTTTTTATTTTTTTTTTTTTTTTTTTTTTTAAACACAATCTAGTTATTTGCACAAAAATATATCACTCACTGCGTTTAGTTAACAGCTAATAGCAACTTTTAAAATCCCTTAACGTCCAATAAAAATGCAGACATCAATTTTTATTTCAAAACTCATTTGTCCACTCGCTCTGTCAATAAAAATTCATCAATAAATCACAATATAATCCTCTGTAAAAGCCCCTTTTTTTTTTTTTAAAAACCAAAACTTCACTTTAAATCCGCATTAGTGTTTCATCGGCGCACTAAAAACACATCAGAAATAAAATAAAAATATATACATAATTAAAACTCGGAATCCGAAAAGTCACTAAAGAGTATCAATAAATTTAACACACGTATAAAAGTTTACCCAACAAAAGTTTTCACATTTTCAATTTACCCCAGTTCAGCTCTTGGAAAAAACAAAATAAAGAACGAAATAAAATTCATTTACAAACACATCAACCATTCAAGTACATAAACCGCAGCTAATTACTTTATAACTATATAAATTTGTAATAAACTTGTATTTACCGTTACTGGTAAAGTCTAGGTTGCAATTAATTTTCGCTGTTTATAAAAACACATGCTGTTAAATTATAAACAAAGTTTCGCTTGTTCAGTGAGCCGATGGCCGCATGCGGACGTAATTAATTTACGGACAATTATAAATCTTAATGCCCAACAGTAATAATAATAATCACAGTGTCATTTTATTTTTTCTCTTTCTCCCATTTTCTGGTTAATTATTTTTTCATTTTTTCAATAATGGACACTACTATTTATTTATAATTTAAAAAATCTAGCACAGCACTCATTTGCTCAGTTCATCACTCAAAAATTAACAATAATAATTATTATTGTTCTTGTTGTAACACAATTTGCTAATAATCCTTTCAGCCGTTTATACAAAACGACCGACAAACAGAAGACTGAAGAAAAGTGTCTTAAGATTTGTCATCCGAATGGGATTCCTCGAACAAAAGTAACAACAACGACATTGGCAATGACAAAAGCTCATTATGCTCGAGCTTTGGTATGTATACATATATATATATATATGTACTGTTATTGTGGTTGTATGATGAATACGGGGAAGCTTAAAGCTACCACCTTGATTGTTGGCGGTCAAGTGAGAGCACCAGACAAGAGAGCTTTTAGACACGATAGCAAGCGCGTACTGTGGAAAACAGAGCAACGAATTCGATACCGCAATCACGAGAGAGACAACAACCGTACTCGTATATATGTATATTATAAAAGCGGCAAGTTGCGCATGCGAAGGAACATTTACGCTACTCGAGGAGTAGTAGCTTTCGCCAGGCTTTTAAACGTGCGCAAAACGCCGCTATCTGGGTCCTTGTTATTCGCGAGCTGCTCTGAGTGTCTGTTTCAGTTTAATGTGTATATGTAGTATGTATATAAACGACAACGAGACTCGTTGAGTTTCGCGGGTTTATTTATTGTGGCATCACCACCACGTGGGTTACTCACTTGAGACTCTGACACACTTGTCTTGTTGATATTTATATCAACAATACTCCGACTCATTGTTGACTCGGGTTATTTATTATTTTTATTTAAAAAAAAAAAAAATACAACAGAGTTGTTTAGTAAACCAGCAGTGGTTGCGATGTTATTTAATTACAATGCTTGTCCAATTTAAACTGATTAAGTTTCCATGATATATTATTGTTTTCTGTTTTAATCTATCATTCGCTATGTCCATTGTTGATTTTTGATTGAAAATATTTTTTGATTATTTTCAAATTTTTTAATTTACACCCAAAAAATGTCAGACAATTTTTAAATTCCAAAAAAAATTTTTTTTTTAATAAAATTTTGAAATTTTAATTTATCAAGAATTCTTGATAATAATTGTGCAATGTTACTTTTCAGCCGTATGCTGAGTTACTGTTCAATAACCTCAACCTCAACCTCAAACTTTACCCTCGTCTAATTGATCCATCTCTTTGACCCTTCGAGGCTTCTTGTGATTGGTCTATAGCTTCCCCAAGTAGTGCAAAAATTTTGAATAAAATCTACACAAAATTACGATCAAGTAGTAACCAAATTTATGTTCGAATATCAATCAATCGTAATAAAAATAATTATTAATTAATAGATATTTTAGATGGTATCATGCAGGCCGTAATATTGCCAGTTAATTAAACGGGTCACTTGTAGTGCTTGACCTACAAGCCATTTAAGATCCGTAATCTAAAACCATGTAACATCAACGCACATACATAACCAGAGTAGGTCATCCTGTGATACATTTTTCAATCAGCCCTACTACACACACGTAAATAATTTTGACGGATTTATTAAACGTCAATAATTAGTGATGGGCATCACATAGCCATCAATTGATGAAACGCAGAAAAATATATGACTCTGCACTATCGAGATTAATCGTCGCTCTAGCGGCTAATAATTTCGGATAATACCTGTATCCAAATACGTTGAGCACGGAGTAATGTTGGGAAGTGAGCTCGTAGATAGTGTGTAGTGTAGGTAGGAAACGAAAATATAGTATTTCTTTATAGGCTGATTGGCCCCTTAGAGGAGCGCACTGAGAGCCAGCTCGAAAGGAAAGCAACCAAGTATAACGTGTACTTTATTGCTTAAAGTACCCACTATTTCTCGTTGCAACGAGAATTTCAATGCCCTCTAATACTCCGGGGATACGATCTACGAGAGGGGTGTTGTGTATCGATCCTCTTTTTAACGCTATACACACTCTCGTAGTACTTATAGCTACTGCTACTGCTCTAGCTGTTTTGTTGCTTATATTGTCTGTACATTGGATAAATACTTATTCGCACCGTATATTCACACATAGGGTAGGGTACAAATTGATGCTTCGATGGTTTCTTAAAGTTATGCAACTACTTTTTTTCTGTTTATCTTCTGCTATTATCCAATACATAAAAGTAGTCAGTCCTGACAGATAAACTTGAGGGTAAATATAAAAGTTTTCAAGTTATTGCTGTGCTTGCTCTATCTATTGATCAATAATACTAATAATAATAATGATAGTAATGGATTTCCACTTTAATGCGGACTACAATGTATGCGTAAAAAAGTGTGTAAAGACTTTTATTATTTTATCGTGTAAGTGCTGATTTTAGGCAAAGAAATCGTCTGACGATTGACGTCAATTGATCATCAAAAAATTGACCGCTTGATGTCGTCCAAATAATTACTCGATTAAAAATTGGGAACAAATTTGATGTCAATTGACAGGTAGTTGTTAATAGATTTATCGTGATCTAACTGACCGAAAAGCTGACAATTTAGCATCCCTTGGAGTATAAGACGATTGATATGAATGTCAAAGTACTGATGTAGCCATTATAGAATAGTCAAGTGTATAAGATCAGAAGCTCTTGTTCAATTGACTCTGTCGTCCTTAACTCTGTCCTCTACTTATCTGTACTAGTAGAGAGCAGCTAGGAGTGAGCAGTGAGTAGTGATTGGTAACTCGAACGATCGATACCAAAGTGACGATGCAGCTGAGGATTGATCGACTAATCGTAGACGAGGAACACCGACGACTGAGATGACTACGACTGCAAGGACGATAGTCGGACTTGTGGTTAACTGGATTTGTGTATGTGTATGTACTAGTGTGTAGTGGAATCGAGGTGGAGTAGCCGGAGGTCAGGTCACGCTATGGCACTTGCCGATGGACTCCACAGTCGGAGAGGACGATATATTTCACCCGTGGAAACAATGGTCGACCTTAGACTGCCGGGCAGTATCTAATGGGTTTCTTAACGTAGTGGGTGTCAGCGTTTCTACGTCGCGCGACGCCCATTAATATGCCTACCGACGGGCGTCGGTTACGTGGCAGTGAACGACGTGAAATATTACCGCGCATTCCATCGTGACGACCATCAACTGGAGCTCTTGCTCCTTTACCCGAGTGTATACACATATTCATGTATGACTACATGTGTGCACATGAGATTTGAATGCGTGAGATATGCAATTAAAGTGCACACGAGACGATAAGAATTATTTTAAATTAATAATTTGCTAATTAGAAATTCATTTTTAACTATGAATTATTTTTTATTTTTATTATAGATAGAGCTCCGTATTTTTTAATGACTGTAGGTGTTAATCATGATATGATTTTGAATAATATTTTTTAAAATTCAATGAGCTAAGGGAAAAGCAAACAGTAAAGAGTTGTTTTCTATCAATTGGCTGTTGTGCGCCGGTAATAAATTTTATTTTCTCACAGTAATCTGTAGTGTTGAATCTAGCTTGCGTGACTTGTTTTATTCGATGTTGGCGGCCTATCATAGTTTGCATCAAATATATACATATATGTATGTACATGAGTGTATAAACGACCCCTTTAGGCTGGAGCCGCGAGGAGAAAAACCTGCGGCTTGATGCAGAAAGGGAAAGCCCCGAGTCGACTCTTTGTAGCTCTCGACACGTTCCGAATGTCACGTCGGAGGCTCTTTGAAATGACACGTCAAGAACAAGAGTCAGGACACAAGGGTAAGGGCAAAGACTGAGGTCGGATCTGCAAAGGAAGGCATTCGTGCGAGGGAAAGATGCGACGCGTTGAGAAGGGGTTCAACCGTCATCCAGACACGACGCCAGGGATCCAACCACCACTACAACTACCCGAAGAAGAACGGGAACGGGAACGAGAACTGACTAGGATGACGACGGGAATAAGGGGCAAGTCAAGCATCGGCGTACGCCCACACCGCCACTAGACCATACAGAGCATTGAATTCAACGGCAGCATTGTGTTTGCAAATCAACCGGTTCGAATTTACATTAAATTTATAGCATTTCCTCTGCACGTCACTCTCGATCATGCATAAACTGACTTTTCCGTATAAATTTGATATATATTCTCTCTAGTCTAATTTATATGCGGTATTAAAACAGTCTTTTATTTAACAAATTGTTAATTCTAACGATTTTATTTAACCATTTCGCTCTTATATTTTCTCCTGTCCTTAAATCACTGATTTTTATATTTTTTAAATCTTTTTAAACGCATGATTCTATGCAATTGTTCTACGTTGATAGGTTCAAAGTGGCTGGTTTTAAGTGGGCTACTCTGGTTCAAGTGTGTACATTGAAACAAGATAGCATAACGTCAAGTGGATGCGTTATATATGGACATGGAGTAGCAGTGCACAGCAATGCACTATTGCCATCGTAGGTGTCTGGATGTTATGTAAATGTTCACATACTGCCATGCTCGCTGCTGGCAATTGTCACTGTTAACTCTCTCTCCATCTCCGTTTCTGTCTCTATTTCTGTCCCGCTTTGGATCCACAGATTCCAGTAGTAAAACCGTACCACTAGACTGGACTGCACATCCCATATTTATATACTAATTCTCGGGTGATGATGAACATACTTTTAAATACAGAGTACTATTTTTCATTATTTTTTTTATTTCACTCACCCATTTTTTTTTTTTTTTTTTTTTTTGTTTTATTTTTATTTTATTCATACTTTTACGAGACAGATGCAGTGTGTGCATGTGTGTTGACAGCTTAACTGTAAATTTCAGTACACTTTTATTTTCATCGAGCTGGAAATTGTCCATCGGGCCCCTATTGTATAGCAATGACACAATGCTCAGCTATTGTGTTTAAATGAGCCCAATACAACTATTCTGTCGCGGGGGTTGATACTATTCAGGCCACTATGATATTCACGCAAAGGTATTGCATACATAGATAGTGGATATAAATTTTTTTTACTGAAAAAAAGGTAAAATTTTATGCACTGTAGGTATGCATATGGTGAACTTTTGTTGTTAATTTTTTCTTTAGCAAAACATACGTGGGGCTGCTCAGTGCCCAGGGTGTTTATGTTGCACCTGATAAGCTTGATGCTCTCATCCTTTTGTTATTCGGCCCCACATGTGCGAGCAAGGACGATAGGACAGCTTTTGTGACGGTTATGAAATTTCTCGTAGATCGACACCGCGACCCCAGTTGTAGTTTCGAGTGCGGCAAATAGCTCCACGGTTGAATGAACAACGAAAAATTTTTTATAACGGTCTTTCTCGGAGCTTAAGATTATCAGAGTAATGTACGTTAGGGAGCCAGTAGAGCTGCAGATCAGGGGATTGTAAAGTATATAAAAAATTTTTTATTTGAATATGACGTTAAATTTATTTTTCTTCTCTGTTGAGTTTAAAGTATTTTTTAATTTTAAAGTTATGCGCAAAGTTTCTTTTGCGTAGTGTTTGTTTTTTATTCCGATATAAATTTTGTTTTTGTACGGACAGAATTTCAATAAATAGTTTCAAATAGGGGAGACTTAGTCACGACAGGATGCCCGTAAAATTTGGTAAAAAAATTTTTTCATCGCCATTTTTATAAAATTTACGTAAAAGTCAGGTTCCAGAGCAATACGAATTACTCCGGATTTTTTTTTTCTCATTAAAAATTTTGAGAAATTGCTGTAGATTTGCTACTTATAAGAAACGAAATTATGCATAGCGAAGAAAAAGAATCCGAAAATAAAAAAATCTTATTTCATAATTTTTTGAGGGTGTTCATTATGCCTCGACCTCTCTTAAATATGAAAATAAATAGGAATTGATATATTTCGGTAAATGTATTTATTATCTAGTAAAAATAAAATAATTTCTCGTGGGTTTTTAAGGACCAAAGATTATTTTCGTAAGCGCAACTGTCAATCTTTGAGTTTTACAGAGCTGGAAATAAATGTGATGTATTTAAATTAATAGCACTGTCCGATTCAAAAGTTTAAATGAATCTTTAATTGTATTGACGAATGGAAATAGGATGAGAGTATTGGGTACGATTATATTTATTTATAAATGGTGGAAACGTAAAGGATTATAATGTAGATGGACAAACGGTGAAATTGGGTTTCGTTCTTTAAAAATAAACAATTTATTTTATTATTGGGTTTAAGAAAATTGTCCAATTGGTGATACTCTATAAAATATGGAGCCGCAATCAGAGGAATCAATAAATAACTGACGTTTTGTTTAATCAGAGATTGAAGATAACTTTAATTGTTTTTTTTTTTTTTTAGAATTATAGTTTAAAGAAAAAGAGATGATTGTTGGTAAATTTTACAATGATTGGAAAAAGCCAACGGAATTGTCGGATATCGAGCGAGTAGAATAGAGAGGATAAGACGCGAGTAAAACGCCGGATAATGATCCGTCCCGGAGGAACAAGAAACGAGACGGGATAAAAAGCCGATGGAAAATATCGCTGAGCGATATCAGCGTCGCTCGATTTATCGTGACAGTGAGGGGAAGAAACGAGAATAAGGATAAAAAAAATAAGAAAAAGAAAGACACGAAGGAGAAAGAGTAGAATAAAAAAGGAGAATTATCGAGTTTCTATGCTGCTTATAGTCCCCGAAGAAATTCAAATCCCGATCCGCAAAACCGCACCCGAAGCTTTTCCTCCAGCGTTGCTATTTCTTCAGTATCTCGCTCGCATCTACTGAGATTCCACTCTACTTCTTATATTTAGATTTTTATTTTATTTTGTTGGGTTCATTACACAGCTGGCCGCGGTGGACCCTATCTCGTCCCGGCAATCGTTCCAGCCGCACACAACTCTTAGCCTGCCGTGGCGGTCACACTCTAATGATATCCAGCCGAGAACTTGGGATCGAGTTTCGACGGCCAGGTATTTTCTCGTGGTTTCACCTTCATCACATCACTGTCCAATTTCACAAAGTGGGAGTACCAAGCGCATGTATATGCCTTCGTTCTACTCATTCTCTCTCTCTTATTCCTTCGCAAACATAAATCCGCACTCTCTGGTACACACATCTTGTTTCTCTGCTCACGGATCTCTGCTCTCATCTGCTCTACAGTTACCTTCTGTTCTGATGTATACCAACCACGACAACGACTACGGCACTACCAACGAGTATGACTACGACGACATCCAATTGTTGACCGTTGCCCAGTTGAATTGCCAAGTAGTCCTAATTTTCAAAATTTGCATTCCACGTTGCAAGGGAAATTCCAAGCGGTATATATAATCAACAAAAGATATACATTTTCCCGACTCTGGATCTGACTAATTCATTTTGTCCGTCAAAATAAACACAAACTTCTGACTTGATGTATTTAGCTGCTTATTTTTTAAAATTTTTCGTCAAACAGTGAATGAAAAAAAAATTAGTCCAGTTCGGAAGTCAAAAAATCTTTCGATAAAAAATTCGTAATTCAAATAAATGTAAGACTTTGAATGGGATGATAAAAAAATATTGTGATACGTTTGAGGTTCTGTAGTTGTAAAGTATCTGACGGAGAAATAGGAGTCACTGCTCAGGGGTTAGACGGAGTTGCAAAGAATCCTGGCAGTCTTGGCTAACACCAGCAATATATTGATGTCTCCTTTAGGTCGTTGCTGTGGAGTTCTTTGTAAGAATATAAGTAACCAAGGGTTGCCGAGATACCCGAGTCTGAGAGAGCTTTCGACCCTTGGAGTTTATTGAAAGACACGTGGCCGCAGCTTGTTTAAACGGCGAATAGCTTGTACACTCACGAAAGCGTCCATCTCTCAGTGTCTTATGAATGTTCGGTGGCCGAAAAAAATTTCAAATCCCATCTAACCCTCGCCAACTTTTGCTTATTTCTTACGTGCTTGAGGGTTTAAAAAGTTTTCTGTGTACAGTTTTATTCCTTGGGGACGCAGCCTATATATAGGGTATACCCTCGTACGGTGTCGTATTGTTTTATTGATAGAAAAAAAAAATAAAAAAATAACTGAGACATGGAAATAACTGTAATATGTTCATTTGTAGGTCAATTGCTAGACGACTTTTTTACGGTCGATTGGAAAACCAGCAGTAAATTTATTTAGATTATTTTTAAATTGAAACAGTATTATTATTTTTTTTTCTTGTTTGTTATTATCGTCATTGCTTGGAAAAAAATTGTGATGAGAGCTAAGAATATGTAGGTTACATCTATTTGTTACATTATGAAATTTTTTATTACTGAGATGGGAGTAACAGAAGGGATGTATTCACGCAGGATAAGTCTCGCTGGATTTTATGGAGATATAAGAGACTACGGAAAAATTGAAATAAAGAATAAAAATGAGAGAAAATGTATATAGATAACAAAGCAGATGAAGAGCGAGAAAAGTGAAGGCGCAGCAAGAAAATGTAGCTTCGAGCGACAGAGTATAAGTCAATGATGTTGAACTGGTGCACTATCGTCGATGGATAGAATGTGATCGGCAAACTCGTTACCCTGATGCAATGTCTGATCTCTCTTTTGAGATGAATATACAGCAGAAAGAAGTCCCCGGGGTAAAACTAGTAAATGTATAGAAAAAAAAAAAAAAGAGCAGAGAAGAATAAAAATAAGAAATGCTGCTGAGAGGTTTAAATTAAAGAAGAGAAAAATTTTCTATCATATATACGAAGATAGAGGTTATGATAAATCGATCTTTATCAGTAGTTTCATTTCATGTTTTCAAAATTCAGGATCGTTGAAAACTTTATCGAGCCAATTTTATTCTTATCACTTTATTTAATTTTTTTTTTTGTGATTAAAAATTATTATTATTATCGAGGCAAAAAGTGTTGAAGAAATGAAAAGCAAAAAACAAAAATCTATTAAAAGAGAAAGTCTACCGTGGATAAATATTAACAGAAGAATGTATCATATACACGCAGCCTCTTCGATGATATTAAAATACAGGAGAATACAAATAAAAGGTCTAACAAAGGCCACAAGAAAAGCAGGTGTTGTCTTTTGGGCAGCACGAATATACATATACTTATATATATTTTTTTTCCTTTTATATTCGAAAAGGACATATATCTCACCGCACGAGAGAATATTATCTTAATACCGAGGAGGCTGGAGGTGCAGCAGCTGCATCTGCTAAATTGGGTTTAATTTTTACCAACTTACCGACACGCAAACTTAACTATTCACCTGTTGTCCTTTTATTATTATTATTATTATTATTATTATTATTATTATTATTATTATTATTATTATTATTATTATTATTATTATTATTATTATTATTTGTTTGCTTAAATGCATTATTATTATAAATTTTTTTTACTTATTTATTATTAATATCCTCAATTTATATCGAATGACTACTCAATTATTTCAAAGTCATAGAAAATTCAAATAAATTTTTTTCTAATCAATTAGTGTACAATTGAGCTGCTAAAGGATATATATTGCGTTTTAATTATCAAAGGAGTAATCACTTATGCGTTATGCATACATTAGGTGAGAGAAGCCGCGATATTGATGATATAGCCATCTATATTAATTTATAGCGCATTATGTATATGAAATATTTACTATACTCCCAGCTGCGTTACATAATTCCGTACACGTGTAATAAATTGTGTAATGATTTGAATTAATAAAAAATAATTTGGAATTTATGTTAAAACCAATAATTAGATGTCATTAAAGTAAAAATGACTTTCACTTTAAAACAGTTACGATCACTACGTAAAAAGGGGGTTCTTTAAAATTTTTAGAGGTAAAAATGAAAAATAAAATATAATTTGAATTTGAATTTGTAAAATTATGTATTAAGTAGGTAATTATCAATATAATTAATTTTCTATCATAGTAAAGAGTATAATTGTAATGAAATCTAATTTAAATTATAAAATCAATTGAATAATATTAAATGTCATTATTTGTTGCAAGTCTCATTTGAATAATTATAGCAAATGACATTCTATTTAATTAATACGACAATTAATACAATACTTGCCAGCTTTATTAAACTCATTCTCTCAAATACAGGAAGAAAAAAAAATAAACAATAGTACCACATATATTTATATTTATATAAAGAAGATATGTATATATATATTCAAATTACAACAATTTGTATAATGTCAGCAGAAGTAAAATAAATCGCGAACTTTATTTACTCGTTAATTCGTAAAATTGCTAACGCCGAGTGTTACGTGGCACAGAATTTAGTATAACCCAGACACATACACGTGGCATTCTCTCATCCCTCTCCATTAAATTCTCACCTCCTTTTCGCTATACCACATCACATGCTCACTGTGAAGTGCAATGCCCGGCATACTCGCCCGATAAGATACGAGACGTCCGTGGAATTTAATTATTGACCGCTGAACAACAGGACCGACTTCCAGGCATCCTCATTCCAAGCGACACACAACTACGACTCGATTTCCTGATTTATAAGCTTAACTATGTCCTTTGTGACGATTGATTTCTCTACATGACTTGGTACTTCTACTTTGATTTTATTCCATGTCTTGTTCTCCAGATTGTTGAGTTATCGTAATTACAACGCACCCAATATTTTATCAAACTCCAAAAATTCAATTCATCTCCGAGATATTAAGTTGGGTTTCTATTATTTATAAACATTCATTTTGTAATTAACGTAATAAAATTTGTTTAATATATATATATATATACTGAGTAGTCTTTGATACTTTGAACGTCCAGATCACAATAATTCTACTCTCTAGTTGTTCTAGTCTCCAACCACAATAATCAACTCTATGAATACAAGTCACGAATTAGCGAGACCTTAGACGTACGTTCTTACTATCGCAGAGGTTAGTTTTGGATCTTCTGGCGAGCTTAGCTACGAAAACCCCTTTACTTTGTTCCTACCAGGTGACGTCTTTGAAGCCGTGTTGTCTTTGAAACAGTTCTCTCTGCTCTCTGGAACTAAGGAGCCTTGAATTTACATGTTATTTAGCCCCGTATAATTCTCCGTGTCCTGTCTGTTACAGAGAATGTTCCTTCCTTTTGGGCTCCGTCACAAAGACTGCTCGCTTGATGGGATGACAATTGTTGTTGCCGCCTCAGCGATAATTGGAAATATTCTGGTTCTTTTTTTTTTCTTCTACGTTGTCCAGCAATTTATCCTACCATTTACTATTTTTCCTCTAAACTAATGTTTAATTTAATAGTAAGTAAATTATGCGATGTGTGATTGATGCTGAATCTACGCTAATGGTTTAAAAGAAAACATGTATTCCTTCCTGTCAAACTGGAATCCGATTTTTATTTTACAGCGGACGACTGATCATATGTTTGTTGCACATAAGAAATGTACATGGTGACGGCGGGTTTCCGGTCGCGGATATTACTCGATGATGCCAGTGTTCAAATAATAACATTGCAATTGATGGTACATCGGTTCTTTATAATTTATTCAAGTATAATTTACCTTTTTATTTTATTTTCTATTTTTATTGTGCTTCGATTTTAAATTTTTAAATTTATTAATTTATTAAATGGCAATATTTTACGACTAAACGATAAAAAGGCTAAGGTGAGTTTTTTTTTTTTTTTTTGAGACTTGGATCCTCGAAATGTCATAAATGCATGATACACGTACAGCTATTCGCGTAAACGGTACTGGTCAAGCCGCGTTGTACGAGTGTAAAGCTTTTCGTCACGCGCGTATGAACACTCTGACAACGTGAGCAGTTTTTAAATTCCATGTGCTCAATTATTTTAAAGCTTTTACGGCAACAAAAAACATATAATAACCATAACTTTCTGTATGGAAAATAAAAAAAAATATAAAAACACAAATCGATACCACTAGTGCATTAGCGCAAGTTATTGTAACTTTTTAAAAAACTGATAGATAATTCTTATGAATATTTTTGTAATAAAAAAGTGAGAGAAGAGCAGGCGCAATATAAATGCTCAGAAAAAATATTATCGATTCATTTATAAATTAAATTTTTTTTTTCATTCTTAGGTAAATGGAGAAAAAAAAAGTTTCAGTACAATTAAGAAGTAAAAATTTCGAAAAATAAATTCATTAATCAATACTTTTCGTGTTTGTCAAATTATTATAAAATAATAAGACAAAAGGTAAAACCATTTTTAAATAAAAAAAAATTTTTACCGAAATTTTTCAATATGCAACTTTGCTCTACTTCTTGAAAAGTAATGAATCATTAATTTTGAACATTATGTATGGTTAAATTATTAAACATTCTACTAAATTACTAATATCATCTCTGTCAAATTGTTGGGTATTAAAATTTAACAAATTGAACATGGAGTGAAATTTTCGACATTTATAGCCAACTATATTCGAATCTTGATATTTTAGTAAATGGAATTATTCGTCTGAGTTAAAGGACGAGAATAGTATGATATTTGTAAATTATTGAAGGCATGTCATGTCGAATTAAAAAAGCTTGAGAATGTCACTTCTGTGTTTGACCTCTGTGATTAAATGGTAATAATAATAAGAACTTAGAACATAGTGTTTACGTAATAATTATAGAGAAAAATAAAAAAAACTGAGTTTCATGGAAAAGTTAAATGCATAATACTTATTACATTAAATACAGCAGTGAAGAATTGTCAAGGAAACAGGTTTTATGTCAAGTGATGGGAATAACTTTAAATGGCGGAATATTCTTAGCTCTTTTTGATTTTATTTTAAACTTTTTTTTAAAAATTCTATCGAGTGTTTTTCTATTTCCTCTGAGCGGATCTCGAGAGTTTGCTTACCGGTTTCCTTGCACGTTTATCTTATAAAACGTTTATAGAATAAACTATAAATTTATTTTATTCTAAGAGTCAAAGCAGAAAACCCATCGAGAGATATTTTATTTTTGATTTTATATGATAGAAAAATTTACTAGGTCAGGTGCTAAAAATTCTGTGAATATTAAATAGTTTTCTGTAAATTAAAATTTTAATTATTTTGGGCATTTAAATAATCCACGGAAAGCGACCGAGAGTTCAATACGATTAAGCTAACGAGCATCGGGAAAATGAAGCTTTTCTCGTTAGTATTTTTCTCATGAAATTGTCAGGTGTGTTGCACTTAACAGTTTACGATTTTAACGAATCATTTAGCCGTGGAACCAAAACCCAGCCATCACATATTTACAAATTTTACCACGTAAATCCTAATGGAAACTATAATTAAAATTTTACCAAACATTGCTTTATTTCGAGTTCGTTCCAACTTTTCTCGTTTTCTCAATTTATCGAGCTATTAATAAAAATCATTATTTTATAAAAAATAATCTTTTCTGACGCTAAATAATTTCATAAATTTGTCTTTATCGGGTTACAAATTTTGTAATCATAATATTTGATGTCAGAAATCAATTTTTTTTTAATTACCAACAGAAAAATTCAAAATTAAAAATTTCAAAATATATTTTTAATCGAAATATGTGAGATCATGTAAAAGTGATTTCAAATTGATAATAGGGACTAAAAGCTATCAGTATAAATTAAATACTACAGCAATTATTTAATCTGATATTATTCTGTTATTTTCAACTTTGTTCTCTCGGCTTTTATTATAATTTAATTAAACTGACATTTATTAGTGTCGACTTTCTTGAAATTTTTTAAAATTTAATTGCATTATAATACTTAAATAGCGTTCATTCAAATGTCTATAAGATTGTAATAACGAAAATAAACATTTTAAAATATAGGTCGTGAAATAAATATTTAACTCGAAGGTTTTATGATTTTTAACGTTTTCAAAGTTCTGGCTGAATTTATTATGATTTTTAAGTCACTTCTTAAATATACCCGGCAAAAATTTTTCCAAGCGCTTCTTTTTTCTTGTATTTTATTCATGTAAATGTTTAGTGAAATATTAATTCCCGTCCTGTATAAATATTTTAATGGTAAAATAATCCATCAAGCAAAAATAACAATAATAAAGTTATGGAGGATAATACTCTGGTCTCATTTCACAGTACTCGATTGAAATCGGCATAAACCAATGATAAATTTGACTAATTAATATATATTTACATATTAACATCCTCTATACAGATAATTATAATGAAAACATTTGAATTGAAAGTAGTTGATAATTAACGCGGGCGTATATTTCACTATTATTTTCTGTATGTACTCCGACAGGCAACACAATAATAATCATGTGGGATATTTGCTGGTGGAAAATAAAACAAAGTTGTTCGGTGAGAGGGATGGCAGTGAATAAATTAGCGGGAGAAAAGTTTATTAGCGATGGAACATGGGCTGAAGTGGTCGCCTTTCTGCGTCCAAGTATTTGCATTTTAGAAAAAATCATCAAAAATCAGAGAATACCGAGCGAAAGTTAAACGAAAAGCCATCGACCACCGAGAGTGGTAAGCATAGATGAGCCCGTTGGGTATTCATGCAGCTTTAATTACCGGAACAAAGTTTCTACCCGATTGGAAAAGTTTCAACGATGCCTGCATACTCAATCAACAGTATAGACGCCGATGAAGGAGGGAGAGACAAAATGCATTGGGCCCACGACATTTCTCATCCTTTATCCACTCAACGTCCTCGTCCTCGTCTGCGTCTACGTCTACGTCGAGTTCTTAGACCGAGTTGTCTGTCATTGAGGATTCATAGTCGTCTGGCTATCTTGCAGACATGATAAATTAAAATTCTCACTAACTTTAAATTACTTTGCATCAGCTTTCCATGTACTAATAAAAATTATAAAAAATTTTTTTATCTTTACTTTTATTTTTTTATGGGAGATTAAAAGACAGTTCGGCAACCAACGACTCAATCTAATCTCATGGTTAGATAAAAACACTAATTTATTAAAATATATCAAGTGATCACTTTTTAACATTTAATTTCATCAAATATCTGCACACTTCTATTGGAAGTTTTTATTTTACCGACATCTGAAATCTGATGACTGAAAAAAAATTTTTATAAATTGATAGGAAAAAATAATTGTCAACAATATAAAAAATCGGCAATTGTATTGACATGATTATAGTGCACATAAGTATTTTGAGTAAAGATAAATGTTTATGTTAGTAGTACAGAGCAGACTGCGTAATCTATCACAAGCTTGTCAACAGAAATAAGTAATAGAGGGAGAGAATCGTAGTTGTAGTAGAGAAGTAAGCTGAGAATAAAGCATTTGACAAGGAGTAAATCTATACCCTTAGTCCCTGGAACCATGAAGCACAACATTAAGATCCATTGTCTGACCACTGGAGCTGTTTCTGCTAGTGCTGCCGTTGCTTATTCTCTAGCCATCTCCATCGCAATCGGTAGCCAGCCAAGATCTATTATGCTGACGACATCTCGCTCCTGTTCTATTTGCTGACAAACTGCATCAGACCGTATATATGTATATACATGTAGATATGCAGATATACATGCTCACGATAAGTGATCGAAGATGTTAATCTCAATTTGATCGCAAATAAATTTATACATGGACATAGTCATGACACGTCAGATGTCGAATATTGGATCCAGACGATGACATTTCATCTTGATGTTAAATTGCTTTGTACTTTCTATTTGCATTTATATCAAATCGATTTCAAATTTTTCTTATTTTTTATCATCTATCCACATACATGTCTATATATACATATGTATACATATGAATTTAATAATTTATTTTATTTATAACGTCTCCCAGTAAAATGAATCAATTCCCTAGCCGAAAAACTAAAATAAAATAAAATCCAAAGCTTTTGTACAAAAATGACATTTGTGCCGTATTATTGTGATTGTGCAGAGACTAATCGATCAGCTAAGGGTTCTCGGGGTATGAGAGCATGTGTGCCTCGACCGTTGCCATTGGCCTTGCCCTTGTAAATTAATCGTGATAATGCACAGCCACATACTAAACAGCCATGTGCATATGCTCTTCACACCTATTATTATACTCAATAAATCCGTTATACCTTCATAGCATACACCAAATCACCACGTGTTACGTTTCACATTTTACTGAACCCTACTAAAAAAATATTGAATTTTTTTTTAATTACCAACTGTAAAAGTCAAAGGTAAAAGTAGTCGGATGTAGTCTTCTTTACGAAAAGCGTAGAGGTAAAAAATAAATTTATCATTTACAATAAGGCAACTTGGAATAGATTTAGCGGTAGCGAAAATATATACATATATACATTGAGGGTCTGGCATTGAAGAGGCACTTAAAGTTAATAAGCAAGCCAAGTACCATCAAAATTTGTGACTCAAGCTACGCCTCTCTTATGCTTTTCCTCAATGTAATCCCTTACTCTATTAGCTTTCCTTTCCCCAGGGTTTCTTGTACTACAGCCAAATTTAACCGAAAATTCATAGCCATCCAAGGAGGATCTATACATTACTGTCCACTTAATATCTTCAATAGATTTAATAGAGTTCCGCATGTGCATAAAATTTAAACTTTATATTTATTATTATGACTTATTCATATCATAATATATATTTATTAAATACATGTGATAGTGCAGATATTAAGCGAGCAACTTTGTCCGCAGCATTATAAACAACTCGTGAATTTAATTTGAAACATGACGTTATTTCGGTGTATAATAATCTCCACAGCAAATGATCTTTAGTGTTAATTTCAAACGATTCTCTTATTACTTATAACATCACTCTGTGTGCTAATTAGTTTGGATTGCTAATACTGAGTTTCGCGTAATTGCAATATCACTCTCTCAACATCAAAGGGGATTATTTGGATAATACGTCTCAATGACAGCCATCCGATTTATCGAAAATAGTTTCAAGTACCTTATTACCTATATCCTGCTATTATCATCGCCATGTAATAAGGATTACGTAATTACATTATTAATTAATTAATTTTAATAATGATCATTTGATACGTCAATTATTTCTAATTATTAATTAAACGATTTATTTGAAATTTTCTTCAGTCAATCAATTTGTAAATTTATAAAAGGGCAAGAAATATATATATATATATGCATATATATTTTATTGTAAAAATAAAAAGCATCGATTGAGTTTGAAGTATACACTCGAATATTTTTTATTTAATTGATCAAAGCATTGGGAATTATTTTTTTGCCCAATTTATTTGTCTGGTTTTTATTTTTTAATATTTTTTGAATCTGTGAAAAAAATTTTTTACACCGACTTTGGTGGGTTATTTGTTTAATTATCGACACGTTAAAGCGACGTCGATGGACGTTAAAAAATTTTTTTTTTATTATTATTATTATTATTTTGTTGTTGATCGAGTTGATAGGCATTATCATCAGCGCAGGTAAGCTGAGGATTATTTAAAGCTGTGTAACTAGAGGTTATTAGCGCAGTCATGGAAGAGGAACGATCAAAGAAAGAGAGAGTTTCGTGTCGGATGAAGTGAAATGGAGGAATATTTACAATATATGAGGGTGTATTGTCTCAGTTGTATCTGCTGTGGTATACATTTTAAACACCGGATTGCCCAACCGTGACGAAGACGTCCGGTCACACGACCTGTACACGCACTCGTCAGACACACCACCGAGAATAAGAGATGATACCGAGTAAACGACAATGAAAATTAATCAAAGAAACAATAATAATATTATTATATAAAGTTCAACAAAAGAACTGATTTAAGTGACGGTTCTTTTCAAATCTTATCATGATTATTAATTATATAATTATAAGCAACTATATATTATTTGAGTTGTGCGTTCGGAAATGACGTTTTTTTGAATGTCTCATCAAATTTTGTGACCTTCTAAAAAACTTCAGAATGTTGAACAAATTTTCTTCAACATAAAATGAAATATCGTTTGAAAAAATATAATAACGTCCGTACGTCGGGTTGAAACAGTTTTAATTTTAATGTAATTTTTTTCTAGTCTAGAAATAATTATTCGGCATCGATATAATCGAGTCATAAAAAAAAAATTTAATGTGGAACGAAATAGGCCCGCTTAAAAAAATTTAAAAAGTTTAATTGTTTTACCTAATTTTCTTTAGTATAGTCGTCAAGCAAAATGAGCCTCGCTTAAAAAAGGCAAACTTTTTAAATTTCTTCTTAGCGTTAAATTTATACTTTTTTTATGATAAAAATAATTCAAAAATTAATTGCAAGAAAATTTAGTTGGCCTAAATTGCCTCATGATTTTTGTGTCGTCTAAAGACCCAGTATTGAAAAAAATTTTTCTACAGGCCCATTTTCACCCTTGCAAATTTTGTTCATAAGAAATTTGGGTGTCACCGATTTACCCCTTTTTACTTTTTCCCTAATTAATCAACTGTACAATAAATCTATAAAGTCAGACATAATTTCAATACAATATAATAAAAAAATATTTAAATTAAACATAAAGTTTGATCGTACTAATTGTTTTTTACCCCAAAATTTAATTGGCACAACTCTAATTGCAAGTTAGGTCTCAACGATCGGATTTGCATCTTTCACTAACGAAGTTTCTGTATCTCAGTATTGTTCTGTCTCTCTTTCGAATACATTTTAGTTTTCTCTTTCTCGTTATCGTTATTCAGTAAATCCTCGGGCGAGGTACAGTATCGAAATGAATAAGAAAATAGTGTACGTATACATCTTTGTCAAGGATAAATTTAAGCATTGTTATCGTCAGAAAATAAAATAATATAAATGGATGAGAACTGATTTAAATTAGCACTTGAATTGACACAAGCAAATTAAGATAAACAGTTAAATGATAAATAATTGGATACATAGTTTATAATAAGTGATATTCTGCTATCATTTGACATGCTCTAAATTTCATCTTGAGAATTAAAAATAATTAATTAATTATTAGGTCAACGTTACATTATTTATTTTCAAACCAACGTAAATGTCAAAAAATGTCCGTCATCTATATAAAAAGTAAGTAAAAGTAAGAGAAAAATTTATTATCAATTCTGAAAAGGTTGGAGATAATAATAGAATAAACGTGATAAAAAAATCAGGCAGAATGATGTATATAAAGCAATATTAAAAATACTTTATAATTCATGGATGGTTTATAGGCAGCAAAAGTAGTAAGGCAGTGATACTCTGTACTTCTGAGCAAGGAAAATTCATTGTCCACGGATTGGTGCACTCCAGAGGTAGCAAGCAAACTGGCTGTACTCGGTCGGATGGGTTCACATCTTTCCCTCTCATCTACAGTACAACGAAAAAAAATTAACATTCTTTCTTTTCCGTTGATAATAAATGAAGTGCAACAAAGCTTTCACACTTTTTTATACTTTCATATTTTTATTTTCAGATGTGACTTTAAATTGATTGCCCAGTAGCTGACCTGAATAACGACACGCAGGATAGAATTGGAAATTTTATTATAGCACATCACAGATATTTCTTCCAGTTTATCTCGGTTTTTTATTGGTAACATTTTTTTTACGTCAAACCGTTTCGGTGTTTTAAATAAAGACGTCCGAATTAGTTGTGTATATATATAAAGTTATGAATAATGTCAAGCAGATAATGATTTATTTAAAATTTCGATTCCGGAGTCTCTATTATAATTGGAATCAGTTTTGAGCTGTCTGAATATTAAATAACGTCAAATTGGTTTGTTAATAACTTTAAATTGAATTAATTGATAAGCGCGATAAAAGTTTATAAATATTAAAAATAAAAGTTCGAAATCCGCTATCTTATATAAATATTTTATGGATTTATATATTTTTGTTTTATTTTACCGGATCATAAGTTTCTGGGTTTTTAAAATTAAAATCAGAATTAGTTCCCGCGGCGTAAAAATTGGACCTTATTAAAGTTATGCAACAAATATATGAGTTTTTATGGAACTGTATTCAATTCAACAGATAATTTTTTATTTGTTAAAACAAGCTTGTTAAGTATGACTAAGAAAAAAATATTGACGCTGACGATATTCATCATAACCATAAATAATTTTATTACGGTGGATAATATAAGGCCTTAAAATATCCAGAGAAAGAGTAAACGGTCTGGCAAGAAAATGCTGGATGTCATAATCTTGAGTCTCGAAATGTAACCAACTGTCATAGTGCCGTAGTGCTTTTGTACTACTTTTAATTGTCGTTTTATGCAATGAATTAGACTAAAAGGTTACTCGCGTAAGAGAAATTCCAGCTAGAAAATCACGTTCCGGTTCTTCTTTAATTGACTTTAACTAAATCGTTTTATGTTTTAAATTTATTCTTAAGTGCTTTTGACTTCAATTTGCTTTTTTTGTGTTTTATCTTATAATTACGTTTTGTAATGTACTGCTATTATAGTTGTGGTTATGTTTTTGTTTAATATAGTGTATTTACATATCGGTGTGAGTTTTTAAATTTAGTGTAATTTGATTTTAAAAAAGTAAGCAAGCTGCTGTCATATATAATCATTTAAACAATATAAAGTTTCGTTGTCATTCATATGTATTTGCAACCGGTGTATTTATCAAACAATGATATTTGTCAAATAATAATTCATTTCGGTATAAATTACGTTTTAAGCTGTCAGATGTGTGCATTTATACATTGTATTATTTATATTGTTTATTTAATTTTATCTTTTGATCTCTACTCTACTCTAATTAAATTCAATTTTGCGTAATTATTTTTGTCAATCTCGTTAATTGACAGTATTGTCATTATAATAAATAAATGAGTCGAAAATAGTAGATTGCCGCATATAAATGTAATAGGAAACCAGTGACCTGATCTGGTGGTTAAACGAAAATAAATATATTGTTTTATATAAAGTAATAAAAAATGTGTATTTTAATTTATAAAAGGCAGGAAAATATTTTTCGCCTTGTTGTATTCTAATATTTTGAAGACTATCTCAAATTTTATTTCAAAATTAGCATAATATGTACCAGGAAATCATGAAATTGAATATCCCAAGGCTTTATAACGATGTAATAGTCATTATTGTAACCACAAAATTATGTAAAATATGTAACATTAAAAATTCTGTTACTACTCTCACAGATCCGTTTGTTTAATCCTTTTAATTGAATTATATTAATATATAAAACGGTGAATGAGTTTCATTATTCTCATCTTACTTTCAGGAAGACTGATTTTATCCGATTTATGGAAGAAGAAAAAGAAAAGAAGAAGAAGAAGAAGAAGAAGAAATTTTTACTTGCGCAACTAAAGATTATGCGAGATTTCACCGAGTGTAAAAGTTGGTTGGCTGGTTAGTTAGTTCGTAGCTATAGTAAGTTTGCGTCCCATAGGCACTGCAGTAGTAGGAATAGAAGATGAATAAGACGGTGGGACAAGTTTAAAGAATATAGTCCTCGTCCCAAAGAGTTTCCTCTTTTCACCTTCTCGCATTTTCTCATCCTACTGTTACGACTCGCAATTCACGTCGGAGATCGCGAAATTCAATTTAAATTATAATCATAACTGTTGTATAGTCCCATGTGGCCTGCCTCGAGTAAATTTAATTAATAGTACAGCAGTGGCCCAGCCGAGAGAAGAAACTCAATGAGATCACTATCTCATTAGATGAAAGCGGTTTTCGTACGCAAGCTCGGGGGATCCTACTGTCAATTTTAGTTTGTTTATATGTATCATTAAATATATCTGCGGTAAAGGGGTGGGGGTGTCTTTGACGGTAAATATCATTTCTATTATGAGTTAATGTGTTGATATTTAGAAGAAACTGGTTGTGAGTCTGTTCAGTTAAAAAAAAGACTAAATTGGCGGGTAAGCGCAAGTGCGATGAGATGCTTCAGCAAGAAATTGAATTTGCTGGATTTTCATTACTGTACCAAATTCGTTTCCATCTGTTTTCATCAATTTTTTCATTATTTTTCAATAGTTTTGATTGATAAGTTTTTTCAGAAGCTCAACAGAATTCTAAAAAAAAAATTTTTTTATCGCAAAATTTGGTAAGCGTCCTATCAAGTTAGGGAAACAAGTTTTTGTCCATACGAATTTTGAAATTCATCGCACACTTCAACGAGATAACCTAGTTATTAAACTAACGTCATAAGCTATTTTAATGCATAAAACATTTTCGTACTGTGTCGGATTATTTCATACTTTAATTTAATAAATTATATTCCAAGAAAATCTATTATCAGTACGTTTTAATGTGGTATGAAGTTATTTAAAAGACAATGTATGTCGCAAAATTAGCAATTTGCTCTACATACATTAAATATTACCATCAATTTTTCTATTAATAGGATATTTCAAAATACACTAATGAATATTTAAATATCGAAAATCCCAATGATGTTTAAAAGTTAAAATTCAGGTTGTATTTTTAAAATTTATGACTAATGGAAATTTTATTTTTAACAAATGGAACAAAATCCACGACAATAAACACTGACTATAAAAATAAAGTTAAAACTTTTAATAAATAGTGAAGAGAACAAAGAAAAAAAATTTATACCACAAATTTCCCGTGAGAAAATCCAAGTTTAAGCTCTTGGGATTTCTAAATTTTTCATTATTCTCTATATAAAATTATTGAAAATTACAAATATATAACATGAAAAGTGGTCTTGCTATAATTCAATCTATTATATATATATATATATATATATATATTTTTTTTTTTTTTCTTAAAATTAAAATTGAAATTTTTCAAATAACTTTAGATTCTAAATTTGATTTTATCATCAATGGATAGCCAGTAAATTAAAACTCTTGAAAGATTGTGAAATAAGGATATAATTAGTTGATTATCTGCAAACGGCAGGATATTGAAGTATACGACCAAACATAAAATATTAGCACGAGGTTTACACCCATACGAACACAGACATAGAGATGGTCGTTAAATAGCCAAACAGTATGAGATGTGTGTCCCTTTCAATGCCCATATATGCATACATATATATGAGTACTCATGTTAAGCGATTAATCTCACTGATTGGATTCCAATTAGCCTGCTAGCGACAACTCACCGATCCTGAATATTCAATTACATCTGTTCGATTTAATTTTTTCATTATTATACTTAAGTTTTATTTCATTTTATTTATTTTACTGCTCTTTCATACGAACAAAGACTCGTGCGTCAGCGAGAGGTTTTACAAGCACATGCTTTTCAAATTAAATCACATTTTACTTTTGATTTTAAATTAAAAAAAATTTAATTATCTCTCTGCCCTCCATTTTATTCAGTCCTGCAGAACTACTCATTCTCTCAAACAAACCTGGCTAGTACTTAAAAACAATTGATTTAATATACTATTGTTATCTTGTCTTGACAAAAACTAAAAAAAAAAAAACAGTTTTAATATTCAGATTTTACTCGATAGAAAAAAAAAAAAATTCAAATACACGTCAGTACTTGAAGTTGATTGTTAAAGTTACTGTGTTAAAAAATTATTTAGTGACTTTTTTTCTATCGTTATATAAAAATTTTAATTGGAATTGTGTGCATTGTTTTTTATCATTAAATTTATTTATTGTTTTGTCATTGTGTTTCAAAAATTAATAGAACAATATTGAGTGCAGAAAGAAATAAAAAGATGAGAAAAATAAATAACAAGAAAAAAGTTGATGAGAAATAAAAAGGGAATGGAGAAAAAAAGATGAATACGGCGATTACTCGAATATAAATTAAATTCTTAATGATATAATATCGATTTACTGGCAATCTATAATTATCGATCTCCTTGGTATTGTTTTTATTGTACTCGTATCGACAGAATAATTTATCCCATACTCTAATTAAGCAACACGATACATAGACGAGGTTTGTCTTTAAATAAATAGTTATTTTTAACCTTTGAAATAAATATATTTCCCTTGATTGCTTTTTGCGGTAAGTACTTTGGGAAACCAATCAATTATATGTGAGGTTTATTGTAATCATAACAAAAAAAAAACGTATACATACATATATCTACGTATACATATTTTTAAAAATAACAGGGTAATTAAATATTTTTACAGAAATGAAAAAGTCAAACTTATTCACTGTAAAAAGATTGCGGGTGGACGCGAATCGAATTCGGAGTGAATGTCGAGCGGATGACTGTGTATTTATTCAATCCCTTTGTAATCAAATTCACTCCAAAGGAGAGTTTATTTCAATAATAAAACTTCGAATCGGAGTGAATGCGGATTTATAAAAAATCCGAATTCACTCCTGATTTTTTACAGTGTAGACTCCAGTAAATCGTTTTTTTTTTATTTACTATAACAATTGATCGTGTGAAAATTGAAATTTCCCGCTATAAATACATTGAAGTAGATTACGGACATGCGGCTCGTCAAGTTTGAATTGTTATGTTGAAAATATAACAATAGAAAATTTTTTTCTTCCGCATTTTCCTTCCTGCTATGGAATATTTTTATATATTGACCAAATGGATGTCAATGTACTCATGAAAATACGCGTATCGCGTCGCTTACAGAGATCTAGTGAGACAAAAGGCTAAATTTTATTGTAAAATATATTATTTCTGTAGAGATAACGCGATACGGAGATATCACGTCCAGAACCTCTGTATCAAAGGCAACTGAAAATGGTAATTTTAAAAGCGTTTTGATAGATATGAAATCACCTTCGTGCCCATGCGTAAATTTGTTACTTTTTATATTTGTTCAACGATCCTCACTCCCCGTTACAATTTAACATTCCGCGATTTTTAAAAAATTCATCGGCTATAAAAACGTGAAATAAAAATAAAAAGATGTCTGGTATCAATAATCCTGTTGTTCGGACAATAACACTTTATATATATAAAAAATATGTAAACTAAAAAAAAAAAATATAAAAAGGTTAGCCGACTATAATGTAAACATGAAAATGGCGGCTTTACACATAAATAACAACAAGTGTAAGAATATGTAGCGAAAATTTAAAAATATATAAATGTCTTTTTGTAAATAAGAACCGACTTGAGGGTGAATCTATTGACGCGTCGTTGGTTTTGATTCATGTGACGCCTTATGAAAAAGTGACGTCCCTGTTGATCATACGGAAAAGTATGACATCACGACACACATTTTTCACATTCGAAGAGGGTGTAAAACACAATATTTATTACCCACATTATTTAAACTGGAATATAAAAAAATATGTCGCGTCTTGTTTTTCATTTCGTCTCCAAACAATTTCAATAATCCAAATTAATTTTTAAAATTTATTTTTTTAATCGCTGAAAAGTGAAGTGCACTTGCAAAGATTAATTGTTCTTTGTGCAGTTTATCTGCATAATCTTTTAATAAATTGCTGTTTTGCAAGAAAGACGTCGAGATAAATATTTTTTTAAACCGTCTGCGTCTGAATCTTTGTAGATGTTTTTTAGCCGGGTTCCCTGGAGGGTAATATACACATGAAAAAAGATTCAACCGGCTCAAGAGTGTGTATAAACGCACGATGAACGTCGGTGAAACGGATCCGGCGCTAATGGACATTGAATGCTCTAATGCAAAGTGTGTAGTGTGCCTAATACTTGATAGTAGCGGCACAGTAGTATTATTGAGTGATGAAGACTGATGGGGACTGAGCCTCGGTAAGCTTTGGCTTAAGTGTCAGGAGAGTCGAATAAGAGTGAATATAAGGGAGAGATACTCAACCCACCCAAAAGTGTACGTGGGGTAGTCGCGTGCGTGAGCACTTGAATAAAATACACTTCTCCACTTAAAATATATATTGACTAATTTCGCAGACTTACTCGTGTGTGCTAATGGTCCAAATTTCTTGCAATAAAAAGCACGTGAGTCACTATTGTCGACGCTGACTTGAGTGATTTTTTTTACTTTCATTTTTAAATTACTCGAAAACATTACGACTATTTGTACTCGATTTATAGAGATTTATTTGCATTTAATTTTGTTACGAGCAGTTATTGTCACTATAATTCTCGGTTACGAAAGAGAAGATGTGTATGGACTTGAGCACTGTCTTTATCAAAGAGAATAGAATGGTTAAAGTAAATTTGTTGTTTGAGAGTAGAGTTAATTACTCGAGAAATTGTTTGTCCAAGAGAATATTTGCAGATATTTCATTGAATTTACAAATTAAAGTTATGTTGATTACTTTGGTTTATTTAATTTACTTATTGTTAGAGTGTGTAAGCAAGATGTGAAGAGAAAAATTCTCAACTTTTTTTTTTTTTCAATTTTGAGTGCATGCGATAGCTAAAAGAAAAGTTTAATTGAATTTGAGACCTAAATAGCCAGTGTATGAAACATTTTAAAAGTAATTGGAAAATTCAAAAATAATTCTGTCTACAGAAATTTTTGGGTAGCCAATTTTGCTCGCAGTGCTCAATTTCTTTAACCCTCGTCTGCGTAAATCTATACTCCTAATTTTTTATTTATAAAATGGAGGTATAATAGAGACGTTGAGGAATATTTATTTTATATTTATCAATAAATTTAAAAACGTGCTGAGAGAGTAAAAATGCAAAGGAAAAAAATTCAATTTTACAAGAATAATCTCCAGATACTTCCAATAGTATAAAAATAATCCGTTTATGAAATTGCAATTCAAAATGGACATAAAAAATAAAATATTCATGCAAATTACTTTACTCAGTTTTTTCCAACATGTATTATCTGGAAATTTTTTTTAGCTTCACTGTGGTTAATCAATGGATACAAAAATATCTCACATTATTAAGGGAAATACAATGGAATGATTTTACTTAAATTTATGATTAACCGACTTTATATTTTTTTAAAAGTAAAATTTTATTTGGAAAAGTTCACGTCGCTTGATATAAATTTATACCGAGTTCTGTTGTAATTTAATTTCCCAAATCAAATTGTTTGAGCATCAATGTGACCTAATTTAACAATAAATATGAAATGAGTTTTTGTATTTATAGTAGAAGTTAATTAAAATAAAAAAAAAGAAATTTAATTTTATTGAACTAGTTTAAAAATTCATGTACCTAAAAATGAGCAATGCAATAGAGCATTGTATTTTCAAAACTTCGATGTAATTGGTATTATTAAAGTTAACAAAAACCTTTTTAATAATTAAAAATAAAAAAAATTGACCTTTCCTGAAAATATAAATTACTTTTTATCATTCCGTGAATACTTGATATAAAAAAATTAATTAAAAATTAACGGAGAAACAACAAGTTTTGTAAAAATAATATTTGAAGATCAGTGATTTCAAGCTCGCGTGATGATAAGTGTACAACATTCAATAAACTCAGTGAAACTAGACATTGATAAATCGGGACTAATTGCGAGTCTTAGGTCTATATTGTTGGCTTATTTCTTGTCACGTATATGGTAATAGCACGAGACACGCTCAGTTAAATCTCGATTATACCTCTCGCTGCGACCGTCACCGCCACAACCATACAGCCCTCGTGACAGCCGTAGTGAAAGTCCCACCCCCACATAAACGCCTTGACGAACATAAAACTCACAACTTATAAAGATAACCGTCGCCATGAATTTCTAATATATAAAAATTCACGTTATTTACATCCCCGAGCTACTGGTTCAGGTTTATCGCTCATTTTTTTCGTACAATCAATTAAATCTCTATTTAACCATTGCGACAAAAAGTATAATTTTAAACAAATAATAACAATAATAATAATAGCATATTCCCGCAGCTTTTTCAGTGAGATCCGATCGACATGAAAAGTTCAATGGACAAAAAATTGTCATACGATACGTGAGAACGAGAAAGAGGGAGCGAAAGAGGTTTCAAGTATCACGCGAGCTTTCATCTACTCTAACCGATTGCAGGTAGAAAATAACTCGACATCAAACACTACTATAATGAAACATACATTATGCATCCACATTACACATTACCCTTGTTCCTGTTGCAACGATCGAGAGCTCACACGCCAAGTGAGTACTTTAGCTCTCTCTCTCTCTCTATCTCTATTTATATATATGGATATATATGACAGTCTATAAAGGAGAGCATGTTACCCTACACTGACATTAACGCAATATCCAAATGCTTTCGCACCTACAGAATTAATCCTCTACTCCTTCATTCTCTAGCCGATTGTCGCAATATATATTACGTTTGGATACATGTGTATTTACTTACGCTTGTAAAAATTTTGGATAAAGTGGAGATCTGTGAGATTTTATGAGCCTTAAATTTAATTTCATATTAGAGAGAGCGAGATAAAAAGGGATACCCAAAGTTTTGGTAAAATAATTTTTTTCAAAATTATTTCTGATTGTAATTTATTAATTTTAAATAATTAAATTTTACCGGAGATTATTTTTTCCAATTTTTTCCGTAATTTTTTTTTTGACCTTTGACCTTAAATAAAATTTTAAAAAACTTAATTGAAAATTTGTAATATTCTTTTTAAACGGGAGATACTTAATTGAGATTTTATTTTAATGTTTCATTAAATTTATTATTAAGATTGATGAAAGTGAGCCATAATCGCTGGTCTTGTTCGTAAATTATTATAAACGATTAATAATTAAATGACAGTAATGATGTTAACCGTGTACCTGTGATCTTAATTCACTTTAAATTTAATTAATCAGACATAATTTATAAATGTTTTATCCACTTTTAATCGTTAAATTTTTAATTTAATTATTAGATTAAAATTTATATGGCAAATGTCTGTCGAGTTACTAAAAACTGGATGTCAATTTAATAACTATGAATGTTTAATTATTATTAATTGAGGATAAAGCGTCTCACATTTAATAAAGACATTGTATAATAAATTGACATTGATTGGGCAATCAATTTTAGACAGACAAGTGACCTTTTTAAAACTACACATGACTCGAATCTAGAGCGTACGTACATGCAGTCAAGTGGCTTTTTTATGGCTTTTCTCGTCAATACATCTACCACAATATATATTGAGCATATATTGTATCCATCCCCCGAAAAAAGACAATGCTATTGAAATAAGCGAGCGGTCCTTTTGCCATCCCTGAGAACCTGTTCCCTGTGAACCTGTACTACTCAGACAATAAAAATAAACTACATTATATAGACCACGCTCGTGATAAAATAAAAGAAGAAGCTAAATAAACAGGACAACATCCCTTTCTCCGATATTTTTTTTTATTTTATTTTATAAAGGGCCTACAAGCCCTCCATCCTTTATCCTTCAACTGACTTTTTTATTTTTTATTCATTCTATACCCTAGGGGAGAATGAATTTCGTCAGACTCGTTTCATCTTTCATCTCGACGCGGCACGCGCCGCGGTCGCATCTGGCGCGTTGGCAGGGGGTCAATTGAAATTGTGACGACAACCGGGGTTGCTTATACATTTTCAACCCCACAAACCCCTAAATCTAACTCAACTCATATATACACCTACACATATATAAATATATACGTGCACTAAATTCGTGTTGATACACTTGCTTAAATGACTAATGAAAAAAAAATTAACCTCGTAAAGTCAGTGTTTAAATTTATTTATTTCTTGCCTCTTTTTTCTTCTCCTACGTCCCCTCTTATCTTGTAAATGGCAACGACGATAAATTTCAAGTGACTCAGATCATTAGTGTACATGTATAAACTAATGTCATCATCATACTCTCATTAACGTAAATGTAATGACTATTATATGATCAAGAGAAGGAGAACTAGGTGGAGGATAAGTAAATTACCATGAAGGGACATTGCGTACGTAGAGAGCGGAAAATGGTACGTGAGTTGAATGGAATAAATTGTTAATGCTACTACTGCTGCTACTACGGAATAAGACCACTCTTATACAATCAGCGAGACAAGATCCAAACTCTATGCGGCGAACCTTTAATGTAAGAGTTTATTTTATATCTATAATGCCTTTTTCTGGGCAAGTAAATCGTGCTTACGACAGAGTTTCGCGGATTAGTTGAAGACTGTGATGAAAAAGTTATAATAAAATAAACTGCAGACATTACGGTTAATTAAAATTATTATCAGAGTTAATAGTTTGGGTAAAGTTTAAATTTATTAAAAGATTCCGATGAAAATTTAATTTAACCGCGAACCCAGCGTTTTTCCACGCGGCTATTGGAATTGCATTAAGTGATTGAATAGTCAATCAAATTAAGCTATGAAATGTAATTACGCCGATGAAAAATAACAAAAAAAAAAAAGAGTAAACTTTTATTTTATCTTTATTCTTTGATAAATCACAAGTTTTCGCACGTGATCTACTTTTGTAAGGATAGAAAATTTTCTTAGTTCAAATCCTTTTTTAGTTTTTATATTATTCTTTACGTGTGGATGTTAGATCTCATTTACGGACGACTCTCGTTTTCTGTTAAACTCGGTCCTCAAACATTGACCCGTCTTTGTTCGTTGGTTTAAACTCTGTTGAAACTGGTGAAGACGCTCTACTCTGCAGCAGTTGCCGTGCTGGTGGTCTCTGATTAACTCGAAAGATTGTCTCCCACCTTGTAAGGAAAACTTGGTTCCTCTATCTCCGTGTTTTCATCTTTTTTTTTTATTTTCTTACATTTTTTTCTTTTGTTTATTTTACCTATTTTTTCTCACTTTTCTTCACCGCCTTCCTGTTTCTTCAGATCCGCTTTTTCTTTACTTATTCTTTAGCTTTTTTTTCTTTTTTTTTTTCTTTTTGTTCCTTATTTCATTTTTTTGTTGGCACATTCAAACAAACTGAGAACGAGAGAGGCGACGGAGTAAAATAAGAGACGGGGAAGTTAAAAGCAAATAATAGTGAGAACGATAACGACACCAATGTAGACGATATATATATATATGTCGTAGTCTATTTTTATTTTTCTCAGTTTGTACAACTTTTTACTTTTGTCTCAATGTTTCCAAGCTACTGCGGTCAAAACTCAATTGCGTTTTTGCTTCAAACTGTTTAACTGCACTCTCGTTTCGAGAGGAAACAGAAAAAAGTATCGAGTATGTGTCCGATCATACTATTCATCCCAATTATCCGATAGAATACGTACATTACTTTTTTCTCTTATACAAATGAAAATCCATGTCGTTATTAATATCAGTCAGTAAGTACACAAACATGATATATGTACATTGAACATGAAGTATTTGCCCTCTTGATTAATTGCCAGTGTTTACTAAATTATGTATAGCTTGCTCGCTTATCAAAAATATCACCCACGAAATGCAAGGTTATGGTATAATGCTGCCTTCAAAAGTGTGGTTTTTGCGTATAACCCGCTCAAACATACGTGAGATACACTAACAAATTGCGGATTCCCTCTGGTACAATATTCATTACGAACTCTCATTCCAGCAGAAATGAAAATATATATCATTGATCACAGTGTGTATTTTATATTATTTTTTTCTCTTTATTTTATTCACTGAGTACTCAAACAAATTTTTATTAAATGTCAACTATAAACGATGATCACATTTTATGATGTTTCACTGGCTATCGAAATTGAGTCCAGCGAAAGAACTTTGAGTATACTCATATATGAGCAATAGGTGCTTATTTTTATTAACAGCATATGTCAATCATTTCAAACAAACGTATTGGTGGAGTTTTATATTTTAACAACAAATGACATATTTTTTCAAAGCTTGTTAATTGAATTTTTTTTAATCAAATTTAACCTTTGCGATTTTTATGAAGAATTCTTTGCTAATTTCGAGTTCGCTATGAATTTCGGGACAATGAAAAAAATCCCCGTTATGCTTTGAAAAAAAAATTCTAATATTGAAGTTATTGAAAAATAATAATTAATATCCTCAAAACATAAAAAAAAACTACGCGTGGTAATTAAAATCAATAAAAAAATTACTCGTTCAAATAACCCATCGTGCCCTGACTTATTTTTATTTAATCAATCTGATTCAGATCAAACGTAACTTTGATATACACAAATAATAACGATAGTTTGTCTAATATCACAACGAGAGGGTTACTTAATTCATTTATCGTTTTTCCCTCATATACATATATCTCTATAAATAAATATACATATATCTATATATTTGCGAGGGAATATAGAAGAGCCAATACCCTTTAGTAAACATCTGTGAACCTTGTGGGATAGAAAGCATAATCCCAAGAGCCCAACAAAACTATCCACTTGGGTATACGCTAAGCCTGTGTGCTCCAGTTCTACTTAAAATCTCCGTGAGAATTGTTTCGTAAGATTTTTCACAGCATACATTACTTTTTTTCATGTCCAGCCTCATTACTTATTTAAACTAGGACAGTAAATAAATAAAAAACACGCCAAAGACTCTCATTTTCTCATTGGAAAATTAATTAATGAACGAAGTATGATTATGAGAGCACCTAAAAATCCTGAATAAACCCAAAGTTGTATTTCGTTGATAAAATTTTATGACAGGCTGAATAATTAGCTTACGGTCCTTTGTCAGTTTTGAGTGGACGTTGGTGTTGTGTTGCTACTAATGCTGGCACTGGTGCTGGTTGTACTACTGTAGACTGTAAAGAAGAGTACGGAGAAGCACCAGCTCATTCAGCAGCACGGACGTTGAGACAGGAGAATCTCTCAAGTCTTCCTATGCATATATATATATAATAAATATATGTATGTAATGATAATATGTATACACATATACAGAAGAGAAGAGAAGAGAAGAGAAGAGAAGAGAAGAGAATACTCGCGGGACAGGATTTACTTAACTGGCGAGTGTTAAGCTGTCAGAATAATCCATGGACAAAAGTAATAATGGACTTGAGTGCAAATGCGTCTCTTGAGTACGAGGCATAACTAACGTAAATAATACACACGTTTACTATGAAATACCGGCATATATATCCATGTATGTATGTTCAGCTTAATTTTACATATACTCTTCTAATGCGACAGTATATATGTTAACAAATGACATATATCGTTTGCATATATAAAATTAATTGCCACGGTAACTAAAAAATACACTCAGCTCTTGAAAATTTTTAGTCACAAAGTTATATCATAATTTTAATTAACATTTTTTATTTACTCGTACATACTTTATGGAACATACAGCAAAAGTACTCAAACTTTTATTAACCAAAATAACTTTTTATTTATTTATGCTTTGTTTCTATTGCTTGCAATAACATTAAAATTTTGAATTCATTATTAACGAGTTGAAGAAAAAAAATTTTGATTTAATAAAAATAAAAAAAAATTTGTCATTATGACGTTCGTTGATTTAATTGATAATTCTATTTGACTTGAATGTAAGTGACATGTGGCTGATCAACTATTAAATTTGGGAATTATGGTGTTTAATATTAATGCCAATAATCAATAATAAATAGAGGGCCTAAATGTAAATTTAATTTAATTTAAAAATGATTATTAAACATAGTAATCTAATATGTAGGTCGTAATTAAACTAATGCATAAACATCGACAGTTATTTGATTAAAATGAAATAGATGTATATGTATATTGATACACACCCGAGCCCATATTTGCGAGCGCCTAATAGAAGCTACGATTAAATGTTGAAGATCAAGCGACGTGGTAATCAGGTCAGTGGGTTTAACACCCTCACGATATACTCGAGATTGGTTTGTGATGAGGTAACCTACGCGAGAGTAAAAGTACACATCATATATCTGTATCTTCAATATATAAATATATACATATACTAGCTCGTGAAGCTTATTTTAGATACTACTGATACAATATTTTATAAAAATTGAACTTTAAATTTATATTTTAAAATGAAAATTCAAGAGACTTTTGCTTGTAATCAAAATAATCGTTTTATATATATATATATATATATATATATATATATATATATATATAGAGAGAGAGAGAGAGAGAGAAAAAGAGAGAAGCAATGTAATGATTGATATTTTTTAAATAAATTAAATATTAGAGAAAACTATATTTTAATAATTTTGCATATATACCAGAGATATAGCATAAAATGAATATATATATAATTCTGTTACATTTTTAGATCCATTACTGCTGAACAACAAAAAAAATTGTTGAATATTCTTTCTATAGATTAAAAATTTTTTTTCATTATAAAGATATACATATAGATTTTTTTGTATAATGTAAAATAAAGAAATGATTGTGTAGTCCTTTTTACAGAGGAATAAAAAGGCACTTGGATGTTTGTCAGACTTTTATTACTTTGAGTAACAGTCGAATGTAAGCTGTAAAGTATATAGATAACACAAAAAGACATGATTTATTAGATTCGCGATATCAGGTGATCTCATCAATCTTTCATCATGATTCCGTGCTATAAGAGTTGCTGAAAAGAAGGCACGATGTCGTTCAAAGACACGAGGGTTTCATTGCTTTTGCGATTTTTTTTTAAAACAACGAAAAAATATGCCTACTTAGATAGATATTGATCGATGTACTGAGAAGCTTAAAGGGGTATTTTTGCATACCGTTGAAGTATTTCTGTTTGTTTTGATATATTATTAACATACATAATGAGAAGTGAAATAGGAAATTATAGGAGAAAAAAATTCTAACTGTCATCTGAATCCAAAATTTTTAATTGAAAAAAATTAACAAAAAAATTTTCTGATTAAAAACAATAAAGTATCAGTTTTTCCTCAAGGATCATAAAATTAAATTATTAAAATTTTGTAAATAAATAATTCAATAAACCAGAAAAAAAAGTATAAAAATAGTCGAGATAAAAATACCATTGTGTCGATAAAAAAAAAAAAGTAAATTGAAGTAGGTAGCAATTGTAGGAAACAAAGTTATCGTTACTTATACAACTTTCGAACGGTGCTTCGAGCAAGTGTAAGAAGACGATCGAGTCAGGATACTCAGCACCTTTTGGTGGTGAGAGAACAAAACAACCCTAAGGCAATTTCACTTTAAAGAAACAAACACTTCCATGGTATAGATTCTATCTAACAAAGTACACACAAATATGTCCGTCAACAATTACCATAGATTGCCCAGTACCCAGAAAATTGCTCCTCGTTTACCCACCACTTATTTATTTACTGTGCACACACTAGTTTGGTATACTCCTATCACCACTTACGCTTCCGGCTCGGTATATTTTTGAACAAAATAAAATCACACGAGCACTGTTGAACTCAAAACAATTTCCAGCTTTAACTTTCTATTTAAATATATTTATAAAGAGAAGACCGACCCAGACATACCCCCTCCCCTTTAGTGACAAATTCTGTAAGTATGACGTATTATCGATTATAATTTTTTGGTTTTTTCCAAATTTTGTAGTGGATCGATCGTTCCCAGGGAATCTATTGTGCTTCGTTTCCCCCACCTCACTGTTAAAGAAAAACAAATTAATTTTAAATTAAATTCTGTAAGTAGATCATTCTATATAAATTGAAATTTTTCAAATGCAGTTTAATTTATATATGAAAGTTGAATTTAACTTTACTACATATTTTAAAAACAAATCCATTTCATTATTATAATTTTAATTGTATTAAAGTGAAAATAATTCAAACGATTGAATGTGGAATCATTATTAAAGCACAATTAATATTTTTTTATAAAGTACAATCGTTTGTCCGAGCAATCTTTTGTATTTTAAATTAATTGGTTTGTTCAATAAAAATAAAATATTCAACTTTCATTTTAGTGAACGATTTTTCATGACAAGTCTAGTAATATTATTAATATAAATTTTAAAGTATTTCAGTTATATAATGACAAAAGTTTTCTCGACTATGAACTATAGGTTTTAATAAATTAAATTAAACTAGTTTCAAATTCATCAATAATTTGGTAATTATTCAAAGTCATAGTTCGATAAAGTCTAATTAAAATCAATAGTTATGACTGAGTAGGAAACTGTGGAGTACTTTGGTAATTTGGTGTAGTTTTGAGTTCACGGCGAGTATTTAAGGTCAAAAAGGGCACAGAGAATTTAAGATATCAAAAATTTTTCCGTAATACTCTGTCTTGACCCAGAAAAAAAAAATTAATTACTCTTCTTGATGCTCCATCGTGTCCCACTCTCTTGTATATTATCAAGCTCAATGCTTTGTTGTTGGATAGAGTAGTGAAAAAAAATTAAAAAAATATTTAGCGCACGCAAAATGACTTTTTAAAACAAAAAAGTATCTGGAGTTTTAATATATGCTGAGAAAGTCACATATTGTCATGGGGATGAAATTGACATACACAGTATGTTTGAAAAGCAGAAAATGAGAATAGTGCGAAGAGAGAAGTGTAGAATTGCTATTACTATTTGAAAGTTATAGTGATTCGCCGGGGACATGACGTGACTCTCCGTAGAGATGATGCTCTGTTGCTTACTGTGGCATACCAGAGAGCAGTCTTGTTTTGTCCGGTTAAATTACGTTTGAGAATTCGTTGAAAATGGCAATTGAGCTTGCAGGCTCGTACAATAATATGACATACAACAACGACTATGACTATGACTATGAGTATGACTGTGGTGACTGTGACCCCTTGGGTTGTTGCCGAAGGAGATGACAATGTAGCCGTAAGTTTCTCAAGGTTTATGGTGATGATAGTTGTATCTATATATAGATATATTTATGAGCATATCCATTGAACAACATGCATTATAAAGAGGTACACGATAGTGTGTGTATCAAGTTGGTTATACCATTACAGTGATAACAATAACCACAATGATATTGGGAATGTCGACGAGTGTCGCTCCGTGAATTATTACGAGTCACGTAGGCAGTGGGCCGCGACAACGCCGAGTGCCATTATTATGACGCCCAAGGCAACGTGGAAAATCGAGGGAGTGAGTTAATGGGGTAGGCAAATGAAATCGCGCGCGAGAGGTCCTTCTCTACACTATTACTACTACTACTACTACTACTACTACTACTACTACTACTACTACTACTACTACTACTACTACTACTACTTCTATAGTAATCATAGTAGTGGTAGTGGTTGAGTTGTATAGTGTGACGCCACCGACTCTGCCAACGGGAGAATAATGCAAATAATCCACGAGCCGATGAGTAATTCGTACATGTAAGTGTGCGTCAAGACAGCAATTGAATGTATGAAACTAAGACAAGAGAAAGTGAAAGAACAAAATTTTTTTAGTATTTATCAGAGTTTTTGTTGATCAGACTACAACAAGCTGGATTACAATGTCAGTAATTCGGTAATTAAATTATGGTTTTAATTAAGTATGAGGCATGATAATTTTATTTATTAAATAATTCATAATTTAAGGGAAATAAAAATAATGGACATAGGGGAGAGTTGGATGAAGAAGCGACAAAAACAAAATTATGCACTTTTTTGGAGTATGATCTTTTGCTTTTTGCTGATATATAAAGAAAATAAGGAAAATTTTCAATTATTGTAATAATTTTTTTTTGGGAATATAAAAAAAACTCCAAAAAAATAAAAACGAATATTATAAAAAAAAAATATTCAGGTATTTTATGTGGCCTTTTTCCACTTGCGAGTTAGAGTATCATGAATATATTATTTTTTTTTTTAATATCCTTTTGCTCCGGTGTACTTAGTTTTTTTAACTCGATAAATCGATTGGAAACTACATATTTTAAAATTCAATAAAGCTAAAGTTTTCATTGCATTTTAAAATTTACTTAAAATGTTCAGATAAAAAATTTACGTGAAGAACTTAAAATAAAAAATAGGACAAGCTGACTTATTGATAATCATTTTAATTTAGAGAAGATTTTCATCGCGTTCAAATTAATTATTTAATTAGAAGAATAATTTAAAATTCCCATCAAATCATTTTGAATAAAAGTTTGAACAAAAATTAAATTAAATGCTTACTGAATCATTGAGATGTTTCCTCGAACAGGAAATATGAAACATATATTTAAATTATTTTTAAAGAATATTCTGGGTTATTTATTCGATTATATGAATTTCACATATTAAATGACTACATCGATAACGGACTGCGAAACGAGAAAATTTAAATTTGATTAAAATAATGTGATTTCCAACAAATTAAGCGCGATCGCGGTCATATATTTTTTTATAGCTCAGTACACAATAATAAACGAGATAATTGAAATTATAACGAGATTGTAATTTAAAACTTTTTATCGCGTACAAAGGTATATTTATATAATGAAGAGGATGCATATCCTAGCTACTCGGGTGGTTTTGCTGAGTCTGTGAAAACAGTGGAAAAATGTACGAGCTTTCCGGTGGTAGAGATTCTCGATTTACCGCACTCGCGGGAACGATGTAGAAGAAAATCCGGAAAAGAAATAACTCGGATGGCTATGTTATTGCTCATAATTTCGCTCTCAACTTTTCTACTATCCTATCATATCCCATTCCCTCCCCTCTCCTCCTCTCCCATCCCATCCTATCATATACTATACTATTATATTTGTCGTCTTACGTATTACCCATAAACATATGGATTTCCTCTTAAACACCCAGAAATATTATTTCCAAACTATCAAATGCCCTATTAATTTTATTTCAAACTCAGGGTAATATTTTCCTGCATTTTATTGTCAGAATAATTACTACCAAACAATTATATCATTAACTTAATATATTCACCCCATTCTATATCAATTTCGTATTCTATCCAGTAGATATATATATGTATATTTTATTGACCATAAAAAATAAACGATAATCATCATCATAACATAAATCAACATAATATGTCTATCTTCAGCACACCATGCACTGCTTGCATTTAATTTTTTATTCCCAGTTTAAAAGCTTAAAAAAAAAATAATTGCGAAGGTGAAATGAATAAAATAATAAAATAATTGACAATAAGTGTGATTTTACTGCGAATTGGTTAAACTCAAGTTTTGGTTTTAACTTTTTCATTACTCGCTTTGGCTCGTTGATTCTTACACCTATACTATCATCAGCATCAGTACCAGCATCAGGAAAAGTATAAGTAGTAGTAGCTGCAAGAATAATAGTAGTAGTAGTTGTAGTAGTAGTAGTAGCAATAGTGGAAGTAGGAGCAGAAACAGGAGAAGGAGCAGCAACAAAAGTAGTATCTTAGACTTTATGTGCCGTGGGTAATAGGCAAAATGGTGCACGTCGGATGTACGCCGCATCGGTTGCTAGCGCGTCGAATAGCACTTCCGTTGATTCTTCCACACGAGAATTTCCCGGGACTCGCCTTACCTTCTTATTCACCTTTCCCTCCGCTCCTTTCCACTCCTCAATCCTCGTCTTATACCGACACACTCGCCTTATTCCTCATTCTCCCACACCATTTCGTACCTTGATCATACCATCAACGTTTTATACTTCTGAGAAAACCATCTTCCACTCTCTCTCTATAGATATAGATATATATATATATATATATATATATATATATATATATATATATATATATATATATATATATATATATATATATATATATATATATATCTACTTCACTGCACACACCATGTCCTTCTCTATCTTCACTATATCTCAAACAATCATCATTAAATTCGCTGTAGTTTATTTTTTATATTTATTGTTAATAAAAAATTAATTGAAGTAAACAATAAAAAACAGTGCAATTAAATGACAATTGGATTGAAAACTTGACTCGGAAGAGGGAAAAATAATGACGTAAAGACTATTTGGTTTGTTGAACTGGCATGAGAATCTGAAGCGATTTCCTGGGTTTCAAATTTAATAGAGCAATGTATAAGATAACGAAATAATGGAGCTTTAGAATAAAATAATTATAATGATGATGATGATGTATCGGTAGAAGAACATCGACTGGTTGATAACATGATATTGAAAATATGATAGCTGATTGTAAATTGACGGAAAAATGATAATATTTTTCTTTGAGATGTCAACGCAATGACGTGATGAGAAAAAATCCTGACGGCAGGCAGACGAGGGCTCTCGATCTTCTTGCCTTAAGGGCTGCAGATGCTATGGAAGCAGTTGAAGTTGAAGTAGAAGAGAACACAGAGCCAGTCTTGTATATTCGCATCAACAGTATGTGTTTTGTTACCATGCTATATACTAAATACACTATAGGACCATAGAAATTTGCATGCACACGAGTTCCATGAAATCTTACTCATGCAAATGTGATTGACGAGATCCAAACAAAACAATGGATTTTATGTAAGTCGGTACATATTTTACACTAAAAATTTTAAATTACCTCATGTAGGTTTTGAAAAAAAAATAATTTTTACTATTCTTTCAATTGATAAATTGAAAAAAAATTACCCACCCTTAAAAAAATGTTTTCTTTTATGTAAAATCGTCATTATTTTTTTAAATTTTCCGTTAACGGGTTGTCAAATAATATTTTTACCATAGAATTTTTAACCAATCAACTGAATAAACTGGATGTAAAAGCAAAAACAATAAAATCTCAATATTTTTATTTATGTTATGTTCAAAAAAATATTTCTAACTGTGGAAAAATAAACGAAAGTAAAAAAAAATTTGGCAATATATATTTACTTTGAATAGTAAACATTTACCCTGCATACTCAAAGCCGCAGTGTGCAGAAGAATAGGGTACAAATATCGAGTAGAGTAGCTAAGCAAGCAAACGTTGATATGAGTTGGCTGGGGATTATTGAAAGTGCGTTTACCACATACGCCATAGTAACGATAATGCAAGTAATATAAAGGAACTTTTGAGTCTGTTGGAGCAGATCGATCTGTACGGCCCACTGACCCTCTATCTAGTCATTATGGAACCCTCGGCTCGATGTAAACAAATATGAAGAACGTTCGTTCACTTTGGATTATCGTGTGTATGAGTAACATAATGGACACGCGGCACTAGATTTTTTCCGTTTGCTCTTGTCTCAGTCTCGTGATGTTTACTAATTTAAAGTATTTCAGTCCCCTCATTTAATTTAATTAATGCAGCATTTATTTATGGCATTATTTTAATCTTATTTAGAATAATAATTTAAAAAAAGTTATCTGTTGACATGTGAACCGTGAAGACGTACCGTAAAGTAGATAAATAAAAATTTCATTGCGTAGTGACACGAAAGTTTTTTAGTGTCGTGAAAGTTTAAGGAGCAGAAAGCAAAAGGAAGGAAGGAAGAAAAAAAAAGTATAGACATCTATCAAAGTAACCCCACAAAAGCCAGTGAATCGTGTTTGGTGTGTGTTACACCCTAGACACCCAGCACAACTCGCATCATCTCCACTGCAGGCTTGAGTTACTCGTATCCGCGTGTGCACATTCATGTACATTATGTATGAATGAATGTACGCGACAGTCTCGTAAGTCCTGAGAAGGAACTGCAGATCGTGCTGCTATAACCGAGGGTAAGAAAAAAAAATAAATAATAATAATACATACATAAATATATAGAGGAATAGACCTACTGTAACTACGACTAAAATATCGATAATATTGTGTCGGGGGATAGATATAGCTTATAGATTTTTTTTTGTTATCGTACTTGTGCACTTGCGATTTATTTACTAGATTACTTAACATTTTTTTTCTCTTTAAATCCTTGTTTAATTTACGAGAAACATAAAAACGTTTTGTTGGGTTTGTGATTTTTTTATTAAATTTTTTAATATTATTGATTGAATGCTTGAATGATTGAAAAGTGTTGTGGAAAATTGAATGCCACAAGATAAATTTTTATTCATTTAATGAATTGATGGATGAATGTATCGAGTTATTTATTTAACAGTAACCGGTTTACTTTCAAAGTTTATTTGAATTAAATAAATAAATTAAATGCTCTGATAGATGCGAGGAACTTTTATAATTTAATTTTTATTCATAATTTATTACGTCTTTCTGATATTTTTATTGTTAATTTTATCATTCAAAGCTATGGATATTGAGAAATTTTACTACAGAAAAATCGATATTGAATTGAAAAGTGGTAGAAAAGTTATTAATTAAATATTCAGAAACTTTTTATTTTCAATAAATACTCGCGAATTATATTCGACATTTGTTCTTTGAATTTTTAGTGTACTGTTGATTACAATAAATTTAATTAAAAATATGAAAGGAATAATTTTCATTTTTCTGAGAGTATACTTATGGAAATTAATAATTTGTCTGATATTTTTTTGAATCAAAAGAAGAATTAAATGATTTAGTTTAATCAAGAGAATTAAAGTGAATATTTTTAATCATTTTTATTTTGCCTGCCCCTCCTCTTTATCTTTAATTAAAAAATTTTAATTTGACAAAATATACATTTTAGTTTCCCGTTAGCTTTTAGACATTGACAACAGTATTATTCTAATCTGTCTGATAAATGCTGAAGAATTGAAAAGCGACAGAAGACAGGGATAAAAATTTTAATTTTCCATTTCTCGGGGGCACTTCACACAAACTCATCTCGACAATAAGTAGTCATAATATTATAATTTATGAAATCACATACTAAAGAGGATAATTTCGAAAGACGAATAAATTAGACAGTAAAATTAAATTTGAAATATCAATTAAAAATATATTTATCTTGTCAGCTGATTTAATAATTTGATATCGAGTTACGAAGGATTTATCTGTCACTTCTCATTCCCGGATTCTCAGGGAAGCTTCACTTAATAATTTATACGCCAGTCCACGCCTCAACCGGAAGATTAACTAACTCGCGGATATTAGGCCACCACCAGGAGCTCAGTATATAATATAAGATTTAACCCCCGTTGGAATTTAATCCCTCTACACCCTCACTTCTCATGATTCCCTGGACCAATTCATGACCATAAAGTCATTCATACTAAATCATCATATTTTACATTAATAAAAAGATAACTTACTCTTTATTTTAATAATTCACCATCACAAAAACAAATAATTTATTCGTATAATTTAATTTTATTATTATGCTACTGAGTAAATGATTTTTAATTATTAACGTGAAGTTTTTTCCCGAACCAGATAAATGTCATCAGAGATTAATCAGCTTTATGTAATAATAGATTGATGGACATTGTTAAATAATTAATAATATTCAAAATTTAAAAAAATGTTACCTACGAGCGTTTCATATTTAATTAATTTAACGAAGGCTTTAATTGAAAATATTAATGATATAGAATTGTAAGTCATGTTTTAATTTTTTTATGATTCATAATATTCTGATAGAATATTAAAAAAAAAAAAAAAATCATTTCATTATTTGCTGTGAAAAAATTTCAAATAAATAATGATATGGATTTTTAATGAAGCAAGTGGGATTAAAATGCATATTAACCAGATAAATAAAATATAAAGAAGATTTACAGTGTAGTGAAAAGTTTAATAGACGGATTAACAATAGACGATGGCATATAAGATCGTTTAATATTATCATCAAGGTATAGAGTTTGTGTACTTGTGTACACGGGATTTTAACGAGTCTGTTGTAGTGAATAACAAGTCTATAGTCCCCTCATGATTTGAGGGTTCTAAAGCCGCCGAATGTCAGCAGGGTGGAGAATTTCTTCTGACGTTGCCTCCAGGCGTCAGTACATACTATTCACAGCAAAACATTATGCGAAAATCGCCACCCCAAGTTTGCGTGTTCCCGATTCACTGGCATAAAGCTTTCGGCTCACTGTTCTGTGTGTAACATTACACTCCTCCGTTACCCTCTGCTCTTTATTCGCGATCGCACCCTCTCCCTATACCACCCACTTCTTCAACAGGGTCTTGCTTTATTTTATATTTTTTATTTTTTATACAAGAGTGCATATATTTTGGTAAATAGTATTGAGGCGTCGTCGACAAGAGCACCCTAGGCTATTGCTGCCCGAACATATTTCCCCACCGACCTTGTTTCTCTTCTTATATTATTGCCCGAAGGATTTAACGTTATAGAGTACGAGGTATATCCGATTGCACCCGTTTCAGAATATAAATATGTGTATGTTGATGTGGATATATACAGTTAAGTCTGCGGGACTTGTTGTAATTACGTCCGAAGATACAATCTTATATAGACTTGCCAATTATTTAAACGAGGAACCGCCACACCCTGGGGGCGTTGCTTGAAATAATAAAACTTGTTATGTTCTCTTTTGGTCTGATGATTATCGCGGTGATAGTAATGGTGATGGTGACGGTGATGATGAAGATGAGAATGATAATGATGATCGTTATGGAACAGTAGATTGAAAAGGGGTTTCGCTGTTTCAAAATATAACACAAATATCTATACGTATATATGTGATATACATTGTATTATATAATTGTTGTGTGTGATATCCCTGAGGCATTTTTATATTTTTCCCCTAAATGAAACTCGGCAATATTTGTAAAATTAAATGAGTTGAGAGAAATACATGAGTACAATATTTAAATTGCGCGGGAGCATGTTTTCAATAACAATAGGATATATAAAATTATATTCATATGTTTTAAATAAATAGTATATGAAATTTAAAATATGATAAAAATGAATGTGATGGTAATTGGCCATACGTTTTATCGCGATATTCGAAAACGAAACACAATTAGTTATATATATAGATATTATGGTTAATTATGAAAAACTTTTATTATTTTTTTTTTTTAATTTCACCGATAATGTAATTTTACGGATTATATGAAAGTTTAAACGGAATGGTTAGCTGTCGAGAGTATAAAATGTTCTGGTGAAACCAAAATCGAAACATGCATGTAACAAGGAAATGTTTAATTTAAATTTATAAATCGTTATTATGAAAATTTTCAATTTTACAGTTGGTTAAACACATTTAAACTTTCAATGTATAATTCATTGCAAATTTATGTTTAAACTCTTAAATATTTATGACCATACGATGATATCAATATTCAATTAACAAAAAAATAAAATTTTATAATTATTTATTTATTGCGATGAGTAAAATTATAAATGAACTGCACGGATTGTAAAAAAATTGATGTAATTGATGTAAGACTCAATAAATAGTACATTACGCACTTAGGGAGGAAATTAGAATACACAAATTTCGACCGAGTCTAATTTCAGAAAAAAAAACCTAAGTTATTAAAATGTATGGTTTCATTCCATGTTTACAATTCTAACCCTCGCAAGCTGCTATCTCAACATCTGCCTTAAGTGAGTAAATATTGGCTTTCAATCAATTAATGATTCTAATTGAAAATATCTGAAAATTAATTATGAAGCAACAGACTAAAAATTTTCTAAATTAAATTCACATACAATAATTAACTGTAAGAAAAAAGAATGTTTTTTTTTTTACAATTAAGATATTACTCTCTTTACTGTTATGATTTAAGATATTTTCTGGGTAGTGATTTTTTTTAACCCTATTATTTAATGACAAATAAAAAAAGATTAATGACTCGTGATTTATAAATAGAGTACGAACACGAAAAAATGTATTAACTACCGTATATATGATGTAACAAAAGTCATTTTGTTGATACTAAGGATAACACACGATGTACGTGTAAATGTACAAAGATGTCAAGAGATCATTGTATGTCTTATTTTACGCGCACTAAAATATCAAGACGTTAGGGGATGAGGAAAAGAGAAAAAAAGAAAGAATGAGGGGATGGGTGAGAGGTAAGATAAGATAGATTGATAATAAAGTAATGTTAGCAAAGTCAACGAGTTGTACGCAATCAACTCCACTTTCATTTTCTTTTCTCTTAGAAATGGGAAACCCGAGGAACTCAGAACGGAAGTTTACCTTCTAACCAGTAAGAAAGTCATGAGCAAATTACATTGGCGTGGACACGCGACCCATTTGACCCTCATCGTCTTGTCTTTTCACCCTCACGAGTACATGCAACTTCTCGATAACATTATCCGAGTTGTTTAGTAAACTATCGATTAACAGTCGATGGGTTTTACTGATATTTGAGGTCCCAAGTGTGCGCAAGTTTCGAATTTTCATCGACAGTCACTTCCAAGAATTTTAGGGCCATCTCGAATACGTGTCAAGCATCGTAACTATTTTTATTAATTATTCGAGCAATTTATTTATTCTCGGACACATTTATAATCATTTACTGTAAATAAGTTATTCTGGTTTTTTACTTGACGATAAACTGTTTAAAGTAAAGTAAGAGGTGAAATTAAATTTTAAATATCTAAAAAAAGTGGCTGAGAAAAAAGTTTTAATTTTATTCAAGAGATAAACTTTCATTCAAACAAATTTTACTTTTAATAAATTTTTTTGTTCTGTTTAAAGTTGTTTAAAAATTAATGTAATTTTTTTAAAAATAATTAATATAATTATTTTTACTGCAGAATTTTACAAGTTTTATAATTATAGAAACATGAAAAATGAGTCAGAATTTAATTATTTTAAATATTTTGTCATTCTTATTATGACTTTTATGATAAATAAAAATTACATTGTCCCAACTAAAATTATAATAACGTATGACATTAAAAAAGAAATGTAAGTCGTAAAAAATATATGATATATTTCCGAGAAAAAAAAAAATACATAAAATTTCGAAAAAAAAAAGAAAAAAAAAATTGTTATCCCATCTACTCTATATATATTTGATACATAAATTTATTAAGCACTTCTGGTTGTACAGAAGCTCTCGAGAAAAATCATTAATACTTAATAAAAGGATAATTAAATAAATTCCCTTTTTACTCGTTTCACTTTGAAGAAGGAAAGACAAAATAAATAATTAATGACCCGTCGTTAGTTGCCGTCAGCGTCCGAGGGCAATGCGACCAAGTGAAAAAATCCTGGCGTCATTTTTTGTATGACACGTCAGCATACCAAGTATTATTGTTCCTAAAAAGAATTAGCATAAAGAGACGTTTCTTTGACGACACGAAATAATATAAAAATTCATAAAATCATCTATCAAAAACATATAATCCGTCGTCTTAAAAAGTAATAGTAATAATAACATTATTTCAGTGTCTTTTTTACATTTAACAAGCTAGTAATAATTCCATACCACTAAAAAGGACCGTAAGCCATTGACATAAAAATGTCGTATAAAGACGCCCGGGATATCAAAAAATAAGATCTCCTCAGATTATATAGAACCCATGACACAAGAGTTTTATGTTTAAACCTAATATATAAAAAAGAAAAAAATAGTCTCAATTTGAATGACACATCAACAATCTACGCGATAAAGTACTTTGCTAAAAATAGTAATGAAAATGGAAATAGTGAAACATAAAAAAGGGAATATATATTTTTATAGTAAAAATAGTACCGACAAAAATTATACATCATTAACGACCCGCAGACATCATTATCTGACTAAAGATACGACTAGAAAAAAAAACTAAAAATAAAATACAAGGGAGTAGAATCTTCGTCTGCACATTATACGTTTTTACGTATCGTAAATTTTCCGCCCTAGTACTACATACCAGACGGTTATCTATACTACATATTCTAGTCTCTATCTACTTTCTAAATATATATGTATATATATTTTCAGATGGGTTTGGGATTAGTTGCATAGGGGGTGAGGAAAAATTTCTCCCCAGGCCATGATGATTACCCCTATTCAGGGGATCGTACTTCGCTGCTGACGAGTAAATAAATACTTTACTTTTTTAGCTCCCTTAAAACAAATAAAAAAAAAAATAGAGAAATACAAGCAAGAAAAATTTTATTTACCTAGACGACTATCAAACACGACATGGAGATTCGTCTTGATGATATTATTTCTCGTTGAGGAATAAAATTATCGTATACATGTACTTAATGCCAGAGAACGTTACACATTTGGTTTATTCATTGACGTTCGTTATTGATGCTCGAAAAATACATTCAAAAAATCCATGCGCAAACGAAAGCTTCTCACGCAAACTGCGGGTCAATTGATGGTAAAATAAAAAAGAAAAAAAAACAACGGCTCTATTTCACGGCATGCGAGATTCCAATATCAGGCGAAATTTAATACAGAGGAGTGGGTATGATCTTTTGGTGACATTGTCGTACTGTGTTGACGGTATGGCGTGTGAATTGATTGATGGACTTGGCAATTTGAGCTGAAGATAAATGCAATTATTAATTTATTTATTTACAGTGACTTAAATTTTTATTATCCAAACAGAATCGCGATAAATTTAATTTGCAGAGAATGAAAAATAAAAAAGAAAGTATATGAAAATAAAAAAAAAAAAAAAACGTGAATAAAATAGAAAGGAGGGAAAAAAGCTTAACTTAAAGAGGATAATGGACGTGGCAGTTACAAAAGACTAGCTAATGAAGAGAACAGATGAGAAGGCATCAGAAAAAACACGAAAAGGGATCGTACATGTAAAACAAAAAAAGCTTTGAACCAAAGAGGGAAAACAGAGTTTGAGGTTGACAAAAAAGAACTAGGTGATCGAGATAAAAAGCTGACGCACATAGAAAGTCGAACTATGGTTCGGAGTATATAGCACCAGTACCGGCAGTATAACGGCTGGTTCTTGCGAGAAACAATTCACTAGGGAAACGGAGAAGACACACTGGACAACCGTTAAATCTTGATCGGTACAGAGAATCGCCGGGATCGAACGTCTAATCCAACTAGTAATCCTTTCTAATCCTCGGAAGATTCAGGGGAATCGACGTGACCTGACCATTTATAATGCCCGACTAATCTCTTGAACTGTTTCCATGTGCCTAACCTACTGCTGTTCGTCTATTTGTCTATTCGTCTGCTCCACTCTTGTATACTGATGCGCATCTTACCCCCAATGCTTCGCTATATCTACATTATACCAATAATAGCTGCTCAGATTGTGTGTAATGCCGGCTCTCCATTCAAGCTGCTTACTGACGTCAATTTGAATCAGCACTCAGCAGTCTCGTAAACACTGCATATCAGTGGCATTCAAGTTGCGTTTTGTTTGACGGATTTGTAACTTGCGATGTCATAGAAACAATCTCATGATTACGATCCCTCAAAGTACGTCCATCAGGTGATGTTGAAGGCTCAATTAATTAATTAATTAATTAATTAATAAATTAACAAAATCCGAGTACTACGTTGACTTACTGTTGGTCTATTAGTTGATGATTCTCTGTGATATCAGAGTCCGTCAGAGATTATCGTTCACAAATCTGTTCCCAATACAAGGTAGAAGTTACGTTGGTGAATAAAAAAATTTAATCACAATAGGTTGCTGTCTATTTAAATATTTTCTATTAAAAAATATTTCAGTAGAGTCTAGTATATAACTTTTAATAAATGTATAAATATATGTATACATAAATTGTATACTGTTTTAAAGCGTACCGTTAGCTTTAGTGGCGCAATAGTCATAGTATCCGATACTCGGCGTCATTTTGTGGGTTTTTGTGCACCAGTAGAGATTAAAAAAAAAAAAAAACGAGTAAAGTTAGTAAACATTCCGCATATCATACTGGGCGTACAATGCGTGCAAACGTCATATGTATACATTGAAAAATCTCTTTGAATCGCGACGAACCGTAAAAACCGATGCTACTCTGCTCTATACACTGCAGCCAAACATTTCCACTGTACTTGTTCTTATTAACGAGTACCGTTGATTTATTTTTAGAGCCGGGTACATGCAGGTGAAAATATTAAATCGATACTAAAATATTTTTAATTGGACAGACTGTTAAATTGTAAAATAATCTTTGGATTTCGTGCAATTATTTAATGCTAATTCACTGAAGATTATATATACTAAAGAGATTAATTTGAATGACTAATATTGATATCGTGTGTCAGTTTGATCTATAATAAACATACGGAAGTTTGTCAGTCAAAGTAAGCTCGGGCGTAAGCAAACATCTCAGCTATTGTTCTTAGACCGCATAAGAGTAAAGAGCGTCTTAGTGGTACGGCAAAGTACTGCTATAATACTGACGTAGTTTAACTTCTCTTAAACTGTAAGCATCCAAAATAATATATCTGTATGGATATATATGTATGGGCGCATGTATAGATAACGAGAGTGTATCAGAAGTAAACGGGTACAAGCAACAACAAACTAATGAGCATTCATCAATCACTTAAGAATTCTGTCAGTCGTTATAGTCAAGATAATGAAAGTTTAAATAAGAAAATGCAGCGTTTACTCTCTCTCGCAAAACAAACTTTGAATACGTAATACACTGTCAAGACCAAACAGATCCCGAAAAGTAAAAATAAATTAACTAACTTAAGGCAAAGACTCGGAAACAAACATCGAAACTATCATGAAAATATATCAGACTATTTTTTGTACGCTTTCATTTTGTCTGCTTTGATATTATGTGGATTCGTAGTAAGAAAGAGATTCATTTTATGCGGGAACAAAATGTCTCATTTTTCGTCTTTTCACTTCATCACGAGCAACCAACACAACACACATGCACACACTCGTTTTCTTAGTTCCAGAACCCAACATTCTCTTTTTGGATGTCCCTTGTGGCGCTGGGCTCTTTGTGTTGCTTGTTACTCTGGGTAACACGGTGTTTACTGAGAATTAAATATGTAGTTTTGAATTAGTAGTGAATAAGACGGGCAAGTAAACTCGCTGGAAGCCGCATAAGATATAGTCTCGATGTAATGAATGGTCCAGTGTAAATATCTCGCGGCGCGTCTGGAAAATGGGCATGAGGTCATTGCTCTAACTAACGGGCTAGAAATAAAAGAATCTAAAAGACTGGGGCAAGATGGGATGATTTTTAAATGTCTGTTTTTTGTTTCTTTTGCCACTTTAAATTAAGTTCCAGCCATTTTTAAAGCAATAATGTTTTCTTTTTACGCATTTATTTAAAATTGGAGTATTATCAATGTATATGGAATTCAAAGTATTCATATATTGTAATGCCATTGATAAAAGCTTGTGTTTTATTTCTCTATAGACTCGTTCCTATCCCCTTAGTGGCTTTTGTCGAGACTTTCCTACAGTGAGCAGTATATTGTGGATCGTAACAGTCGTCTGGCTTTCGCAAATCTCTGGTAATCCAACGTACTGTCTGTCCAAGCGGTCCATCGTGAAAAGTATCCTGAGATTGAGAATAAGAAGCTAAAGAACCAGAGGTATGAACAACCCGAAGATCGAGTAAAATGAACCGACAAAAGGGCATACTTCGATTTTCCGTTGATCCTGTTGAGTATCTACGCGAGAAAATCTGAGAATAAAAAAATAATAGCTACGATAAAAGATGTAGAATTCAAAGTTATGTAAATCCTATTCGAATAGTTGTATCTGAAGTGTAGACACTAGAAAACTATATTTTTATTATTTTATTTTTAAATCACGCGTAAAATATATCACATATATGGAGACATTTTCCCGGCTCTGCAGGAATTCAACGTCATGTGCACAACGACTGAATAAATATTTAGATTTCATACACTGTTTACTATACACTTTATTCAGTATGATCTTACAAGTCTATTTATATGGAAGTATATAAATATAAACATAAACAAATGTAGAAGAGTTCAATATTTAATTGACTTTTGAAATTTAGGCATCGGATGTTTAATTACTTTGTAAGCATATATATATTATATATTTATAGGTCAAATTCTAGCTCGATACAAAACAGTTTACTCAATAAAAAAATGCAAAAAAGGTGAATCGATTAATAAAACTTTTGTTGATTAATTATTTATAAATTTATAAAAAAGATCAAAGGATGATTTCCAATTCAATTCTTCGTATTACCAAATAGACGATAAAGAAACAAAAAAATAAAATGAATATTTGCAATAGTATAAATAGTGCACAGTGTATACAACAAACAAGTTTGAATTAAACTTTGAAGTATTTTCTGTTCGCTGCTATTCGAGGAAATAGGAATTTTATCGAAAGACCTTTTGCACGGAGAATGCTATTGGAATTACCAATACCCATTAGCACGGATCGAACGTGTGTTGGATACGTGCGGTAATACAATAGCTATTGAAAACAACAATGAAATACTTTGTTTTATCTTTTAATTACATCTACTTTTAAATATTAATTAAGTACATTAATAATATATATTTTTTGATTAGTTATTTAAGGAGAGCGTTAAATGTTTTTAATTGAATTCCACGACATCAAATGTGAGTTAATGCTTATGAATTGACTTTTTTTGAATTTTCAAATTTTTTAATTGACCAACACATTAATATTTTTCAAAATAAAAACCAAAATGATCGCCGCTAAAAATACAGACATGTCATAAAATTTTTTAATTGAAAAATTAATGAAGAATTTTTACAATAATCTGGGTATCATATATTTTTATATGATACGAAACATAGATTTTTTTTATTCGAAATTATTTACAATATAAATTTTGAATAATTAATTTTATTTCTGTGCTGATTTCCGTAAAATTTATGAAATATTCAAAAAGATATTAATGTTGCATTGAAAATATGACATCGAAATTCGCGTCCTGTTATGGATATTGAAAAATTAAGTGAATAGAAAGCTTGCAAGGCGATTAAAATAGTTACGTCATATAAAATGAGATTATTCTTGTACTTCGTTTTAAAAGTTTCGGTAAGTGATAAATAAGTAAATAGATAAAACACTAAAGGGAATTAATTTTAAATAGTGTATTAATATTTAAAAGACATGATTGAGAATGGGAGTAGTAAGGTTAATGTAAATTTATTCATGACTTTGGAGAGTGAAGAAAAGATATATAGAGCTTAATAGATTTACAAGTGAGATTTAAAGTTCAAAGAGGACGCGGAGAAAGTCTGGTTTGACATTAAAAAGAGTTGATAACGTTAATCGAGGTAAACTACTCTTTAAAAGTCATTTTTTTTTAAATTTAATATTCTGGCTTTTCTGTTTTTTTGGCTATAAATCTTTTATCATTAGCATAAAAGGCATTAGTAACTGCGGTGGCTCGGCAATTAAAGTAACAGTATTCACGTAGTGACTTTGCTGGTGGAAGTAACCGAGCTGCTATTGCTTTTAAAAGGGGTGTTCCCCTGCTTAATTTCGATATCGTTCAAGTCCAGTAGCTCACTGCTGCTTCACTGTCTGTATAAACTGCTCCTGTTTTCTCGACCAGAGTACACTCGGAATAGCAAAAGCTGATTTACCCCTTGATCGATGAGCCAGTTCTTCCCCTGAGGGCCAGACAGTTTTGCATTGTTATTTCACCGTGAGATTGAGCTCTCGCAAGTAACTATAAATTCATGTCTGTCATACAGTATCGGATAAATTTACTACTGAATTTTTGAAAGCTTAAATAAAATGATAACTTGATACTACAGAAAATTATATTTATAAATCAATCAGCAGTTTCGATAAAAATAAATGTTATTTTTTTCATTTGAGAGTATCGTGAAAAATTTATTTAAATTAACAAACCGAGACTTACAGTCTGAAATTCGTAAAATATAAATGATTTGAATAAAAATATCTACATGAGATTCAAATATTAAATTGAAAGAGATTGAATTATAAATAATTTTAAATTAATACCAAAGCTGATTGGAAAAAAGATATAAGGATAACGTATATAATAAACGTATATAAATTTATAAGTATAATGGAAAAACAGTAATACCGCAAACGATTACAGATTCCGAGGTATTCAAATATCCAGAGATTGGGAAACGATTATAAATAAATTCTTGATTAAATCAAATCGTTTTTTCTTTTGATTTAATATTAATTTTTTTTTTATGTTCATATATGCAATTTTTATTTATTACTGCGCATAATTAAAATATGTACTTCATGGGGAAAATTGGACATGCCGAAATACTAGACAGCGAAAAACGAAAAATGAAACAATAGTTAAAAATTAATTTTTATGATTTTATTGTTATTGATATTCTTCCGATAAACTGGGGGAATTTTTCGAAGCTCTTCTAATTGTATATAAAATATCAAATGTTGATACCATAAATTTCTTTGGCTACTACTTCCTATTCGTCAATGAAAATTTAATCGAGACCGATATCAGATGTAAATAAAAGTTTTTCTTGGATTTTATTACAGGAAACTTTACATTTGAAATTAATTAGCAGTGAAGTTATCAAACGAACAAAAAAAGTATTGACAACTTTTAACACAATACTGGTTTCAAATATTTGATTAATTTATGATAGCCGATATCAATTCGAAAGTTGAAGTTTTTTGTGAAAATTAAAAAGTGTATAACTTGTTACAGAAGAATCATTCGAAGTGCATGAGCCAATTCTGACTACGATAATAATAACAAGCCAATTAAACAAAAGTATAATATTTTAATTGACTGCATAGAAATATTAAAAATAAAATGAAAAAAAAATATTATTCAAGCTTTTATATTTTACATCCACAGAAAAAAAATTAATTAATCAAAACACGAAATTTTAATTGAACATTTGCAACAATATTCAATCTAAATATATATATTCAAAAATCGAGACATGTCTCCCAGCAAAACTGTCATATCAGAAATCTTTTGTAATTTACTGAGTACTCGAATTTTTATATTTATTCCTATGCTTCACTGAAATTAAACCGTGAGTATCGTAAAATAGTTCATTAAAAATTTTAAATCTGCGGAACCGCATAATGTGCAATAAATAATAACGTCAAAACCATACGAGGTTTGTGTTTCCACAAGATCTCAACAGATCTCATTAAGAACTGCTTGGAACGGATGGTGGGCTATCCTATTAATGTTTCGTATTGTCGCGAAATCACGTAAACTCAAGCTCCGTAAACAAACTTGTGCATACGTACATACATGTACATACCCACATACACAAACGTTGACAATATCCCTAGCATCCTCGGATCCACACACCGTCGATTACATATTGTATTACTAAAATCTCGTTTTGCGGTTCATGGTTTTCTTCCGGTTCGCAAAATATATACATATCTAGAAATATGTTATAACTGACATTGAAATATAAAGTAGTGTCTGATATATATGTACTTTTCTTCTTTTTACCACAAAACAATCTCATATATTTAAACACTTGAGAAAAAAATTTATTATAAGAATCTTATTACTTTCAAGTGAGACAGGCCGTACTTCATGGAGTAGACTCGAAAATAAAGAGAAATATATTTGGTTGTACTTCCGAGGGATATAAATGAGGGGAAAAGTATAAACATACATATATCTATATATAAATTAAGTAACTCGTGCAAAGCTCTCTGAGCTGTAGGCTCTGGGCTCTGGGCTCTGAATCCTGGCGTACATGGCGAACAAAGAAAAACAAAAATGCCAAACGCCTCTGAGATTCGTGAGGGTAAAACTACTACTGCTGCAGACACACGGCACCCTCTACTCTGACACTCGTATTGGAGCAGTACCGACAAAACCCCCGGGATCTGTTGGCCCACACGCACCCACTTCATTCTCTCGCTCGCTCTGTCATTAAATCTCTCAGTCTCTCCGTCCGTTACATCGCTGCATACCGTTAATACGCCGTTATCGTTCGGTAATATAACTTACGAGCCTCTACACCTACACGCTAGTCTATATAACACTACTGTACTATTATATTACTTCGCCACCGCTCCACCCTCGGCCAGCAGAGCTACGTATGGACGTGGATGTGGATGTATATCTGTATGCAATAGCCCGATGGCTGTTTATTATCCGCGAGCTATTCTGATAATTATATGAAATGAACGTAACGGCATATTTACAAGCATACTATATATCCCATCCAGTCCAACTTCCCCGCTTAGCGGAGGTACCCCCACGCTGCTCATAATAGGAAGTGATAATTTGCGGATAAGTGTGATATATTTTCTTGTTTCGGCTGTGGCACTAATGGCCAGAAGGGGAGATTTTCTCTGTATAAATATACTACCTCACTCCCTAATTCACACTAAATACTAACACTATATATATATATATATATATATATATATATATATATATATATATATATATATATATATATATATGTGTGTGTGTATATATAATTACACATTAATATATAAACTAATTATATAATGGCGTATAAATGACAAAATATAATTAACAAAAAAAAAAAAATGAAGATAAAAATTCGTGTGATTTTAAAAAAATATTAAAATTGAAAAGTTTAATCTTGAAAAAATATAGGTAAGTTTATTTTAACGTGATAATCATGTTTTTAATTAAAAGAGAACAGTGTGATTCACCAGGGAGTTTTATCTCTCTGAAATAATAAGCCAAGACGACAACGACACAACAACGAGGAGAACGATGTCGTCGCCCGGAAATTCATCCGGCGACAGGAAATTCATCCCCCCGCCACCGACACCCTTGACACTCTCGTTCTTGCTTGTACATCACCACCCGACTACTCAACAGCAGTTGCTGCTTACACTCCAATGAATTCACCACTCGTGAATAAAGTCGACGTTCGTCCGGAATATCGTGTTCCAGCTAATGATCTAAATAAGCGGCTGTTCGGATGTCCGCACTCCCGATTAATAAAGTAATTTGATCGGCAATCAGGCACGTGGGCTAACAAGACACATGAGCAGTTCGTCAGTACACTGCACTCTTCAGTTAACTCACCCACTACATTAATTTTTTTTTTTTTTTACGTGACCAGAATCCATAAGAGATACAAATAACAACAATCGTAATGATGACAAGAAGAACATTAGAGGCTAATTTTAAATGGAGACAAAATTGTTGCATCAGTTGTTATCGCGTTGAGTGATTAATGTAGATCTTGGTTTCTCTTGTCGAGTTAAAAAGAGATAGAGAAACCAGAAAGCTCAAGAGACTATTCAAAGAAAATTACCGATACCCTACGGGTTGGTGTGGTGGTGCTCCAAGGAAGGTGAGAGAAGACACAAGACGTAGGATTGCTTCTTCTACTACTACTACTACTACTACTGCTAGTACTATTACTACATCTACTGCTATTGCCGTTAGTGCTGCTGCGGTCTATCGATTTATTTTCAAAGACACAATTGGGTCACATGGAAAGATCATTGTTATTCGAAGAGTCGGGGTGAATCCATTATTCAGACAGGTCTTGCAGCTATCCGTGACCGTGTCCCCGTTGTAATTTCTTGCTCGCTCGTTTCCATATCAATGAGTTAGAGCCTTCGACTATCTTCTGTACTAACTATCCCTGCTCGCCCCCTGCTTACATCTGAAATTGCATTTGACGAAACCGCTCTACTCCTCCACGCCGTATCTTTGTCAGTTTCTGCATAATATGTAGCCTCAGCTAAAAAGCTTATTATTATTGATTTACTGCTCACTCGCGGCTCCAGTTAATAATCCCAAATAAATACCTAATAAACTTTTATTTCTGATTGATCGATTTACTTTACGTAGATGTCGGTGTCGGAATAGAGTTTTTTATACCGTGCAGCGAACACGCGACGGAGAATATTGCCGGCGCGTCGGTCTCTCCAACAAGTGGAACGAGCAGCAGCAACAGCAGCAGAATCCGCGTCTACTCGCGGGACGGTATTTTATACCGATAAATTATTGCGACAACCCGGCGTGCAGGCGTGCCTTGTGGACCACAAATCACCCTGATGTCCAGGACTTTGCTCGTGTTTTAACTCGGTTTACACATAATTTCGCATTATCACCAGCCGATTCGTTGTAATTATCGTTTACGTTCGTATATTGTAACTCAACTACACGCTCTGACTACGCGGAAGGAAGGGGTTCGATGTCATTTCGATCATATGGCTTCCGACAAAAATAATAATGAAAATAAAATTTCGATTAAAAATCTACTCTTACTAATTAATTACAATTTTTTGAATAAAGCTCGATCCGAATAATTTTAAAAGTTCATGAATTTAGAACTTTTAATTTTTTTACGAGACTTTAAAATATTTTGATTATTAGAAAATTTGTGAATATTCAAAATTTGTCAACTTTCCCCATGATAAAATTGAAAAATTGTTTTATTTATATTTATTTAATTTTACATGCGAATAATTCATAAGTTAATTTATTTGCACACTTCAACAATCAACGGATTAATCAATTAAATTTGTGGCGGGAAAAATTATTCTGTTCATTTGAGATGGAATTCGTATCGCATTTGATTTAATTTACCGATATGAAAAGATAAATACCCATTGTCAATTTCGTTATTCTACATAGAAATGGGTATTAATAAAATATTTATCGAATTTTCAATAGTTTCCTTTTTCATTTCAACTTCATTGTGATGAAATATTTATTTATGTTAATTAATATTCAATTATCATGATAAACTTTATTGGAGAATTCTGTTTTAAATTTACAAACCGGATATGGAATAAATAAATCTGATTAACCAAAGTTTATTTTGGTTAATAGCCGGCCAAAACCTCTAATGGAAGTTTTTATAAAAAAATCAGCTGTATTACTCAGTACTCGGCGTATTAAATAAGTTTTAATTCCCGATTAAAGTCAATCCTTTATTTGATAAATTTTATATCACGTCAGCATCGAACCATTCGGATTTATATCCTCATTTATTTTTTTAAAATTAAGTTCCCGCGAAAATATTGAAGCTTTAATAAATGTGTTCTCCAATGATTAATTTTATAAAATTAATGGATGTAGATTGAATTACAACCGAGAAGAAAAGTAATATCTAATATACAAGTAATTTAATAAAGTACAAAGTTTAAAATAAAAATATGTGCATAAAAGTAAATAAAAAAGACGCAACTTTTTAAATACCGAGTTGTTTTTGTTTGAGTTTATGGTGGACTATATATATAAGAAGTAGGAATAGGAAAAAAGTCAGTAGTCAGCAGTGATGCTCTTCCGCACGGACAAATAAGAAACTTGGTGAAGATATAACGAGTCGTGCTACTCTTCGTATATAAAAAGATTTATAAAAATAAATGTTTTATAAGAGTAATAAAAAAGTTTGTTCGTTAGTCCATATAAACTCATTATAAGGGAGATGTTTTTTTAATTTTCATTCCTTTACATTTTATTTTTTTTTTTTTTTTTGCGCTTATCAAAGCGAGAAGAATTTTAGTCATTAATTAGATAAAGTATTTGTTTACTTTTTAATCCACTGTAAAAAATCAGGAGTGATTTAAATCCGAATTCACTTGGAGCTTTAAAGTTTTTAAAAAAAATTACTCCGCATACGGAGTAAATAGGGAGTTTGTCATTTTAGTGGAGTGATTTCAGAGTGGTCTGGATTTTATTTAAGTCCGCATTCACTCCGAAAATTTTTTACAGTGTATCAATTAAAATTCTCATAGTAATTTTTTGGTGATCATAATCACGAATCAGCAGTTCTATCATACTTTGCGTTGCACCGAAAATTTTTTATAACACTAATCCTGATATTGGATGATAGGGTATAAATTTATATATCAAGGTCAACCCGGAGGAATGAGGATGAAAAAAAAAAAACGTAAAGCGAAAGAATATCTTGAGAGAGCGATAAGAATATTACCCGACATCCCCGAGGAACGTAAATAGAGGGATCTTACACCTCCATGTGAAAATGAAGGAAGAAGTTTGAGGCAAATTTTGCTAGACGGTAGATGGTGCTGTATAGACACCGAGAAACCCGATATCATCGCTAATCCAGCGATCTTCTTGTGGAGAGAGGAAAGCGCCTTCACTTGCTTGGTATTGTAAGTTGAGAGGGCAGTAGTCCCATTGGAGTAACAACTGCTGTAGTAGAGAAAACGAGGGAAAAAAGGCGATAAAAAAAATAAAGTTAAATAAAAGATATATTACTTCATTTTATCCGACTGGATTTTCTTAATTTGCAGAGATAAATTTTTCATCATAACGGGCTTTTATTTTTTATTTTCTAGTTCAATAAATAAAAAATATTATAATTGAATGTTTTCTATATTTATTTTCTCTACTACTTATTATGGGGACTCGATTCTTCAACAAGATCCTGAGCTCAGTTAATGAGCTATTAGTTTTGTATATTATTAGGCTTCTTGAGTTATCAGAAGAGATTGAATACTTGATTGAAGTGGAAATCGTAGAAGCATATAATTGTCTACTTATTGAAAGATTATCCTTATTATTATTATATACCAATGATAGATAATAATCTAATAAGAAATAAATAATAATAATAATTTAATATTTCTATCTCTTGAATTCATAAATTGATAAAATCCAAAATTAACACATTTAAAATTCGGTATAAGTATAGCCAAGTAGAGCGGAAGTGAACTTTTGACGACTGTTTATTAATAAAAAATGATTGGATAAACCAGATTACTCTACAATTTTTATGGAAATTTCGTCGAGTATAAAAGTCATACGCTAGTGATTGTCACAAATTTAGTGGTCGAGGATCGTCGTCAAAGTAGAGCGGAAGTAGGTGTTGTACCATTTGGTGATAGAATATTCACCATATTAGTGAAATTTAAATTTCAGTTAAATTTGTATGAATACAGAAATAATGTGGCTGGGATCTATTATACAAGTTAACATCTACCATTGGCAAGTGTCAGTTTTAATTAAAGTAGAGCGGTGGAAACTCAATAAAGTATAAAAAAAGTAAAAGGAGTAAACGAGAAAACGCAGGGACAATGTGTCAACAATGTAATTTACTTCAAGTATTTACTAAATACAAAGGACAGCAAGAAAATAAAGATAGACAAGAAGTAAACACCCTGAAGCAGTCACTCCTCTATAAACACAAAGCTTATAGTAAAGCTCCGAAGCGCACGTTCTATATATACATCAAGAGTATTTGTATTTATATACAATATATATGAGAAAATCTATTGCACAAGTTTATCGGCTTGTTAAAATCTCGATCAAGAGACTGAAATTAATGAAAAAAATAAAGAAAATCTATAGCTGTTTGAATAAATAAAAAATAGTCCAGAGTAATCAAGAAACCATTAATGTTCATTAGTATCGAGTATAGAAAAAAGCATATGTAAATGTGCGTGTTACTTTATAGTCATTTTTTTACACGTCAAACTTATTACCGCGGTGTAGCTAGCCTGGAGAGCTATATGGGTGTTAGTGATCGCGATCAGCAATGACGATCTTTTATCTAAAAAATCACGAGAAAAAGCCTTTAAATTTTCTAAACGCACCGAGAACAATTCGTTAGTGCAAATCTAATCATTCACTTCGTGTCATGTTGTGTGGGTTGTAAAGATCATATCACTAATTTCTCGCAATTTTTCAAAAAGAGACACTCTTGTGTTAATATATACATAAGCTGGAAAGATGTTGACCTACTTAGCGAGTTGTTAATACACATATATATAGATAATTTATATTTTTTTTATCATTTTCCAGCAACTGATCGCTTCTACAGAGATAGAAAAAATATTATTTCATTCAATGAGTATATATTTTAAACACCTTTTATAAATATAACATTTTATTTTATTTTCAAAGTTAATATTTTTATTTCTATTTATTTTTGATTGAGATGAAACTTGATAATAACGAGATACTAAAAAATTTTTTTATTGAGTTGACGTAAAAAATATAATTTTAAATATCATTTGATATTAAAAATGCCAAAAATTATTATTATTATTATTATTTTTTTTTTTTTTTTCAGAACTCAAGTGCTTTTCTCTAGCCTTCTCTTATGTAAAAAAATTTCTCTTATATTAATTGCACATTCTACAAAATAAAAAAAAATTAGCTCGCGGTTCACAAAACGTAATTTGAAAATTGTAATTTTGAAATTGAAATATCAAATATAAAATAGTGAGTAAATATTTGCCGCGAAATTTTAATTTTGTCCGCTAATGTTGTATATGTCAATATATTCAATAATGTTTAAAGTGAAGTAGACTAATATATACATATATATATACATTATACCTGGGGTGTATACCTGAGGGTCGTATTTGTTTAATATAATAAATCGAACAAGCTAATGAAGAGTCGGTGACCTGTACTAACGGTATACTATAAATTCTTCAACTACCCCTACAGAGTTTACGGCTGAAATGATCTCCCTTTCATACAGTTCACGAGCTGTAGTGGAAACGCCATATTGGAAATTACTGCTAGTACATCCTCATTAACAAGTAATGGCAATATCATGTACACTCAATCTATATGCGTATAATGCTGTTTAGTTTTCTCGTGAGATTTACAGATTTGATGCCCTTGGTCTCGATGAATGCCCGTAATACTTTGAGTACCACAGAGGACCACAAATCGTATTGTATCGTGTCTATTTAGAGATTCTCTTGTCGTAAGAGAAGGATTCATCTGTAAGCTGCTTATAGAAGTACTCCTGCCACAAATAACTGTTTTCCAGTGGCCATCAGAGTACGCCTTTTGAGAGCTTTGAAAAGGGCATATTAATTTTTAAATTTTATTTTTAAAAAATGAGCACAAATATTTTTATTTTCATCAAATAAACTGATGCAAGTTGAAATGAAACTACTCTCTTTCAAACAAATTACATGTATAATAAAAAAAATTGTTTTCATTTGATGCCCAAATGAATATAAAAACAATACGCCTCAATGATTTCATTTGAGTTGTAATTTATTCGATGACTTTTTGATATCCATTGAGTACTGAACCGCTCAAAGTAAACGAAAAATTATTAAAAATAATAAACCTCATGTAAAATTGTTGCAAAAATATTGTCAAAGAGCCTACTATATATTATCGTACAAGTATGACTATATTTATGCGAAAAATTTATCAGTATCAAAAGTTCATTTGATAAAAAATATTGATTACTCCTGATTAACCATAAAACTCATAACTCTAAACTCCAGTGTGCAGTGGGTAATATTTATTTATATGTCCACTCATATGTGAAATTGACATTACATTTGATTGAATATTACAAACAGACTTTCATCAATAGTACATATACTTGTTTATATATTTGTAGATGCAAATTGTGTGATTACTTAATCAGGCAAACGGTATATAGTCAATCACTAAAGAGATTTAATCCCGGGCATAACACTCACCTCTAAGCCAATAGTATCACTGATATTCAGTTAGAACCATACGCTAAATTGATATATCTATATATATATAAATGTTTGATATATACATCAAGACTGGACTGGACTACTCTCAGTAGTATATAGTAAAGCTAATTAATCTTATCACTAATTAATTTCCGCGAGTGATTCTACCCACTAAACTCAGTGATGGGTATACACGAAACGGACGGATATATATGTAATTGCAAGAATGATGAAATCGCAGTTATATTCTCTACTCCCTTGCTAGATTACTGCTGTGTCGATGTTTTCAATTGTTAAAATAGCTTATCGCGTAAAATATCCTGTAGGTTCAGTTATAATTAGTATTTAAATTTAATTATATCACGTTTTTAATTCGACGAGCAATGAAAAATTTTTACTTCCTTTTTTATGCCGCAATTATTTAGATACTGTAGATTGGAATTCTTGGTTTATATATATATATATATATATATATATATATATATATATATATTTTTTTTTTTTTTTTTTTTTATTTTCATTTTAAAACACACCCGAATTGATCACTGCGATTTATATTTCAATCTGTGATTTCAGTATTTCAAAGTTTCGATCAGTTTTTAATTCAACGTATCAGAAACGAATGAAAAAAAATATATGTCCGCATTTCAATAATTTTCATCATTTTTATTTCAGTTACAGGGCGTTAGAACTCTGGCATAGAGAATGAGTCAAAGTTTAAATTCACCTCAATCCTTTTCAAACAATGCTCTGATGTCCCGCATTTCTGTTTAAATATATATGTTTTTATCACTCGGTTTCTCTTTGTCTTTTATAGTACTTTTGCTACTCCATATTTAGTATTCTGTAATGTTCCAATTTTCGCTTGTGGGGCAAAAAAATTCATAAACTCACGGTGGAATTTACACTGACAATTTACTTGTGCGAATGCAAACAGAGAAATTTTCAACAAACTATAATTAAACAGGAAAAAATTAAATAAATGCAATAAAAGAAATGCATTTATGCTTGGAAAATTTCAAACAATGCGAAAATTTTTATTACTAAAAATAACAAAAAATGATAATAATTATAATTATTATTATTTTATTTAAAATAAATACTGAAATCTGGTAATAAACTAAAAGTTTATCGCTAACCTCTAGGAAATTTTCCACAATGTCAGTCAGCCATAATTTTAATCCTGTGCGCATGTATCATAATGTGAAATATTCTCGGAAAATGTGTATAGCATTACTTGTTTGTGTACAAACCACATTTTCGAAGTATTTCAAAGTGTATGATGACATAAACATACAGTATGAGCACAGAGAATATAATAGGCAACTGAGTTTGTGTGAGTATGTGTGGGTAGATGGCAGGTGGAAAAGAACGAGGAGGTTCGTAATCCCCAGGCCAATGTGCTCTGTAGCGAACTCTCATCTCTGGTTTGCTCTGCTCGAGTCTACTTGGTCACACCGGGCGCGTGATTCATGTACGTATTTTCACAATGAACACCCGTACTGAGTAAAATGTAACCCCATCTGATATACAGTACAGGTATTATATACATATATCGTTGACGTAGCGTCTCGTAATAACGTTGTGATACGAAACGACTCAACTCATGAGAGAGCTCGCCCAAGGTCCGTGCACTCGTTTCCAGCCACACGTTATCTTCTAGTAGCTCTAGTGCCATAAGATGTGCAGCCCTTACACACTTCGCTACTATACCGTAACATCCTTACTTCTGAGACATTAAGAAAAGGACTTGAAGCCAGAGGATTGGAGAGAGAACTTGTTACACACGTCTACTCTAACGCGTCCAGGAGCGCCCGGTTATATCCATTCGAGCAACCTAGCTACGACCTCATTTACTGCTTTTACACTGGTTATGTACTTGAGACATTTCACATACCATGGAATTGCCAATCTCGAATCGCTCGTTAGCTTCTATTTCTTTTTTTTCTTCTTTTATTACACATAATACATCGACAATATAACCTCTGTATTGTTATTTCACAGCTTGATTAAGGTCATTCAAACTGACGATTATCCATTTTATTTAATAAATGATTCTATGATTTTTAAGATATTAGACGTCTAGAGGATTTCATTTTTATGAGCTTCGGATTTTTAATAATTTATAAAAAAAGCCTCAAAATTTTTCTAAAAAATTTAATCTTCAGAAAGAAGTGTCAGGTTTTCTATTACAATTTCATTAAAAACTACTAACTAACCGTATCATAAAAATCAATTTTTGAGTTTCAGTGTTACAATAACTCAATTATTACGCTGATGATGTCGGTAGAGAATAATAATAAATAAAACGAAATTTGAATTTCGAGTAAAAGTACAATTTCGAAAATTCTGTTTTACGAAACGAAATTATTAATTAAATGTTATTGACATTCATGAACAAACAATTTATAGTATAGTGTAGCGTGATAAAGTTAATAAAAAAATAAATATAAAAAAAAAAAAAAATTAAAGTGAAAGAGCAATATAAAATGTGAACGAGTTGTCGAGAAAAATGAAGTGCTGATAGACGAACAATTTTGAAGCGCGAATTGCATGTGTGATAAAAGGCAAGCAGACATCAACATTGACGCTGAGAGACGTGGGTGTGTTACTGCCCTGATGAAAAAATGTGACCTATTTCATCGCAATACCGATCGTGATTTTTTGAGATTACTATTTTTTATCCCCTAGTATTTTTCTAACTTTTCGTTTTTTAACCTTTTTTCCTTATCCTTCTTTTACATTTAATTTTTTTTTACAATTTTTATTGAACTTTAAAGTATAGCTGAATAGCTGTATTACAAAAAAATTCAACGTCGTTTCATGAAACTGACAGTCCAGTAAATTGAACGTGTTATTTAAATTTTTTTTTTTTTTTTTTTTTTTTTTTTAGTTCTGTACAATAGATTTCTATTTGGCTCAAGAAAATTAATGCCTCCAGCGTTTATAATAAAACATGTCTCAGGTTTCTTATTCATTTTTTAATATAGGGTAAGGGTGGGCAAAATGGGACTATTAAAGAAATAGTGGATTTTTGTGCAATTAAATGCAGTGAATTTTCTTTTTTTTTAAATAATTTATCCCCTATATATACGCGATTAATTCAATATTTTTTGTTTAGTGTATTTTATTTAATTTAATTAAATCCAATTCAACATATGATTAATTTTAAATGATGAACGTTTTGTTAAAAAAAATATTAATGGACTAAAAATTTGGTAAATGGTATTAAAAAAATGAATATTAAATCAGAATGATAAATGAATGCATAAGCATAGATTAACATACAATAGTTAAGCTGATTACTTCGGTACTGTTCGTATTACTGAATAAAATATTGTGTGATCTAATGAGGAGTACGAAATTATTAAACTATCAAATCCCTACTGTGAAGTCCAGTCCCGCAGATTCTACACACTCGATGGTATTTAATTATTAAAGAGAGTGGATTAAATCACTGAATTACATCCAATCGCATTAAACACACCAGATAATATTATGACCATGTAATTTACAATAACACAAACTTATTCAATTTTAACGTCATAAAAAAGCAGCCCGTATATAAGCACGACAGCAAAATTGAAATTGTTCATTATAATAACTTCAGATGCAAGTACATGCAAACACTGAATTATGTTTGCATTTGATTAGGAAAATTGTATCTAGTAAATACTGACTACTATTTACTATAAATGGTTTATATGTATTTAGATGACCGTGTGTGAGTGACATGGCCCTTAACGACCGTTCAACGAGCTCACAGAGTGGCAAGAGACTTTTCAACATATCGAGAATGCAGTTGCATGCAGAGATATACATACATAGCACTCTCTGCTATCCTATTCGATAGGACACGACCGAAAATTGGCAGCGGTTGCGGTTACGGGAGTCATTGAATCCAGCGAGAGATTGGCTATCGATTTTTCTTCTCGTATAAACTATTTTTCAACTCTTTCCCCTGGTAAAATCACGTGATGGGACTGGTAGCCACAATGGACATTTAAATGTGTGCGCATTGATAATAAAAAAATAAAAAAAAAAAAAAAAAAAAAAAAACAAAACTAGATGGAATAAAAAAATATAATAAAAAATACCTACAGAAAATTGAACATGCAGTGGTAACGGAAACACTAGTAATTGTTTTGCAGACAATAATTTTGTGCTACAGGGTTGTTGAACTGATGGTTGATAATTTTTTTACTGGGAATTAATAAACTTGGGGCCATTAAAATGACAAGTTAATGGTAGTATCACAAAGCCGGTGACTTTGTCAGTGAAAAAGTTTAAAAGAGACTTACCCTGGCTGCTCTCATCTTTAATTCTTTTTCGATCTTCCTTTTCTTATACTTAAATATACGTTTTTTTAGTCTCTTTCTTGTTCGTCGAGTTCTTGTGGGTATGCAGTAGCCGTCGCGGCGCCATTAACCTTCTAATCTTAATGGAAAGAAGTTGCGCTAAAGGGAAAAAGGGTAGAAACGATTGCATTCCTAGGAGGGTTACATTTCAGGCGCCATTGAGTCTATCCGTGCTGTAGTTTAAACTTGCCTCTTGAGAGAAAAGTGATTCGTAAGTCCTAAAAGCACAGAAAAGGCCTTTTGATGAATAAAAATAAATACATAAAAATGAAAAAGGTTAAGAACTTTAGCTCTCACTATTAAAAGTATACAATTTTTTTTATGGGAGAGCGATAAAAGAAAAAGCTCTATACGATTTTTATTTTAGTAAATTCACTCTCTTAAAAAAGTAGCCAGTCAATTATAATTTAATAATGAGGTAAACAAAAGTTTTTGTTTTAATATTAGATCAAAAAAAAATTCAAAGCCTCAACGTCTTTTTGATCTATTGTATGTACATCTAAAACCCAAGAGGGCACATCAGAGTACAGTAGAGTGAATAATACACGTCTTTATTTCTAAAAAATGTAGACCATTCGAGTTGAAAATAAATAAAAACACGAGTCATAAATCCCAAGTGCCTTAGTCGCGTACAGCGTCAACAGAGCTATGAATACCCGGGAAACAATGCGGACATACGTTTCACTGCGATGAGTTTCCTGCTGGTGAATCAGAAGAAAAATAACAACTGTCACAGACTATCACCTCCGACAGATTCACACAAACGCATTATTTTTACCAAATCGATAATGAAAGTTAACAAAAGTTTAATATTTAATAGGTACATTTAAGTACATATATGTATAACGTAAAACTGTTCTCTATAATGATAGTGATTAATTTTTATTACTGCAGCAGCGATAAAAATGATTATAAGGATTATACGCTATTAAAAGCAAAATAGCGTAATATTCAAGGGTAGGCTTTTCGTTCGTGCTTCAGATATAGCTTTTCCACCTCACGCGCGATTACCTTCTCACACACATATACACACGCAACTATACTACGGCTATGAATACGTACTGCAGTAGAAATGCCGTAAATTCTGAGGCACTTTGTGGCACTACAGTGTCGCGTAACCGCCGCCACACTACGATGCAACATCAGATCTTTCTACCGTTTTACATACATCATTTATGTAAAATTAAGTGTTATTACACTTTGACAAATATTAAACCAATATATGAATTTCAATATTTAATAACCATCTCAAGTATTGTAATTTGAGATCAAGTAACTATTTTACATTATACTATAATTAGAAAACATGCAAAGTAATAACTTTCACTTTCTAGAGTTTCACTCCGTCTCTCTTTGGTAAAAATAAAATTACTATATTTATTATTTTTAGTAGGCCTGCAATAAAACACTTATGATCATTCGAATATGTGCCTCTCGTTTGTAATAAAAATTATTGAAATATAATAAATTTTTTTAAAGCCGTTGGGAATCTGAATTTTTATGAGAATAAAATTTTTCTAATTTATATCGGGAAATATAGACATGGGTATCAAATAAAAGCTCATGATTGATAAATTCTCATAAAATTTTTTATAATTTATTTTTAATGACATGGCGGTTAAAAAACTAGAAGTTTTTTTAATTCATCTGCAGAGGCACGAATTTTTACTAAGCAGTAGCTTAAGCAGAACAAAATAACCACATGTGTACTGTTTAAGTTGATAAAGCATCACCAAAATGAGCTCATTATAATAAGTGATTCGTTTATAATTTAAATTAGCCCGAAAAAATCCAAGCATGTCATGAATTCGACTCGCTCATGCCATGAGGAACGCGCAACAGTGGTCTCGGCACACATCAACTAGAAATAGTCAAGAGGTCTTGTTCGCGTGAATCCATCCTATCGTAAACCGCAGCAGCATCAGAACCCGAGCTAGAACCAGAGCCAGAGCTTGAGCAGCTGCAACCCATTCGACTGTCTGCGGTAACGGGGATACTACGGTGCAATGGATTCTCTTTGCCATCTCATGTGTATCTTTCTCTTGAACCTCATTAACTTGATATTTTTTGTCTTTATAAACATATAACAATAACACTACCACTACTACCAGCAGCAGCAAGAACAACAATGAAAAAAATAAAAATCGTCTCTAATTAAATATAGAAATATTTTTTTTCAGTTTTAATATCGTATGAATTCCCGTCGTTTTTTTTGTTTTATTTTTTTATAAAACTTTTTTTCATTATGAAAGGCAAATCGCAGTACACTGAAGCGGCTTGAAAAACAATTACCAAGGACACATTGTCTGCAGAGAGGATTAAGAACCTTTACGGTGATGATAACGGAGCAGAGTGAAACCACAATCATGGAAAACAAAGCGGGATTAGCGATGGTTATTAAACGAATGATACAACTATATATACACACACAAATACATACATATATAGTGCGGTGAGAATGGGGATGAGAATGGGAGGAGCAGAGGATTGAGAATGTGGGTGGAAGCTTTCTCTCTATATCCTCCGCGTTATCCGGTGATGTGGTATGGGCTACGGTTATATACATGTACACAAATATAAGTATAGAGGGATAGGGAGTTTTCTATGCAAACGAGTATTTCGATAGTGTACCGAGACAATGCCAAGCCGCAAAGTCCGATAGAAAAGTTTGCCTCACCTCTACATGCTTCACAGTTCCGCTATTACATACAACTACTATTAAATAAAGACAACCACCAGCTGGCATCCCCGGCCACTACCCGATTTTCTGTTTTCCTACGACATCATACAGCTCTATTGTAATATACCCGATTAGGACGAGTAGCATATGACTACTTTAAGGCTTCTCACATACAAATATTATTTTTCCGAAAGCCAAAGTCGTACACAATACAAAAATATTTGAATATAAGTATGTAGGGGTTGAGTTTGATAACAAAGCTATTTTTGATGCCAAATGTATAGCTCGTGTAATTTATTCCCATGTGTTGGTTGCTATTGACAGACGGAAGAAGAATCGACGACAACCCGTATCGGATGTGTGATCCCAATTTGATGGATCGCCGACAAGAGGCCTAGTGGCTGCGTTATCTGCTAACGACTCGGAACCGCTTTGACGCATCTTTCACGCGGCTTCCAACGGTATCGATGCCTAGGGGATCGAATAATATAGGAGTGAGATGTAAGGCGGCCGGGTCCCCTTGTTCAAAGCCATCACTGTATCAAAAAGTAGCCGGGAAAAGCGAGTGGAAAAAGAAAGCGGGCGTCGAAAGCTCATTATCGATGATTCGTACCGAACGTTAGAGACTTACAGAGGGTCGTTGGGTTCCGATAAAAGGACCGTGTTTCAACCTATAATCTCATTTCATCCGGCATGTTGTGTCCAGGGGGTCGCAATCCCCTTGGACATACTGGCCAGCTAGACTCTCGGTCCAACGACGACCACGACGACGAGAAAACGAAAAGCACTGCTTCGGGCTTTACGGCAAAAAGAAATACACATGCGGTATGTGCCCGGAAAAATGTTACAAGTAAAGAAAAATCAAATAAAAATACAAATAATATAAATATAAGTGAACGAGGTAGCTGAAAGAAATAGTGAATAAAGCCAGAGAAGAAGCAATCTCATCGGTAATTGACCGTAAGCAGCTGAAATGCGGCGAATATTGCTTGTTCGTGCGTAATATTCTCTGCGTGATTCTTTTTTCATCTGCTGGCTATGAAAATAGGCCGATGAAAATAAAATAGCCAGTGACTTGAAAAGTTATGAACACGAAATTCAACGAAGCCTAAAGGCGACGGTCCGCATATGGCTCTGCATCACTGATAGAGTCACTCATGGCTAACTAATCCGCCGGCAGACTTGTCGGTGTACCCGACGTTTCCCAGTGGACGTAGCTCGGATTGTCTTGTGACACACACTGAGCATCAGACGTTACCAGCAAGAGTTGAAGATCCACCAAGTGCTACAGAGTCAGTAGTCGACGTTGGAAGCTTAACATTTTCACCGACACGGACTAGACTCGAGATTTTTTGGATTGTCGCCAGGATAGCGTCGGTATGACGACACGTATATTGAGATGAACGAAAGAGCCACAAACTGGACACTGGGGATCTACTGGGCCGCAAACGCACGGCTGGATCTGGTGCTTCGACCTGGATGAACAGACTTGGAAGCTCCGTGATATAGACCCGCAGTTGGCCACACATAATGTCGTATCGCTTCTATGGATTTCCGGAGGATTTGCCAGTTAAAAGATATATATACATGACGCAAAAGTTACTGTTACTATCTTTATTATTTCGCTTGGCTTCTTTTTCTTTTCACTGGCGCTGGTATACATGAACCAGCCATTGCCTTTGATACACCCAGAGTTGGCTCCAGTGTAGTAGCAAAGAAGAGAGAGAGAGGAAGAGAAGCCGAAAGGGTAGTGTGGAGCATGGAGTAGTTCAGTGGCTGTTCCCTAGCTGCCATTTATTGCCTCCTCACGCGGCCCGCCGTGACTCCCGGGCTTTTCCGATGGGATCTAGTCTCAACCCAATTGATATTCCAGCTTCGTATGGATATTTATAGCCAGTTACTCTCAGCTACCGGTAATCCCTGCGGTTACGTATACTAACATTTTTCACTTTGCTGCAGGACCAATGAATAAAAATGAAACGTTAACAAGAGTTTGCGTTTTATGTAGATATCTATACTGTTGGTATATTTGTGGGACGATAAATAAAGGAATACCAACTTTTTAAATTATTCGATTCAATATATATATATATTTGAGTGTACAATGAAATACTATTCACCGCGACACATCTTGCTTTTATCCAATTAATATTCAACGATTCACCTTGCGAAACCAAGAGCCACTTAACGTCAAGAGTAGACTAGACGACGTGTAGCACTTCAGACTGTACGGATGAATCTCATTGATTTCTCTCTGTGGAATTAAACTCGCAGACTCGACCGGTTAATTATTTATAATAACTCCTCGTGATAGAGTTGATTAATTTTAATTATTATTCAAGTATTATCAGAGTACTTAACTTTTTTTTTGTTATTATAATAAGACGGGTTATATTTAATTAAAGAGACGAGAAAAAGGGGATGAGATTTTCTGATAGGGTAAAAAATTAAGGCGACAAATAATTATTCGATTAAATGTGATCTCGTGTGCTGCGGTAATGGAAGTGGAAGTAGTGTTGGTGATGGCGGTATGAAGTGTCGCACTGAGATGATATTACTAATTTTGTGAGCCAGTTTCGGATATACCTCGGAGGTATGTCCACAGCTAATCTCGCTCGGGGTCATGGGAACGTGAGCAGACTACATAATCCTGTTCATGCGATAATATGTGAAGCGAGTATGAATATCGAATACGTGGGATACGAAGCGACTTCGAAATATAGTAATACCGGTATGTTATATATATCAGTTGAGGGAGAAAAAATCCATTGATTTTTTATCGAATTAAACAACAAAGTCCAAGTCAAAATTTGTTTTTCGCTCAGTTAAATAAAACTATTACTCATTCGATTGAAAAAACCAGTAGTTTAATTCGCTTGAATTTACCGGATCAACATCAGTGAATTATGAAATGGATTTTTTTTTAAATTATGGATGATAAAAAAATTTCCCGTAGAAATATTTAGAAAAAAAAGTGAATTTTTTAAAATGAAAAACTTGAGATTTTCATATCCACTTAGAAGCTTTGCTAACACCTTGCAACAAAGCAATATATGTGTTGCTTTATAAAAGGTTTCGACACTCTTACCTTCTACAAAGTAAGAGTATAAGGAACCACTTGTTTTTTTTTTTTGCTAGTCCGGAAAACTGACATTACCGTAGCTCCACTCAGCTATACTCTACTTTAAGAACCTATTTCTTAAAAAAGAGAGAGTATATATATAGAAAGGATTTACTAGAAAATGCACCAGGTGTAACAGTAGTATTTAATAGTGTAGCATAAGCACGCGTTTAAAAAGCTTTGTCGTTTCTAATAATATATCCGTGAAATTAAAAACAATCATTTTCCAAATTACACAAAATTGCAGGCAAATGCTCATTAGAGAAAGGTTTTTATTTAATGAACTTTTGCACATAATACTCTTTGCATTAACTTTAATTAAGTAAAAAGTGGACAAGAAAATAAATAAAATTTCTTGAGAAACCAGCCGAGGATTCCGCAAACTAAAAAATTAGCTATCACAAGGAAAATGTTTGTCGTTGAAAAAAAATATGCTTATAATGATACGAATTTGTCATTAACTTCAAAGTGCTTTCATCAAAAGACTGAAGCGGCGAAAAGACGCGCGCACATTTACTGTATTATTGCCCCTTGTGATATTTGAAAAACAGACCAAAAAAAAAGGAGCAAGGGACTAGAGTCAGTGTGGACGCGGCAGATAGGTGGAGACACAAACTAATGTGTTATAACACAAACACATAACACATGTATGTAGACATTCTTTCCAGAGGAACAGCACAGGACAATGACGAAGAAACAAGCGGCAGCAGAAAAGCGGATGCGTCGCCTCAGGAGTCTATGGACCAAAGTTCAACGAACCTACGTATGAGTAGCAATGGATCTAATGAGTTTCGCATGCACTTCGTTTCTCTCCTTTCATCTCATGAGATTTTTTTTCCCAGACTCTTACTTTTTTTTTTTTTTTTTTTTTTTTCAGAACATAGATAACTCTGGATAGAGACCATACTGTAATACTCTTTCCTCCCTCCCCCTTCCCTCTCTCCTTTTCTCCTGCTTGTTCTTCTTCTTCTTTTCCTCCGACCAACGTACCAATGTGTCCAACCACTTTCAATGGAAGAACAAAGTAAAAAGCAAAAAAAGTTCATAAAGTGAAAGAAAAAGTAACGAGAGTACTTTGTCACAATAGTGAACATATAAAACATAGCTATAAAAATTTTTTACAATGCTTTAATACACGAATTGTTTAAAGTATCCTTTGTTTAACCATCTACCTGAAAAATATAAATTATTTTTACATATTTCACCAAATATATAATTCAAAAGAATCCCATATTACGACCTAGTTTAAAAAAAAATAAAATCTACCAAAAAAATCATTCATTTTATATCTATTTTTTTTTTTTTTGCTGTTAAATTTTATACGCAGGAAAAGATTTTCTCCCACAGACTACAGTACTACCGTCCAGCATTACCACTAGTAGTGATCACCGAGTCATGACCTTTCAGCCGCGGTCAAACGCAAACATCGCAACGAGTTTTTTCATTAAATTCTGCAATGCCTTTGCTATCTTTCTCTGGTTGGATCTCGCGTATATGTGTGTACACAATAAGTACATGTATACGACGGTCGTATTTATACTTGGCGTAATGTGTTTTGTAAGAAGGACTAGGCAACACTAGGATATGTTTTGCTACGTCAACAGCCCGCTGGCAAAACTGAGGTCACGATAGAACGGACAAAGAGGGATCTGTGAATAAGACAGAGGATGGAGGATATGAGAGCTAGAGACTACAAGACGGTATGTTACAAGTAAGAGTTGAAGAGTAAAAGGGATGACAACTGCAACATACCTCAGGCACGTCCATGACCGCAAGAAACTTGGTGGTTCGCTAGAGGAGCTCTAGTGAACATCCTCGGTCCTACTCGCAACCATGGGCTTCATTACGTGTTGCCCACTATGTGTATAAACTCTGTATTTCTCATGCATGTGCAAAGGTAACGACTTCACAGTCCCTGTTACATGGATTTACTTTTGAGACACACATGTGCGCATCATCTTTGCATTATGCATTATTACAGTGCAAAGAACTCACGAATATTCTCGGGGGAATCTGGGTGTATAATTACTTTTAAGAAGAGTTTTAATGTTTTAATGTAGAAAAAAATTTAACTCTCTGAAGAATAAATTCATTTATACATATATATAGATATATATTTTCGAAAAGTCTATTATGTTTATTTTTACGGTATGATAAATTCTTGGACATTACGATATTTTAATTTAAAAAGTTACCATTCAGTGTTTACATTGTAAATATTTAGTTTTTCGTTAATATTTTATGTAATTGAAAATTTATTTTCTAGATTTTTCTTGTGGAAAAATAATTTTAATTGAAATCATACAGAGAAAAGTTGCCTTTGATCTTCAAGTTTCAACTTTTCACTGATATTTTCAAGAAATAATTTTAATTGCCATTAAAAAATTTTTTTTCATTTTTTGGTCTCGAGAAATGTTCAAAAAAAAAATGACGAAAAACTCACAATATTTGCTGAGACTGACAGTTAAAAAAACATAAATTTCTAAAAATAATCTTGAAAGAAAAAAAAAACAGAGATAATTTCATATCATTTGAAAATGTTATAATTGGAATTAAAACTATTCAATAGTTTTGATAGAATGAAAAAAAAAATTATCTAAAGAAAAATACTCAGTGTGATAAATATTCTATTCATAATAATAATCAACAGTAAAATATCTATTTCCGCAATTAAATTTCATTGTCTGAATGAAATTTTCATTTGATAAAAAACCAATGAATAATAGAAATAATGAAGGATACAATTTCGATGCAATTATAAATAAAAAAAAAGTCAATTAATATAAAAGCTATCGATTGAAACACGATATCAATACATTCAACTCTCGTACACAAGAAATAGCTGCCCTAGGCAATGGACCGTAGGGATGAGCAATCCCGAGGAGATGTTTCTAGTCATGAATAATACACCAGTGAAATTCTGTCCACTTGTTCACTTGTATTGTATTTTTTTTTTTTTTTACTATTTTTTATTCACGCGGTCAAACAGTCGCATATATTGTTTCAGTTTTATCTTTATTTTATTTCACTCTCATTCTCTTACACACACGCCGGAATATCACGATGCGTAGGCACGTGTGCATATTGATTGAAAAGATCACCGGACGTTGGTTAACCAAGCTTCCGCACCAAATCCAGATTCTGCATCCACGATCCCGTTATTCGCAGCTGCACCATCGGTGCACTTTATACTCCATATACTCTAGTGTGTACAGAAAAAGACTGAATTCAAATAAACACGAAAAAATAATAAAGTAAAACCATTTATCTAAGGAAAAAAACTTTAAATTAGAGGTTCTAAAACGCAGGGTGTAGTTTACACACATTTACGTGTTTGCAGGGATTACACGAAGGCGTTTTAAAAAACGACAGGTGAATTTCCGAACAGATAATACGCTCCGATGGTTATAACCTGGCGTTAAGTGGCGAGTCGCAGGTGAAGATAATAAATATAAATATACAAAGAATTAGAACAAAAAATATTCCAACTGTCAACTAACCCTCGGTCATATCTAATAACTATAAAAAAGTTACTTTAATTATTATTTTTCTATTGAATACTTTTTATGAAAGCAAAAAATCATTTTTCATGAAAAAGTAATTTTTTATCTTAATGTCTATTATTATTTTCCGTAATTGATATCTCGAAATAAGTGCTCTATATATCCATTAAGACGCATCATCACTCATAGCAAGAGGATATTGTCACATTTATTCGTTAAGCTCAAATATAAATCCTCAGTAATATTTTATTTCAATTATTATTTTCCTCATAATTGAATTTAATCGACTATAAAAAAAGTTGATAAATTTAAATCCATTTTATCACCCGCTTTTATGAAGTATATTTCAATCGAGAAATGACTCTTGAGTTGTTAAATCTTGTCAGGAATTACATCTACATCTACATCTACATCAATATATGTATGTCTATATTTATAAATCTACAAAGCCCTCGATCTTAACGGTTAAATAATAATTCAAATAGCTCAACGTCAATCGCCAAGTTTCAACGTTTTAACTTCACTAGTAGACACGCAACGCGATAAAACCCCTCATACAATTGCACCCCGATTTGCCGGAGAATAGCAGCCGGCAAATGAGAGCGATAGAATATACAGAAAAGCATTGCACAGAAGACGACCAAGACAGCAAGGGTTCAAAAGATCGCACTCGCAATTGAGTTAGAAACGTTGTTATACTACCGGCGTTTCATCTCTCAAGGGAGCACAATGAAGCTCTGTACTGAGAGGAGAGCCTGTTTCTGTTTCTACTCCTGTTCCTGCTCTGCAACACCAGCTCAGCTCAGTGCGTAATTTCGCACGAGAATAACCTTACACACCAACCAACTGCCTATCAATATATAGATATAGATATAGATACATATACAATGGGAGTGAAGGAAATACTAGAGGCGGGTTGCTCCGATTCATCTTTTTTCCCTCCTTTTCACCCGCACTCTATACTCTACCCGGCTGCTATGTACTCGTGTACTCTACATATACATCAGCTCTCAAACTCGAGGCCTTTGTACGCCACTTTATTGCTTGTTCCTTCTGACTACCGGCATTTCAAGCTCCCGGATATTCTATCTAACAGAACGTTAATGACTCTTATAACAAATAAAAGTCTGCAGTATTTTTTCTTTATTAAAAAAAAAAAAAAAAAAAAAAAAAATGAATTACTCGCAATCGAAATTGAAAATTGATTTTATTTTTTCATTTCTTTCTCTCGGTTACGAATTTTTGACCCCGGAATTATTTCAGATATTTACTAATTAAAAATATTTTTTACAAGTTATTGTACCGTGTATTTTATAATTAATGCCGTTGATGATCAAACAATAAAAGTAAATAATATCTGGCGAGTAGTTGTTGAATTATATGGACAGTTCATTTATACTTGTTCTGGTTCCAGCACTTTGTGCATCATCCAAACAATGGAAGCCCAACAAAACAACAACAACAACAACGACAACCAGACAGAAACAACGGCACCACTAGCAGCATTACAGCAATGTTTGGTACTGCATCTAGCCAATGACTTGGACGATGGTCGTTGAATACCCGCAGGCCAATGTCGGTGAATTTTGGCCAAAGTTTCCGGCACTTAGGCACCACGTATAACGTAACCGGTAGCATCACTGGGGAGCAACACGTTGCACCAAACTTGCTCTATTTATCAAGGTTTACTAAAATGTGGGCAAGAGCACAAACATATAGACATCAGCAGTTTGTTTATAGTGTGCGAGCAGACGTTTAATTGGCCAGTACACTTTATTAAAGCAAGAGTATAATTTTTTTGCGGATAATCGTGAACTTGTTCTAGTTTTTGAGGACTGTAAATTAAAATTAATCGCATAGTTTTTAATCTACACCATTTGTTCGGTTTTTCCTGGTCGTTTTTAATTCAAATTCATGAATAACCAACAGACAATAATGAATCTAAATAAATCGTAGATAATCGGATTAGTGGACACGTGAGAAGAGAAAAAGAGTGAATAGTCTACTCTAGCAAATACGAACACGTGACGCAAGCATATTCTTCCCCTGACCTCGCCTGACATTCAATATTTTTATTTCGACTTTTTGTTTTACATAGACAAACACATATACGTACGTATATATATATATATATGTATACATAGACATAGAAAGTATTACGTATTTTATTTCTCCAGTCTTTCTATATATGCTATGCACAAATAGTCCCGAGCAATTCAGTGACTTCTGCTGGCGACACTGCTGCAAGCGTTCAACCATACCCTGAAAAACTTATGGATCGTTTTTTTTTTTCTAACAAAAACGAAAAAAATTTAAATTAAATACAATAAAAGAATGAAAATGGACTATTTTATGGATCACAAATTTCGGTTTAATTGATCACTAAATAAAGTGAAACGATTAGTAATCAATCGTAAGAAATAATTTATTGATTTAATTTTGAATGACGAATTCGTCGCAGTTGAGAAAATGAAATTAAATTCTCATCACTGCCAACGACATCAGGTTTTATTTATTTGTCAATAGTAAGATAACTTTGTTTCACTTATCAAGACAAAGGGATTAGGGTTTCCAAATCACTGATCAGTACGTCAGTTAGGGGAGTATTACTTGTTTATGACGAGGGATGCGATTCCTTACGGGAGGACGGTTCTAAATAAGCTTCATTTCATCTCAATGACGGCTTAATGTCTGTTTGTTTTCTACTTTATAACTCATAAGCTTTTTGTACACGTCGTTTTAGTTTTATATTGTTTGATTTTTCATTAAACTAAATTATTTATTTTTAATCCTATGGAAAAATAAAATCAAAATGGTCTACATTTAGTTTGTTTAAATAAAATTATTAATCCAACTTTGCTCTCAGATATTCATATATAACTTAATTTATTACAAATAAAACTGAAATTCATGTGCGTAACGCTGTATGAAATAATTTAAAACAAAATATATTACAAGCCACTGGGAGAATATGAATATAAAATAATAATAACACAATAATTCCTTAACAAAACTTTAACAGTAAAAGTTACACAATGGAATTGTAAATGATGAATTAAATTCCATGGTATACACCCTCGCACATACACACATACACGCACATTATCACCGAAAACCATTTAATTTAACGCTATTTCATTGAAACGCTGGTGAATTATATCCAGCAACTCGTACTGCAAATTAATTACATCGAACCGTTCTTCATTAACTTTTTTATCAATTCATATTATGTGAAATATGTTTAATACTGAAATATATTAATCATTCTCAGTAGTCTCGTCTCCGGTACCGAAAAAAAATTCCAATGAAATTTTATTAAAAAAGTTATTTAAAAAAAGTTAAATTACGTAATTGAAAAAAGGACAGAAGAGGATAATGGAGAAGCGCAGGTCGGAGGAGAAGGAAAAATAGAAGATGAAAAAAAAAAGAAGATAATAAAAAGGAAGAATAGAGATTTTGAAAAAGTACAGCGACATTTCAATAAACCGCGAGACTCATGGCCCACTTTCTTCCTTCTATTCTCGTTTCTACCAACCTCATTATTCTCCTTTAACAATCCCACTCTCAATTCTCCTATTCCATTTTCTATTTCAGTCTGAACGTCAGGATTCTCAACGTTAAAGTTGGAATGCGCTGCGGATATCGGCCCGAGGGTTATAAAACACACTTTTCGACTTTTGAACAAAGCTCTCTCATATTATATCTATATACATCTATAATACCCACTTTTCCGTTTCGAATTAAATGAATTGGATTGGACAGCAGTATGTATACGGGAGCAGAAAAGAAAGAAATATAATGAAAAAAAAAATAATAAGTTAGAGCAATTGCTAAGCAATGGGCCTTAGAGAAAAGACTTGCCGCGTATGACATAGAGCAGCCCTACACCACGAGATTTATATTATAATTTCCAATGACGACAATAGACTTTCTGAGAAAAGGCATTAAGAGCGATAAACTTGTACTGGAGCTATTTAAATGAAATATGATGAAAAGGAACCGCCTCAAAAAAAAATAATAGTATATATATATACATATACTATTTACCCGACACTCTATTTTTTAATCTTTATTATTATTTTTAATGACGCTTTAATAAATAAATTTTCTCAGGCATTAGTAATTCGAGATTATTTTTATTTATTGTGCAGGGAAGAAATTAAGATGCCCATTATTACTTTTTTAAATTAAAAATTAAAATTATATTATATATTAAAATCATAAAAAAAAAATTATTTTATAATAAATTTGAATTAATTTTTAATACCGTCATATTTAAAAGTAAATATATATATATATAAGGTATAAAATAATTGTTTTGTTTGCATAACAAAGGTCATTGACATCCACGAATTTATGGTATAAAAAATTCTTTTCATATAAAAATAAATTTTGATGTAAAAAAGTAAAGGTCTCTTTTATATAATCTAAGCCCTTCCATTAATACTACCTCGGGTATCTGCATACATAAATATATATATACTATGTCCACGGTAGAAAAGTAGCCTTTGTGCGGTTATTTGTGCAGAGTGCGTGTGCCGTGTCTCTGTTGTTCATAAAAAGGGTTTCAAAGTCGCAACTCTTCTTTTTCTATTCTTCAGCTTTTGTCCGAATTTTTTTTTCTATCTGTTATCATTATAACGAAAAAAGAAAAAAAATTCCCCTTTCAGAATCCGCAAAAGTAGTTATATTCATATATTTATATACCTATACTTGAGAAAATATTTAAGAAAGCTATTTCTAATCTATTATTGTATGAAGAATTTTCATCTATACGGTCACCGAATAACTTCCGACAATTTCTGATAACATTTTCAACAAACAATCTAAGTTGATTTTGTTAATGATAGACGTCCTGAAGTAATCAGTCTAATAGCTTTCGTGTATGTGGGTCTATTAGAGTGAATTAATTACATAGAGTTATAATAGCAGCGCAAAACGTCAAAGGCATAGAATTTGAAAGATAATCCTTTCTATAGAGTGCGATGACAGTGTATGATCACAGTGATTCACCTGTGCGAAGTAGGAAGTCACTGTACTACTGCCTTCGTCATGCTCCTGTGAATAAGGGGTTACACGATATTCTAAACACCACGATATAATATACTTACGACGTTCATACAGTACACAGCTACGTTGCTGTAAATAAGTTAAATATAAAATTAAGTAAAAGGATGTGTCGAAGCACCTGCCAACGGTCGCAAGACTTTTTGGTACGTACATATCCGTTTGACCGTTTACGACACGGTCTTGTGCACTGGAAAACCGTTACCTTGCCCTTATCCTTATCCTCGATTTCAACGACTTATTCTTGTAAATAAACCTTTTTATTATATTTTATTCTGCAGACATTCTTATCTGTGTCATCGGAAGTTTAAATATGAACTTCGATTTTCACTAAAATTTTATTTATTATTTATAAAAATGTGTCTCGACAAATATTTTCTATTTTATAATTAATCGATTTATTGAATTTTATTATTCAGTGAAATGATAAATTTATTTATTGGTATCAGATATTCATTAACGTCAATCACTACGAGAAAAATGATTTATTTAAAATTAATGATTTTAAAAAACGTTAAAAATTTTATTAGATAATTTGCTAAATATTAATTAACTGTAGCTGTATTAACTTTTCAGTAGTAGTCAGTAAAATTTAAAATAAGTGATTTATGAATGAGATTTGGAAAATACAAATTTTTTCATTAAAAATTAAAAATTTTTACTGTTAGGTTAAAATTAAATTATCACGTTTGAATTTTGTAAATAATTAAATCTACATTTCAAATATATAATTATATCTAATAATAATTTCACCAATACTCAACTTTCAGGTTACTAATCATTAATATTTCCAATACTTAATCTTTCGGGGTGAGAAGATCTCGACCCTTTTTCGAGGATTATCACTAAAATACAATTACTAAGTAATAAACGAACGTTGAACCGACCACCAATTTAATAATTCAACGCGCCAAATTTACTTCTAAAAATAATTATATTTCAGCTCTACATTCTACAAGAACAAAAAATTTCCGGATTCGAGTATGAAATTGATAATAAATTATTTGTTAGAAAACTACGCCAAAATAAAGCAAACTAAAACACGACGAAATATTTGGAAAACCTCAGATTAAACTGGACGCTCAACAAATTTGATAAAATAAAAAAAATTTTGGGTACTCCGTTTTATCTAAAAAAATTTTTTTTGAATTAAAATGATTGAAAAGTGATTGTAGAGTCGTTGGAAATAAACGACAACTAACTGCAGGGGCAAAATGAATAAATTTTTAAGATGCCCATTGTACCCCAACCTTTTATACAACCAAGGAAGTACATATTAAGTATGATTGTATTATAGGTGACGCGCAGTGTAAAGTTAAGTGATCACAAGAAGAAATAGTAAGATGAAGTAGGTTGAAAGAAGCACTTGAGTCGAGTCAGCATCACCTGTGGCCCTTTTCCGTTGTTTAGCTAATGCTTGACTTCCGCCTCGCTAAATCATTTACTACCTCACAAGACTTGAGCTCATCTTAAAACTTACTTGGTCATATCATTAAGATCTCTTGAGCATCAGCATTTTCTCCTCAATGATATTTGATTATTAATTTATTGTACGAAAAATTTTGAAAATTTTTAACGCAACTTATACTTGAATGCATATTAATAATAATAATAATTGCTTTCATGGTTAAAAAAAAAATTGTCATCAAATACTACTCCTGTGCTACGAATTTCAAATTTAATTGTAACTTTTATATTTTTTTCGTTATTTACTCGATAAATAAATACACGTAGCAAGATTATGCTTACAATTCATGGTTTTCATTATGTGCGAGCAAAGAATCGATTTGCAACTTGAAGTATTTGACGTACACTCGAATTGCCTTGGGACTCGTGTTCGTTTCGAGGCATTTGATTCCAGCATTGTTGAATTTCATAGCATCCATGCAACCTTCATTGTGAATGAATTGAAAATAATGAAAAAAAATATATCTACTTGATTTCTCAACAGCGATGTTTAACGAATAAACAAAAAAAAGTAAACGAACAAAAAATTATAGAAAGTAATGTTCAATATATACTATAAAGTCGTATAATACTAGTATTTCAACTTATAAATAACGATATAAATTTCAATGAAAATAAATAACAGTACATTCAAAAAATGTAGCGTTTATTATTTTTTTAAATTTACATGTTAATTAAAGTTTCTCATTTTAAAATCTATGGAAGCAGAGCAAGAAGAAAAAAATAATAAACTTAAAAAAAATTTATTTTAATGAAACCCTGAAATATTCCTTAAGAAGATTATTATTAATTGCACTAGAGTTTATGATATATATTTTTTGTAAAGAAAAAAAAAGAGTAAGTATCATTATAATCGTTGAATTTAAAGTTTAAATTTTAAATAATAGTCGATCCACTCGAGAACTTTATAAGAGACTCTCGACGAGGTGAGAAGCTGACGGTTTAATTTTAAAAAAAGTAGACGTTAGATTTCTGATTAAATGATTAAATACGCCCTAAAGCTATGGCATTAAATTCTTCGTTATTCATTCGCAAAGTCCATTGTTCACTTCGCGATACTCCAGCCCAACGTCATAGTCTATCGTTAATTTTCTTTTCTTTACGACCTATTTTTTTACCTCCCTCCTTCACCAATAAACCCAAGAGCTTTTTTTTTAACCATTATACCGTAATACGCAAAGACTATCAAATATTCTCGATTCATTGTATTCAATTTTTTACAATTAAAATCAAATTATCAAATAACTTTCTTTGTTTCATATCCTAAAAAGTCGTTACTCATTATCTCATGATTAATTATGAAAACAATTAGATATATAAATCTCAAAAGTGGGTTATGCTCATCATATATATGACATTGTCTAGACCTGAATTTATTAACCTATGACTAATAAAATTCGTTTAGAATTTAATCCGTGACCTAAAAAAATTAATTATTTTATCCGTAAACGATAATAGCGGAGTTTAATTAAAAAAAAATTAACATTGTAGATATCCGATAGCTCGTTAATTAATTTAATTTGATGCAATTGTAAAATGTCGATTTATAACTACCATCTGTCAATGAGGCTTGTGGTTTTGGTAGCAATTCGTGCGAGACACCCGTCAATCACTTTGGGTTTTTCAAGTTTCGCTGGACTAACAAGTAACAAATTTGTGTTCCGCTGTCATTTAAATATATACTTATTTCATATATCTTATCAATATTTTTATATAAATAATATATACATATATTTAAATGGCTATGGATGTTTTTCTGGCCTACAGTGTGTGCCTTATCAGCCGACATCTAGATGATAAATAAAAAAACAAGTTTGATAAACAAAGTTTGTAAAGGTAGAAAAACATCTGGATTTATGACAAGCTTGTTGATTTTGTTTCTTTGCACACATAATCTGGCAAAGTACTGAAATGTATCGGCATCAGTTTTAAGCGGTAAAAAAGGTGAGAGATAATTTAACAGTGATTCGCGGTATCGGTATATGTATAGTGTAGGAAAAAGTTGCGGCAGGTGTTTTCGTGATGGGGCAGCTGCAATCACGACCACCATCTGCTCTTGAAAGATACTCGACTGGTGAATCTTATGTACACTATGCACTACACTACTATATTGTTAGTAGTATTTCAATGTTACAAGAATCGTCAATTATATAATTTCAAACCACGTGCCCACTTTTTACCCGAAATTATACTGTCCCATTATTATCGAAAATTATTACCTACTGATAATATAAATAATAAGGTACACTTATTTTATATTTTTTCGTAAGATAATTAATAATTAGTACTTAATAATAACATCGGACATATAAATTACATAAGATCTGACCGATAAAATTTAATTGCTATAGAAAATTTTCTACAGTTTTAATTTTGGTAAATAATTAAAAAAATTATTTGAGTTCTTTCTAAAATAAACCGGAGATTAACAAAAAAAAATGTGATTATACAAGTTTAATTAATTTGCCGATATAATATTTTATTCAGAATGGACAAAGAACCAGTTTGTGTATGCATAGACCAGTTGCAGGTCAGTCGTATATATAATGCAGAACTGAAATAATTTTTTCAATGTTCAGACGCTAATCGATATCGCTTAGATGAATTTTAATTAATAAGAATCTGACAGCTTTTTAGATTAAGTTCGAATCCATCAAGTATTCATGAGATATCAGTCTCCATATATTTTGAATTTAATAGCTCGGAAATTAAATACTCAAATTAATGTTTCGTATTTTGAAAATTAATAAAGGCTGTTCATTTAACCCGAAAATAGAGATCGAAAATATATCTTTCAATTAAATAAGAGCATTAAAAGTTAAAATATTCTATGAATATAGCTTCCGAAATCTTTTGGATCAAATTTCTTATGCACTTCATTAATTTCTAACAAGGATGTACTAAAATATAGGAATTTGATCCAAATTATTCAAAAACAAATATACATAGTTTTGCTTTCATTAATTGTTCAGATGTATGTACATAAGGTTCGGCTAATTATGTTATTTTAATACAAAATGGAATTAATAATGAAAATGGTCAAATTTTTTAAAACAACTATTGAAGCTCGATCTGTCGTTTTAGAGTAATACATCGTACATTGTAATATCTACAGATGGTAACTCTTTATTTTTACGTATCACAGATCCAGTAACCAAGAGACGCTCAATATTCCTTCTCTTCCCTACCCTGATAACCAGTTGAGCTCAATTTTTCGTAAACCAATACAAGTTACGTGCTATTTGTCGTAAAATTGAGCTCAACTGGTTATCGGAGTGACAGCCAAGCTAGCAGCAAGCTAACGACATGCTACTGCAGCTTGTCGTCAATTGGAACGCAAAAGGGCTTTTCCATAAGTTGACAACTGGAGGCCTATTTGTCATCAACTTAATTGTAACTAATTGACACCAACTTTCTGACCAGAAATTCTTGTCATCAGTGAGAATGTCTCATGACAAAAGCAAGGACCGTAGGTAAGCTAGTACCCTGATAGCATAATTGATGGCAACTTGGCGTCAAATTGGTGCCAAAAATTGGCAATTCCATAAATTAACGGAAAGTTGCCTTCAATTTTCTCAGAAACTTAACTGATATCAAAATACCGACTACATCTATTTTATACATTTTTATTAGTTCAATTGTCAAGTATTACAATAATTAAAATATAATTCATCACAAAAAAGGTATACTTTATTACTTTCGAATATAAATCTATGTATCTATACATACTGAAAACAATAAATGAAAAAAAAAATAATAACACATCTATTTAGCTCAATACCTTCCAGATCGTCCGTCTCTCCCTTTATCATCTCTACCCCCCTTGCGCCTTTCTTTCGATCGTGATCGTCGCTCACGCGATCGTGACCTCCGTTTTCGGTCCCGACCCCGCGATTTTGAGCGCGATCGCGACCGTCCTTTGCCGCCCTTCCTACGACTATATAAGTATCGTCTCAGTTCTCGAGAAATGGGTTTCAGGTGCATGAAGTTGCAAAATCCTGATCTAGTACATTCACTGAAAAACATCGAGATCAGAGGTGATAAAATTTTATTTTATAACAAATTAATTTATTTAAATGCAAATTAATTACCCCATTTCATATTGACGGCAACATGCCTCCCGAAAATCGGTAACTGGTGACAACTCAGCGTAAACAGGTCTGCCTCCAAACCAGCGGTTATTTAAATTGCTAACAGCCTTTTCAGCATCCTCTTCACGACGAAATTTAATATAAACATTCCCAACCAAATGATCACCCAAATTATCGCACACGTTCATTTCTTCAATTTCACCATACTTATCCTCGCACTCAACAAATACATCCTCAAAAAAATTATCATAATGCTCTTGCATTTCTTCATCACTTACATTGGCAACCACTAAAATAAATTTATCATCAACGATTAATACTTTGTATTTCTATTTAACAATAATTAAAAACTTTTCCTAATTTCAGGCATTATAAATTTGAACTATGTCATAAATTCACAAGTATGTTTTCAAATTTCGTTAAACTTATCTAGTTTTTTAATTGTATTCGACAAATTCTTTCAATTCTAAATACTTTCTAATTAATCTAGTAAACAGATTTTACAATATTAATAATTTCAAAAAATTTAGGATTTCATTTTTAATGACCTAGCCCTAAAATTCCAAGCTGTATTTTTATAGTTTGCAAAAATTGACATAGTCTGAAATTTACGCTGTATTTTAAAAATCAAATTATTAATTATTATGCATTCTAAAAATTTCAAATTATAAATAATTTTAATAACATTAAGACTTACGATGTGAGCCATCTGCACTTTTTGCAGAATTTTGTGGATTAACATAAAGATTTTGCAGCAAACATGTCTTAAAAAATCAATATTTTTTTAAAATTTTAATTTATACAAATAAACTATGAAAATATAACTCAAAATTTGGCAATTATAATTTTACCTGACTGAATGTTGGTTTGTTATGAATTCGTGAACACCTATCACCGTGACGACAGGCTCCGATTTTGAAGTAGAAGGAGCAATTAACTCTATGATATTAAAAATATCCAATAAAAAATGTATAGAGATACTTATTAATTATACTAATTGATATTATAATTAAAAATAACTATTAAAATACACTTACTTATCTTTTTCGGTACCGAAAATTGACGCGAGATACTCAGCCATGGTTGGAGTATTTTTTAAAAATCGTTGCGGTTATTAACAAGTTATAAATAAACATTAAAAAAAGTTTAAGACTGATGCATACAAATAATCTTGCATTGCTTACACGACGCCCACGACGCCAAAATGTCTATTACAACGTATGACATTTCTTTTTGTCAAACAAAATGGCAATTGTACAAAGAAAAATACCCTAGATTCTGAGAAAACGCTTGGATGGGAACCAAACTTCAGATGGCGCTAGAAGTACAAAAACAAATCAACATTGCGGCCTTCTTTATCATCAAAAAACGTATATAAACATGCTATTTCAACGTATGTAGGTACACATATATGTAATCGTAATATACAATAATTTTGAATTAAAAGTGCAGGTAGGGGTGTATGCATGTATGTTTCAGTCAGTAGATTGATTTACACTTGCAGCAGGTTGTGATGACTCATCACGAAAACGAATCTATATTATGACAGACGTATGCACGCTACTATGTATTTGCTACAACTGTAATTTGCATATTGTAGAGTTTTGAGTGGGGTAGTACACGAGAAAAACGTTTGAATCATGATTACGGGCGATTTTTATTGATAAAAATTACATCTAGGGTGGTCGTAGACAGACCGTATGACTCATCTAATCGATTTAATTTTTATTTGCATTATGAATATTTTATTTTTTGCCCTAAATATAAATTTCCGGGCTCAATCGAAAAAGTAACATGTAGATTTTTCAATAATGTTAAATAGAATAGAAATACTAAAAATTTTTTATGAAGTATTCTAATAAATTTTACTTATTTTTCCGATCAATTCTATTTTTCATTAATTCTCATAATTAAAAATGAGTGGGACAAATTTACTCCTAAAATTTTAAGACCTCGAGGATATCTTCGAATCAAGTCTTACGAATGAACTCTAGCCCAAAGAAATGATGGAAAAAAAATTTTTCCCATCATCGAGTCCTGAGTCTAGATTTTCTATAGAGTTTCTTAGATGGCGAACCGGACCAAATTTAAGACATTTTTTGGACGTTTGACTGCCTCGAAGGTATCCGAAGTCTTCTGGATAAACAGAGACGTTACTCGACAAAAATAAACAGCAATTTATAAATTAAAAGTATGTTTTATTATTTTTCATATGAAAAAAAATATTCAATAAAAATTTAATGTAATTTATCAGAAATTTTTTGGTAATCAGTCAGTTTTTTTGCATTATTTACTAAAGTTAAAAATTAAATCAGAAACTCCATAATATTTGCTCGAGTTTCACGAACAATAGTGAAATAAAAATAAAATTTTTCGTAAACTTGTTGATAAAACAAGGACGTTGTCCGATAAAAAATAAATTTTTATCACTTATAAAAAGCTGACTAATATAAATCTCACATGTCAAGAGTAGAGATTTTTCTTTATCAGTTATCACCAACTCTCGTTCTCTGCATCATATATGTGTAATATTATTTCAAGAAAAAAAAAAAAAAACAAAAAATAAACAATATATGATTCAACGAATGCGACTATGTGACGAAAGCGACCAATTACTGCATCAGCAAGTAGTGTAAATAATTATTTTCAACTAGTACCGTATTACAGTTTTCTCACGTAAACTTCATTTATATTTACATTTATAAATACAATAACTCGGATAAGAGATTTAAAAATAACAATTGCTTACATAGTTGTTAAGGATGGTCGCGTGTCCCGATTCGTCATAATTCGACGCAAAACAAACCGCGAAAATATAATTACAAAAAGATTAAAACAATAAACATAAACTTATTTTCTCAAATATACAATTAATGATAATTATAAATAATAACAATCATACAATTTAGTCATAAAGAGAAACGTCATGCACCGGAAGATAATAAAAAGTTTATTTTCACACTATAATATTTCATTTAGAAAAATTTTTTTTTTTATTGAAGGTGTGCGTCATCTATACAATCCACCTTTTAAGTTAATTAATTGCTAATTAATTTGTTATAGAAATTTATCACATTTTTTTTTTATTTTTTAGGCGCAGTCAATTTTTCTGACCCAATAAAAATAATTATTTTATTGATCATTATTTGAATATAAATAAATTTTTTATCTCAACTTCAAAGTGCATTTGTACGAAATTTTATTTTGGAGTCGGAAAAAAAAATTAACAAATTTTTTTTTTTAATTCTTAAATTGCAGTTAGAAAATGGCAATAGATTTGATTAAAAAAAAATAGAATAATTAAATAAATAAATAATATAGACAACTGTTCCCGAAGAAGGCGCAGGCGCTCCCGTGGGCCGGGAAATTGCGAGCTGGGGAGGTCAGCGTTCAAGCGCCAGCTGAGCAGTCTATTAGTCCACGCGCGATCGTTGCAGTGTAAGCACGTTTATTTGTTATTACACTGCATAAATAAGTAATAAATCATAACAAATATACTAATCAGCCGCAATAAATAAACAAAATAATTAGCCCGGTACCACGAAAGAGACAAATAAATAAATAATTATTTTCAATTCAGACAAATCGTCAATAAATAATTGATTACATTTTTATCGCTGGTTTAAATTCGCATCAAGATACGCAAGATTGCCGCGGTAAAAAGTTACAAGAGGTCAAGAGGAGTGACAATCGATAGAAAGGTCTCCTCTCGTGTCTGAAGGTCACGGATTCATTAGAATCTGCGCTACAGACTGCTGGGAATTATCGGGCGACCTTGAGAGCCTGGCCCAGGACCAGGAGGAGAGGGCGTCAGCCGAGATTTAGATAAAGGAGCTGAGCTGGACTCAAGGAGTGTTGGATAGAAGATTCTAATTGAGAATAAAAAAGAGCACTAAATTATCATAATGCCGGCAGACGCAGAGCTCAGCACTATTCTCAGTCGAAGACAGAAAATTAATGAAGACTTGGAAGAAGGCAAAGAAGTTAAAAAACAGTACAAATTTGTCAACGTGTACACCGAATTCCACGAGCTATCTCGCCGAGAGATAAAGCAGTACGAGCAGACCTTCAATAGGTAAATTTTTATCTTTCAATATTTATACTCTTACTTAACATTGTTTTATGGTTAACAAAATAAAAATATAAATATAAGTTTATATGGTTAAAACATCGATAACTTCCGCACAAGGATACCTGCGCAGGTGTTGTAGATCGAAGGTCGACTATTGCTTTGTATTATTGTTCCATTTAACCCGCTGACTTATTATTGTCTTGAAATTGTTACGGGTATTTTTTTTTCTTTGTAATTTCTTTGGAACATTGAATTATTGTTCAGCTTCCGGATACGATCCTACAAATGCATTTACTCTCTCTCTCTTCAATAACAATCGTACATAAAAATTTTATTATTCAAAAGTTAAAATTATTTCCGTCTATAATTGACACCGAGAGCTCCACGATAGCTCATTATAAATTCTGAATTAATTATTAATCCATATTAATGTATTTGTACAGTACATACTTTGCTCATTGTAAAATATGATAGACTAATTTTATAAGCAAACGTTAAAATCTATTTTAAAATTTACTAGTTTACATTTAATTTAAAAGTCACTAAAATTTAAACTGAATAAAAGTTTAATTTAATTAAAATTTAATATCAAATTTTGATAAATAAATAATTATTATTAATTAATTTAAAAATGAAAGCAAATAAATTTAATTGTATATATATGGATTAAAAATGTCAAGAAACGTGTCACACAAGTTTTTCGTATATACTTTCTCTCAATTTGACAAGATAAAAGACACTTAAATATATATACACTGTATCTGATACTGTGGACCCAATTCAGCTTTGTGCGAATAAATATATAGATATAAATAAATCCAACGTTTGCTTTTATTTTTTACGTCTGCCCAAATTCGTCGAAAGCTCGTTTACAAAAAATGATGTTTATAATTTGCATCCGACTTACTTATATCTAAATTTACAAATCCTTAAATAAACAACTAGTCCCTTTGCTCATTAAACCGTCCGATGATAATACAAGAGTTTATATTAAATATTACCCAAACTTTCTATATAATAACTATGGAGGAATATAAGCGCGCGCTGTTATGGATGTATACAATTGTTCGTTAAATAGTTATTATGTTTACTTATTTATGTACAGTTCTATTTATGTGAATTACTGTTTTCATACAAATAACCCATAACTCCTTTATTGTAACGGTCGGAAAATAAAACAGATTAAAATTATTTTCACAAAACATCCCGTTTAACTTTATTCAACTGGAACACCAGAATTTATTTTTATATATTATCTCAACTGAGATCTTTTGCTCCGTTTTTATTATTGAGTGTTTGATAACTCAACGTACGTAACTGATATATGGATTATATAAAATTCAATTAAGATATCAAGTGGAAATTTAATCTTGATATTAAAATAATCAATCGTATTAAATCCACTGATACATTTTAAAAATCCAGAGTGCATGGATTTTATTTCTACTCAAATTCAGTCCATCACTGGGAGTTTTTTTTCAGCGGAGTTTCAGAGTGGAGTCTAATTAAATCCGCATTTACTCTGATTCGAAATTTTAATATTCAAATAAATTTCTTTCGGAGTTAATTTCACTCCGAATCAGATCCGCGTTCCCTTTGAAAAATTTTTACGGCGTATCCCAAATAAATAATAAATTTTTAATATTTTATTTTAAATAAATAAAAAATAAACTAATTTCAGATGTCGAATTTATGTCAAATTCTATTAATAAATACATAATATCTCTATTTTAAATCTGCATACTAAATTCCGTGGGCGGTCAATAACCTGGACTTCTAGAAATACTTTAAACTCTGATGACTCAGAAATATTTAAATAATTAATTTCATTCTATTAAAATTTACAAAACTTTACACCAATTTCGATCAATACGTACCTCCAATTATAGAAACACCCATTCAGAAAATTACAAACAATTTTATATATATATATATATAGTATAATACATATTTAAAGCCTATAGCTAAAAAAATGTAAAGCGAAATGTGCAGGAAACACCTGGCTGCTAAAAATTTAGCTCATTGTTAAAGGTTTACTGTACACTAGTCGTAAAATTCCTAAAAATCTACCTGACCAGCATGAGCATATTTTTCGAGAATGCATTGTTGAACCTACCAGCGTCCAAGCCTACAATTTACATCTTAAATCTTAAAATATCCTCAGCTAGCAGTAAAAAAAAATTACCCGAATAAAATACAAGATACGAAGAAAGTTCTAGCAACTTTAAGTGTCCAGACCGTAACAGAACAATAACTGCAGTCATGGCTTGTAGTTGTAGTTAAAAAATAACTTTATTATCTTCAATATATGTGATATTTAATACTTCAAGTTGAGTACTTGCATTAGCGTTTATAAATGTATGAATACATATATGTGTAATAAAAATTACAACTGCATTGTAACTCTTAGTAATGTGACGCATTTGAGATTCATAACATAAAACTATCACATTGCTGGTATCATATGACAGATTAACACCTTCACTCTCAGTATTACGTATATAAATACAGAGTCTGTACTCTATTCTACTCATCTAGACAACGCACATTATTATTATTATCACTGAGATCTACATATATGTATACCTGTCGTTATTAATCATTTTTCAACGACACCCACACGTTTTAAAAAAAAAACTCCGTAATTAATTCTCACCATTCTTGTTTTCATGGCCACTAATATATTAATTGCTCGATGACTACTAAACATCAATTATCATTTTGTTTAAATTTAATCTCTCTAGTAATTAGACATTTTTAAAAAATTCTACGCGCCAATTTAAGCAAAGAAAGTTAAGCTAAAAATATTGTTTGATAAATAAATAAGGCGTAAAATTAACTTATTGATGTAAAACCGCAGCAATGATTAGTGACAACAGTTTAGTTTGTGTTAACAAGATCTATAACTCGGCTGACTAGCTCCCTGACCTCGGCGACCAACGAACCGGGCGCTTCCTGGTCCGTTTAATTAAAATACTGCAATCAGGTCGTTCCCCTTGTTTGCCCTGATTTTAAAACATGACGTCTGACTTCCCTTCTCATCGAATTGTCACACGTAAATAATATATATGTATATTAAACAATAATTGTGATTGTCATATATTTATATGAGCAATCAAAAAATTATTTATATTTTTTTTACTTTATTTAAATAATTAATTTGACAGAGTGATCTCAATCTCGATTAATTATTCAAAGCATGAGTTCGCTCCGTTATAAGACCGAATTATGCATTTAGAATAGTAAATATTGTTTAAAAATTTTATTAATAATAATTGTACGCCGATGTAATTATATAACTTTTTTATCCTGATTTAATTTGGTAGGTTAAATATAAATTTCAAAATAGCGGAAGTTATTTTAGAATAAAATGCATTAAAATAGTATCATGTTTACCTCCACGACGAAGATCTCCTACCGCGAGCTTATGGAAAATTTTTAAGTATATATATATATATGTATGATCCCGTCCTGCGATATATTTATGCATGTAATAGTATACGAGCTAAATTCGGTCATCCAGAATTAACTTGACCGCGATTAATAATAATAAACATTTAATAAAGTTCTGTGAGCAATAGTGTAACGGCTACAATAAATTTTAATCGATATGATAAATTAACTTAGCCACGTATCGTCATATTACATTAGTGCCGATAATTGATAATTAATATGACCGATATTAAAACCTATTGTACCTAGTGGTAATAAATTAATTTAATAAAATCCATTAAAGTAATTAAAAAAAATGATAAATTGTTATTTCAATGACTTTCCTCGCATTCATAAACATGAAGTAACTCTCGTTTTTGCTTTCTATTCATGAGTTTTGTCAGCGCGGAGAGTAACGTGAATTAAATGCTAATGACAAATGAAAGTACGCATGTATAAAATATATCTCTTATCTCGTCATATGTCGAGGTAAATATAAATATATATAAAGATGTTCGGAGTATGTACATACAATCAATCGATAAATTGACAACGGAGTAAATGATAAATTGAGTAACCGGAAACGATCAAAACTTACACATTAATTCCATTAACGTTAACGGTATAAATAAAACCAGTAATCCTAGATTCCATGCGCTTTTGTCTGCAATTTGCTGTCAATTTACCAGCTCTATTCAAGCAAGTCGATAAACAATAGACAATATAAGTAATACTACAAATAACAATAAAACTAAGTGCTCTATTTGCATTTATGGTATTAGAAAAAAACAATATATATACACTACAATTAAAATTAAAAAAAAAAAATTTGTGGCCTTTTAATGCTGCGGTGCCCATAAATTTAATTTCGATTGTAAACATATAATTTTATGTTTTTATAATATGCTCGTTTTACGCTTTTATTACCATAATTGTTGACCTGAAGGACAAAGTGTAATTGTCAATAAAATAAACTTTTGGTTTAAATATTTTCTCTTCCCACTGTTGAGTTTATATGCATATAGATAATATATAATTTAGATTATGTCTATATATAAAATAAACGGTGAAAAAATATAAAAAGAAAATTATTTCTCTACTTTCTTGGGTGTAGGTGAGATCACATTCGCTTTATATGCATTCTGTCTATTGTCTTTTCCGGGGATATCATGTATCGTATTCATATTTCATTTTTTAGAACTACGCTTTATGGGATTTTTATAGACTCGCATCTCGCGTGCTCCATAAACTAATTAAAAACTATGGGCAACTATTTTAATTCAGAGCTACAAGAGAGATGGCTAAATTAAAAAAAAAAAAAAAAAAAAAAAAAAACAATGAAATTCAGTCCAACTATTGTTTACTTTTAATGAAATATCGAAATTCAATAAATTTATATTTAATACAAAGTAAAAAAAAAATATCGAGTTTGTAGAATTTGAAATATTTTGTACAACACGGAAATAGATAATAGATTAAATAGAGTGTTCGGGCATAATACTGAATAATTTGTGTGCTGAGTAAATTAATATTAAATCAACACGTTGGAAGTTCGTGAATAAGTCATCGTTCGGATGGTAAAATTGTAATTTTAAATAAATTACGGGTACATATTTTTTTTCTTAACCACATAATAACGGAAGTAATTGTAAGTTTTCACTTTTATTATTATGTAGAGAAATTTTTTAAGATTTAACAATGATGATGCGCTAGTTTATTACACACGATTGATAATCGAAAGTTTAATTATAAAAATCATCTAGTGAATCTCATTTTCGATCCTCTTCCATCCCCCTATATGGCATTACGTAGAAAATAACGTTTGAAATTTTTTTTAATAATCATCATACCAGAAATTTTTCAATTTCATGGATATAATTATTTAACCTGCGCATTAATTTGATTTTTATCAATTACCATATTCACTAATTTTTTTAGTAATTTTATAAATTTCATTATTCCGGAAAATTTTCAGGCTAATTAGTCTTCAGTTAATTAACTTTTTTTTTTTGTACAAAAAAATTAATTATTAAATCTTTACTTCTTGCAATATATAAGAAGTTTACCTACAAAACAACGTCACGGAATTCACCTTGACCGAGTTCTGAGAGTATCAACATAAAATCTATAACCTGCACGAGATTCGCTCTTACTCCTAATTCTTTTACAATCAATATACTATCTTTCAAAAAGTATACGACGTAATTGACAACTTTACTGAATTTAATTCCGATATAAAGAATTACATCTATTTGAATAAATATTTGCATTAATTTTTTTTTTTTATTTATTAACTGATAAAAATTTTTCCGCCAGCATTTACAGCCGCAGTAACTAGTCTAAATAATAAAATCAATATTGCGTGATTGCTAATACGCGTATCAGTAATTATCGCTTTACATATTTAAAAAACAAAAACATCAAATTTATATATACGTGTACTTTTTAAAAGAGCTAGACAAGATAACATAAGTTTAGGTTTAAATTAATTAAAAAAAAAAAAACAAAAAATGATTTTCCCGTTAAATTATTTCCTGTGTATGCACTAGAAGAAAAGTCGAAGGAAAATCAATGCACGCGATGGTATTTCAAGGCTCCTAAGCTTATCGACTGCCTTCTTGCCATTCAACTATAATATCTGTGCCGAGACCTTTTATTTACCACGTTCGTCATGATGCACTTTGTTTATTATTATCTTAATAACCTTTCAAATTAAATTCCCATCTATAATTTAAATAAAAAAAAATAACAAAAAAAAAAAAAATAAAAGGAAGGAAAAAAGTTTATTATGAAATCTTTGTAATCTAGTGTTTTACCCAACATGATAAGATAAATAAATATTTAACTCAACTAGAATAATTTGAAGATTATCTAGTGAGATATTCAAACACAATAAAAAAATTTTAATATTTGTAACCAAAGACCCGATACTGAAGTTAGCCGACGTCTAATAATTTTTTGATTTTTTATAAGCGACAAATTATAAAAAAAAAAAATATTAAAAAAAATTGCACTTATAGTTTTTGAAATTTTCTATAAGTGCATATTTTCAAATTTTTTTTTTGTAACTAATTCGTTAAAAAAACAAAATCCGAAAATTGTTAATCGTCTGCTATCTTCAAGATCATCCTAAGACAGTTATCAAACTTTAAATTTTAATTTATCCTCATTTTAACATCGTAAATTACAATAAAAAATTGTAATTGCCTAAAATATTCATCATCTTTTGATTTTAAAATTAAAGAAAAAAATTTTGATTAAAATTTATAGGAGGATTTTCTTTAGAAAAAAAAAATGTTTAATCGGTAGGTGTTAAATCCGGAAGCTAAAAGAAATTTATAACTCAAGAGCTGCATTCACGATACTATACACGTGGGATAAACTTTTCCTGCAGTATTATCGATCACACATACAAATTACACACACATGCACAAGTATTGATATGACGGTAGCCTACGTTCCACATTTATAAGCCTTATCTATTACTCGGTCAAGTTTATTTAAGGACTAAACCTCAAAACCAAAATTTCCCTCAAGTTAATTACATTTACTACCAAATATTTTACCAGAAAGTTATAAAAAAAAAATAAATGCCTCTAGTCTTAAATATTTACGTCAGCTTCCAGGAAAGTGCGCATTTAAGCAGAGAATGTTAATTAATTTTTTTTTTCGATAATTCAAATAATAATAAAATATAATACTGGGGGAGATAAAAATTCGTTAGATAACAAATATATCATATTACAGTTGTAAAAGGTGTGGGTTAAAAATAAAAAAAATATGCGTCTGCAAACAGGATTTATGATGCAGTTCATGTTTTAAATTTTTCTATATAAAGACTCGCGAGGAATAATAAGACGTAATAAAAAGCAGTATACAAATATATCATTAATCGCTGGTTATTTTCTCGAATCGATCCATCCGCCAGGCAGTTGTCGTAAAACCTCTCAATTAAATGTTGATTATAATTTAAAAAAAAATATATCAGAAATATTTATATGATTAGCTGATTGTATAAATATTATTTATCATAAAAAATTTAATAATTTATAAATATCTACACAAATCCACTAAGATAAAGTGGCTTTAAATTCTTGCTGAAGGCAACTGGTTTTGTGCAAAACACGTAAGCAGAATATTAAACGGTTCGAGTACTTGACCATTACTGATGTAGCGTGAGTTACTTGAAAAGCAGTACAATTATTTTTCCAAAGCTATCAGTGTCCCGCAGGTCATGGATATATATTTTAAAATATACTCTATTATTTTTTACTATCACGATCGTCATTCATGTTTTAAAAGTCTACGAAGTTTCTCATAAGTTTTTATTTAAATTAAACTATTCCCGCCATTTAAAAAATAAAAAAAAAGTCTGATTTTTTTAAACTGAAATTATAAATTTAAATTTTTTCATTTGAATCCCGGTGTGACAAAATACTATTTATAATTTATATGAAGTCTAAGTGATGTAAAAAAATATGTAGCACGTTTCTTAGTGACAACTGCGTCATATCTTTTTTCTAGCCCGCGAAATATTTCGAAACTTAAGAATTACTTAAACCTTTTACAGAGACTCTACTTTGTACTATAATACTGTGCACTGTGTACTCACATTGTCGAGATATTTCGTCATTAACTATCGTTTTAATTCACGTGTGATTGCTCTGAGTTTATTTTTTAATAAAAAAAAACTATCAATTTTTTTACATTACGTCATTTTGATCATTAGTGTTTACTCTATGCTTCCTCTATATTTATAACTTTCTAATCTAATTTAAGGTTTAGCGACAATTATATGATAATCATTTCCATCAGTACATTATTTTTAATCTTTAACTTACAAAGTATCTCCTGAAAAAAAATTATTAAAATCTTGACCTTTTCGAAACCGCCGTAGGTTTAATTATTTTCAAATTTAAGATCTATATTGACTCACCATAGATCGATTTAGATCAATTTAGGTTCATGTAAAGTTTTTGAAATCTGAAGTTTTTTTTTAGGATACCGAAATCTCTTTTTTAAACAAATTTTAAATTTGTAGTTTAACATTTTTCCTTTTTTCAGCTTCGATTTACGTAAATCTAAATAATAAAAAAATTAAGCCCGAGTAGGATGCGGAATTTAGGTCTCTATAGATCTAAATTTTTTATTCCCGGAAGGAAAAGTTTAGTTTTAGCGGGCTGATGATAATCATTACCACATACTATCAGCGTATAACTGTTGTTATAAGATAAAATTATTAGGATTATACTTATTATTATTTTTATTTTTAGATTTGATGACGGACATGACGGATTTCTAGATTTAGCTGAGCTAAAAAGAATGATGGAAGTGTTGGGTGCACCTCAAACTCACTTGGGACTTAAAGCGATGATTAAGGAAGTTGATGAAGATGATGATGGTCGTATTTCTTTCCGCGAAGTGAGTCTAATTAATATCAAATAAAAAAAACTTGGTTTTGTATTTAAACTATTTTCAAACTCAAATTTTTTTTGTAAAAAATATTATAGAGAAATTGGTCATTATTAGTAATGTTATTAAACTAATTGCATTTATTGATTACTTCCGATATTTAAAAATATGATTAAAATTTTTTTTCAGTTTCTTTTAATTTATCGCAAAGCACGAGCTGGTGAATTGGAACAGGATTCTGGGCTTGGTCAACTAGCGCGACTTACTGAAGTTAATGTTGATGAAGTTGGAGTTAATGGTGCTAAGAATTTCTTCGAAGCTAAGGTAAGATTACTAAATATAAAAGAAATGAAAGTAAGAAAATGTTGATTGATTTTTTTTTCTTTTAGATTGAAGAATTGCGAAAATCGAGTAAATTTGAAAACGAAATACGAATGGAACAAGAAGAAAGGAAACGAGATGAAGAAGAAAAAGCACAAAGACGCGCACAATTTCGTCAGAAGGCTGCTATTTTTAATAATTAATTTTTAAATTTACGAATTTAATCAATTTACGATAACTACAAAATAAATTCCAGCAAAATCGAATATTTGGTTGCAATTTTACCGAAAAATTGTTTTGTTGATTTGATAAATTATATATAAAAATATATATAAAAAAATAACGTTGATGAATTTAAAAATTTAAAAAATGTTATCGTAAATTTAAATCAGAATTTCACAAAAATATATATAATTGTATATTCGTCTTATAGCTTTTAAGATAAAAATTGTATTTTTTATAGTAGCATTTAATTTGTATATGTTTTCGAGCTACAGTTTATTAACGCACGTTAATTATTATTAATTTTTTACTTGTGTATTATTTATATTAATTTTTTCTTGATAAATAATTGAAAAATCTTTTACTAATTTAAATTATTTTTTAAAATATTATATTAACTCGATTGTACGCTTCTGTATAATTAATTTGCAATCTCACTTTTAAAATGTACCTAATAAGTGTTTCAATATATCGTCTTGTAAATGTTCAAAAGTCGTGATAAAAAATATATATATATTTAAATGTATAAATTTGTTGTTCTAATAAAAAAATATATTTAACAGTAATAATTAAAAAATTACTCACTTAAATCGGCTTCCCGCCAAAAATTACAGCATCTCGGTTGTTCATCAGCAGAGATATTGAAGCTCCATATTATTATTGTCAGCAATCACTTCACAAACACTCACTCTAAATTCAAATCAACACTAAACACATCACTAATTAATAACTAAACATACTATTGCCACTAAAACTTTTTTTTTAAATTAATTACGCACTGAACACTTTTGCACTGCACTGATTCAAAGACCATTCTGAAGTTTGTAGACAATTGATAATTTTCAGATTTTTTTTTTCAACAAATAAATTAAAAAAAAAAAACTAAAAATATGCACATGTAGAAAATTGAAAAATCTATAGGTGCAATTTTTTGAAATATTTTTTTTTTTTAATTTATCGTTTTGAAGGAAATTCAAAAATTATCAGACATCGACCAACTTCAGTATCATATGCACACGACACTACTCACGGGCACAAAATTAAAAATTGAAATTTACATTTTTTTTGGAAATAAAAATTAATAATTTATAGATCAAAGTCATCACTAGGTATTTAGTTATTATTAAAAATATAAATTATATTTTAAATTGTCAATTAAACTTGTTTAAATGATTAAAATGAACGAGCGAACTGTGAACGACATGATTGTCCGAACTTATCTGCCGCCATTACGTAGCGCGCCTGCGGATTTTAAATTCCAGAATTTTCTAATACTCGCGACTTGATTTAAAATGAATAATTTTTTAATAAAATCTTTTTCAAATATATTAACTAGCAAAAATTAATAATAAAAATTTTAATAATTATGATAATTGTCATGAATTATATTTAATTTATTAGAATAAACTTGTTACGCCCAGCATTTTAAGTTAGCGTCACTATTTGACCGCCATATTGAAATTTTTTTTATCAGCTATTGGTAACACTGCGATTTTTTAATTTTATTTTATTAATATAAATTATTATTATTATCACTAATCACTAATCACCTATTAATAATTAAACACACTATTGACACGAAAATACTTTTGACGCTAAAACTTTTTAATTATTTTTAATAAAATTAATCGCGCACTCAAAACTTACTCACGACACGAAAATTAAAGGCAAAAAATTTAATAATCAAATTAATATGTTTTTTGTGAACAAAAACTAAAAATTTATAGATCAATGTGATCACCGGATCTTTAATTGTAATTAAAAATATGAATTACATTTATAAACGACAATTAAACCCCTTTAAATAATTAAAATGTACGAGCGAACGGTGAATGACTTGATAGCCCGAACTTAACTGCCGCCATTACGTAGCGCTCCCGCGGATTTCAAATTCTAGTAATTTCAAATATTCACTTGATTTAAAAAAAATGATCGTTTGGTATCTTTATAAAATATACTAACTACCAAAAATTAACAATGACAACTAATTATTAAAATTTTTGTAATAAATTATATTTAATTAATTAGAATAAACTTATTACGCCCAAAATTCACAGTCAGCGTCACTATTTCACCGCCATGTCAAAATTTTATTTTACCAGCAATTGGTAAGACTGCGGTTTTCTACACTCCAATTATTTGTTATATTTTTATTTTAACATTAATAATTAATGTAATTAAAATATCTATAGAATAATTTGAATAATTATTGAGTGAGAAAATTTTTTAAATGCAAATTTTAATTTTTGGTCATTCTATTTGTATAAATTAAATTAATTATCAAATTTAAAACATAGTAATTAATTTTTTACCCTAGAAAAAATGGCGTCCTTGTTTTTTATAATAATAATAAATAAAAATAATAATAATGATAATAAATAAAGAACAAAAATAAAAAAAAAATTTCACTCAACTGTTTTTCGATAGTGCGTAAGCCTAATGTTAATGTGTGTGGTATATATAATTAATTATTTTTCGTGATTAGACCATTTTTTGAATGACAGATACAATAATAAATATATAGATTGTACATCTACTCATTGAACTGTACATAAATATAGCAACTATTTATTTAAATTAACATTTATATTAGTAAAATAAATTAGATAATTGCAATAAACCATGGCAGTAAATATGTTTAGTGTTGTTGATTATTATTTTACTGATGTTTCACGTAAATATTCATGTGGGTACTGTAAAAAACGTAATTCCTACAAACGACATGGTAACGTATCCACTGCATTTAATATTTTTTATTTTTTATTTTTTTTTTTTTTTTTATTCAAATTAAATAATTAATTATTTTTATTTATATTTCATAGGTATGTGGGCGCATTCATTGACAGTTCAAGATTATCAAGCCCTAATTGACAGAGGCTGGAGGAGAAGTGGATCTTATTGTTACAAACCGCTCAATGATGAAACATGCTGTCCTATGTACACTATTAAGTAATTGCCAATTATCATATTTTAAATTTTAATTTTCTCTCATACACAAACTCTTTAATTAATAATTAAAAAAAAAATTTTTTGAATTCATAATGTTACTTCTGTTTAAAATTTAAAAAAATTTCCAGCTGTTTTTTTTTAAATTAAATCAAAACTTTCAGATACACAGCAGATTTATTTAACAAAGTTTCTAATTAATTTATTCTTCATTCAGTCGCAGTTTAAAACGTTTTTAATACGTGTCATTTTTTACATACATTTTAATTTAAAAAGTAACGTTTATGTCATGGTCGGGTTCTCGCTCTCAGCGCATTCATTTACTATAAATTTAGGTCTTTGTTTTTCTGCTTTAAAACAATTTAATTAGTATTAATAATCTAAGTAATTTTTTAATTACACAGTTGGGATTTTATAAAGATAGTAATTTATATCACAGAACTCGAGTGTCTTTTTTAAAATTTCCCGCTAATTATATTTTGGAAGTTTTTTTTTTTTCCAAAGCAAACTTACAAAATTTTTGATAAATTAAAAATTACTCCTGATATTTATATTCATATTTAAATACTCTAAGAAAATTATCACCATATACTTAAAATAAATTTGTTTATAAATTTTTAATCTAATCAATACTTATTAATAGTTTTATATTTTATTACTACAGATATTTTTTTCACTACTCTGTGATGAGATAAAAATATAATATATTAATTAATTTTAATTATACATTTAATTCCAGATGCGAAGCATTAAATTTAATTGTCAGCAAATCACAAAAAAAAATAATAAAACGCGTAACAAAATTTTTAAAAGACGGAAAAAAAGATGATGACGATGATCATTACAATGAAAAAAGAAATAAAAGAACTAAAATTCATCATAATAAACCTAATGACGTAGGTAAGTAATTATTAATTAATCGAACTAGTTTAATTGATAAATTAATAACTATCTAAGTAGTTCAATTGATAATTTCAAGTTCAACTATTTTTATTTAAACATTTATTTTTGATTCGTTCCATAAATAATAAATTTATTGATACATTTTGTTAGATGTTTGCAGTATAATGGAGCCAGATTACGCTGAACATGCTGCGAAAAGTAAATTTGAGATTTTAGAGACAGAAAAAATGTCTGTGGACATGGATTGTGATAACAAACGCGATAAATGTTGTAACAATAGTCATGATGACGGTGATCATGTTAATAGCCAACAAGTAAATAATGAAATTGATAATACTCAAATGCAACCTGTGACAATGGTGCAAGATACTAACGAATATGCTAATTGTATATCTCAGTCATCGTGTAGTAAAATTGATAAAAAAATTACCAGTGAGTCGACGTCGAGTCATGAGGACAGCGGATTGCCGCGAAAAGCTAAATTAATTAGAATCGAGCGAGCTAGAAGCCGTTTACTTGCTAAGGGCAAGACTTTGGAAGAGATCGAAGCGTATTATAAGAAGAAAAAAGATAAAAATAAACCTAAAACCATTGATGAGTTGTTGAATTTTGTCACTGGTGGTGTCAATGAATTACAAGTAATTTATTTAATCACTTTAGGTAGTACTTTTTATTAATAGTGTGTGAATATAGCTATTTTCTATTATTTTAGGTGAAATTAGTACGAGTATCCTCAGAAGAATTCATGGAAACTTTAGATGAGTGTGTAGAATTATTTAAAAAGTATCAAATCGCTGTACATAATGACGAACCAGATGAATGTGATAAACAATCATTTCTTAATTTTTTAGGGAAGACTCCATTAAAAGTATTTACCTTTTAAAATTATTTTTAAAGTTTTACATATTTTTGGCTTTGAAAAAAAATTATCTTTCATTATTTTGGTATCAATTAGAAAAAAAATATTTAAACAATTTCTTTTCTAGTTATAATCAAATTTACAAAAATATTTCAAGGCAGTAAATAGGGTAGAGGTACCGTTTGTGGTCACTTTAGTACCAGTTTCGGACACTTAAAAAATAAAAAATTAAAATACTTTAATTATTTACTAATTAGTCATTACTTAAAATAAAGGCATATGTCCACAAATGGTACTTGTACCCTAACTATAATTTTTATCCACCTGTAAAATTAATAAAATAAAATTTAAAAGCACTGGAAACCAGAATCGGGGCCGCCACTGGGATATGGTTCATTCCACCAACAATATTGGCTAAATAATAAATTAATGGCTGTTGGTGTAATAGATATATTACCTTCATGTGTATCAAGTGTTTATTTTTTCTACGATCCAGCGTACTCTTTTCTTTCGCTCGGTACTTACAGGTAACTTATATTCCCTCATTTTAATTTTTTCTCAGACCAGCAATTAGTCATAGACATTTTAAATTCAAACTATTATTTTTTTATCGCCGCATTAATTTTTATAAGTTGTAAACATGAAAAACCAGTCGAGCTTACGTAATTTTCTACTTTAATAGACCATAAAAAAAAAAAAATTATTATTTCAGTTCTTTAATGGAAGTACGTTTGGTAAGGGAATTAAACAAAACAGTACCCGATTTAAAATATTATTACATGGGTTATTATATTCACACGATTCCAAAGATGCGTTACAAAGCTAAAATGCGTCCATCAAAATTGTTGTGTCCTGAAACTTACAAGTGGTTTGATATCGACAAATGCATACCAAAACTTAATGAAACCAAATACTCGAGACTTAATGATGATCTGGATGCACTCGACGAGGACGGTATCATTAATTCCGACGCGTTAATGCAGGTACTGTTATCTACAATCTATTTTTTATTTTTTATTACAATAGAACTAATAACAACAAAAATAAATTATAATTAATTAATTACAGGTTCGTGTTTACTATCGTGGAAAAATGACATATCAAAATGTAAGAGGAATAAGGCGGATGTTTGGTGATAAAAAAGATGACAGTAATGAAGTTAAAGAATACGCAGAACTTGTTGGTAAAAAATGTGCTCACAATATGTATCTAGTAAGATCTTAATTATTATAATTATTTACTCAATAATAAATATGTCTAAATATACATATATAAAGTCATCGGCTATTGTTTTGATGATTAAAAAAAATCATTAATAGAAAAATAACAAAAAGAAATATAAATTTTTATCTGTTACTTATTAGATTATAATTAACGTAATAAGTGTCCTTGATAATAATACTCCGTGAGTTTGTTACAGATTGGGTATTATTATATATCTAGCTATATAATTGTATAACGATAATTTACCTCGTGTTATATAAGAAGAAAACTATCATTCTATACTTCCTGTCATACGAGTTTGATTAAAAAATATAAAAATATCCGCATCAAACTATTGACAATCCACGACAAATTATAAAATTATTCTTTATCATAAATAATATTTTTTTAACCCAGCGAACGTTATTTCAAAACTTGGGTTCAATAGTCAACAAAAAATAATTGTGAAAAGACAAAGTATCAAATTTCTTTTTAAGTTTTTGTTGTTGATGTTGGTTCTGGTCGATTAGTATTTATAGTAGCGAGTCGACTGGGGTCAGATGAACGGACTTCGTTCCAACTTTGAACTTGTCCGCTTCCACCGATTATAAATATTACCATACAAACGATGCAGACAACGGCGCCCATCCAAAAAAGTATTTGCCATTTTTCAATAGGATGCTGTTTTAAAAAATATATCCAATTATTTTTTATAATTATTTATATTAATGATAGAGTAGCGTGTGATATTTGCGATACGTCCATTAATCACTAATTAGCTTCCGTACTAAAAGTATTAATTAACATAGAAACGAAAGTTAATTGGTAATGAATGACGAGTTTAAGGACAAAAATTCTCAAACTTCGTAGTGTGATTTACAATTAATAAGTTTATTAATTAATAAATACTGACGAGTGATATTTAAGCGATGAAAAGCTGCCACAATTACTCAAGTACTTTCTATTCTATAAGTTTTATTATACAGTGCAAAAAGTACTAAGTAATTTGAGTCTCCAATTAATTTACTAAATGCTGCTGAAAAATATTTAAGCGAAAAAAGCGATTGCAAGTTTTTGAATTTTACCTGTACTATAATTTTCGAATTTTTATAGTACAAGTAACTTGTAATCAAGGTTGTAATGAAGCTGTAAATTATTAAATAATAATAATAGTTACCCCCCACTTGCCAGCAACTTCTTCAACAATCGGGGATATCATAATCCCTGACAGTGAACCGACCGTGTTCATAATACCGTAAAGAAATCCAGCGTAATTAGGGGACAGATCTTGATTGTTTGATAAATTTGAAATCGAGGCTGCGCCATTGAACCCGAGCGCGAGAATCAGGAAAACGTTTGCCCAAACCAACGAGCACCCGAGATAGCCGACAACTATCAGACAAACACCCGGCAGTAAATGCGCTGGAAAAAAATACACAATTATCTTTATGATTAATATTGCTATTGTCATAACAAATAAGTTAATATTTACAAAATATAGTAGCGCACTTCCTCAATGCCGTGACAGATAAAATTTCTTTTCGTTTAATTGTGTCACCGACCCAACCGAACACAAATGCAAATAAGACCCTGCTGGCCCACGGCAATCCTGACACCACTCCGCCTTTTGTCAGTTTGAATCCCAGGGCTTTAGTTTGGTACAACATCATTCCATTTTGATAGAAAAATAGTAAAAAGACATTTCCAAAGTGACAAAGTACCAAACAAATAAATGGAATCGATGTTAATATTTTTAATAGCGGCGTATTTTTGAATGATGGCTTCTCAACATTAACCGTTCCCGACAGCGATCTAAAAATCAAAGTTTATATTTTTAGTCATAAATATTTATAAATACTAAAATATATCGTCATCTCAGTAGAAAACCGCCAATTCGTTTTGGCTTAAATTTTTTTTTCGAATTTTCCGCCCAACTCCGACCAAAAATAGAGGGAACCGATACTTTCAAAAAGTTTGTCGGTTTTCTACTGAGAACGACGATATAAGATCACAAACTTACTCAATAATATACAACTTCTCCTTTTCACTGATACTAGGATGTTCTTCTGGTGAATCAAAAGCCAAAAACCACCAGAACACAATCCACACCATCATAATCAATGCCGGTAAATACCAGCCCATTTCCCAATTTATTTTTTCCGCGATGCCCGAAATAATACCGAACAGAAATATCGAACCAAATGTCCCGCCCTGTAGTGTCCAAACAAATCTACCTTTTTCATTTGGCGGTGACCATTTAGCGACAAGCGTATGGCACGCTGGAAAAGTGACGCCTCCAGTTAAGCCGATAATTACTCGCGATAAAAGTAAAACAATCCAGGACAATTGAGCGAGAATCGGCGTAGCCAACGATACAAGACTCGCGATAATTGACGACCAGAGAACGGCTCTACGTGGGCCAAATTTCTGGGCAAGTACACCACCGATAAAATTACCCGGTACATTACCCCAGGCGTATGCGGATATCAATTGACCGCGGATGAAAGGCGTCCATTCGAAGGCCGCGTTTGAGAAAATATGAAACCCTGTCCTTTTAGATTGACGCGTGTCCAGTAATAACGTATTCGTATAACTATTATTTAAATTATCATAATTATTTGGCGGCGAGGTCACTTCGGTTTCATTTATTTTACGCGGTAAAAGTTCGCGAGAATAATTAACATTTTTAATGAATTCTTCGGAAGAATCTTCGCTGTCAATGAATACAGATCGCCGTGATTTTTGATTCTCAAGACTTACACACGCTCCGTGTGATAACTGTTTATCTTCAAGAGTTTTTATCATTGGGACTGCGAGAATACTCATTTGTAATCTGCACATATAGTTCATCCAACAGCATGTAAACATCATGATACAAATTACCACGCGTGTTGGTAAACATTCTGCAAATTTAAATAATTACTCATATATATTTCCAATTCAAATATTTAAAATAATTAACATCCATGTTTTATCAACATTTTATTGCTAATTTTCTTTTTAATTCATCAGATAATTTCAGACGAAATAAATAGATTAGATATTTTGATTGATGGGAAAATATATTTTTACTCACTCCAAATCATAATAATAATTTTTTTTTTTACTCTATTATAATTATTTTTTTTTATCGGCGCAAGTGAAATATGATAATGTCATTTGAAATTATTTATTTGAGAAAAAAAATAAAAAACAAAAAACTATGAATGTTCGTTACTATGCCAACAAATTTTTTATTTAACATGGGGTCGGTAAATTTTTCGTAAAAATTAAAAAAAAAAATTTCCATTTAATTGTATCCTCATTTTTGAATTTTTGAATGTAATAATTTATTACATAATAGCGATCAGTCAATTTAAAAAAACAGTAATAAAAGGACGATAATTGGTACTACCTTGTATTTAACTCGACATTTATGATTACGGAAATTTAAGACTTAAACTATAAACCGCAAGTTAAAAGATTTGTTAGGAATTTAATAAGATTACACTCGTATTAAATATTACGGCATTGAAAATTAAATAAAAGTTGATATGAGTTATGTAAAAAAAAAAATTAATAAATTTGTTTCATTGATTTTGAATGAATAATTTAAAAAAAAGAAAAAGCGATTTGTTCTACTAAAAATTTAAAAATGTTTAATTGGTTTGCTAATAAATTAATCATTAAAATTAATTAGTATATTTGATTAATTAACTTTTTTTTATCAACTGTTTAAATAAAAGAAAAAAATAATTTTTTAAAAATAAAATTTAAATTCAATAACAAAAGATTAAACAAACTCACTTGGTTTAAATTTCTTAAAAAATCGTTTGTACATATTATTAATAAAACTTAATGATTAATTAAATTTATAAAAAATAAATCTTTAAAATTTAAAAGCTCGATGACGAAAATCACAATAAATCCGGAAAGTTAAACTTGCATCAGCGGTATATGTTAATTCTGATGTTCGAGAGCTAACTGAGGTACATTTGCATCCGGTACAATGGATTAGTGCACATTTCGTACCTGGTGAGGATACGGGAGGAGGTAATACGGGTATACTGCAGTAACAATAAAAAATTTTTAATTTATGTGTACTTTAAAGTTTTGAAAATCGCTTCTCAAGATTCGCAACCCAAATTCAGTTTTAATCGGAAATTTATACAATGGAAGTTGGGGAAGGACAGATAGAAATTTTTGAAAATTATCAAGTACCAGATGGTCAGCCCCTGGCCAAAATCCAGGCCCTCTATATATTTTGTTAATAAAATTTTTTTTCTTTTTACTTCTATTAAATTATTTATTATAATAAAAAATCAGAGTGACGATTTCTAGTATTTTTCGTTAAAAATTTAATTATTTTAAAGCCTGTACAAAAATTTCAATTTTTTTCTGGTTTATAAATTTATGTCAAATTTTTGTGAACTTGGAAGGGAGTAATTTTTCCATTCTTGTGTAAGTACACTTACATTATTTACAGTACAGGTCACAATCCATAAATAAACAACAGAATATTTTGTATAAACGCTCTTTATATCCATAAATATCTCAAGTAATTTTATAAATTTTAATTTTTGTCAAAATTTAAAAGCTTCCAAGAAATTAATTTGACTTATGGCCGTAAATATATTTAAGTAATTTATGCCATAACTTTTATATTCATTAGTAAAAGTAAGTACAAGTACATGCATATAATACCCGAGTTTTTGATAGTAAATGAAATATTAAATAATTAATGAGTTAGTAGAAAATTTTCAAGTATTTCCTTTAAATGATTCATTTATAAATAAAATTATTAATCTCATGACATTTACGTGCAGAACTGGCATTTTATCGTAGTACTATAAATATTAATTGTCATATAAGTACGACAATAAAGTATCAATCGATACACATTAATGAGCCCGCTGATATTTAATGTGTTACTTTAAAGCACTTGTTTAAATCGATTTCGATTTTTAATTACTTTAAAATTTTGTGTAATTTCCCAGCGATGAAGGAGCAACTACAACTAACCAGTACTAGTTGTACTAAACTATAGTTTTATCCAATAGTACAAATGGCACCAGGATAATTGGAATTACAAGTTAGTAAAGACGAAGATCTAAAAAAAATTGTAAAAAAAATTTTGAGCAATGTCCTAGCGATGAAGGAGCAACTACAATTTATCAGTACCGCTTGTACTATAGTTTTATCTAATATAATACATGCGATATCGACTAAAATTGGAATTACAAGTTAGAACTGGTAATGATCTAAGAAAATTTATGTAATAAATTTTGATAATTAATGATTTTTGTCCCAGTGGTGAAGGAGCAACTACAACTACTCAGGGCCGTATGAGTGATAATTTTATCTAATTTTACAACACAAATGGCACTGGGTAACTAGAAGTATTAATATTGGTAATGATAAAAACATTATTTAATAAATTTTGACAATCATTGATTTTTGTTTCAGTAATGAAGGAGCAACTCCAACTACCCAGTGCCATTCATGCATTATAATTTTACATAATAGTGTAAATGGCACTGGATAATTCGAGTTACAAGTTAGTAAAGACGATGATCTAAAAAAAATTTGAGTAATGTCCTAGCGATGAAGGGGCAACTACAATTACTCAGTACTGACCCGTACTATACTTGTTTCTATACAGTACAAGAAGTACTGAGTAATTGAAGTAACAAATATTGAACCGCCCCAATATTATTTTATAAATAGAAGTGCTGAAATCAAAAATTCATAGTGGAAAATTAATTAAAGCAGTTGTGAATTAATAAATGTAAAAACAATATAGTTACAATTACTCAGTATGGCCCGTGTTTTACGTTTTACAAGTACAGTACAAGCAGTACTAAGGTATTGGAACCCCAGTTTGTAAGTATATATTAAATGAAATTTATCAATGATGAAAAAGCAACACAATGACCCAGTACTACCCGTACTCTATTTTTTTCTTTATACAGTACAGGTGGTACCGGGTAATTGTAATTACAAGTTAGTACTGGGAATGATCTGATAAAAAAAAATTGAGTAATGTTCCAGCGATGAAAATGGAACTTCAATTACTCGAGTGCCAGCCGAACTGAAATTTTTACAGTAAGGCTGTACCAAGTTATTGCAGTCACAAATGTTAATTATTATTAGCAAGTGTCCAAGGAAAGAAATTAATGATGAAAAGCAGCCACAATTACTCGAGTAACGACTTGACTGAAATTTAAAATTTTTTTAGTACAAGCGGTACCAAGTTTTCAGAGTTGCAAATATTGTACTTATAATTGATCAAATGCTGAAAAGAAAAATATTTCATGCGATGAAAAAGCAACCACCATAACTGGTATTGGTAACACTTTATTTTTACCAATAAAGTATACCAATACCACATAATTGAAGTTACCAATGTTAACTACGATTAACGAGTGTCCAATGAAAATAATTAATGATGATCAGCAACCACAACTACTTGAGTACTGACCGTACTAGAATTTAAATCTTTATAGTACAGGCGGTATTCAGTTTTCGGAGTTACTAGTATTAATTATTAGCAAATGACCAACGAAAAATATTGAATAAATAATATGCGATGAAAAAGTAGCCCACAATTGCCCTGTTCTACTAATACGTAAATTAAAAATATTTACAGTATGAGTAGTACTAAGGGATCGTAAGTACAATCTTACATTAATGATCATCGGAAAAATATGTATTAAATTTGAATGATAAAAAGCGTTGATAATATTCGAGTGACTTAAGACAATTGCAAATACCCGTGCATCTCTTGTTCTATATATAGTTTTATAAATACTAAACAAGAAATACTGAGTAATTGAAATTACTTCACAGAAATGATGAGAAAATTTCTTCACTGATTGATGAACCTGATGAACAAATATTGAAATATCTATTTATTTTTTTATGAAAATAATTACAGGGTAAAATGATAACTACGACTCTGGTGTCGCTAATTAATTAAAATTTTTTTTCATTGTCAATTAAATATTTTCCTAATGACAAACTAATTGACAAACCGATGAAAGAGTAACTACAATTAACAGAGTACAGAGTGATCCATATTTTTATCAATACAGTTCAGTCTGTACTCAGTAAACGGAGTTACAAAAAAATTTTAAATACCTAATATTAATTGCAAGCTTTAAAAAGATGACATGAAACTACAAGTACTCGAGTACTACCTATACGGTATTTTTTACATATATATATATACAGTACAAGTAGTACCTATTTACTGAAGTGACAAATAATTGACACAAGTGCTGATAAATAAAATAATTAAGCGATGAAAAAGCAACCACTATTGCCCAGTGCCAACTGTACTATGAATTTTATTACATGGTACAAAAAACACCAAGTAAATGAAGCTACAAATATTAGGTAATATAAATATATGTACAAATAAAAATTTTAAATTTAAGTGAAAGTGAAAAAAAAGTCACTGCAATTACCCAGAACAATCCTATCTATGAATTAATAACGTAGTATATAAATGTACTGAGTAAATGGAATTACAAAAGTATGAAATAGATAAATTACGTGAAAAAAAAATCACAACCACTTGATAACGCACATGATATAAAATTTCCACTTTTATACCCTGAGCGGTATCTAGTTATTGAGATTACAGCAGCTGAGAATTGTTAAATAAAGATTAAGATGAATTGAAGCGATGAAGATGCGACTTGAATAACTTGGTACTAGACAGAGCGTTAATTTTTAAAAACGCCGTGTATAGTGCCATGTCATTGAAGAAGCTGGCGTTGAAAATTATGAAGTAGAGCTGAAGATAAAGGAAAGCGGTACAGAAGCTACTGCAATTTATTTAGCACTCGACAGAGTTTTTATCCACACTGTGCCAAGAATTAAACATTTGGAGTAACTAGAGTTGAAAATTATTAAATAAAACTGAAGATAAAGTGACGCTAGCAGAAGCTACTGCAGTTGGTGTGGTAATCCATAAAGTTTTTATCTTTACACTTTTTGTAGAACCAACCAACTGGAGTAACTGGTGTTTAAAATTATTAAGTAAAGGTGACGATAAAGTAAAGCAGTAGAAAAGCTACCAGAATAATACGGTACTGCTTTTCAGTTAAATTTTATGCCAACAGTAAAAGTAGCTCCGCATTATTTAAGTAACTGGTGTTGAAAATTATCAAGTAAAGTTGAAGATGAAATAAAGCAGCGTAGAAGCCACTACAAAGGATTTGGCAATATACGAAGTTTTTATCTTCACACTTTGCATAGAGCCAAATCATTGAAGTAACTGGTATTGAAAATTATTTAACGAAGCTAAAGATAAAGTGAAGCAATGCAGAAGCTACTGCAATTGATTTGGTAAGATGTGAAGTTTTTATTATCACACTTCGCATAGAGCCAAATAACTGAAGTAACTGGTGTTTAAAATTATTAAGTAAAGCTGAAGATAAAGTGAAACGATGAAGAAGCAATTAGAATAATTCGACGGTGTAGAAATTATTAAATAAAGTTGGAGATAAAGTAAAGCGATGCAGAAGCTACAACAATAACTTGGTATTAGGCACAGTGTTAATTTTTATCTTAACAATGTGGATAGTGACCATGTTATTGATGGAATAAGCATTGTAAATTATTAAATAAAGTTGGACGTAAAGCAAAGCGATCAAGAAGCCACTGCAGTTTATTTGGTTCAAGATATAGTTCTTATCCTCACACTCTGTCTAGAATCGAATCATTGAAGTAACAGGTATTGAAAATTGCTAAATAAATTTTAAAATAGATTAAAGCGAAGAAATAATAACTACAAGTACTCGATACTGTACGCAATATACATTTGAATCGCTAAATTACGCCCAGTATGGAATTATTGGAGTTAAAATATTTGAAAATTGTTGAATAAACTTTAAAATAGAGTAAAGCGAAGAAATAGTAACCACAAGTACTTGATGCTGTGTGCAATTTAAATTTTTATCTCTAAATTACACGCAACATGAAGTTATTGGAGTTACAGAGTACTTGAAAATCGTTAAATAAACTTTAAAATAGAGTAAAGCGAAGAAGTTGTAACTACAACGACTGAGTACTGGATGTAATTATTAATTATATCTCTAAATTACACGCAGTACGTAGCTATTGAAGTTACAGTAATTTAAAATAGTTAATTAAAAGCGATGAAGAAGCAACTAAAATAATTTGGCGTTGCTAGGCTATAAATGTTCTCATCTTTATAGCACTAACACTGCCAAAATTTTACAGTTACAATTGAAGAAATAGAATTTAAACATTTTAAATTTATTAATAAATGTCTTAATTATTAAATTTAAATAAAATCTGATAAAAAAAATTAATTTATCTACTAGTACCCGCACTGTAATTTTTTTTATTTGCACAGTTCACGGAGTAATAAGTTATTGAAAGCACGCTGTTGCATGCAATTGATGTAAATTTCTGAGCAAGCTATGTAGAAAATTGTTAACTAATTAATTTATAATTTACAAACTTGTCCGGTTGTGTTATGAGCCGATCACTTGAAATAAATTAAATTATAATTTGAAACACGTGAATCAAAAAAATTAATTACTAATTTAATTATGAAGATTTAAAATTTGAATTTTGAAAAGTGATAATAATTTTTGTAAGTTAAAAATAATGAATATACGGTAACTGAACGCGAGAAGTTAAACTCTAAGGGCTATGTTAAAATATAAGTACTTGAATATTACGAACGTTCAAGAAGACGATCTAAGTAAAACTAACCATCGGGCACCAGGTCTTCGGTTTATAAAATAATCGAGGTATACCCCAGGGGTAGGAAGAAATAAGCCAATAAAATTGAAGGGCTGTCATTTGTGAAATTTTACTGAATAAATTAGTATGCAAAGAAGGGACAGAAGCAGCTGATTGGTTGTTACAGGAAGTGTAAGACAGAAAATAGGGAAGAAAGAAATGAGACTCCTTGGTGTTGCAAGTACACAGGCTTTGGGCTACTTAAGTATTATCTAAGTGCCGGGGATTAATTGACGTCAATACTTGGAAAGTAATAAATATTTGAGGAATAATATAGTAAAGTCTTTAAGTATAACTAAAGACAATCCATGTTTGTTGAGTACTAGAATAGTTTCTTCGCTGAAGATTTGCTGACGTCTAGTCATGAAGGATTTGGAGATTCCGTATGATAATAATGCATAACAGTAATCTCTTAATTCTTAAATAAAAATAAAAGTGACACATCCAAAGACGATGACAAATTTATTTGTATAACTAAGCTTGGATAGTTTTAAATGTTCAATCAGATAGGCATTTATTTTAATATCCTTCAGAAAATTTCTTCAGAACCAGAGTAAAGAAAATGATTTATTGCCAGGATTAAATTAGAAAATCTAGTGTCATTATTATTTATTTTCTCGGAAATAGTTTAAATAATTTCTCTAAAAATAATTTGTAATTGGAATAAACTTGAGAGAGAAGTGAAAAGCAGAAAAAAATTTTTTTTGTCATACTAATTTAAAAAATTTTAAATTAGGGGTATTTATCAGCTTATAAATAATTGATTGAAATTTTATAAAATATAACTATTTATCTTATTACTAATTCCAAAAGGACACATTTTTATTCACTCTTTTGGCTTCATAAACAAAAGCGTAACTCAAACTCTATGTCCTTTTGACATTCAAAATTTTTTTTTCAAGTTTGAGCTTGAAAATAAGTATCTAATACCGCGTTATGGCCAAGTCACCCGAGTTCACATTAAATTAATATTTGAAGTTTTTTAATAATTTACATATTTTTTTCTTCATTGGCTTTTTTATGATAAAGATGACGTATGCAATAATAGTTGATATATATAATATATATATATCCTAGGGCGAAGATATTTTTTTTTGTTTTTCACTCCAAGTAGCGAATAATATTTGTATCGTGGATATTAAATAAATGTACAAACTTTTTTTTTCTTTAGGAAAACCAAGCAATGGCGTCTCTTCAAATCCTTGTTCGTCAAATCCCCTCGGCATTATTAAATATATTTATTATTAATTATATTCAAACTAAAAAATATAAAACAAACAACTGTAATATATTAAATAAAATTCACCGATTTACTTTAGTATTTGAATAAAACTATTGTTATTTTATTTTATTTATTTCGATTGCATATATTATCAATTTTAATGTCAAAGATTATCAATCTGCCATTAATTTGTATTGAATTAATTACCAATTATTTTTTAAGTTATCTTACATAAATAATTCTTACAACAAAAATAACTAGTAAATTTTCAAAAAATAAATTAACAAAATTTTTTATTTTCTTGCGTGATTTACTTTTATTTGTTAACTAAAAAACTTAATAATTGGCGGGAGATTTTGAATTTAAAATTTACTATGAAATTTTTTTTTTACTCAAAGTTTGTCAGACTGAAATAACTAAACAGTGACGAGTTTTTTAGGCTCCTGGTCCAAGTTAATGTCCAAGTCATTCTTTCTTAAACATCATGTATAAAATTATAAATTAAAATATATACTTGAGTAATTAAATAAAATAATTAATTAAAATATAATTAACGACGTCTTATTACAAGCGACAAAATGACGATCGCGAGTAAGGTAAATTTTCTGTATATTTATTTATTTCATTATTTACATCATAAAAGTTTGGTTAACTTGTAAATACTACTCTTTTATAAATCACTTCATATATTTATTTTGAATAAATACATTTATTATTTTTAGATGGAGGTCGACGATAAGGTCATGAAGGGCGAAGGTTTTAAACAATATTATATTACTAAAATAGAGGAATTACAATTGATTGTTTCGGAGAAGGGTCAAAACTTACGTCGATTACAAGCTCAGCGAAATGAACTCAATGCTAAAGGTGATTTTTATTTTTATTACATTTATATTTCACTTTCCATATATTTTATTAATAACAAATACTATAACTATAACAGATATCTGACAATTTTACTACTTTTATGTATAACTTGTCAGATGATCCGAAAGTTACCAGGCAGTCAAAAATTTTTTTATCTTTTTTTCTCTAAATAAATTACAAAAACAAAAGTAAAAATATGCACATGTAGAAAATTTCAAAAACTCGGTGAAATTTTTTTGAATAATTTTTTTTTTTATTTGTTCATTGAAAGAAATTTTTTTCAACTTCCGCTACTCTCAGTTTCATATTAATAAATATAAAAATAAAGTTTAATGCCAGTCTTTTAAGCCGGGTATATTTTTTCGGACTTGAAACTTAAATTAATATTGCTAGTATATCAATACTTCTAAATATTAATAATACATAGATAAATAAGCAATAATAATTAAAACCCATTTTGAAAAATTGGCGCTTAGTTTGAAAATAAAATTATTTTTATACTTTAGAAAAATCTCAAATCAACTGGGGACTTTAGTTTATTCTGTTGCTATTATTATTAATTACTACCAAATAACAACAATCTCTATAAAAATAAATGTTTAATTATTAATAATAATTGATTATTTGTTATTACAGTGCGTATGTTACGTGAAGAATTACAATTACTCCAAGAACAAGGTTCTTATGTCGGAGAAGTCGTTAAACCAATGGATAAAAAGAAGGTATTAGTAAAAGTACACCCAGAAGGCAAATTTGTCGTCGATTTAGACAAAAACATTGACATAAATGATGTAACACCAAACTCGCGTGTTGCCTTGAGAAATGAGAGCTACACACTTCACAAAATTCTTCCCAATAAAGTTGATCCGTTGGTATCGCTGATGATGGTTGAAAAAGTACCCGACTCAACCTACGAGATGGTCGGAGGTCTTGACAAACAGATAAAAGAGATAAAGGAAGTCATTGAACTGCCGGTTAAGCATCCGGAATTATTTGATGCTCTGGGAATCGCACAGCCGAAGGGTGTACTTTTGTACGGGCCACCTGGTACTGGTAAGACTTTGCTCGCGCGAGCGGTTGCTCATCACACAGAGTGTACGTTCATCAGAGTCTCCGGATCCGAGCTGGTGCAGAAATTCATCGGAGAAGGATCGCGTATGGTCCGCGAGCTGTTCGTGATGGCCCGCGAGCACGCGCCGTCAATTATTTTTATGGATGAAATCGATTCGATCGGTAGCTCGCGTATCGAGTCGGGATCTGGAGGAGATAGCGAAGTACAGCGCACGATGTTGGAGTTACTGAACCAACTTGATGGTTTTGAAGCAACTAAAAATATCAAAGTTATTATGGCTACCAATCGTATTGATATTCTTGACCCAGCTTTGCTACGTCCTGGTAGAATTGATCGTAAAATTGAATTCCCACCACCAAATGAAGAAGCCAGACTTGATATTTTGAAAATTCATTCAAGAAAAATGAATTTGACACGTGGAATTAATTTAAGGAAAATCGCTGAACTTATGCCTGGGGCTTCCGGTGCTGAAGTCAAGGTATACTTTATTTTGATATACAATTAAAAACATTGATTTGAATTTTTTAATCATTAAATTACTATTATTTTTTTTGTTTATTAGGGAGTTTGCACAGAAGCAGGAATGTACGCACTTCGTGAACGCCGTGTTCATGTCACTCAAGAAGATTTCGAAATGGCTGTTGCCAAAGTCATGCAAAAAGACTCGGAGAAGAATATGTCCATCAAAAAATTGTGGAAATAATTTTTACACCATTTTTCTGACTGTTTTCATTATAAAAAATGAGTGTGGATGTAGCAGACATCAGACAAATTTTAAATTATAAATAGAGTAAATAATTTAAAAAATATATTTTTTTTTTAACTTTATTTATGTCGCTTTGTGACATCTAGGTCATCAGCGACTACAAGTTAAAAAAGACTATTCTATCTTGTTGGTATCCATCGCACTCGATCATTAGGTGTATAATGGAAAAAACTATTCAATTTATTAATAATTTAAAATTTGTCTGGTGTCTGCTACAGTCACGCTCATAATAAAAATACTTTTAATAATTTCAAATCATAATATTCAATAAAACAATTACTATAAAATAACATTGATATGTATTTAATGATATTATATAATTAATTTTTTTTACTTTTATTTTAGACAATAAACTAGAGTTATTTCTTAAGTTAGCAGACAATTAAGAATTTTCGGATTTTTTTTTCAACAAATCAATTACAAAAAAAAAAAAAAAAAAATTATGTGCATGTAGAGAATTGAAAAAGTAACAGGTGCAATTTTTTAAACGATCTTGAAGTTAGCAGACAATTCACAATTGTCGGAATTTTTTTTCAACAGTTCAATTTAAAAGTAAAAAAAAAATAAAAATATGCCCATGTAGAAAATTAAAAAAACTTTAGGTGCAATTTTTTAAAATATATTTTTTCGTAATTTTTTGTTTTTAAAAATAATCCAAAAACTTCTAGACGTCGGCTAACTTCAGTGTCATGGTCTTTCTACGCAGTCGTTTGAATTTTCAATGCGCATTCATTAGTCCACTGATCGCTATATAACTAATTTATTGAATTTTGAAATTTGCGTTTGTTATAAAAATTGAGAACACTTTTGTTTGCTCAGTGTACAAAAAAATCAGATTGCAAATGTAGCAGAAATACGACAAGTTTTTTAAGATATTTAAAAAAATTAAATAATTGATACAATACAATTAAGAAAAATGTATGTATTGAATTTAGGATTTTCTAAACATGAATTTTCTTTTTTTATTTTATAAACATTTAGATTCATTATTTCAAAATTTTTAAAATTGTCAGATGCCCGCTAACTTAGCTATCATAAAATTACTCATACGAAATTAAATTTTAATTATATTACTAAAATATTTTTACAGTTCTTAGTAAATTATGGTTATGGTTTCAAAAATATTTATTTTTTTTTGTAATTTCCTTACGGTAAAATAACCATCCCTACTAATATAGCTACAACTCGCGCAAGCGCTCATTCCCTTTATTTAGTTCCTAACCACTCATTTAGCGGCGCTAGTGTATGCTTCAATGAATATTATTGTCATCCCACCAAGAGAATGCACCTCGGGTGTCGTCGGTTTTTACTCCCACCCTAGATGTTTTATATGCTAAATGTTCTCCTACTTTTCTGTGCGCATGCGCAGTTCATAAATGTTTGGTAGTGGGGGCAATTTCCGAGGTCTATTCTCTTACTGGGACTACAATATTTTTTTTGTTTTACACCATATGGATGCTCTATCCAGTTGTATAGAGATCAGTGCATTAGTCATTAGTCTCACATAGAAACCGCCTAAATGTGTTTGTTGTAATTTGTAACCGTTTGCCAACGAATAAAATTTATAAAAAATAAATAGATTATTTTATTTATATAGTTATAAATTAGTAAGGTAAATAAAAAACTCAATAAAATGGATATTGATAACGGGAGAATGAGACAAAGTCCAATGAAGGACACTGAAGATTTTAGGTGAGTTGATTTTGAGGTTAATATTTTATATTTTATTTCAAAAAGAACACTTATTATTTAAATAATTATAAAATAATATTATATATGTATAGTAATTGATATTCTTTAATAGATAGACAATTAATACAAATAATAAATCAATAACAGTTTCTCAGAGGAAGAAGGCGGTGATACCGCAGACTCATTGGATATAAAACCGCCACAAGCAGCATTGCGTTTACGAAAATCAAATTCCTCTAGAAGACGTGATAAGCATGGGGAGAGACGCGATAGGCGCGATGACAAAGATCGCAAGTCGCGGCACCACGACCGCGAGGATCGACGCAGAGAAAATAAACACAGGCATCGCAGACACGGTGTGGAGTCTGCCTCTGACGGCGGTGGCGGTTCTAAGAGGGATCGCGATAGATTAGAACGAACTGATAGACTGGACACTCACTCTCGCAGTGCTGCTGCTAGTGATAGAGAGTCTTCTAGATATGAGAGGAAGGAAAGAATCACTGAAGATCGTGTCCTTGAGGACTTACGTTCCAGGTAAATTGTTTTTACAATTTTTTTTTTATCAGTTTTTAAATAAAATAAATAAATATGTATAATATACAAACATTATTTTTTTAAAATTAATATATTGAATTAAAAAGTAATTTCTTATCTAGATTATTGGACAAGCGACGTGAACGACGAGACGATTCCCGAGATTTACGTGATTTTAAGTCTGAATCACGGCGCGAGTTGCGTTTGGAAGAGACCCGCGAACCTCGAGATCGTCGGGAAGTCAGAGTTGAAGATACGCGGGACAGACGAGACGAGATACGTGTGGAGGAGCGACGCAACGTCCGGAGTATCGATAATTCGCCGTACAATGAGAGTGAGCTCGTGGAAGAGCGACCGAATCGGGAAAAACGCCACAAGAGAAGTCACAAGCCCGACAGAGTAAGAGATAAAGACAGAGAACAAAATCGCGAGCGCGAGTTTCGCGAAAAACAGATTCCGGAGTCGATGATGGAGGGCATTGAAGATAATAGAGAAGAATTGAATTTAAATGATTCGTCTGTTGAGATGAAAGATCCGAAAGAACTCATGGAGCAAGAGTTACGCAAAGAAAGGTATTGTTTAGTTCTGTACTGTCTCTACTTATTGAAATTTAAAATTTTGAATAATTAATGGCGGATTTTTTTTGTTTTCGTTTTTCGAAGGTTACTTGAAGCGGATCGTGAATTTGCGCGACGAAAAGAAGCTGCGAGGCTGGAATTAGAAGAGAGGAGATCAAAGAGAGGAGAGAAACGTCCCCGTAGTCCTGACCCATCAATCTTTAGATTGAGCGACGAAAGTCTTAGTCCTGTACAATCTGATGACGACCAGTCGAAATCTTCAAAGTGAGTTTTTTTTTTTTAAGTCAGACACTAAACTTTTTATAAATAATTTTATTAGTTACTCATAACTAAAATATAAATAATTAATTTATAGATCTCAAGACAGACATTCTTCGGACGATCGCCAGAGCGTCAAAGATAAATCATCAGATAAACAGACTTCGGACTCATCGGACTCGAGTAGTGACGACGACGAGTCAACCGACTCAAACAAAGGCACCAATGACGACTCTAATGACGGCTCTGATGATTACAGTAATCCGAGTCCACTGTCCGTCGACCGTCTTGTCAAATCAGATCACTCTGACGGCGGATCTCCAGGCCGTGTTGTGTCAAACGGCGCTGCCAAAGAACCCGAAGAAGTTGCGGAAGAAATAAAAGACGAAACAGAGCAGGAGTTACCTCCATACTTACCTGCGATCCAAGGTTGTCGTTATGTTGACGAATTCCTGAGTTTGAATCGTATTGAAGAGGGTACTTACGGTGTCGTTTATCGAGCACGTGATAAACGGACCGGTGATATTGTCGCGCTGAAAAAATTGAAAATGGACAGGGAAAAAGAAGGATTTCCCATCACTAGTTTGAGGGAAATAAATACGCTTCTGAAAGCGCAGCACCCGAATATCGTTACCGTCCGAGAGATCGTTGTCGGCAGCAATATGGACAAGATATATATCGTCATGGACTATGTGGAGCATGACTTGAAGTCCCTGATGGAGACGATGAAGCAGAAGAAACAAAATTTTTTACCCAGCGAAGTAAAGTGTCTCATGCAACAATTATTGAAAGCGGTGGCGCATTTGCACGACAATTGGATACTCCACCGCGATTTAAAAACTTCTAATTTGCTACTGAGCCATAGGGGAATTTTAAAAGTCGGGGACTTTGGATTGGCGCGCGAATATGGATCACCATTAGGTCGATACACGCAAGTAGTCGTGACTTTGTGGTACCGCGCACCAGAATTGTTACTTAACGGCAAAGAATACAGCACGCCGATCGATATGTGGTCCGTCGGCTGCATATTCGCCGAATTGATACGCATGGAAGCTCTATTCCCCGGAAAATCAGAGATCGATCAGATACAAAAAATATTCAAAGAACTAGGATCACCAAACGATCGCATTTGGCCAGGTTACTCTAACTTACCATTAGTATCAAAAATACCTTTCGCACAATCGTATCCAGTCAACAATCTGCATCAACGATTCCGCCTAAAATTATCCGACAATGGAATGGATTTACTGTGTAAAATGTTGACTTACGATCCAGCTCAACGCATCACCGCCGAAGACGCATTACAGCATCCCTACTTCACCGAGTCGCCGTTGCCAATAGAACCATCGATGTTTCCAACCTGGCCAGCCAAGTCCGAGCAGAAAGACAGATCCGCTGTTAAGACAAACGCATCCCCGAAACCACCAAGCGGCGGCAAAGAGTACAAACAACTTGGTGAGTACGACGAGGCTGAAATAACTTCCTCCGTCGATGGTTTCCACATGGGTCTCATGGAAAGTGGCCGTCGTAGAGCCGTACCCGCTGGCGCCGGGTTTCACCTCAAATTTTGGTAATTATTATTTATATTTTAAATCATCTCTCCTGACAATAATAAAAAATAATTAATAATAATTTAATTTAATTTTTAAAATTTTTTATATCCAAAAAGAAAATGCATCGGCACCTTACCCGCAACTCTATTTTACTTAAGTGTTAATGTAAAACAATTTTAATAATTAAATATTATAAGTTTTATTTTTTATTGTACAGCAAGTGAAAGAAAAAAAATTAATTGACGTTTACAAAATTTTAATGCGGTAACTTTTATACTCAGGTTAATTATTTTTCTACGACTAGGTAATAATTAAAAAAATATATATGGAAATTGTACAAACATTATAAACAAATTTAAACACGTGTCAATATAAGATGGATGTTGGAGTACTAATTTGTAAAACACTTTATATTAAAGTATAGTTTATTGTTGGTATTGGAATAACATATCAAAAGTTTATTGACATTGTTTACAAACAAAGTAAAAACAAATTAAAGGAATAATTAAATTTATTTATAAATATATATATTTGTATTATAAAAATAAAATAAATGACTGTTGGCATTTACATTTGTGTTCTTTCATTTATACATTAATAATATATAGATATACCAGCAATAATAATTAAAATTTCTTTTGAAAAATGAGCGCTTAGTGTTAAAAATATATAGAGTTTGTAAATCCAAAATCCTGATCTAAAAAAACTTTTCTAATATAATTGTCATTAAATGAAAAGGAAACATGAGTATATTTATATTAAAGAAGTCATTACAGATAAAAGTAAAATATTTAACATTTTTCCCAACGGCATCAGCAATTAACGACTAACCATTCAAAATAATTAAATCATTGAGTTCTTTTTTTATTTTCTGTACAATCAGCGGTATGCGAAGTGTAGATTTGTGTCAGAGAAGCATCAGCTTAAATTTTATCAAAATGATAAATCATACGAAAAAAATATTTTCAAAAATTGCTCAAGGTTTTGGATTTTAAATCCCAGGAACAAGCTGAATTTCCATGGAGCCAATCAGAGAGCAGAAAGGACAAAAAGCAGCTGGTGGAAATGAAACAAAGACCTAGTGCGCCACTGGGCACTGACATGAGCGGCGTTCGCCCAAATCTATGCTGTAACCAACAAATAAAATTATAAAAACACATATTTATATATAAAATATATACACTTGATAATAACGTTACTAGAACGTTTGTAATTATAAGAAAAACACAAATGAAGGGGCATAAATGTTAACATCAAATCTTAGGATATAAAATGGACATAGACAATCAGAGTGAGGACGGTGAGATAAAAAAAAGCCCGATGAAAGATATTGACGAGTTTAGGTAAGCTATTTTAAGGTTATTATTTATTTATTTCAAACTTAATTATTCATTGGTCATGAATTAAAACTCGGGTTAAATAATTCTGTATGTATAGTAATTGATGTTCTTTGATTGATAGACTATTAGTACAAATAATAAAATTAATAACAGTTTCTCAGAGGAAGAAGGCGGTGATACCGCAGACTCATTGGATATAAAACCGCCACAAGCAGCATTGCGTTTACGGAAATCAAATTCCTCTAGAAGACGTGATAAGCATGGGGAGAGACGCGATAGGCGCGATGACAAAGATCGCAAGTCGCGGCACCACGACCGCGAGGATCGACGCAGAGAAAATAAACACAGGCATCGCAGACACGGTGTGGAGTCTGCCTCTGACGGCGGTGGCGGTTCTAAGAGGGATCGCGACAGATTAGAACGAACTGACAGACTGGACACTCACTCTCGCAGTGCTGCTGCTAGTGATAGAGAGTCTTCTAGATATGAGAGGAAGGAAAGAAACACTGGAGATCGTGTCCTTGAGGACTTACGTACTAGGTAAATTGTTTTCACAGCTTTTTTTTAGTCACTTTTTAAATTAAATAAATAAATATTTATAATATACAAGCATACTATTTATATTTTAATTAAATGCTTTTACTTTTATTTTTATGCAAATTATTTTTTATAGGGTAGAGGTACCGTTTTTGGGCCAGCTTGGACACTTGAAAAATTTAAATAATAATTTTGTAAAAGGCGCAATGACAATTTATTTTAAAAATGCGTCCAAAGATACTTTTACCCCGCTATTAAAGTGGAGATTTTATTTCATACTTTTTTATTAATTAAAATGAAGGTTTAAATGTTCAAAATGATGCAGCGGCCGCAAATGCTACTTCTACCCTATTTTCAATGGAAACTTCTAAAAATATGATTTGAATTATTAAATTAATGAGTGTGAATGTAGCAGACATCAGATATATTTAAAATTATAAATAATTATAAAAAATGCACTTATTCAATCTATTTATTGATAATTTTAAATTTGTCTGATGTCTGCTACATTCACACTCATTTAAATTAAAAATTGCTCGAGTGCCACTTGCTACTTATTGCAAACTAGTAATTTAATTTTTAAAATTAATGCTTGTTAATTATTTTATTATTTATTAATTACAACTTATTATTTTATCTAAACTAATAAACTTTTTTGTACAATTTTTTTACTAATATACTGAATAAAAAAGGAACTTGGTTTCAAGATTACTGGACAAACGACGTGAGCGACGAGATGATTCAAGAGATTTACGTGAATATAAATCTGAATCGAGGCGCGAGTTGCGGTTAGAGGATTCGCGGGACTCGCGAGATCGTCGGGATATGAGAATGGAGGACTCGCGGGAGAGACGGAGCGACATGAGGATGATGATGGATGACGGGCGGGGAACCGTTGACCGCCGCGACCTTCGAATGGACGACAGGCGGCATGTCCAGGGCATGGATGATTCCTCGTATACCGAAAACGAGCTGATGGAGGAGCGATCGAATAGAGAGAAAAGGCACAAGCGGAACCACAAGTACGACAGGGCACGCGACCGGGATAGAGAAAAAAATGAACGGGAGCGTGAGCACCGCGAGAAGCAAATGCGCGAATCGATGATGGAGGGAATACAGATCAATGATATAGAAGATTTAGAAATCAGTGATCTGCCGATACAGACTAAGGACATGAAGGAAATTAACGAGCAGGAGATGCGCAAGGAGAGGTATCTTAAGTACGGATTTTTCTTTGCTATTTTGGGTACTGATGTCATTATTTATCTTATTTATTGTGTTTTTTGTTACTTTTAGATTACTTGAAGCGGATCGAGAAATGGTGAGGAGGAAAGAAGTTTCTAGGATGGAATTGCAAGCGAGGAGGCTGAAGAGAGGAGAAAAACGTCCACATAGTCCTGATCATGATCATGATGAGGTCGTTGAGTTGACTGACGAGAGTCTGAGTCCTGTGCAGTCAGATGATGATCGATCTAAATCTCCAAAGTAATTTTTTTTTCCTACAAGAATTTTATTTATTTATTTGTTGAACTAAAATTTTATGATTCAAATTTAATTGTAGATCTCCGAGCAGACAATCGTCAGAAGATCGTCATAGTGGGCAAGATAAATCCTCGGACAGACACACGTCGGATTCGTCGGACTCGAGTAGTGACGAGGATGATGACTCAAATGATTCTAACAAAGGCTCTAATGACGAATCGAATGACGGGTCTGATTACTACAACAATCCTAGTCCCTTGTCTGTCGAGCGGCTCACCAAATCTGACCACTCTGACGGCGGCTCTCCGGGTCATATTGAGTCAAACGGCACCACCAAAGAACCTGAAGAGGTAAAGGAAGAAGTTAAAGAAGAAAAAGCGCCTGAATTACCTCCATACTTACCTGCGATTCAAGGCTGTCGCAGTGTCGAAGAATTCCAGTGTCTTAATCGTATTGAAGAGGGAACTTACGGTGTCGTTTATAGAGCGCGAGATAAACGTACTGAGGAAATTGTCGCCTTGAAGAGATTAAAAATGGAGAAGGAAAAGGAAGGATTTCCCATCACTAGTTTGAGGGAAATAAATACGCTTCTGAAAGCGCAGCACCCGAATATCGTTACCGTCCGAGAGATCGTTGTCGGCAGCAATATGGACAAGATATTCATCGTTATGGACTATGTGGAGCATGACTTGAAGTCTCTGATGGAGACGATGAAGCAGAAGAAACAAAATTTTTTACCCAGTGAAGTAAAGTGTCTCATGCAACAATTATTGAAAGCGGTGGCGCATTTACACGACAATTGGATACTCCACCGCGATTTAAAAACTTCTAATTTGCTACTGAGTCATCGGGGAATTTTGAAAGTCGGGGACTTTGGATTGGCGCGCGAATATGGATCACCATTACGTCAATACACGCCAGTAGTCGTGACTTTGTGGTACCGCGCACCAGAATTGTTACTTAACGGCAAAGAATACAGCACGCCGATCGATTTGTGGTCCGTGGGCTGCATATTCGCCGAATTGATACGCATGGAAGCTCTATTCCCCGGAAAATCGGAGATCGATCAGCTACAAAAAATATTCAAAGAACTAGGAACTCCAAACGACCGCATTTGGCCCGGCTACTCAAAGCTACCAGTCGTATCAAAAATTCCTTTCGCTCAATCGTACCCAGTCAACAATTTGCGCCAACGATTTAGCCTAAAATTATCCGACAATGGAATTGAATTATTGAACAAAATGTTGACCTACGACCCGGCGCAACGCATCACTGCCGAAGACTCGCTGCAGCATCCGTACTTTACTGAGACTCCATTGCCAATAGACCCCGCGATGTTTCCAACCTGGCCCGCCAAGTCCGAGCTCGGCGTCAGAGTGACCACCAACGCCTCCCCCAAACCTCCAAGTGGCGGCAAAGAGTACAAACAACTCGGCGACAACGACGAGGCGGAAATAAATTCATCCACTGGCTTCCACATGGGACAAATGGAAAGTGGACGCGGAGCTGCACCTGTCGGGTTTCATCTCAAGTTCTGGTAATTATCTTTCATACTTTTATTAATTAGTATCCACATAAATAAATCACTCTTTTATTTATCTTTAATCACTAATAAAAATCATGTGTGTTAACATTAATAATAATTAAATTTTAATAATTGTTTAGATCCTCTCCAATAGGGCATCGACATTCCAATTTCAATGGAATACAGCGCGTCAATAAGATATATTAATATTAATATCAATATCAATATTAATTATCAATGACCGCGTTATTTTTCATTTGAAAAAAAAAAAAAAAAAAAGAAAGAAATTGACAGAACAATGAATTTATGGACGTCTCAATTTTACCGCGTACTTTATTTTATACTGATTTCGATTATTTTTTAATGACTAGTGAAAAATATATCTATACAGTGAACAGTTGAACATAAATTGAATAAAACAATGTAAATATACATAGCTAATTAACCTATTAATTAATAAATAAATAAATTTATAAAATAATATTATTGTAAGATACTTTTGATAAAAGTATCGTCTGTTGCAGTTATATGTGTAATATGTGTGTATCGTGTACAGAATTAATATTAAAAAAAAAAAAACATGAATTTATATACTTATATAAAATAAAAATGAAAAATAAATGACTACTTTAATGTAATTGATATTGTTGTTAATTTAATATCATTTTTTAAACATTTCTTTTTTTACAATAGAGAAGTTTATGAATTTTTTATCATAAATTATTTTATAAGGTAAGAGATCCAGTACCCTATCGCTCATATATTTGTATATCTATATTTGCTGAATTTTACTAAATATAGATATACAAATACATGGAATGATTGGGTACTAGGTTTTTTACTTAAGATAAAAGAACAAATTTTCAAAAATATGTTTTAATTATTTTTTTTTTGTCAAAATTTTGATTTTTTGATAAATTTTGGCAAAAAAAATTTGACAATGGATTATGACGTTACTACATTTTTTGGAGCTGAGAACCAATGAAAGTTACGTTCTCTTGTATTTTCTGGTTCGTCTGAACCGGAGCAATGACATCTCTAGCATTTGAATTTAAATTTTTGAAAACAGTTTTTAATTTAAAAACTAACCGAGAAAACAAATATGAAACTTTTCCCTCAATTTTTCTTAACAGCTTTCATAAAAGTTTAAAAAAAATTCAAATTACAAAACATGCAACTTCATTATTGAATATTTATTTATTAATTAGTTAGATACATTAATTAGTTAAATTATTATTTTTTATGATATTTAATAATCGGGTATTTTTTAAAGTTGACTTGTCAGCAATGAGTAGCAAGCAGACTATTTTATTATTTATTTACCAGCATTGTTCATATTTTTCGGAAGACCCAGTAGTGAATTTATCAGCTCCGAGTTACGTTTTGGGTGGCACATACCTCGTGGATATGATAATAATAATCTTGCTAATTGGAGCTGATCACTGTCCTGTAATTGAATTTTTTTTTTTTTAGTAGATAATTATTAATTTAAAAAAATATATAACTAAATAAATTACCACTCCTCTTCCGTAAGGAAAATTTGTGCCCACCATTTCTCGATCAATATCTTCGATTGTTCCATAAGTCAAATCGATAATCGTTAGTATAAAAATAGCAATAAATGTATTTTTTATTAATTTACTTGCGCAAATCATTTTTTCTGTAACAAAAAAAAATTAATATCAATTAATTCATTAATAATAGATTTTGTAATTTTGTATAAAAGGTGAACTTAGATCACAAAAAATTTAATATTCGAAATTTGAACCGAATACTCAATTATTCGAATCAAATTTCTAATCGACGATTTCCATACTTGTTAATTAAAGATTTTCAAAATTTATATTTTTATTACTAAGAAATTTTTATTTATGATCAACCGCGCGGGAAATGATTTAAGCGGACAATAAAAAACGTCATAGAATAAATTAGATAAAAGTTCTGATTAAAAATTAAAAATTTTATTATTTTTTTATGAGACCCAATTTGAGTTTTTTTTATTGAGGCCCGGTTCTATAAATTATTACCTGTTAAGAAGTAAGTTAATAATTACTAATCTTAATTTGAGATGTTGTTAGCAGTAACGCTCGAAGACAACTTGAGATTTTCCATAAGTTCTCGTCCATTTTATACCCATTCATTGACGTAGTTATTAAATTCTGTCAAATGCACTCCTAACTTTTATAAAATCTGCTCAAGACATCTCGGATAAATCTTACAGCTCGAAATTACGCTCCAGTTGTTTTAATTTCGACGTAGCAGATTCCTATGTCTAAAAATATCTATAAAAATCTAAAAAATTTTAATTATTACTATAAATTTGTAGAACTAATTGATTTTTTTTATTCTTCTTAAGGCAAAAAAATTAATTTATGATATTAATTAACTAAAATTTTATATTTTTCGTGGCAATAAAATGTACGACTTAAAAAGATTTTATCAAGACCATAACTCAGCGGGTTATTTGGTCTTATTTGACACTTATGGACCCTGCAGATCACTAGAAGTCCCAAAACCTGATCTCAAATACCCAAACTCAAGCTATCCGGTTCCTTGGACCCAACTACGTCACTATACTAGTTTAACTGGGAGTTTGCATTCGATGCAGAAAGAAAAGCATCCGAATGTTAATTTATCTGCAGAGCAGATCGAGATCTCCAGTGACTAGTAATTTTTAAAGTTAACAATTTACGGATATTTTTTCTTACAAACCCCAGAATGGTTTTGATAAATTTTATAAACTTATAAACTGATAAAATAAAATAAAAGCGAAATTGTCAACCCGTTGTTATATATAATGAAAGATGATAAAAAAGGTTAAGAAAAAAACCTTTCGGTTTGACCTGAGTAGACCTTGAACCAACTTAGACACGATTTGAGACTGATACCCTCATCGGAGTCGTCAACGATCTCAAGCTCTTTTTCTCGAGTCAATCAACCCGATTCCGTTTGCATGTCAACCTTTTTTATCATTCGCTGATTTAATATTCATAACATTCATATACTTATAAGAAACACTGATCGAATTATCTGGAGATATTTTTTAAAATAAAATTTCTTTGAATTAATTAACTCGATCAATCATTTATTGTCGCTGTTTGTATTTTATTTGGAAATTTCAAGCATACAGTTATATCATATTTATTATAATAACTGTCCACTAACCCTTCGTTTATAATTCGAGCCTTTGAAATTAACATAACACTAGAATTTATAATTTTTATTTCAAATGTAAATAATATATTATCGGAGTTTTGATACACTAATTTGCTATCTAATAAATTAAATCTATTATTTTTATTTTTTGAGTATCCAAAGGCGCCATAAAAATTTAAATTTAAATTGGGAACAAATATTTATATTTTTTAATTTTAATTACTCTGATAATTGACATTGGAATGATTATAAAGATTGTAAATTTTTAAACATAAAATAATTATCGTGCTCAACAATCCTAATTGTAAACAGTAAGAATGACATCAAGGCCCTGTTCAGTATTTGTACTTGACAGGAAACTGACAATAAAACATCCTATAAATATTTAATTCGCATTGGAGTTAAAATTGTTATTTATTTTTATTTGCTGGGATTTGTTTACTGCATAGGCTAGTTGCGAGTGATACATAGGATATGTGCTTACCAAAAATATGTTTTTCATGAATATTTTGAAGAAAGGGGCAGAGGTGAACTAGGTCAGTACGCAATGGATCCGTGGAAATTTTTATAAATGTAACAGACATACGAAAATTTTTTAATTACACACAAAAAAATTAAATAATTAAAATAATAAAATTAAAAAAAAATGCATGTACTCATTTTTGAATTGTCTACACATGCATTTTTTTATTTTTTTTTTTTTAAATTATTTTAATTCTTTATTTCAAAATTTCAAAAATTTTCAAATGCCCGCTTAATATCATAAATTTTTTATAAAATAAAAAAAGGGAAATTGGAGCTTCTAAAACTTTGAAGAAACAAGGATGGGGTAAAATGAGTCACTTAAAAATTTTTATTAAAAAATTGACAACTTTCAAAATTTTTTTATTTTTTTTAAATGTCTATTTTATCCAATTTTTAAAAAATATTTTTTGACAGCCAAATTAATATAAAAAAAAATTATTTGGTAAAAAGAAGTAGAAACCGTGAAAATAAATTACACGATTTTTTTCTCCAGGGTCCCGTTTTGCCCCTTTTTATTATATATATATATCTATGTATATAGATAATTTATGTGTATTCTATCCAAAAGATTCTCACCGAAAAATGATTAATAGCCAAGATTTAATAATGAAATATTTTGGTGCTTTTTACATCAGCAAAAATAAATTCTCAGTGCTTACTTAAATTTTTTTATCAGTACTTATGATAAATTAGCGGCGATTATTAAGCTAATAGCCTTTTTATATATATGACTAATACATCTATACAATTATAAGACATTATAAGAAAAAAAACTTCTTAAACACACAATTGTATTTTAAAAAATAATATTACACAAGCTCTTAAAATTTCTTACTACTAAATTTATTTGCGAAATTACCCCGAGTACCTCATAAATATTTCACTCTTCCTATCACTAACTACCAAAAAACCCATCACGAAAAATAGAATCCATTTAGATTAATAAAATAAACATAGAAATAGAAACATAAAGAAAAAAAATAAATAAATAATTATTTCTCAAAGTTATGTCACAGATTTACATAATACCAAAGTATTTGTTCTCCAATGATTCCACTCGAATCCTCTCAAGTTTAATCCCAATATTAATATCACCCATTCTCATTCTTAAAATAAAAATAATAAAATATCCAACAATATCATTTTTAACAGACACTTTTAGTGGCAATGACCCGACCTTCGATTTATGGTGACGAATTTTTTGAACTCATTATATATATAAATCTTTCCATCAACAAGTCGTCAACTCTCATATATTTATAGATTCATAATTACTCACGACTTGTCAATAAAAAAATAATAAATGTCTCTATAGTCATAAATAAAATAAAATGATAAATTTCTAGCGAATTTAGTGGTAAGTCGACCGCAACAATACAGCCGTTCGTCATTAAAAATTCAGGTGTGTGTTATTTAAATAAATGAATCACAAGACAGAAAGGTTCAGTCATCGTATCATCAAATCCGAGGCCCAATAAGTAAATTGCTATTTATTATAGTTTTTTATTGAGTATACAGTACGATAGTGAGCCAAATACAAGGGCGAGGCTTTGGCTTTGGATTTAACTTTGGCTTTGGTTTTGCCGTCGACATCGGCATCGAGCATCCTCGTCATGCGTGCGTCTCTACGGGGACTCGAGAGGAGTATATATGGGCCTTATACGCGTACGGAATATCACATTCACGACTTGCCCTACCAAGCAAGGTTGCTCGGACCCTCTTTAATCACGTAGTAACGGAGCCGGCACCTCCGACACTCGATTGCATTTCTTTGGCTACTGCACATCAGTGTTGAGTGACTTTTTCGACTGTGCTTTCAAAATTTTAATGCGTGACTGTTAAGTGAACTCGCGCAAAAAGTCATTTGTCATAAGGTATTACTATTTTTTAAACCAATTATTTTAATTGAAAATATAAATATAGATATCTTATTTAAATTTAAGTATTCGATTATGATTATTATTATATTTATTTAATATTCGCGGGCGATTGAAATCCTCAGGGTCGGCGAGTTATTGAATTCGCGCGCGAGACATGAATTAATCAGTCTTCTTTGTGTTCTTTAATCAGATATCAGATACTTGTCCACTTCTTTGTCATATTTACTATAAATTGATAACATATATTAAAAAAAAAAAAAAAAACATTTTTATAAATAGATGCTTTTTTAAGAATTGATTTCAAAGTTATCTACTTCCGATTCTCTAAGTGATTTATTTTCAAATTGATAACGGGTTTGATAAATTATGACTCAATAGAATCACTGCGATATTTAATCATCAATAGTATTAATCAATACTAACAAAGGGCGAAATAAAATTCAAATTCAAAGGAATAAATTTTTGAAAAAAATCTTAGACGTTTGAAATAAATTACAATTAAAATTTTTTTTTTATTGAGAACAATTAACCTTGAATTTAAATTTAAAAATTTTCAACAATAAAAAAAAAATTTATCACTTCGTTGTGTCTGCAATTAAATAAAATAAAAAAATCTTAAGATTAAAATTGTTATTGCTCTTTCTTCAGTATCTTAGCTTGACAACTTGTCGGTTCAGTTTGTATATATAAATTTTTAGTTTAGTATTTTCCAGTTCGTGTTATTTTATCGTGCGTGATTCCACTTTACTATAAGAGAAAAAGCTGTCCGATGCATGTAAAAAACAATAAACACGAGAGTAAAATAAGCAAACAAAAAAAACGAGATAAAAGTCATTCGCACAGTCATAAGACTGGGATTTCTTCGATAGCCGTACCAGTAGTTTTTGGATACTTGCAGATAAACTTTAACGACTCACTCATCCTCTTTATTTTTTAACCATAAAGAAAAATAAAAATAGATCGACTATGCTAATTAATGAATTACATTAGGTCTTGAGCCATGGGCTGGCCAACATTGGCCTTGAGTCTGACGACCTTGACTTTAGTCTCATCCTATCACTTGCAAGATTACGGATTTCTGCCGCCGGTGCAGAAGCACATTCCACCCTCTGAAGCCCCGAGTTTCCAGAGAACTTCTGTCGAAGGTCTCCCCCTAGCCTTGGGATCATCCAACAACTACAAGTCCAATGTTTATCCTGAATTTGAATTCGGATCTACGAGTTTGCCGCTCCGAGACGCAGTCGAGGCATCCCCGCGAGCTGCCCTCGCTGATTCCTGCGAATCCGCGGCTTTCCGCGACAGCCTTGAAAACACCGCCGAGATGTAAGTATTATCCTGCGTTTATTATTATTTTTATTTGGTTGAACGGCTCTTTACTTACTAGGTAATTGAAATAAATTGTTTTGCGTAGATTAACTCGAGGAACGCTGCAACGAGATGCTGTGGAGAAGCGACCGCCACCCCCCTTGAAAAGCAACATCGTGCAACACGAGTCTATATGGCTTGAGCAGCTCTCGCCACCAATTATTAGACGTAATCAAGGTCCGCCTAAAGTCGTTTGTTATTATAATGCTGACGCCGTATATCGTGACGATCCGTTCTCGTTACTTCCGAAGGGAATACCTGCTAGACATTGTACTCATTTAATTTACAATGCTGCTACTATAGGTAAAATTATTTGTTATTAACTTTTTTTTTATTTATCAAATTATTTTCCTGTCCATCAATTTTAATAATTGGATGGAAAAATATTTTAAATTAAATCATTAATAATTACATAGATTTTTTTTTTTAAATAAGACTGCAAATTTTTTTTTTACAGCAAATTTATTAAATTGTCTTACGATAGATTTTTTTTTAAATTCTTGTTATAGATTCCCATCAATATATAATAAAACCACGTGACCCAGAATATAATGTAGCAAAAGGTAAATTATAAATAGTAATTAAAGTTATTTTTTTAATACTACGTAGTAAAAAAAAATTTTACTGATAGGTGGCTACAAATCAGTAGTGGGATTGCGTAGAAAAAATCCTTTACTGCAAATCCTGACGTCGATAACGTCATCAAATCACACAAAAACATACAAAGAATTAATAAACTGCTATCGGTGTAGTCAGCAGTTCATACAGTCGACGATAAAATTCCTCGAGGATCATAAGCTTGACGGGTTGCAAATAGAATGGAAATCAGCTTCGAGTTATCAGTTGAAAGCACTACTTAGATCGCTGTACACTTCTCTATCCTCGCGAGGATACACGCTAGCGGTGGTTCTGCGGCCAAATGATTTTGTAGATCCCGAGTTAGCTGAGATCTCTGACTTCATATTGCTGAGGTCATGGCACCTGAGTTATCAGAAAATATCTCACTCGGCTACTTTGGAAGCTTTGTCATCTTTCACACAGAAGTGGCTGGACGCTGACGTGAGTCCACAGAAACTAGTCATTGACTTGCCTTTATTTGGGAAAAGTTATACGTTGAAGTATGAGAATTCGACTGAAGTTGGATCCCCGACTCTGGGTCCAGGAATTGCAGGCTCTCATACAAAGCAACGCGGGATTTTGGCTTACTACGAAATCTGCACAAAGTTGGAGGAGCTTTGGGATCATGGCCGCGACAAAGGAGGTCCTTATATTAAACTTGGCGACCAATGGATCGCGTATGACGATCCCATTTCAGTAAAAATAAAAATTGCTTACATAAAATCCACAAATCTCGGCGGTGTTTCATTGACTTCACTAGATTTCGATGACTTCGTAGGAATATGTGGGGATCCCTGGCCGATACTCAAAGTAACCGCCAGAGGGCTCGGCATCTACGACACTCCCATTGACTACTGCGAGGTGGAAGATATTTACAGTGACCCCGACAACTGCGCGGGATTTTTAGTTTGCGACCAGGGAAAACTTTATCGCGGACAATGTAACGTTCACCAGTTTTACAATTCCAAGGAAGGGCGTTGCGTTGATGCGGATCCGGAAGTCTGTCGGCCTGGTAACTTGGAAAGATACACGAAGGAAATTGATTATTTAGCGGCACTGCGTGAAAAACAGCGGAGTCAATACTTACGCTTAGACAGAGGCGCTGGATCCCGGGTTGTTTGCTACATCACATCTTGGGCACTGTACCGAAAAGGTGACGGTAAATTTGTACCAGAACATTTGGACACTCGGTTGTGTACTGACGTCATTTATGCATTTGCTGGTTTGAACCCTGATACGTTGACACTGCAGCCGTTTGATCCCTGGGCGGATATTGATCATGGTAAATTTATTTATTCATTAATTAATTAACAAGAATAAAATAATAAATTTGATAATTTATTCTAGGTCTCTATGAACGCATTACTTCAATGAAGGACTCAAGAGTTTTACTGGCAATCGGTGGGTGGACAGACAGCGCTGGCGACAAATACTCGCGGTTGATAAGCAACGAGAGCTCGCGGAAAAAATTCATTGAAACGACAATAAATTTCTTACATGGTAACAATTTTGATGGATTATCCTTCGAATGGAATTACCCAAAATGTTGGCAGAGCGACTGCAAAAAAGGCCCGGATTCAGACCGCCCGAACTTTACGAAATTCATCAAAGAACTGAGCCGCGCTTTTGATCAAACGACACCTCCCTTAACATTGGCTGTGACTTTGTCTGGTTACAAAGAAGTCATAGACAGAGCTTATGACGTCCGTGAAATTTCAGAGGCCGTGGACTTTATTTCTGTAATGACATATGATTACCATGGCGCCTGGGAATCGCAAACTGGTCATCTGGCTCCACTTTACGCTCGGCCTGACGATAAATATCCTCATTACAACGTCGTAAGTCCAATCAATCTATCGATTTATCGCAAAAATCTTCTTCAGATGATTAATTAATTAATTTTATTCCTAAAGAACTGGACAGTTAATTATCTAGTGGATCGAGGCGCGCAGAAGTCTAAGCTGATCATCGGAATTCCATTTTACGGACAAGCTTATCGACTCGCAACCCCGGAACATTCTCGTCTAGGAGATCCAGCCACGGGTCCCGGTACACCTGGTGAGTTCACTGGACAACCAGGAATGCTTGCTTACTACGAAATATGCGACAGAATAAAAAAACGCGGGTGGAAAACCGGCCCAGGACCCAGCGCTTACCACAAGGATCAATTCGTGGCTTACGATGACGCAAAGGGCGTCGCTGAAAAAGGCGCATGGATAAAACAGAACGGTTTTGGTGGAGCCATGGCTTGGACTGTTGATCTCGATGATTTCACCAACAGATGTTGCGTTGAACCTTTTCCACTGTTACGTAGTTTGAATCGTGCTCTAGGTAATTTAAAATATAGTTGCCTGTTACGTATTATCACTGCTGTTATGACGTAAATTATTATACAGGACGTCTTCTGGATTCGACACCGTTCGGAGAAAACTGTCAGAGACCCTCCGAGCCAGTGACTCCTCAGCCGCCCACGCTGACAACTCACAGCGACGCGAATGACGGCGTACCGCGACCTACACGACCAGTTACCTCGAGTTCGACATCCAAACCTACAACTTGGCCCACGTGGACTGAAAAGCCGACTAAGAAACCTAGTAGTTCTACTACTTCATGGCCATCCTGGACTTGGAGCACTTGGTATCCCTCTACTACCACTACCACAACTTCCACGACCATCAAGTAAATTATCTTCGGTTCTATCAACCAGAAATTTCATTTAATTAATTAATTATCTAATTAATAATTTACAGAGCACCAGAGTGGACTGAGTGGACAACTAAAAAACCCACAACCACTGAAACTTCCGCAGGATCCACAACTTCTGGGAGTTCCTGTAACTTTGGAGAATACGCTCCGGACCCAGCGAATTGTCGGCAGTACTACAGATGTGTGCTCGGCGAATTCAGACGCCAGAGTTGCACACAAGGGCTGCACTGGGACAGCATTCGCAGCCGCTGCGATTGGCCTGCCACCGCCAGATGCCAACAAGGAGGTATCAGTTTTTTTTTTTTTTTTATTACTGTATATTTATTCTCGCAATTTAAAGTGTAAGATAAATATTTTAGCATTAATTAAATCATTTAATTATTTATTTATGAGAATGAAGAAGCGAGCAAGTTGACAGAAATTAATTCTTCGATTATAAAACGAATTAATTTTAATAAAATCCGTAATTACTGAGCGGCTGTTAATATATTAAATAATTCTTTGAGTTATAAAGTGGAATTTAAAAAATATATGCATGCAATATTTAATATATTGTAACTGTAAAAACCTGTTCTTTACTTCAATTGTCACGAGTCAATTCAAGTAAGCATAATGCTAGACTTTTCTTCTTATTCTTAAGTTTTTTAAACGACTCACTTAAGAAATGTCGCGTGAAGTCGCAAGTACTATTGAGCGAGCGTTAAAATATAAACGGTATTTTCTTAACTTTTATTGTCACTCAGTATTTTATTTTATTGAGTGTTTCTTTTTAAGTCAAAAGGAGAATTCAAAGTGTCATGTTCGCTATTCAATTGACAGTTTTGCTTTTTTTTCACACTTGCTTAGCATTTGAAAAGAATAATTACAATTCTCTTACGATAGTCGATAAAAATATATATAATAATTACAATTACAGTCACACATCTGAAGGTATTGTGTAGTGAATTATAAAATTTTATTTATTATAATTGTTTTCCTTACAATTAATTTTTTGTAGTAAGTCAAAGCCCTCAAAAACCATGGACACAAAAACCGATAACGACAACTACAAAGCGCCCAATAACAACAACAACAACAACAACAACAACAACAAATCCGACGACTTCGATGAACCCAATGCCTGGCAAGCCCTGCTCTCACGGACAATATTACGCATACCCAGAATCATGTACGCACTTCTTGATCTGCGCAAATGATCATCTTGTAAAACAACAATGCGGTCCTGGGTTGAACTGGAACGACGAGAAAAAAATGTGCGACTGGGCGTTCATGAACCCGTGCAAGGACAGACCGAAAAAGAACGCGCCTCTAATGATGAAGGATAAAGACAATTCTGGTTCTAATAACAATAACAATAATGAAGTACGTATCTTTGATTACTAAAAATGCAATTTAGATTGTGAGCTTTAATTTTATTTTACATAAATATTTTTTAGGAACCATGTACTCCAGGAAGTATCAGCAGCGTTCCCGGAGACTGTCAGAGCTACCACGCGTGTCTCTGGGGCCGGCATCAGAAATTTTCATGTGCTCCAGGTCTGCATTTCAACAAAGAAGCCCACTTATGTGACTGGCCTCATCGTGCTAATTGTGATGACCAATCCCCGATGACTGAAGATTCTGTGACTGAAGATTCTGCAGTGACTGAGCATCCTGTGACAACTTCCAAGCCTACGATGAAGCCGACAAAAAAACCAACAACCACAACTCAGAATTGGTGGATACCTTCTTCAACAACAACGACAACGACAACAACAAGAACAACAACAACGACAACACAAAATCCATGGGCAGTAACAACTTCATCACCAAAACCTCTTCCATCAGCGGAAATTGATCCAACAAAAGTATCTACGCTTTCTGGATACTTCAAAGTCGTCTGTTACTTCACTAATTGGGCATGGTACAGACGTGGAATTGGAAAATATTTACCAGAACATATCGATCATACATTATGTACTCATATAATTTACGGATTCGCTGTACTAGATTATTCTGAACTGATTATTCGTGCCCATGATTCATGGGCTGATTATGACAACCGTAAGTTTCTTAATTTACTTGATCACCAATCATCAGCTATAATTAATTAAAACTATTTCAGGATTCTATGAACGGGTGGTAGCGTACAAAAAACGTGGTGTCAAAGTGTCTTTGGCTCTCGGCGGTTGGAACGATTCAGCAGGCGATAAGTACAGTCGGCTAGTCAATTCTCCGTCGTCAAGACGGAAATTTATCGAGCATACGATTAAATTCATTGAGAAATACAACTTCGATGGACTAGATCTCGACTGGGAGTACCCGGTGTGCTGGCAAGTGGACTGCAAGAAAGGCCCGCAGTCGGACAAAGAAGGCTTCGCGTCTTTATTACGCGAGTTGAGTGCCGAGTTTAAGCCCCGCGGTTTATTGCTTTCTGCTGCTGTATCACCAAGTAAAACTGTCATCGACAAAGGCTACGATGTTCCCGCTTTGAACAAATATCTAGACTGGATCGCAGTTATGGCTTACGATTACCATGGACAGTGGGACAAAAAAACCGGGCATGTTGCTCCGCTTTATTATCACGAGAAAGATGAAGTTTACTTCTTCAACGCTAATTATACTATTAATTACTGGATTTCTAAAGGAGCGTCACCAAGAAATATTGTCATGGGTAATTGTTAACATAAATTTACCATATTTCCTGTACTATTACTGTTATAATCATGATTTATGTTGATTAGGAATGCCACTATACGGACAAGCATTTACTATTCATGACCCAAGTGCTGGGACAGGATTAAATGCACCAGCGAGTGCAGGTCTAGCTGGCGAATTCACAAAAGCCGCTGGGTTCTTAGCTTACTACGAAATCTGCGATAGAATTCGCAACCACGGATGGAAGGTTGTCCAAGACCCACAGCGGCGTATGGGTCCCTACGCTCACAAGGGCAACCAGTGGGTCAGTTTCGATGACGCAGATATGATTCGGCAGAAAGCCCAGTTCGTTAGAGACATGAATCTAGGCGGTGGTATGGTTTGGGCTCTGGATCTCGATGATTTCCGTAACAGATGCGGCGAAGGCCGGCATCCTCTTATGCAAACCCTGCAATTAGTTCTCTCGGATCCGCCAAATAAACATGACCGTCGTAAGTTTGATAATTTTCTCGTTGACAAGTCAACGCAGATTAATTATTATTATTTATTATTTTAGCGATAAAACCTCCGGCAGTTGGTCAAGACTTAGATTGGGAGAAACCTAGCCAGCCTGCGGTGTTCACGTCCATGTCTCCTCATTCTATGGATGATAAAGTTACCACTGGTGTGAAAACTGAAGAAGACGAGTACAAAGTTGTATGTTATTTCACAAACTGGGCATGGTACCGTCAAGAAGGCGGTAAATTTTTACCGGAAAATATCGACAGTGATTTATGTACCCACGTTATCTATGGATTTGCGGTATTAGACGGCACGACGTTAACTATCAAGCCTCATGATTCTTGGGCGGATATTGATAACAGTTAGTTATTTCATTTTTATTTGCTAAATATAAATATGTAGTTGATATGAGAATTTATTAAAAATAAATATATTTATAGAATTTTACGAACGGGTTGTTGCCCTAAAAGCCAAAGGAATAAAAGTCCTGATAGCTATTGGAGGTTGGAATGATTCAGCAGGGGACAAATACAGCCGCTTGGTTAATTCAGTGTCTGCAATAGCAAGATTTGTTACCCATGTCACTCAATTCGTTGAAAAGTATAGCTTTGATGGTCTTGATTTAGATTGGGAGTATCCAGTTTGCTGGCAGGTACATAGATAATTATAATCAGCTGGTAATTAACTAAACAAACCGCAATTAATTTTGACTTTACCAGCAAAACTCTGAATCTGATTGATGCTGTCTTGTGATTGGCTAGCAGCGAGCCGATCACGAAGTAGCTGGTGACTGAAGCTTGATATTTTACAGGTTGATTGCGAAAAAGGTCCAGCGTCGGACAAAGAAGGTTTTACGATGCTAGTAAAAGAGTTGAGCAAGTCATTTAAACCAAAAGGATTACTGTTGTCATCAGCAGTGTCACCAAGCAAGCGCGTGATAAATCACGGCTATGACGTACCGGCACTTGCTAAGTACTTGGACTGGATCTCGGTGATGACTTACGACTTCCACGGGCAGTGGGACAAGAAAACCGGGCACGTAGCTCCGTTGTATGTTCGTCCGGATGACTGGGAGATGACTTTCAACGCCAACTTTTCGATTCGCTACTGGATCCAACAGGGAGCGCCGCCGAAGAAGCTGGTGATGGGCGCCCCGCTCTACGGACAGTCTTTCAGTCTCGCTGAGAGGAATCAGCATGATTTGAATGCCCCTACATACGGAGGCGGAGAAGCCGGTGACGCGACTCGAGCTCGCGGATTCTTGGCTTACTATGAAGTAATTTTTATTTTGATTCTCCTTTCCCAGCAGTAGATCCATTTAATTTTAATTTTTTAGATCTGTGAGCGAACATTGAAAAGAGGATGGACGGTCGTACAAGACCCTGAGCGACGTATCGGCCCGTATGCTTACAAAGGTGACCAGTGGGTCAGTTTCGACGACGCAGAGCAAATAAAACTCAAAGCTGAGTTCATAAAATCTCTTGGACTCGCCGGTGGCATGATATGGGCACTAGATTTGGATGACTTTGAAAACAGGTGCGGCTGTGAGCCAAGTCCGCTATTGAGAACAATGAATCGTGTGCTGAGAAATTATCCAGCTGGTCCTACTTGCAGTGTGACAGGTATTTTATCATTTGTGATACTTTTAAACGAAAATAATAACTTTGAACATCAAATAGGGTCTAAGGTTCCTGAAATACCGCCAATAAGTACAACCACGGCAATGGATCATACGTCTTGGGAACAAACGACATCTTGGGACCAAACAACAGTATCGACGACCCACAAGCCGATGCCAGTAGAACCCGATGACTCAGTGGAAGTAATCGCTGGACCTCAGCCTCCCCCAATGATTCCGATTGGCGAATGTGAGGACAAGCAATTTGTTCCTCACGCCGAAGATTGTTCCAAGTATGTGTTGTGTAACTTTGGACAACTGTCTGTGTTGAGTTGTCCAAATGGCTTACACTGGAACACAGATCACTGTGATTGGCCAGAGAATAGTCAGTGTAAAAAGAAATCGGAAAAAATTGAAGAGGTGATTTTTATTTTTCCATCTTGCATTGATTGACTGATTGATTAATGAGAATTTAATTTTATTTATTTATTTTTTTTTTAATAGAGTAACGTGATACCAGATTTGCCAGGATTACCGAGCCAAATTCACGAAATGGAACAAGTAGATCGTGGTAACAAAAAAGTTATTTGCTACTTTACGAATTGGGCGTGGTATCGTCCGGGTAAAGGAAAATATCTACCGGAAGATATAAATGGCAACTTGTGTACGCACATTATTTACGGTTTCACGGTCCTGGACCCCAATATGCTGACGATTAAAATGCACGACACGTGGGCAGATGTTGATAACAACTTTTATGAAAGAGTTACGGCTTACAAAGCCCAGGGGATTAAAGTTCTGGTTGCGTTGGGCGGATGGAACGATTCCGCGGGTGATAAATATAGTCGTTTAGTTAATAATCCTGTTGCGAGAGCCAGATTTGTCAAGCACACGGTACAGTTTATTGACAAATACCAGTTCGATGGGCTAGATTTCGACTGGGAGTACCCAGTCTGCTGGCAAGTAAAGTGCGAACTCGGACCAGCATCCGACAAAAAAGCATTTGTGTCGTTGATCAAGGAGTTGAGCAGCGAATTCAGACCACGTGGTTGGCTGCTCTCTGCGGCCGTGTCACCGAGTAAACGCGTTATCGACCACGGCTATGACGTACCCGCGCTCGCTAAATACTTAGACTGGATCGCTGTCATGGCTTACGACTTCCACGGACACTGGGAGCAGAAAACAGGACACGTCGCTCCGCTGTACTACTACCCGGGCGATGAGTTCGATTACTTCAATGGCAACTTCTCAATGCGTTACTGGATTGAAAAAGGAGCCTCTCCTTCGAAACTAGTCATGGGAATCCCTCTCTACGGGCAGAGTTTTACACTCTCGAGTACCTATGACTCAGGTTTACAGGCACCAGCGCCAAAACCTGGACAGGCTGGTACCTACACCAGGAGTCCTGGGTTCTTAGCTTTCTATGAGGTATGTTCTAGTATTTTTTAACAGTCTAATTATTTTATGGCCGTCACTGTACCCGGACATTGAAGATTCTTCTCCATCAGTTTAACCAACGCGACAAAAATTTATTTTCGATGACTTTACAATGAAACTCTGCTGGCAAATAATCAACAGAATTCTAAATATTTAATTAAAATTTATAAAATTTGAAGTTAGTTGATATCTGAGTCTTATTTTCCGTCAAATGGAAGCAGCGTCGGTCGTTAAAGTAGAAATTGGCAATAATTAATCGAGGGAATCCCGTATATTTATAGAAATAAAATAACTTTTATGTTTAGTTGTGAATTTGCATGGAATTTGGTTAAGATTTTAAAAATATGAAGCGCATTTTTATGAAAATTTTCCATTTAACTGTTTCAGGTTTGCGAAAAAGTTAAGAACGGGTGGAAAATAATAAAAGATCCAGCGAAACGTATCGGGCCTTACGCAGTACGTGGGGATCAGTGGGTCAGCTACGACGACGTGTCAAATGTAATTGCAAAAGCTTCGTTCATACGCGAATTGGGTCTCGCTGGAGGCATGGTTTGGGCGTTGGACCTCGACGACTTCAATGGTAACTGCGGCTGCGGAAAGTACCCACTACTCAGAGCCCTGAATCGCGGCCTGGGCGGATTCACTTACAGAGGAGATTGCACATAGTCATATAATTTGAATAAGTTTTTTATCATGATTTAATTATCTGCCTTTTAAGGTTTACGTCTTAACACTACGCCATTAAGTTTAGACAATAGTTTGTAACTGTAATATTTATTCTTGATTTAACTCTTCCGGATGACACGAATTTTTTTCTTTCTTTAGTTTTAATTGTCGTGTCACCTGCGAAGATTGATAAAACAAGAATACGATTTTTATTAAATAAGTGGATAATAAAAAAAAAAAAAATAATAAATCAGACACTGAATATTTATGATTTTGGGTTTAATGTTTATATATTTTGTTTATCATTATTAATTATATTTATATGTGACAAATTCGATTATACAATTAAATGGAAAGGAAAATTCTACAAGTTAGTTGAGAGTTAAAAATAAATCGTATCGTAAGTGAAAAATATAATTAATTAATGAAAGTATAATAATAATAATGACGCAGTGGCTTTACAGATTAGTCACTTTGCGATACATTTTAGTGAGTGACAAAAGACAATGAGTCTTACTACTAATTATTATTATTATTATTATCAATATAAATTCTATAAAATGCGAGGTATAAATTTACAAAGCGCCTAAATTTTAATTTATTTCTTACACTACCAATTACATACTCATGTAATTATTTAATAATGCGGTTAATGTTATTACGACTAATCATTATTTTTGTCTCATCGGTTCAATAAAAAAGGATAAAATAGATCCATAAAATACACGGTCCCACCCAAGTAGCACAGAGACAACTTTAAGATGTCTTGAAAAAGGATGACAAATTTTTTTTTGTCTCAGTTATCTTTTTTTGGTATAAATAAGACATGCAAATGTTCGGAACCAGAGACAGAGAAAATTTGTGTTGTTTTTTCTGTCTTATTTAAATTAAAAAGTCATATAGACTTATCTTACCACTATTTGTAATTTACTTTTTGTCATCACTTGTGCCAAGTCTTTCAGGTAGATGTTTTTTTGGTGACATAAATTTCTGATCGTTTTGTCAACATATTGGTGCCTTATCGATATGTCAAAAAGTATAGCCTAAAAACTGATATCTTATAGGTCACAAAGGCAAATGTGCTACTTGGGACAGCAACGGAATCGCAGTTTTATTGTTGGTATTAAATTTTTTTTTAGGATTCGATGCGCTGGCCGTTTTTGTTGAGGCGATCGAATTAATTTATACTGTTTTGGCACTTGGAATTTTTTTTTTATTATTATGATTGCACTGCAATAGTGCGTTTTAATTAAAACTAATTTTTTTTTTAAATTAATATTTAGAAATTATTTCAGCTAAAATCCATTCTAAAATATTCACCGGTCAAATTTTTCAAATAAAAAAAATTTTAATAATTTATGAAATTGGAAAATTAATTTTTTTTAAACGATACTGGCTAGCCGACGTCTAAGAACTTTAGGATTTTTTTAAACTGATAAATTACAAGAAAAAAAAATATTTTAAAAAATTGCACATATAGTTTTTTCAATTTTCTATATGTGCATATTTTGAATTTTTATTCTTTTTACAGTTGAGTCGTTGAAAAAAAATCCGAAAATTTTAAATAGTCTGTTAACTTCAGTATTATTTATTTTTAATTGCGAAAGAAAAAAAGTTTTAAGTGACTTTTAAATTAAAGTTTATAATTAATAATCGTAGGCAGATACTCGTTGCTTTTTTCTTACAGTACACGCTTTACCGTTAATTTATTTATCTTCAAGGCCTAACGAGACTCTCAGATATTTATTCAATAATTACATCAGTAAAATTAATAAATTTTAAATGCCATAAAAAATAAATTTGCTTTAGCAAATCGTTTTAACACGGTAAAGCGATGCAAAGCTGCGAACAGTCTTTTATAAATTTCTTTATTTAAAAAAAACTATATATATATATAATAATAATAACAATAATTAATAATAATAAAATTTAGATAATGACACTGACACTAGTATTCGTTAATTAATTATTAACAATATTTATTTAAGAGTTTTTAATTGAAGTTTATATTGAGCCCCGAGAGGCCTTGATCAACTGCGAGGAAGCTCGATGATTCAGATGTCTCCGCTACTTAATTAACAACAATAATTAAGCAGAGTTTATTTTTTATCTACAGTAAATTATTTAACAATCATTTTTTTTTAAATTCTATTTTTAACTTTATTTCGCAAATTAAATATACATTAAATATAAATCAGATATTTTACGAGCCAAATAAAGTCGAAATCATGGCAAATTACGTATTTAATTTTTTTTTTTATTTTTACTCATTACAAATAGTAATTTGATTGATGTACTCAATATACGGGCCGGTTTTCGTTCGTGACACACTATTTAACTCGATCGCTATGTATAAAATATATTACAGGCCATTAATTAGTTAAACTAGTGAATACTTTTTTTTTTTAATTTTTAGTTTACTTATTATTCGTTGTAATCACTGCCTAATTTTTTTGATCCTTCGTTAACTTTTTTTTACTCTGATGAGACGAATTTTTTTTACTATCTACTAAGCTCATTTTGCTTACTGACTTACAAAAGAAACAAAAATAAACAATAAACAATATTTTGGTTAAATTTTCGTTTCAATTTTAGTTCATTTTTTTTAATACTTATTGATATTTTGATTTTTTAATTGGTAATTTTTAAAATAATCATTTGCTTAAAGCAAACAGTAATAAAAATGGGTCTTGTCGACTCGTTTGCTGCAGGCGCCTATGGCTCGTGGAGCAAACTACAAACATAACCCAAAATTCTATTTCTTTTTTAATATTTAAAAAATCAAAATATCAATATATATAATTTATAAGTAATGAAAAATAATTTAAACAAGACCAAAATCAGTATGTACGGTAACATCACGATTATTAGGTTTATCAGCCGCCATATTAACTTCAACGAGAGTGTCGACGCTGTTGATAGGACAGCCTTTAAGGATTTTCTGGGCCGCCAAGCTCGTGAATTGTACCTGCATGTCACTGAGGCTTGGGTAGGAGTACAGATCCGCGCGACTCATGCTTTTGTCCAGGTTCGGTTCCGATCCCTGGGGCGCGCGTCGGGATTTAATGTTGTCCAGGTTCTCGATGTAAACGTTGTTATACGATCCCCCGAACCCGTCGAAGGATTTCGTAGGCGAGGGCGGGTTCGAGGCGATGTTGTTCTTAGATCCAGGGTGCAGCAGGTTTCTGAAGCTCAGCGCGTCCTTGGACAGCGAGAGACTCAACTTCCGTGAGTTGTTCATCGCGTCATTGGTGTTCTTGATCGCGGAACCGGTAACGACTGCCGAGTGGTCGTTAGACAACCCGTTGGTACATTTGTCGATGTTGTTACTCGAGCCGTCGATCAAATGCGCCTGACTATTATTCAGCCGATTGGTCAGCTTCAACTTATTGGGCATCTCTTCCTCAACTTTAGGCTTGTTCTCTTTGTCTGATTCGGACTTGCCGTCTTTGCTGCTGGTGTAGAGCGACGAGGGTCTCTCGATCTTCATCATCTTCCACTCGTCGTCATTAACTTTCTTTATGGGCTTATCGTCCTCCCCCTTGCTGAGCAGTTTCTCTTTCTCCATCATCATCGCTTTCTGCACCTTCTCGCTCACCAGCTCCTGCTTCTCTTTGCTGCAAATTTTCTCCTCCTTATTGTCAATGATGCTGCTCTTGGTAGTGCCATTTTCGAATGTAATCACCGAGCGCATTGGCGAGTTGTTTTGATGGACGTAAATCTTAGTCCCGGGTGATCCGCTGATGGTCGTAGTGCTCGAGGCATTCGAGGCGAGCGTAACGCTGCTTGAAATGCTGCCGCGCTCCTGCGGGGGACTCACGGGACTCAGATTCGTTGATACTTGCAGAGTGATTGAATTCTGGGCTTCCTGAAGCGGCGTTAATGATCCCTGCTGTATGACCTTTAGCGGCGATGACTTGGCAGCCGCGGTAATTGATGTCTTAAGCGGGGATGATGATAATGACGTTGATGATAATTTACCACTGGACACGGATTTAGCCGTTAGATGAGTTGATGAATGCATTGACGATGTCTTCTGCAGTATCTATTTAAATAATTAAATATCTTTAATATTTTTATTTATAAATATTCATTAACTTATGTAAATATATATATAAGCATGTAAGTACGAATGTATTAAATGTACTAATGTGTTGTGTGTGTGGTAATAATTTGAATTGTTAATCTGACCTTATGTTGGGGTGAACTATTCGAAGACTTGGTGCCGCTACCAGTTGAGTCGTGACTTGGTCTTCTGGAGCTATGCCGAGTGCTTGACCTTCCCAGTGTTGCAGTCTTTGCTGGGCTTGGACTATTGCTATTGCTATTATTGTGATGATGAAGACTGTTGTTATTATTTGTGTGATTGTTATTATTTGGACTATTGTTGTTATTATTTGTGGAGGTGATGGTAGTTACGCGGACAGAACCAGAACTACCGCCGCTACGACTCGGCGATGAATTGCTGGAGTGTTTGCCATTGGGTAGTTGGGGACGGGATTGGTGATACGGATCGGAATTTATGGCGGTGTTGGGCGGCAGCACAGAAGCACGGGACGTACAGCGACTTAGACTCGAGCATTTAGAACGCGGGAGAGTTGAACATGGGGAACGATGACGTCGCGAGCTACGCGGGGTTGAGTTGGCAAGCAGACTGGTTGAGTCACCGCTCGGTTGACGGCGATGTCGCCGGGGTAACGTTGCTGATCGCACGGAACTCGAGTCGTCCCATACTTGGAAACTGGCCTGTGACTGGTCTAACCCTTCCATCATCTGTAATCAGTTGGAATTTAATATTTTAGTGAAGATGAAGACTATCAGAACAAGGGATGAGTCAGAGGATTTATTTTCAGGAAGAAATTTTACCGATGGACTGACTGCTCGGGTCTGCGTTGCCACACTGTGGAGATGAACGACCCTCGGGTTGAACCATTCTGTTGGCGGATACTGAGCACTAAAAGTGCCCATCAACGGTGCACCCTTTCTCCGACTACTGCGCCGAAAGAGCCTTGATAGTAAGCCTATCTTCTCTGTAAACAATCCAGAAAGACCTATTGATTAAAAGTGTAACTCCGACATTCTTTGGCGAAGGAACTCGGGGAATGGATTGCCAGCTAAGGGTGACTAGCAATTAGCAAGCTCCTCACTTATGTCAGCGTTTGTTACAAAGTCCAAGATTGCGTGACTTGTGATTTATGACAGTGTGTGTTAGTTGTGAATAAATAATTATGATAATGATAATAATGACACCCATCACCACAACCCATTCCATATAATTACGAAATATAGATTCCGCTGAATGATATACTCACTAGTGGGACTGTGAGGCGCGCTATCAGTGCTCGCATACTCGGCGCTTGACGAGGTGTCACTTCGTTCCGGTCTTCTTGGCAGTGATCGTGAACTTCCGCTCCTGTGAAGTCGACGAGCTGAACCCCACAGTCGCAACGAATGCCTTCGTTCTAAACGACCGGGTACTGAACGACATCGTGCGAATAGAATTTTATCATTCGGATTTCCTGAGTCACAATAATAATTATTATTATTATTTTTATTAATTCCCAGAGCAAAAATAAATAATTATTACCCTTCTATTCGTAATTTAAAAATTTCCATCACTTCCGGTTTATTTTTTAAAAAATCGTTATGTCAACATCGATATCAATATTAATACTAATAATCATAAGTTTCTACTTGTGAGAAAAAAAATTACATTAGCCCTCTGGCGGCAATTATCTGAACTAACTAAAAAATAATATCCTGTGGTTTCATTGACTAAAAATGATATTTATTTAATATTGTACAAAAAAATGATTAAAAATGAATGTAAATAAATAGCGTATCCCGTTTTTCAGATGATTGATGAGATAAATGACATGTAAATTATTTGATAACACGTTGTTTGAATATTTTTCTATCCGGTAAAAATTATTGGCATTAGTCTAGATCATAGATAGGAATATTTTTTATCATGCGATTATTATATTGCAAGTAAAGGCAATAAAAGAACGTGCAATTGGAAAAGAGACCGTTAGATGCGGTATGAAGAGTGATCACGTTCCAAGTTTAAGATCTACGTGAACTTTTACATCTTTCACTCCTTACAGAATGACAAAATTGCTGGATACTAAATAAGTTATTGACCTTATTTTTACTATCATTATTTAATTCCATGATTAAAAAAAATATATGCGATTTAATAAAAATAATAATTATGATAAATAAAGATAATTTAATAAAAATAAAATGAAAGCAATTTTTATTTTTTAAAAAACTCCAGACATCGCGTATAAACTTGTCAAGGACGACAACAGTATAAACGAGCTTCCCTATAATATCATTACTGCTTTCTCGTTTTAAATATATTTAACTTATAAGTTTTTAAAATCTTCTATCGATAAACTCGACGGCATTACGAGGCTCTTAGTAATTTTATTAACTAGATATTTAGATTACTAACGAGCGGTAAATTTAAAAAAAATCCAAAGATGTAAAAAATGTATACGATTATTTACAATAATGAGTAAAATAAAAATAAGAAACAAGTTTACCTCCACAAATAACGTCCGCTAAATTAGTTTGTACGGCTTGATGCGTCACATTACCGTCCCTGAGGGTGAGCATCTCGCCATGTACAAGCGCCATTGCTTCGTCATTGCTCATGAGCATGCCCTGCCCGCGACAGCTACCGACCTCGCGAGAATTTCTCCGCGAGCCGCTGGAATCCCGTCTCAATCTTTTAGTCTCGGGTGTCACCACGAAGTAGCCCTGCGAGGTATGATAAATTTTACGCTCCTGCATCAGTTTCGCCAGAGCGTCGTAGACGAGTTCGCGGTTTGGTCGCTGCATTGTGGGAAATGCATTTCTCAGCGCCGAACGCAGGGTGTCCAGTGTTGCGGCCTGTCGTTGGGACGTTAACTCTAGTATTGCCCAACAAAGTGCTTCTGGTAACGGTGTAAATTGTCCTTGAGACACTGGGGCTACTAAACAGTCTTCAATGTCACCTGCAACAGTCAATTCAATTTTTAAATTATTTTTTTTTTTACTCAGCTAATTAAAATATTTTTTTAAAATTACTCTGAGCCAAAAAACAAATTCGGACTAGTATAGAAAGTTATCCTAATTTAAGCCTCAAAGTAGTAGTTACTCCCTTTTCTATTTAAAATTTAAAATTTAAAGTTCAAAATATGACTTTTCATTCATTGAGAATTTTGAGGTCTTACTTAAAATTAAAAATCGATAAATTATTCGCAGTTAGACCTCATAGTTCTCATTGAGGATTTTTGGTACTAGAGTTACTTTCTGGGCGGCAAATAAAACATCAAAGTAATTTCGTCTTTTGAGGACTAAACTAGAATGTTTTTAGACTTGGGACTTGTTATATAATTAATTTATTTTTACATAACTATTAATTTATAATTCTAAATTAACCACATTATTATTTTGTAATAAGTAAAAGTGATACCTTTCTAATCCTAAATAAAGTTTCAAATTTCATCAAACATATTTATGATAAAATAAAGATTGGGTCAAACACATCTAGATATAAAGTTAAGATCGAGTTTCTACTCGGCCTTACGAGACAGCGAACTGTTCGCACCTTAATCGTATACCAGGCTTCAGCCCAGAGGGCAATACACTTCTCGTACAGAGAGTACTCTCGGTATTATTCGCGAGATTGCTGAGTTACAGCGTAATAAAAACAACGAACCCAACTTTAAGGCCATCCTCACTTATTTTTTATGTAACTTTATTTTTAAAAGTATCGCGTAAACACCTGTTGCATGCAATCAACTGCCAACTCAATACACATTTTAAATTTAACGTTTCATTTTTCTGCCATAAAAAACTTAACCGTTACTCTTTCCTTTATACTCTCACACTCTAATCGATGCTATAATTATTTATAAAATTAAATAAGCAAACAAACTATAAACTTTTTTTAAATTAACACTAAAGCCTCGTTAGCGTTTTAATTGATAGTTAAATTTTCATCTAATAGTTCATTAAAAATTATTATTTCTAGTCTCATTATATTTATAAGTCATGTTGATTGAGACATTCAATTTTAATGAATTGTAACTTTAATTATTTTTTAAATTTTATTTATATTTTTAGTTACTGAGTTTTTGACCCGGACCACCTGACGCGATACTTTTTTTATAAAAAAAAATAGAGACAAAAATAGCGGAAATTGATACTCCTGCGTGAAGTTATGCGTGAGATACGCCCAAGAATGTATGACACTCGTTTTCTCTGGAATTTAATCCCTAAAAAATTTTTTTTTATTTATCTCAATACTGCGTGTCTGCTAAAAAATATCTTACGTCTTTTTTCAAACTCCAAATAAAAAAACCCACAGGAAATAAATAAAAAATTTAATTGAATCAAGCAATTTAGGGTACGTGAGAATGTGTCTATGGCATATTATTTAAAGAAACAGTTTCGCTTAGCCAATTATTTATTCACAGCACGTCTGCAAAGGACGTGGTCGCACAGAAGCTCGGTGCTTTTTTCCCTTAGACTTCGAGTCGCCCATTGCTGTATAAAGAGTATAGATTATTTTTCGACGACTAGACTTGTGTGCTCGACTAGGGTGTTTTAGAAATTCAAAAGGTGTTTCTGGTCTGGCCTTTGGATCTACGTAAGCTGAATACGAAATATGAAAATGTCAGATCAATAAGCCGGAGCTTTGATGCTGGCCTTTAATTTAAATTACATTTATATATATTTTACTGTATCTATTGAGCTATCAATCAGGTTTCGGTGAGCTAGTAACAATTACTATCAAATCATCCGTTTCACTGTTAGACGTCATACAAAGAAATTTTATTCTTCTATATACATACATACATACATATTTAAAATATATAATTACATGTCTAAGATATAATTAATGTCTATACAGTTGACTGGTAATTAATTGTTGAATGAAATATTAACGACTTGTAATAATAAATTATAATTTATAATTAATTCAAGTTATCGATATATCGAATCGAAAATATAACCCTGACTCTGACTTGGGTCAAGGTGTTTTGATTATGCACTTGTATTAATTTACATACTCATCTCTGCTGACTTTTATTTGTCATTTAATTATCGATTGGAGTCGATAGTAAACTGTAGGAAAAATTTATTTTGTTGGTCGGTTTTGAATGAGCTGTTTGGTAAATTTCCCGCTGAATATTTCAGCGGGGAAATTTATTGGGAGTAGAGGCATTAATTAAAGAACGATAGTTGATAGATAAACAACATCCGGATCTTCTTAATGATACAATTTCTACGCACAGTTGAGTACACATGAGTTGAGACGTGAGGATGGAAATACGGGAATATTTTGTCGAGCTTAAATACTCAATGATTTACATTGATATTGGCGCCATGGAATTTATGTAATTTATTTATTGAATAACCATACGAGTCTGGATTGGTTTATTATTTACATATGTTTTATATGTTGTGTAATAAATTGTGTGTTTTTAATACTTAGGTAATTAGGCAGTCGCTGTAATTTTGGAAAATATTTTTTAGATTTTCTACAGCTTTATATTTTTTTTAAATTTTATCAACTGTCCAATTTCACAAGTTAGTCATGTTGTGACAAAAAAATTATGTCATGTTTACATTGATTTTAAAAGTAAAAAAAAATTTGAATTTATAATTTTTTTTTTTAATTAATTTTGATATAATGAATTTTAAAAATTAATGTGAATATTTAATAGAAAAATTTTGAAAAAATTCAAAATCAAAAATTGGACTTCACTTGTGTTAAAAAAAAATTTTACTCATATTTTTGTACAACGAAGAATTTAAAATGATTATTTTATAAATCTGCGGATAAAAATTCAAAAAATATTTTATCGAAAAGTTGTCAGCCCCTTATTAATAATAAAAAAATTTATTTATTTTTTTTTTTTTTTAATAAGACCTGAGGTAAGATTATATTTTTATTAGCTTACAACCAGGGACGATGATAATAATGTGGGTAATGTAATAAACAGAGATTTAAGAAGGATATAAATAATACTGAAGCTGAGTGGAAGCGTGAACGAGGTGTTTGTGACAAGATAACGTGACACTTTCAGCAAAATATCTTCATACTCGCTCGCTCGGAAAACATAACTTTTAATATTATCCTCTATACTATATAAAGACTCTTATTTAACACTCTCCGCGGTCTTTATTCCTCAAGCTTTGGAATTTAATAAAAAAAGAAACGTAATCGCAATTATTATTATTCAAGAACCCAACTCATAAATTTAAAAACCTCTTCTCCAAACATTTATATACCGCTAATAGCCTGACTGAAATCTTATCGTTGACAAGATTTTTAGATAAAAATCCAAATATAAATACAAATATAACAACAAATGTATGCACGTGTCAGTAATGCGTAACCGCGACGAGGAGTGGCCCACCTACGAGACTTTATTTTTAATAATTTTAATTTTAATATTTTTATTTATTAACAGAGAAAATATTTTATGGCTCCGCCTTATCCCACAATTCTTTCTATACATCAATATATATAAATATATACATATACATATACGACATATGAAGAACAGGTGCGTACTGAATCTTACATTCTCACAGCGTAAAATAAATAATTCATATAAATAATTTATTTCATGGACAATTAAATATATTTTTTAAAATAACGGTAATAGAATAAAATTTATTAATATTAAAATCTTACATAATTTGTATAATAATAGTAATAAAAATAATTAAGTCAACATAATTAAATATTAAAAAACAAACTGTTCCGTGATTTGGTTTAAAAGTCACCTGTCTAATGGCTGGCATGCGTACACTAGCTCAATATCCGCGGATAGTTGCGTAATAATTAATCGCGAAAGGCGGCGACAGAACTTTATGTCGGTGACACCAAGTTGACTAGCCTCGACATTATATCCTCTGTACTTGTATCATACATGCAACATATATGTTAGTACTTTAGCATTTTAGTCGGCAAACAAATAAAATGTAACAGCAGTTTAAACTTTCTTGGCAACCCAAAGGTAAATAATGTCAACATGCTAATTTTCACGCAATCAACTCCGTTGTGATAAGCTCGATATCCACCTACTATTTTTTTTTCTGTCCAACTTTATTGCCAAGTACAGCAATAATGTGCAAAGTCACTCGAGGATAACTATTATACATTTTAGTATTTATCGTGTATATTTATAAATGAAATAGTGGGTATTGTACGCGCGAAGGGAAAGTTTCAAGCAAATTATTATAAACTGATGTTAATATAAGACTTGGACTCGAGCTGTCAACCCTTTCGGAGGACAAGATCCGTTCCGGAGGCTGGATCTCGATCGATGCAATCGAGTAGACGGTTTTTATTTAATGCTGTTGCGAGGTATTGTATGTTTAGTATATTAACTGGCACGTTCTCTAACGTACAAGGCACTTAATAACATAAACATGTCCAATCATTTGTGGTAAATAGTTAAATGGGTCAAAACGAGAGTACTCTGAGGACGAACATCATTTGTGTGGGAGTTTAGTGAGTAAATACTTGAGGCCGTGATCTTTGGTTATTTATTTACTGTAAAAATTTTTTAACACCAACTTTTAAAATTTATTGCTTTAGATTTTCATCTGGTAGATTTTATCCAGTTGTTACTTTTTTTTTTGTTAATTTTTTATGTGGCATTTTAATGCCACGCCTTTTTAATAACATAAATAATTTAACAATATTTAGAAAAAAAAAAAAAAAAAAACAATTTGATGGAAATGCAGATCTCGCGTGAGAGAATTGATTCCGATAGTCATGATCTGGATTTGTTTGTACACGATTGCGGAGTTTTAAAAATTTTTAAAATAGTGGATTAAGAAATGTAATGCTGAGAGTGAGGGGTAGGGGGGGGGGAGTATGGAGAAGTTGCACAATTTAAAGAGATCTTAAATGCAACGAGGGAAAGGAGCCACCGAGACCACGCCTTACTGCTCTCAATTTAAACTGTTTATGCTCCTCTATGTCGTCATGTCGACTAGACGTGTTTTAATTTAATGATGCTCTTCTGAGGCTCTCCACACTGACGTTCATTATTTTGTTGGCTTTTATAGTGTTATTGCGATTCCAGTATACTAAACTCTTTATTCTTATGGGAAAAACCTTTTAAGACGTTTATTATTTCTTTATGTATTTTACTTTTTTAATCATAAATTTTAAATTCATTTTATTTTTTTTTTTTTTCACTTAACTACAAATTAAATTTTAAATATTTTAATTTAAATTTAAAAATTCATTTTTTTCAAATTCTAAATGAAATTTTTTTTTTTAAAGTCGAGGGTGAAAATTTTAATAAGTAATTATTGGAAATAAAAAAGTTGTGAGTAAATAAAAGTATGACAAGTTGATCCTGTCTCTACTGAGGTTTTAGTAAATATTGAAAGCGAGAAAGTATACAATCAAAATCTGTCACAGTAAGAAATTTTCAGTGTAGATTAAACGTGAGAGGTGGTGAGGCTGCTGTACAGAGTAGAGATGTTAACCTTTTGTGCGGATGGATCGCTTCGAAATGGCGGGTATTATACATTATGAATTTCATTTTGATGTGCAAAAGCACTTAAACACACACGGCAAATGGATTTAGATAGCAAACCCGTGCGGAAGAGAATTCTTCCTGATAATACCTGACATCTTCTCCGACACCAACTACCGTGAGCCCGCAAGGCTGTGATATGAGCGTACTACCGCACTGGCCTCCACTGGGAAAGTGCTAATTCTCTACAGTTTAAATTGACGTCTATCTAGTCCCCATCCATCCACCTTGAGCCATCGTACTCGACTCTTTGCTATCATATATATATATATATATATATATATATATAAATGCATGTTGATAAATGGAAATCGTAAGTGATATTTTACTACCGGAAGAGGGAGGTTACTAAATTGAAAGTGAGGGTTTTTTATTCGAAATTATACAGTACGTTTGATTTGTAAATAATAAGTTCGGGTTATGTAGATATTTGTCTTGAGTTCAAAGACATTCACGCTCTTGAGTTATGAAATTTTTTTTTATAAAAAATTATTAAAATTTTTACCTGCAACATTTTTTAATTGCAGTAAAAAATTTTTTTGTGATTTAAAATTTATGAAAAAAAAGTTAGCATCTGAAAATGGCGAATTTAAAAATTATCAGACAATTAACAGAAGACAAGAAGAGTTTCGTAGGAAAAAAAAAATACTGAATAGGTCATGTTTGCTGGGACATAAGAGGGTGATTCCCTGATTTGGTATTTGGTGTATGTATGCTGGCATTTCCCATGGACAGACTATAAACCGCGGGCGTAGGTCGAGCGTACCCGACACGATGGATCATGACGATAAGCCGACTTATCTCTCGCCTTGGACTTTCGCGCGTAAATACAGAGCCTTCGTCGTCATGGGGACGTAAGCAGATCTCTCGGCATTAAACATAAAATACCGACAGCAGTAACAGCAACAGCACAACTAAACAGCAGAACAAGAACGCCCGCTAATGTATTTTGCATATAAAGCACCTGAAAGAGACCGGAAGAGACAGTATGAGCAATATAACAACACCAGTAACCAGCAACTAGCAATACAACCAACAACTAGTTACTTATATTACTAGCAACAGCAACTTGTGTCTTCGATTTAAGACCCAGAAGGTCACATGCAGACCGATCGAGCCTCGATCTCCTCCGATTATTATTGTGTATTGTTATTTATTATTTAGATTATCATTTTGTTTCTTTATTTTTATTATTTCGTTACCGATATCCCATTTTATATTTTATATATTTATATATATGTATATATAATACAAGATCAGAGTATATAAAAGTCTATAAGCATTTTGAGACGAGGATCCGATTGTTCGCGACGATAAACGCCGGCTTTCGCACGATTGGTCTCGCCGATAACAATCTACTTTCGCGCCTTAGTGAAATTCTTCTGTTGACGGTTTTAAAAACGTAGCAAAGTACACGCGTTTGTTGTGTACCAGTGAAAGACTGTACACACTCTAACTGTCTTAAATAATCTTCTTATTCGTATAAATTTTATTTGCCCGTTTATATCAAACTGTTAGATCCGCGTGGGCGATTTTCTTCCTCGGCTTTTTAAATAAAAATAAAAAAAATGAATAAATTTTTTAGTGTACCCGTAATAGAACAGCATACAAATTTTTAAAGTAAAATTTAAATTTTAAACCGAGCATTAAATTTGACAAACGAATTTTTTTTTGAACCCGAGGAATTTTGATTTTTATGAAAAATTTTTTTTTAAAACTAAAGCTCAGATGCTTATCTATATATTTGAAAAATCAATGTATGAAAAATGAAATTTTTTTTATGATTAGTAGACTGAAACCTAAATATTTTGATGCTAAGTATACATATGAATATGGATTTTAAAATCTGATACGTTTGTTTTTGTAGCGTCAGCTAATAACTCCAATTCAATTGTCGGTTGTAATTAAGAGTGTAAGAAAATTCTGAAAGCCAACGATCCGATTCGCAATTACAGTGTAATGTATACTGAATACTCAAATAGTAATGATTAGATAGTAAATAGGAGCAAACGATATGACGGAGAGTTGGACAGAGTAAGAGTTATTGGGTGATCCACGTGTTTTGCCATGACACGCTCAATGATTCCGGCAGACTCACTGGTCCATGAACTACAGCTTTATAACCCAAGATTCAATAATGCAACCGACAAAAAAATTTTTTTCATACTAAAAAAAAAGGTATTCAAATAAAAAAATCTAAATACTTTATTACCGCGGCCTTGAACATGAAAAAAATACTTTCTCATTATATTACTTATGACATGACGTAACGTTTTTTACTTTCAAATAAAACTCAATTATGGAAAATGGGCATAATTAATTTTAAAATACTAGACAAAAAATATAATGGGTTTGAATTGTTGCGACGCAATATTTAACGATAACGATTGTTAAACTTGTAGTAACGTCAATTACAAATCGACAGTACACGCCAGGTGATCTTTAAAAAAAAAAAGTGTTACAAAGGCTGTTCAAATATTACTCAATGATCATTAACTTGAACTGGTCTAGTCTCTAGTCAAATACTTGGGTAGGCACCCAGCTTAAAGGATTTAACGTCTTGCATGTTAACAAGAGCATGTTTTCAGTAGTTTCTGGAAAAGGAGTGGTCAACTAACACCTTCTGTCTATAAATACAAACACTAATATAAATAACTGTTCAAATATTTTTTTTGTCCTGTGCTACACGCTATCCAGTTTATGTTTTGTTGCATGTGTAATCAATAGCCCGCTGGCAATTCAAAACTCTGGTCTTTAAACTTGTACCTCAATCTAAGGAATGGACTTTCAAAGATATTTGGATCATTTAAGCGGCAAATCTGTTGTTGAGAACCAGACATTCATTAAAGATTATATAACTTGTTACTATTTTTGAAAAAAAAAATATAACATGAAGATGAAGGCAAATAATTTTGTTAGCAAATTTGAAAAAAAGTTTTTGAGTCGTTAATTTTTTAGTGGCTTCAGAAGTTCAATTTTTTTTGAACCCTCATTTGAGTAAAAAATTTGAGAAAAGTAGGTTTCAATTTTTTGTAACTGATAAAAGAAAAATTACGAAATTATTTTTTAAAAAATGGGGTCTATTTTGGCCTATTAACTGAAATACTTGTCGTCCCAGTGACTGATGAAATAAAAAAAAAATTACACAAGTTAATTATGGTAAAATAAAGTAATTTAAAGAGTAAATAAAATGAGCTCGTTATCTCAAGATCTTATTGTATATCAACGTCAAAAGTAAACAAAAACCCTATTCACAAAGTCACGTCGTGTTTAGTTATTTGTGTGTACTAATCTGGTTCCCACGTGAACGTTGGTAATTTTCTTGGAGTTTATTCCAGCAGTGGGTCACCGTGTATCATCATTCTACGATGGCAAAGGGATGCTGTTGCACGACATCAGATATTTTTATGCTACTTTATGCCTCATATCCTCAGTCCTCAATCCTCAGTCCTCAGTCCTCTTTTCTATAGACCGTAAAACAGAATATCACGGCTGAGGTAAAACAAGCATAGCAATAAAGGCGACGAGCTGGTCTTTTTCATCTCAGCTTCTTGTCTCCAGCAAAAACTCCAGCTGGTTTATGCGCTGCACTCCAGACTGGAGAATCCAGACTCCATATTTAAGTTGACTTAGACTTACATTACATTACATTAGATATCGTACGGGAGTCATTGTCAGAATGTAAATTTAATGTAAATCGTATCCGAGTCTGGTCTCTCAGCAACAGTTGATCGTGTCTGTATACTTAACTTATATTCAGTTATATTCTATTCTCTTTTATTCTCTTCTCATCTGTAGTCACCGTCTTATTCTTAAGCCCAGCTCGATTCTATACAACTCGATATATCGGTCTATGTAACTTTGTGCCAGGTTGTGTTGGTTTTCTGGGTAACCTTTGAGCGACGATCACGAGAGTCTACTCCACCAACCGATACCAGAGTGACTTTAGACTCCTATTTTTTCATTTTATTTTTTACTCACTGACTTATATCCAGAGATCGTGATTACACGATGGGATCCGGGTCGTTCTCGTCTAAGTCATCGGGTCTTCAAATAAGGCGGGACTGGCATCCACTTCATTATTTATTTTTTCTAATTACCCTCTACTAGTATCTGCTCTACTCATTAATCATAAGTTATAATAAATTCACTCATTTAAATCACTTTCAATCTAAATTTAGAATTTTAAATAATTAACATTCATTAAGTATTAATATAAATATTAATTATGTTAAAAATAATAAGAGTCTTTGCTGATTTGCTCTTGCCTCGTTATTAACCGAGCTGTTTATTTACTACAACAAGAGACAGTACAGTGGCGCTCGATGAAATCGGTTTGCTGAAGAGAAAACGGGCGGTAACCTACTTTATGACGATACTGAGATCAAGTACTTTTATATATATATATATATATATATATATATACATATATTTTTTTTTACCATACGAAATTATATTTTAAATAGACTATTAAATATATATTTATTGATTATTATTAAAATAAATATTTACAACCATTAAATTTTAATTATTCATTTTTCATCAGATAAAATCTTCAGCATTGAAATACTACACGGAGCGAAATTTATGGTAACAATTACAATATATGCTTCCCATATTGTAACAGCTTTTTTATAAATGTCGATTACAGAAGTGACACCCATAAAAATTATGATAACCGGTCCTTTTTATAAGGGTTTTATTCTTAACGATAACGGAATTCTTATGAAATTATGGTGAAAAATTTCGCTCATTACGGTAATGATTACTATAATTTATGGTAAAAGTTACTATAACATTATGGAAGCGGTATAACCATGATGGATAGGGTTTATTCCCATATGTAACTAGAAACCATTACCATGCTATACAGAAACTTTTACCATAATTATAGGAAATGTTTCATAGTTATGGGAAATTTTCCCAGAAATTGTTGGTGTATGTCCCATAATTCTAAGTAATTTTTACCATAACGTATGGTTTGATATTTCAGAAGCATACTAGGAACGGTTGTAATTTTTCTCCGGGTCAGCAGTTACGATCCTGATATTTTAAAAAAATTTTTTTATTTTTATTGAAAGTTTTTTTTGACGGTTTTAATAAAAAAAAAAAAAAAATGACTATTTATTCATTTAAAATAAATATGAATGGGCGGATTTTTAGTAATAAATTATGCGAGACATTGCAGAGACTTTTGGATCAATGAATGTGACGAATTACTCACGGTGATTGTAAGATTGGAAACAGGTATTATGGTACAAAGATACAGGAAGAGTGTGCACGTGTGTTGAATAAAAGTTATTTAAAAGTTGTTTAAAAAAGCCGTGTTAATGTTGGTTTTATTTAACTGGACAACTATCACTCCAGTCGCTGTGTCCGAATAAAACGTATTAAGTTTAACGACTATTTATTAGCCTGCGTGGGTTCCCGAATAGACGTGTTGATAGAGTTTGCAGGAGAATGAACGAGGAATTTTAAACTTTATTTCCTTGTTATTTGAGTTTTTATTATTTTTGCTGGAACTATAAGTGTATGGTAGTATGGGTTGCATGCATGCCGCACATGAGCTTCAAGGGAATGCATAACAGCATAGTTTATTAATCACGTATTTGTAATTACTAATTAGTAATTAGGATTTTTTTCGGTTTAGTTTGTTTATTTAAGCTTGCTCGGATTTCGAGATGCTTTGTATGGACACGATCATTACTTTCTATTCTATAATACTCTAGACGCTTTTTATTTGGTCCGTTGGTTCGTTGGTTTATGATTTTAATTACATGCATGGAAATTATTTCCCTGATTAAATTGCTTTTAATAAATACCATTAAGAATAATTAGATAATTTTTTTACTTTAATATTCATTTTTGAATTTTTAGATTTCGAGATACTATCGATATGATAAATTCAGTGAATTTTTTTTACATTTTAATCGAAAATTAATTAAAGAAATTTCTCCGTTTTAATATTTTTGAAAATTTATTGTGAAAAAATTTGAGAAACTCTGAGGTTCGAGTTGATTTCATGAAAATAATAATTACGAAAATTATGATCTTTTTATTGTAGAAAAATTTTCAGCCGAAAAAATAGGAAATAGAAAAAAAAATTTGTAGATATTTTTGATAAACTAAATCTATGAAAATTTTGGTTTATAAAGTGTGGCAAAAAAATGACCATGCTTAAAAAGTATCGAAAAAATTGTCGGGAGATCAAATTTTGAATTAATTGGAAAAAAAAAAATTATTAGATTTTGATTGATAAGGAATTTCCAATAAATGAATAAAATAAGGAATATCCGTAAATAAATAAAATAATAACGTCAATATATCGTGCACCTGGTGACTAAAAAGACAAGTGGCAAATCCCACGAGATCAAGAGGAAATTATTGAATTGATACGAATGATTTCCGGTCTCAGACCAGAGCACTAATGAAAATAAGCAAAAACAACAAACTAATAGATATATCGTCCAAGTGGGCGGTAAGAATAAGACAGATGTACATTGAATTATATATATATATATATATATATATATATATAAGAATCTAATAAAGTGAAAATAACATTTATCTTGGGTCTGAGGTATTTAATTCTCGATATTTAATACTTAACACTTACCCGTATCCATTAAATCCCAAAACGAACACAACAATGTTTACTTTATTATTTAGTCTCGATGTTTATTGATATCGGATAATTTGAAATTGATACTTTCATTCAGGTGAACCCTAATACCCAATAAATAACTAAATAAATATACGATAAAATTGTAAACACAATATAATAATGATTCCAGCAACGGAAATGTTGAATTAGCAAATTAATTGCATGGAAGTAAACGAGAAAGTATCCACATATTCTGGTGGAATTAAAACAAAATAATGTATCAATCGTCAATTGAAAATTGCGTCCGAGTATCCAATAAATTTAAAGCAAATTAGCAGCTCCTTTTATTTTACAAATAATTGGTAACGTGGGAATGTGCTGAAAATTATTACGATAAATTTTACCGGGATTCTATAATCAAATATATTTACACGCCCATCTATAAATATATAAATATATACCCTCAATATATATATATATGAAATAAAATTACAAATAAATTTCTGTTATTATTTTAATTTAAAATTTCAAAATATAAAGGCGTAGTATAAATATATACATATATCATGATAAATGTATGTGTCACTGGGTCATTGGGTTTTCTATCAATCAGTAAATATTTTCACTTTATATTTAAGTACTCACGATTATGTTATCCAAAGTGAAGATATTTTAATGTAAAGACAATTTTGTAAATATTTCAATTCCGTTATTTTATATATTATTATATTCAATGTATATAATATGATAACAATAATAATATCGTGAAGAATAACGCACTTGATTCTTCTTTTTATTCATACGTCCGATCAACCGATTTATCATGTACTTATACACACATGTAATGTAATGTAAGATGAATTTGCAGTCTGATTTAAAGAGCGTGAGAGTTTGGAGGCCAGCGGACTCATCAAACCCCATTTTTACATCATCTTTGTTTAATATGATGATAAAAAGTAATGTTTAGGTCATGGAACTCCGGCCGGTTATTATTAGCATGAGGCAAAGTGTAAATAGGTATTGATACTGAGGGGAATGCGAGGATTGCCAGGTAGTTGGGATAACTCTCTAGCTGCGTTTGCTGGTATCTGTACCAAAGTGGATGCTGATCCGGAGCAATCGTGATGATCCTAATGATATAGCTTGCGAGTGAATAAGACGGAGGAGGTTCTTCTCGCCTTATCGAGTTTAAATAAAAGTAAAAGAGTATAAATTAAAAATAAAAAGCCTCGTAGTCTGCAATTACAGAATCGACATATCTTCTAAGTCGGCTTTGGTTTACACGTGAGAAATCGAGGTGCGACGTCACTGACGCTAATGAGCCGATCGCTTTGTCGCTTATTTTTTTATTTACTCTTTTCTTTTTTTTTTTTTTTTTTTTGTATATAAGATATATGTACTTTTTATTTCAGCGTAAATGTAATAAGAAAAAGCTTCTGATTGTTGATTTATTTAAAACTCGTGACTGGGTTACAATAAAATTGTTTTATATTCAATTTACAGAGCAATTGTAATTTTATCTGTCGCAAACTATTTTATAGCGATACTCAGTACTTTACATCCCAATTAAAGTTATATATATATATATGTACATATATATATATATATATATATATATATCGGTCTATTGTTTTGTTTTGTAATAAAGGGATTTTTTAATATAATTAGATTTGGTAAGACTCCGAAGTGAATGCATGAGATATTAAATGGGAAAATTTTTTATTAGTGGTAAAAATAACTTTTTTTAAATAAACAATTATAGATATAGACGGAAAAGGTTCAAAGGTAGGGAGTAGTCTCGCCCTGATCCTCGATTCTCGGTTCCCGATTCCTGAACCTTGATCACGATCGATTGAATTCGATAGCGAGGTCGCGGCTGCAGACACACTACCGAGAAAAAGGAGTTCACCGATCGACTTAATCTACTGTAATGTACTAACGTTAAATGTAATGAATTTAATAAAATACTGGGGTACAGGAGATTTACATACATTAGTGCGCATGACTAGAAGCCAGTTTACGTGGGAATTTGTGTTGTTATTTCCTTGAATTAAATAAATTATATTTTTTCTGTAAATCCAACAAACAGATTATTTATAATGTCAAGGTTTTTATTTAATTGCCGGTTTTTATTTTAGTCGCAAGTGATAAAATTTTAATTTACCGACGATCAAGTGTTTGAATAATTTATTAAGTAATAGACTAGAGATATTATTTTAATAAATTTTGTCGTTGTATCACGAGCCTTGTGCACACGCCCCCAATATTTGTGTTTGTTTATAAATACAGAGTAAGTATATATGTGAGATGTGAGATCGGAGTGTATGTTGAGGTTGAGTCGGAGTCTATTTCTCACGATGAATCGGTGGTGGGTTTTATAAGCGGGCCTACGGGAGTTGTGGGTCTCACGTTTACACGGGGTCGCGTGTGTCCGTTGGATCCGGTCAAACACTGGAAACTCTTTCTCATTTACTCACTCACCATTCTCTACTTTCTGTTAATGTTTAGTCGGTACTTTCTGCGCTCTGTACTTGGTACTGGTATGGATGTGTCGTGGTATGGAAGTCCCTACGTAAAGAACGGCTAGCGAAGATGGAGATAAAAATAAAAGTTTAAAAAGATCGCCGTGGGCGTGTTACGGCTCTTTGGTGTCCATGTTGGACGCTTTTGCATTTGCGATCCTGTAATTTAATTTACAGCAATAATGTCAAGCTTTGATGCATTTTATACATGACGCTATCATATTTAGTTTTTTTTTTTTTCATTGAAAAAACTAAAAATAATTACCAGTGACTGACTGCAATCAATTAATTTGATAATTATAATTTTTTAAAAATTATTTAAATGCCAAATAATCGAAAATTAATGTTTGAATTAAATAAATTTTTTAAAAATTACAATTAAATTTTTTTAATCAAACGATTCAAATTTTAGTAAATTGATTTTTAAAAAAATTTAACTCCTTAATTTTTTCAATAAATAAAAATATTTAAAAATGATTTTGCCTACTAACCGAATTATTTATATCAGAAATGTCGTCCAACTGTCTCGTTACCGCGTGATTAATTAATCAAACGATAAATCTTTGAAATAAATCAATAGATTGTTAGAGTGTTACTGTCGGTGGAGTCTATACTTGTACTTGGTTGTGAAAACTCGTTTTTCCATTTTAAAAAATATATAAATAAACACAAGTAAAAATAATAAAGTTAAGCAAGTTGATATGTATCTTATTCGTTGATGTGTATTATATGTCACGGAAAGGGATTTTAAGTTGAGAATGAGTTCAGCATCACAGTGCACTGTACACTATATTATACGCCAGTAACCAGTATACCGACATATAAATATATATATACAATACATTGAAGAAGTTAAACCTGTCCGGTCGTTGGGATATCGATTGAACGTATCGATAATCAATCTGCATACCTGTCTCCCTTTGATAGCATCACTCCGGCCAATCCGGGTGTCTATTTCGTATTATTATTACAACTTTACTTACTCCTGATTTACGATAAACAATATTATTTAAATTAATATAATAACAATAATAATATCGATTGTGCTGATGATAATAATTTGGTAATAAATAAATAACTGTTTGCGTAGTAATAGTACGCTTATTAATAATAATTTACTTAAATTTATTTTTAAAAAACTAAATTGATTATCGTTTGTATACGAAATAATATAATATGTATATAAACTAGAGTAGATTGATCGATCGATACGATTGGTTAATCACAGTAATCTCAAAACATCATTTATCACACTACAAATCATCTATAACTGGAGCTTTATATTATATTCGCTAGTAATAATGTTAAATTGACGGTCGAGGCAGGAAGTCGCGTGGGCTTTTCAAGTTCATTGATTACACGCTTTATATTTTTATTTATTTATTTATTAAAAACGGTTTTTTCATTTTTTCTATGGCAACTATTTTTTTACCCTGGATTTCGAATCAGAAAAAATCAAGGTTGGGAAAAATTTTCAAAATTTAAATAAATCTTCTAAAAAATAATTTTGACTGTAAAAAAAAATTTTCATTATTTAAAGTAAAAAAAAAAAAAAATAGTTAAATTTGATTAAATCGATTCTTTTATTTAATTAAAATATTTATCCTTTATGAAAAAACGAATTTTATAAACCACATTCGATTAATTCTTATCCATACTAGTTTAAATTTAAAATATAAAAAATAACTAATTAAAGTGGCATGTCTGGAGAAATTTATATGTAACTCAAATTTTTTCGTTCACAATTGAACGGTTGCGTGACACGTCAACGAATATGTGGTACCTGACTGGCAGGCTCTTGAATTGGCAATCGATTTAAATCGACCAAGGGTGAAATAGGTTTATGCAAGCGAACTTAATCTACTCGCTCTGCTCCAAGGCACTGGTCATTTTTTATTTTCATTGTTATTATTATTATTATTACCACATACACACGCGTATCCAAGAAAATAATAAAAAAAAATAGTATTCCGGTTGAAAATCGATAAATTATCGATTTGTTACGCGCGACGCCAGAGAAAATCGGCTGTAGATCAATCGCTTATTATCACTCGCGTGGGCGTTGTTTCAAAGAGAGAGGGCCGAGATTAAAATTCCATTTATTTTAAAAAATAATAAATATAAAATAAAAAAAAAATAAAGTATGCCGGTAGATAATTGCCCTCGCGTTTGCATCTGTCATAAATTGTTGCTGATAATTTGCTGTTAGATATATCATATCAGTACATATATGTATGTATGTATGTAGACTCCGATGAAAGCGATGCCCCTACGCATAAATATGCGCTGACAAAGTGAGGACGCGTGTCATCAATCAGAAGGTGGATGTCAGTGTGCATCAGCAAGCTCTGAGTCTCGGACTGATGCAGACTTTTAACTGGAGACTGCAGATTGCATACTGCCAAGTGTAGACTACTAGTGTGTTTGCAACAACATGCTTTCTTAACATTAGCCTACATGTTGCCGTTGTGTAGATCCATGATAGGTCAACACGTTCGTACATTTGTATTTATATTTATTTATACTTATATATATTTTATTATTATGTTACTGCTATTGCATATTTATATTTATTGGATGTTATTACATTGTCTCAGTAACGTGTTGGCTATTTTTTTTTAAATATCTTTTACTGAGAGTCACACCTAAGGTTTTAAAACGGATGCTCGTACTCATAGTTGGAGCCGGGTTACGCGGGTATGCGTGGTTATAATTACACTTTACATGTTGTCCTTGCCGGGTGAGGCTAATAATTGTCGCTTAGGCGGGACAATGACTTAAGAATTGCTATTTTTTTTTGGGCTTGTATTTTTTTCTTATAAATTATGTAGATAAGCATCTTTTAAAATTTAATTGTTTTTTACATCTGAGTCCTTCTCACCTTCATTATTATTATTATTATAATTACTAGTCTTTAATATACTGTAGGTCCAATTTTTGAACCGGTAATTTGAGAATTTTTTTAAATTTGTTAGATTCTTAAATTTTTCGCGTATCAGAATTTTGTAGGATTTTTAAATATTTAAAAAAGGTCTGGATTATTTTGAAGGGTTCCAGAATTTTATAGAAAATGATAAAAATAAAATTGGAAATTTTTCGAATGATAAAATAAAAAAAAAAATAATTTTGACCTTTAGGATTAGTAGTATCCGACTGCAAAGTATAAAAATATATATAAATACACCTACGCATTGACAAAGGCGTCACAGAGGCCGTTGAATACCGCGAGGTGTGGTCGCACGTCTTTATCCCAAGATTTGTGTCAACGACACTACTAAAGACCGAAAATTCCTCATCCCATTGATGAGTCCCACAAAAGCCGAGTCCCAAAAATGTGAGTTATTTTTTATTTCCTTTTTTTAAATTTTTCAGCCTCAGTGGCACATGACCGTAAGGTAGTGCCGAGTGAACGACTTGCGAAGGTGCTAAACCGGTCAAAGTCGTCGTCGTCCTTCCAACGATAGACGTCCTTGTCTCCGTGGGTAGCAGAGAGATCGAGAGTCCAACTCTCACTTATTGCTCTCTTACATTAGACACTACAGTAATAACAACAGCACTCAATTCGCATTGATATCAATATCATTTTCAGCCTCAGTCTCAGCCTCAGCCTCAGTCTCTGTCTCAGTCTCAGCATAACGGATTTTTTTTTCTCCACTGCTATACAGAATTAAATAAAATTTATAGCTTGCTGTTAAAATTGAAATCTCTTGGTATTTAATCACAGCTAACTCGTGATCATAAATAAAATAGAGTAATAAAAGCAATAAAATAAAAATATCTCAATAATTCAATGATATAACGCGATACTTGATACTCTATTGAAAATAAAGACAGCCGATTTGTTAATTTATTAAATAAAAGGCCAATCTGCCTGTTGAATTGTTGACTAACGAACCGTAGACATCGATAGTCACCTGTTGGATCACCATCTCACGACTTTTCTTTTATTTTACACCGATATATTTATATACAGATATAGATATATATATGTATGGGTTTAAATATAAGCACAGCAGTTGTGATGATCGACCGCAAGCAAGTACTTGCAAGTAAAGTGAGCGGAAGGCAAACGAGCAGAGAATAACTCTCGATACAACGACTTGAGCTCAGTACCCCATAAATATATACATACATAAATATATGTGTGTGCAATATACATGCGGGTATCGGTTTAAAGGCACACGGTTCTCTTTGATCGACGAGCGGCAGGTACACAAGGAGGTGCATGTCTGTCGATTCACTCCGCCTCGCTCCAATCGACGTTTCCTATTTTTTATTATCGTTATTTTTTATTCCTGTTACTCTACTGTTGTGAGCACAAGGTATGAGAACTCTGTGAGAGGATTTCGAACAATCTTAAGTCATTGCTGTTTAAATAAGTTCAAAGATCCCGAGAGTAAAGTGATTTATCTGTATTATCTCATCGATATTGTCTGTTAATCAAATCCATCTATTGCACAATCGAATAAATTTATTACGCGCTTCAATTTTATAATAATTGTAATTTATAAGCTTGCAAAATATTTTTTTTTAGTCAGTCGTTAATACTTTTGAAGTTATTTGAGAAAAAAATTAAGAGAAAAATTTTGGGAAAATTTCGCGGTTTATTTATTTGAATTTAAATAAAAAAAATATATTTTGTGGCTCGAAATTCAAAAGAATACGCAATAAATTTGAAAATAATAGTACGGGTTTTATTTCCTTGAAGAATAATTCTGCATGAACGGATACTCGATCCAACCACGACCACCGGATGTGTTACTGTATCCACTGGTATTATTTCCCTTTTTATTCTTGCCTATTCCCAACGGCATGCTGACTCGGCACGTAGCGTCAGCCATAAGCTATGCTAAGATAATGTAATCTACACTAGTCTTATACACGGCATCCAGTACCCCCGCGATTATGCGCCGGCAGATCCACGAATAAGATTCCGTGATCTATGCTCTCGCGGTCAGCATTTATGCTCGCAGTAGCTTGTCGCGATTCCCCGACATTGCTCACTCTCCATTTTTTAATGCTTATGCTTTATTATTCATCATTAAATATTCATACGATCAGCTCTATAAAAAAACTCATGTCCAAATATTTAAATACTTCTAAATACCAATCCAACATTTATAAGCTTGTGTAATACGTCCATCATAATTAACATATTTTAAATTCACTATTATTATTATTACATGTTAAATGATTTCAAGTCACTCTGATTGATAACGACAATTTTTTAATTTATTTTTATTTTCTCATTAACGTTTCAGAGAAACCTCTATCATCAGACCAAATACTTGACTCAAATTTTTGGATGTAGAAATGTTAAATTATTATATGACTCCAATACTTATCTATTAATTTTCTCAATTATCAATTTATGTAACTAATAATTATAATGACATTTCATTTATACTTTTCTACATGTATACTAATTTTTTATATAAATAATATTAAATATATACTTGAGTCAAAAACGAAAATTCGGATTTGAGTCTCTAAGTTCTCAATGAGGATTTTGAGGATCACTTTAGAATTTTAAGATTGAAAATAGTATAAAAAGTTATCCTAGTTTAGTCCTCAAAGTAGTACGGCTGCCCAATTTCAAAACACAGTAGCTGCCAAAAAAAATTTTTGAAATATGCATTGAATCAAGTTCACGAGACTTCATTCAAACTAAAAATACTTAAGATCGATTATGAAAAATTTGTCAGCTGTGTTTTGAAATTGGGCAGCCGAGTAGTTATGACCAATTCTACCCCCGAGGACTAAACTGAAATAACATGATCTGGATGAGTCTCAAAATACTCAAAACAAAGAAATAATTTTACCCGCATTTGAACCTCAAAAGTCTTATTCGCCGTATTCTCTCCCTCCCTTTTTCTATCTAAAATTTTTCAAAGTCCAAATTATAACTTTTCATTCATTGAAAATTTTGAGATCTTACTTATAATTGAAAATCAATAAATTTTTCGCATTCAGACCTCATAGTTTTCATTGAGGATTTCAAGTACTAAAGTAGAATTACTTTCTGGGCGGCAAATAAAACATCAAAGGAATTGAGGCTTTTGAGAATTAAACTCGAATGTTTTTTGACTTGGGATGTCAAAAATTTTTTTGGTATCGCATCACTATACTGACATCCTAAGCCATAAAATATTAAAAAATCTTAAACAAGATAATATTATATTACAAGTAAATTTATAATTCAGCAAAAGTGTGATATCGGTTGATAGGTTGATTGAAAGGTATATGGGAAATGTTGTTGACATGATTCTCGGGCGGATTTGCACACTTTTAAGTGAAGGGTGTACATTTCATCTATCCAGTCTCAGTCTGTTGTTTTAAAAAGCATTTGTAGGTAATGCCTGTATATAAATAAAAGTGTTATACGTGCCGTGGAGTTTATGAAGACGCGTAGGAGTCCGAGGTCCATGGCGAATGAGATAGATGGGTGTATGCATGTAGTACGGCGTTTAACGGGCATAACCAGAGTTTAGACACGAGAGAAAGGGTGAATATGGATAGTAGTGAGGTTAGATGTATATATCTATCTGTTAACTCTGATCCTGAGTAGGAGTACATAGCACATAGTACATAGTACATATAGTAGACACTAAGACACTATATCTCCAGACTGCTGAGTATATAAAGGCTAAGGCGTTATTTGGAACGGTCCAGTTCCCATGACCGGGCAATATGTTCATACACGACTCGCCTCACCTCTAGATAACTTACATGTGGGTTCATTTATCACAACCAATATACATATATATGCACATGATACTTTATTAAATACATCAAGATATTTGTTATTCTTAAACGTGGTGATGATTTTGAATTATGTCCATGTTTGCTATTTTTATTACTTTGATTACAGGATTTCTTGTGATTAATTACTAATTTTTTTTATTGCCACCCATCATTTATTTAATTATAAGTTTTATCTCGGCGAATAAGAGTGAAAAATATTTTTTCGCTTTATTTAAATATTTATGTAATTTTTTTTTTTTTTTGATTGCGCATAAATTATTTTTTTTTAAGATGAGAACTGAGTAAATAGAAATTTCGAGGTGATCGAATAAAAAATAAGATAATAAAAAATAGTGGGTACTTTCACATTGTAAATATTGCCTACGGAATATTAATTCGCGAGTTTAAAAATTTAAAAAATGATATTTCGACTACGGAAGGTTTGACTTTCACTTGGCAATTACGACTAAGCAGCTTTAGATCCGTAGATCTATTCTCACAGTTTATATATTTAATATGTATATATATGATGTATGTGTATGTATAACTACAGAGCGTCGTGATGCTAAAAGAAGTACCTCGTGCGACGAAGTCGGCCAGAAAATTGCCGATTCTCGTTAAGATAACGATAAATGGGCTCGCTTGCTTACGAGCGGCATACTATAAAGTTGCTTTTAAACTTGTGTTCCCGCGTTTATTCTTACGTTCGCGGTTGTTACCCAAAGGAACTTAACTCGCTGGGCGAGTAAGTGAGTGGACCACGGAATCATCTTGTACATTATAAGCCATGGTGTGTAATGGCACCACCACCAGTACCACCATTACCACCACCAGCAATACAATATATAATACAGCATATAAGTGTGTAGCCGTTTGTCGGGCGTTTTGTTTTGCCGAGAACAAGAAAATTCCCATGTGTCGAGCAAGATTTGCGAGACTAAACGTACCGTTATTATTATTATCTTTAAACGCTTTTCACCGCTATTATACAAAGAGTCATCTTCCAGCACTCGTGTTTATGTTATGTCTTTAGGTTTAGTGCCCATACCACTAATACCAAGTGAATGTCGTTCACTCATCGTTAGTAAGTCATAACACGACCCTGTAATCTAAAACTTATAAAACGTTTGTTATTATCCGGCTCATTAAGTCATTATTTGAGTATATTATCACGATTACTAAAATAATATTAACTCACATCAGCGAAACATTATCATTTTTTTATACAATAATAATAATAATAACAATATACTACAACTATTAGAGCCACAATATTTCTCACCCTGATGACGAATAAAAAATAATTCGTGAGATTAATTTCCTAGACTCGTGATATGTCTTTTACACTCGATTTTAAATTTACCATTTATTTATTTATTATTATTAAAATTTTTATTAAATATTATGACAGTAAATCCTGAGAGTGAATTTCAAGAAGTTGAGATATTTTCTAGCTGGACAAATAAATTATTTTTATGGTGTGCGTAAAATTATGCGAGGATGTGATGTAATTTTTTTTAGCAGAGAAGCAGTAGACGGAGCAGTTAAATGGCTGGCGAGTAACTAGTCTCATTACAGAGTCGTTAATGGATCCACGGGTGCAGAGTGACTTGAACACCACGAGGCGACACGAGCTTGCAAAACGATTAGACTTAGAGCTCCTTGACTTATTATTCTAACCGTGGGCGTGACCGAGGGAGGTCCGGGATTTATTTATTAGCCGCGTGGCAATTATCCGTTACTCAATATATATATATAAATATATAGTGTGTAGAATATTATACGTAATATTTAAGAGTGTTGAGTCAAGAGCGAGTACTCTGAGCAAGACGGCGATACGAGTAGGCTGGTAGCTGGTATATATCTGCACTCGACTAATTCTCTGCTCGTATAATAGTATCTCATATGTATCTGGTGGTTAATACTGTGGGTTTAGCGTTACCTGGCTACTATATTACAGACAACAATATCTAGCTACCAGCTACTGGTTATAATTATAATAACTTTTACTGTAAAAAAAATTTCATTTATTTATTTGAATTAAAATTTAATTGTTTGGATAGAAGTCGGGGTTCAAATTCGTGATCCCGCTCAATGGGTCGGAGTAATAATTAATAATTTATGACCTGGAATTTAATTACTAGACAACGGGAGTCATCAATAATCCATGATGCTGATGTTGCTGGTGATGACAAAGCAATCGTTTGCCCTCTAACTGAACTGGGGTCAAAGAAATATCTGAGTACCCTCGAGCTAAGGGGTTGGACCGTGAGATATTTAATAGTTATTAAGCCGTGATCTCTTGGTCTTATTCCGTTTCTCTGATGAATTCACACGAGAGATACGGGAAAGACGCGTGGTAACCTCAGGCTGAGTGTATGTAAGGCTTTAAATGTAAGATGACGAAAAACTGTGGACAATAAATAGATAATTTCCCAAAGGCTAGTGCAGATGGAAATCGTAGCCTGTCAACGTACCACCGTGAGATACTCCTTTCGAGGACAAGACCTCGGCCTCAGGCGGCGACATCAGACTCCACGGGATCTTTCTCGTGTGACTTACAACTTTTTTTAAATAATATCAGTATCTACACACCAGACACTGATACTTGAACTCTTGCTCATATTCATACATAAGGATATTTTTTTTTTTTTTTTTTAAACAACTAAGTATTGATAAAAAAAATAATTGAAGCATTTGAAATAATTCCGGTGCAAATATTGAAGCGAAATAAATTTCAAAACGTATCTGCTGGTTGATCATTTAAAGAATCGAGCTACGTTAGATACTTTTCACATGCCGTAAATTTACCTCTGACAGTGCACTGACACCAGACTCAAGACCAAGCATCGTATGTACAGATATAAAGTTATTTTAAAAATACTTAGATATGATTTAGACACCGGCTCCATCTGCCAACTCTACTGAGGCTTTAGTGCCTTCGATAACGAGACAGAATCTCAGATATTCTTTGACATCGATGAAAAGACTAACGGTCTTGAGTTTAAATTTATGACTTTTTATTTTTATTGCGTTTTTTTTAGTAGAAAATCCAGAAAAAATATATGTGTATTTTTTTTTAATTCTAAAGGTCACGGACTTTTGTACCGATTTGAGAATTATGTGAATAGGACCAATGGAACTTAAGAAGCGGGTGTTTTCCTTCACAAAGCCCGCGGGCCCCTAAGGCTCGTCCGCGGCCAGTACAACCTGAGCTTCTTGGAGTTAACCACCTATCTTTACGAGGATCGTGGTCTTTAAAGGCTCCCGATCTTTATGAAGAGACAGCGCCTTTATCCTTAGGCTCAACTCGTTTCTTTTAGCTTACCTCCGATCTGCACATACGGACATAAGGATACGTAACGTGTATATAAAACTCTATTGCGCCTCGATTCATCCAAGAATTTACCTATCGACTTTATAAAAGCCTTGGGGCCATTTTCATATTTTTTTTATTTTTTACCGACTACGTAACTCACGCAAACATTTTACTTTTATGTTTGCGGTATTTTGCTGTCGTGACGCGTTAGAGTTTTTTAAAAATTCCCTCAGAAAACCGTGAAAATAAATCGTAGATTTTTTTTTCTACTGACGAAAGTGTTGGAAGAAAAAGTTGTTTTTTTAAAATAGATCGATCAATCTCATTGAAATGTGTCGGGATGAGTGATTTATTATCAGATTCAGATCTCATTCTGATATTTAATTCAAGGGTTGAATTCCGAAGCTATTTATATGTTAAAATATACAGTTTAATTTAAATATATGACAGTTGATTAAAATATGCATAGGAAATAATTAAAATGATATTTTATTTGAATGAAGTTGTTTGTAAAAAAAAAAAATTTCGAGTAATCTATAATAGATCTATCAGGTAGTTGGCTTGAATTGTCTAAATAAGATAGATCGGGTTGGTCGTAACGGCTCTCACGTTTATTTGTTTTCGACATTTTTCTTTAGATCATGATTAATGATTTATGAATTGACGGCCCGGAAGCTTGTGGTGATAAATGAAATTAGTGTTTTATCAAAATATATATATGTATATAGGTAAGGATATAGATGTAGATGTAAATATGCGTGGATAGAGATAGGGACACCGGAAAAAACAAATCGAATAAAATAACTTGAGACAGTACGGGGAGAAAAGTATAATAAATTGTTCGGATGAGTGCTCACGGGTAAAGACACCAGGCCAATTATGCAAGGAAGGTAGAGTATGTACGTGTACTCTTAAGTACGTACGTTTTATTTCATTTAACTTGTTTACGTGTATATTAGCATAGGAATTTAATGATCCTCGGAGTACACGTAGGCGTCTTGATATGCTGGGACAAGACATTATCACAAGTGCGATGATACCAGTTCATATAACAGTCTTGATATTTTATAACAGCATATTTTTTGCAAAAGAAAATTTATCGACGATTGCATAAAATATATTTTTCAGGCATTTTTATTACAGTTATCACTGAGAAGTGTTGAATTTCGATAAAATTATGAAATATTTTTATTAGTCAAGTTGCAGAATTTTATTGAATTTATAATTTATAAATAAATTGACTATTTATATTTTTAAAAGGCTTTTAATTTTTTTTTCTTCGAATTTTCTCATGTAATATTTTAAAAAAATTAATAAATGAAAAAAAAAATTTTTTGGTTATTAATTGGCTCAAAAATTTTGAACTCTTCTGATTTTTGAATTTTTGATGGCAATAATAATGAACCTGAATTTAAATATGCCACTAAAATTGTTTTTTTTTTTTTTTTTAAATTTTATTTCCATCACTGACCAATAGAAAAAAATTTTGTAAAATAAAATTATTTAAATAGCAAAAAATATGTAATATAATTAAATATATAAATTGAACGCATGCAAAGCGCGCGCATTAAGTAAATGTACAAAATAATTTTATTTTCAGCCAGAAAAAGAAAAAATTAATTACACCGATTTATCACATAAATTGGTATAAAAATATAACAGTCCGGATATATATTTATTGATATACAAATAAATAATTAAATAAATGTATATATATATATATATATACACATAAATACTAGAAAATTTGTCTCGAGGGATTGGATTTGAATAAAGTAGAAAGTATGATGTATAAAAGTAATTTATACTCGCCGATAAAGAGACATAAAAGTAACAAGAGTAATTATAGAGTTTCTAGATCCACTGGATTTGCAAACAGACATATATATGTATAATGCGAACATGCATTCGATGCATTATAACTGCGCTGCTGGGCAAATGTGTATCATCTACTGGATATAAATTTTAATTCTTACTAATATAACGGATTGCTTTTTACAAGCAATTGCATTAGAGGTTTCACAAGTGTCGCGTCCGGAAATTGACAAAAACTCAGACAGAGCAGATAAATAATCGCATGTGTGGGTGCCTAAGAAAATATATTCCTTTAGCCAACAACACGACAATGACTTGTCGCTTGTATAAAGCTACCTGATAACATTTTTCTTATGTACAACAGCCAACAGCATACTCAGGTATAGTATAACAAAGACGAACAACGACACGCATCTTCCGAATATAATTCCTGAGCTATTTTATTCCCAAGCTCGTAAAGAACAGCCTAGTGTGCTCAGATAAAATGAGATAAAATAACACAGGGTAATTTACATGCTCTGTTGGATATTGTACTAAGATATCAAACTCATATTTTTTCTGCCTGTCTTATTTATAAAAAAAAAATTATTTTTCTTTGTGTTAAATAACGAGATGTCACCATAAATTATTAAGATACTCGGTTGGATTTTTTAAAAATATAGATATTTTAAAAGTTATGTTACTTACCAAGGCATGTGATGGCATGATCAGCTGGTGGTCTTAAGACATTTCGAGACCAAGCTGCTCTAAGTACTTCCAAGGCACAAGGTGGTCCGCCGACCATCAAAACACCTGGTGATACATGTCCTTTGTATCTTAATTGACGAGTTGCGTCTACCAATGCTGCATTCCACCAGCACTTGGAATTAGCCTCCAAGAAGCTCTGCAATAAAAACAAAATTCATTAATTTAATTTTTAATAGTTAACTGACCGTTGATAATTCGGCCAAAGTTATATTTAGCACCCGCAGAATTTATTTTCCTCCTTAATCTTATTATTAAGAATTAATATTCTGCCATTAAAAACTGAATTACACTAAACAGATTAAGTTCAGAATTATTAGACGGTAGCTTTTACTGTGTGATTGGTTAACCCCCCACTTTTTCGACTCTGTGATTGGCTAACTCCCCACCCGGCCTACTCCGTGATTGGCTAATCCCCCCACTCTAACCGAGCCTATAAGAAGGCTCCTTAATTATAGAAATAATTTATGAAAAAAATTTATCGTGATTGATTTGCTGGCATTAATTAAATTTTTTTCGTATTTTATTGAAAAGAAATAAATATTTATATTTGAAAACAATAAACCGAATGTTTACGATGTCCACTTAACCTCCCTCTCCCAGATTGACGTCGAGTAAATAAAATACTGCAGTATCGTCAAGTGTTTACTGCATCGAGGGCCATTTATAAGCTCGTTGTACGCCCTCGTTTTTCGCGAGTAGAGAAAAATACATCGCCCTCTCCCCTACACTCAGTCACTTCGACCCTCGATTTACCAGCAGACTTCACGAAGACATAAGGAGAATTGTTTAGTGCGCTCGTAAATAAGAATTGTGGATACTCGAGAATCAAAAGCTATTTATGTATTTTCGTATTCATTTGTTGTTATTATTTATTTTTATATTTATATTTTCGTTGGGTTTGAGTGATCGAGTGTTAAAAGGGGTAGAATTTATTTATATTGTTTTGACGTGTGATAATTTAAACGGCTTAAATAAGAAAGCCATGGACTAATATATCAAAGCCTATATAGAGATAATAGCAGATTCAGAGCTCGCTGATGAAAATTTATAGCCCGTTCATTGCACTTACTGACCGGCAATAATAGGGTTAATTTGTATCAGCTAGCACTCAGAAACGTCAACGAATGTGCGAAATCATAACACCAGAACGGACGTATACATGGTTATTATGTTTCTAAGTCTAATTCTCATATCATATCGAAACGTGCATAGGTATACTCATATATTTATGTGTAGATATATAGATCATAAGTTATATATCAATACAATAAGTAAAGGGAGAAAATGGGTGTGCCCAATTTAATACCTCGGGTCTTGAAAATCATGTTACTGATTTTATGCTGGATTGCCATTTTGCAATCAAGAAATAAATAATCATTTTTATATATCAATATACACTTGTATTAACATTGATCGATAGGCTTAAGTGTTAAGAAAATATCATTTATCAACGTTATTGATTCATATACATTTATATTAATTTTAAAAAAGTATTTAATGTTCTGCTGTCAGAATTCTATTATTTAAATCGATCATTCATTCAATTATTTAATTTTACTATCTAATTTAATCACTTATTTTTTTTTTTGCAACATAATACCCAAATTTAGTTTTTTTTTCAAAAACGACTTAAATTTTTATTGATTACTTTCAAAATTATTTTACATATCAGCAATTTATTTTTTTCCTTTCCAATTATAAAATTTAAATTTAAAAAAAATTGGCGGGGTTTTTATCAACAATTTTATGGAAATATTATCATAAGTAAAATATACGCAAACTTAATAAAATTCTTTTGCTTCCAAAGGTTTGCAAAAAAAAAAAAATTCAATAGACTTCAAAAACGCAAACTCTCAAAGAATTCTCAGGAGTCAGATATCAGACTCCAGCTTTTTTCTTTTACCATAAAAATTCCATTATCCTTCTATCCATTACCTGTTAAAATATTATTATGAAATGCCTTTGAATTCCTTTGAAAATACTGATATTAAAATAAAATAAATAAATAGATTGAGTAAAGAGACTTACAACATCTTCATCGCGAACGAAAACCGTAAGACATTATTTACAGAAACCGACAAGTGGTAAGGAGTCAAAAAATAATAGTAGAATCAAGCGTATTTCAAATGTGTCAGGAGCAAGAAAACGGGGGTCGACGTGCAGGGAGAATCGATACGCCAACGTCTTCGAGGAATAAAGTATACACCCACTCTGCACATGCGTCCAACGTCGGGAGACAAAACAAATCGATCAAAAAAACTAAACCCAAGTAAAGTATCTCAACTTCTTTATTTTATCTTGCCTTCATTCCCCTTAAATCTATGTACTGTGGGTGATTTAGAGCTCGTTCAAAGTCATTCAAGTATCCTAGAATACTTCGAATCGGGCTCATTCATTCAAGGGTAAATGTGCTGAAGAAAATTCTTCGGCGGATAAAATACCGTCGAAATTACCATCAGAAAGGCATTCAGTGTCTTTATATTTCTAGCAGCATGCTGATAAAATCATTATATTATTTTAAAGAATAAAAATATATAACTATGATACTTTATCACTGCTATCCGACTAGAATTTTTTCTAAAGACCAGAGAATGAGGAGTTCATTTTACAAAAGGATATCCTCATGTGGCCTCAATATGGACCTGAAGTTTGTTTTTAATAATGCAAACCTAACTTCAACCTGATGTCTTTTTGGAATTTCAAGAAAATAAAAAAAAATATATAGACGGGTAGTTCTTGAGTCAAAATCTACGGGATCCTTTTAACCTAAATGAGTATTGAAAAGTGATCTTGACTTCATCTGTAGATTAGTGAGACCTAGAAGCAGCCTGGCACCAACAGAGAGTCGATTCGACTCAGGTTGTTGGGGTGATTATTTACTTATATATAATTTCACTGATTTTCTTTACACTGTGAGGTAATATTCTAAAGTACTAGTTTGAAGTTAAAGCAATTTAAGTATGAGAGTACTTCGAACTGGCAATGAACTTGGTGGCTTACTGTACAGTTCATGGGGTTGGCTGTTCATTTATATTTACATTTAAATTTTTCTCCACCATCATTTCTCACTAGCACATTATCTACTGCACTTGCACACGATAGTTAATGCTCGACTGCTAATTATTATGCAATATAACTCGACGTTCTCTCACGCGCACGATTACCCTTTAGCGTCCATCAAGTAAGACTCCATCTACAAGTGCAGTAGTACGTAGTTGTTAGTTTATATCGCAAGAGGCGGTGAAATGTTATTTATACTAAATACGTATAAACGTCTAATTTCATTCGTAATATTAACACTTTAACTATTTTTTATTTAACCGTAATTATATATCTATTTACTTTTATTACTATGTAATTGCTGTTTATTTTATTTAACTGCTAGTCGGGATTAATTAATTAACTTATTACGTTTTATTATAAATTCATGGGTGTGAAATATTCACTTCAGGGATTTAATTATTTAATTATTTAATTTGGTACTTTTTTTTTAGTTTTAGAATTTGTCATTAATTTTAAAAAAAATAAATTAGTAAAATTATTGTTACCAAAAAAAAATGTTCATGCCAGCAGAAAATTTGTTTTTTAAAAAATATTTTAAGTAATTAGTATCTTTATTTCGTAAATTCAAATTTCTACAAACCACATACAAGTATTACAAACCATCGGTTCTTTAGCCTATAATTTAAATTTAAAAAATAAAAACTAAATAAAAATACTGGATCTGAGAAATGGCACTTATCACGTCCGTCATTACCAATCGGCAGCCTCGAGGACCCTCTAAAACAAAACGCACAGTCTCTAGTGTATTCAAGTGTAGTTGTAGTTATATTCCGTAGTCTGTAGTCTATTGTGAAGTGCGCAGTGCACAGAACGTTTAATCAGCAACCCCTTGCTCACGTTCAATCGCATCGCTATAATATACTATATATATATATATATATATATATATATATATATATATATATATATATATATATATATATATATAATATTACACATACATATACATATATATATAGTCTCAACTTCTGCCTGGAGCATAAATCACGATAGCATAATTTATATGCTAATACGAAAAGAGCGAAGCTGTACTCGCATTTGCGTACACGCGGTATCCCGGACGTGGGTAGCATGTGCGTCTTTTCTTAACCGTACATACATCTATGTATTTATTAGATACTCATATATGTAGTTACTTTTACGGACTTGACAAGTACGTCCGTATCAACTTGTACTCTCATGCAACATTCCTAGTTGAGGATATTACGGACTGTAACCTTGTCCCCATTTTCGCAAATACATATTGTAATATATATACTTATTTCAACAGTATTGGATTTCTGAATCCATATTTAAAAATATAAATATCAATATCAATATTTAATTTTAATAAATACCATAAGGATAAAATAATTTTATGAGACCAGCAAAAAAGCTCCTGTGCTCTCGTAAACTTTCTCCGTGGGTTTATCACGCCATGATTTAAATGCATTATAACTTTGCTGGAGAAAGAGAGTACCAGTACTCAGTGCAAATCTACACTACTAACATGCTCGATCGTTAGATTTAACTTGTTTAAGTAGCATACTGTCACCCACCAATGGTTTACTTATTTTTTACTCTGTACTAATGCGATTTTATAGATCGCACTGGAGTTTATTATAAGCTTTTACTAATTTATAAATAATATAGACCTGAGTTTTGTCGGCCATGAAAGCGAGCTGCTTATTATTTACAGAAAATATGTATTTTTATGGTGACAATTGATGTTTGTTTAGTGAAACAAAATATTTATTGTTTCGAGTTGATATTGTGTATTTTCTTTATCTGGTATCTCTTGTTTTTATTTGCGGATTTTGTTTCAGAAAAAAAGATGGAAGAGAGAGCTAGTGTGAAATCATACAGAGGGCTGAGCAAAATGGGGACGATTGGATATAAATTCATTTTTCTTTTTATGTGTGATTACAAAAAATAGTAAAAATTTTGAATTGTCATAAAAGAAATTTTTTTTTTTTGGAAAATTTCAAATATTTGGAAATTTCTGTTGATCAAATTCAAAGATGAGCAAAATTGATTTGTGAAAAAATGGTGGCTATTAAAAATCCTCAAAATAACGAAAAATTAAATTTCCATGTTTTTTTAAAAGAAAAAATGAAAAAACGTTTGACCCTGCGGAAAAACTCCAAAACTTCCAGTTGTTTTCAAACTTGGGGAGCTGAGTCTTGATTTTCTATAAAGAATTCCCAGAGAATTTCTTAGGCGGCAATCCTGATTAAAATTATGGCGTCTGATGAATGCTTGAAGGCCTCAAGGGTATCAGAAAAGTTTTCTGAAAGAACGCTAGCCCATAGAAGTGAAGGAAAAAATTTTCATTTATCAAAATAACGAATTTACTTTTTCAGTTTCAAATACTTTAATGAGTAGTGAATTTTATTTAAAAGGAAAATGGTTGGCAAGTTATGAAGATATTTCAAAATGTTTTTATTAATTAAAGCTTAGTGAGGTTTTGTTACGAGCAATCATAGAGTTTCTGAAGATGGAGTGTAATTAAAATTGAAATGAGAACACATAAAGTAATGTAATGGTTAATTAAGCCAAATGAAATGCGAAGGAAAAACCACACGTTGTGTTATTGACTCATTAAATTAATAGCCGATGGAGTAAAAAATTTTTTATGGAAAACTTTAATGCTCGTAAGCGCATCAATTGTTCGCTGTTTATTTCTCCGCTCATATCCCCATCTACAAAAATATAATATTGCAATACCAGTACATTCGCCTTAGACAGCTATATAAAGAGTTTCAAAAAAAATAAATAAATTTCCGTAAAAGTGCGAGGGCTCAGTGAAAGTGTGGCAAGTTACCACGGTCAAGAAGTGGTCGGTGGACGAAAACCGCGTCGTGGTTGTATCCCCTCGCCCCCAGAGATCGCCATATACATAAATCCATATATATTTATACACACATGGACAGAACGCACTCAGTAGTCATAATAATAAATATATGATAATTCTAGACACTCGGTCTGGGCGAAAGTACTCAGGACAGCAAGTGGTTTTGGTTTTACTCATGTCCGCATATCATCGAATCGAAAGCTGTAGTTATAAAAATCCATATTTATAAATATATAAATAACGGATTATTATTTTTATCTTAAACTTTCGGTCCATCGTTAAAAATAAAATTTTTAATCATCAGTTCATCACATAAATTATTAAGAAATGAAACTTGACATCTGATAGGTTTCAAGTACAATTAAAAAACATTTCCACTCTCCAAGTATAAAAATAAAAAAAAAATTAAAATGTTATTATTGCCGCGGAAATAAATAGAATCGCGTCGCCGAAGGCCGTCTCGACTTAGTAATTCACTGTATCCTCGTACACTGAGGGAATTCAGCATGTGCCCCAGAGGAGACGCCTCTCTTATCTTTATGCATTCTCGACGGGCGGTTTGAGTCCAGCATGTACTAGCATAACCCAACTTTAAACCTGAATCAAACACCATTACACATTATACCCATAATATAATATAACTACAAATACAAGTTAGCATGTAATGCAGTCTAGGATTCAAGACTCGAGCCTAGGACTCACTATAATATTGTGCGCACATCAACTCTACCTTCCTCTAGCTCTTCCTCTTCTTCTTCTTCTTCTTATTCTTATTCTTATATTCTTCTAGTTCTTCGTCTAGAATACACTCTATAGCATACTCAGCAACTCTAACCGTGCGTGAGCAAGTTACCGAGCCAATGCCCTCGTCCAGGTTGCTTTTCCGGGAATAAACTATATTCCAAGATCGATCCAATACATATATATATATATATATATTCACTAGTTGTAAGACTATGCCTCTTATTATATTCTTTGTTTATTTAATATATTTCAGCTTTCATCTGATGTACGATCCTGGGATACGTGAATAACTACAGCCCGGAACATATCGCGCTTTGATCTTTATAAATATTAATATTATATATATACATAAATATATGCAATACCAATATACGCAAATATTTATAAAAAATACGAAACAGACCAAACTCTAAATGTCTGGAGATGATTCACTAGAATGTTTTACGACGACCGGAACAATGTAATTTTTTTCGGGCTCCGCGAAACGGAAACTGAAACGCTAAATCGATATTTCAGCAATTAATGTCCGTGGTGACATGTCGGGTTGTATTATGCGTGCGTGTTTCGTCCAGTCATCGGAGGGTTCGAAGCAAGGGTGGCTCGCAGTCACTTTCTCCTGTAAATGCCAGCAGTTCCCAGAAATGGACATCGCGACTCATCCGGATTGTACAGTTACACTATTTATTATTTTATTTATTTATATCGTGATCCATTGACCTATCGAGAAATAATTCTCGGAAATTTGATCCTGATTACTGAATATTAATTTTTATTTAATAAAAAGAAAAAAAAATTAATTATTAAATTACTGGTTGTAAATTTAACATTCGCGTAATTATTATACTTTTTTTATATGTATTTATGTTAAATAATAAGTAGTTGAATAATAATATAGACAAGGTCGTTAATTTATTGAATATTAAACGTTTTTTATCTAGTGAGTTACATCAACCATGACTGCATATTGATGTTAAAGAGGAGAGAGATATTTACTTACCTGAATTCATATCGTTATCTACATAATACTACATCTACATCAACATATATACATATATATATGTATAAAAAGAAAACGGTAAATACCAGTAAGAAGTATTACACTACTACCTAGTTGATATATATTTAAATACTAAATATACCTCGAAAAAATCATTTTAAAAAATACCAGTCGCAATTACTGTACAGTTATTTTGTAATTAATTATTTGTTGTTTAATTAATTAATTAATTATTTTGTCCATTAGCGGTTAATAAAATTCAAGTCATTAATTTATGTAGCGCTATATTAGTTCTTTAAATAATATGACAATTAATCATTATTCATGGCCGGTATGTAGATTAATATCAATTTGAATTATTTTATGACAATAAAAAAATTACACCAGACAAATTTATCGATTCGCGTGACATTGGCAAGTAATATTCTGTTTGCGGGAAGATTTATGTCCTTTGAAAACAAATTGTGTAATAAATATCCTTACAATCACAGCAGCAGTAAAGCTGTGATAATTTTCAATTGACTGATTTTTAGTCCAAACCAAGGGGGTTAAGGAGCTAAAAATACTTGAACTATTTACCGGTTTAATTTTTTACAGAACAAGTAAGATGAGCTCGAGCTATTGTTTAATTCTAAATGACTCAGCATTTTTACCCAAAGATTTTCGGTCAAAACGACTAGGACGTGCCAATGTTCGTTTATTTTTTTTTTTAAGAGTACTTTGTAATTTATAAGTTTTAAATTTGTGCCAAGTACTTGTTATGCTTTAATAAATTTTTGAGAGTCTATTTATATATTTAATAAGTTATTTAGGGCGACGATAATTAAGAATTTAAATTGCAGAGTTTGCAAAAAATATTTGTTTGTTTTTGCAATTAAATTTTTTTTTTATTTATGTTTCGTAAGTTTGGTGAATGCTGACTATTAAATTGATGTAAATTTTTTATGTTCAATTATTATAATTATTATTATTATTAATAAAAAATAAACAAGCAAAATAATATTGTTTGTAAATGCGAAGCTACTTAAGTGATGACGATAATAAATTTTAGCGGTCAGGGTATTTGCTAAATAAATTAAAAAAAAAAAAAAAAAAAGAAAAAAAGATGTCTTTAAGACAAATAAGTTTCCGGTATTGTCTCAAGAATAATTGTTGCATCAGGTTATATGTTTTACGAAATTGCTGACTACTCTTTGTACTTTATTCCCACGCATAACGGTTAGGCCAATCAGCAGTGAGTTTATTTTAAGACTTAACGGTACGTGATTGTCATAAAACTACTGATAAAGTTATGTCATGATGTAACAATCAACGTAACGCAGACAATTGATTTTAAATATTTTATTAAATAGTAATGAAGTAAAGTCAAAAATAATGATAAAGTTTGCTTGCAAGGTCAAATTAAATTTATATTGTGATTTACCTGGAAGAGATTGTAGCCCTTGTCGTACATCCACATCTCGTCTGCTGGGTGTTCCTTGATGGTGTCATGTTGGATGGTAGCAAGGACCATAGGCGTAGGTCCGCGACTTAATTGGATGGCCAGGGATCTTTGCAGAAGGAGCAGGCACCTTGTTGATCCTGGACCACCGGGACCTGTGCCGTCCCCTAATATTGAGGCCATTTTTTAAAGGCCTGTTTTAACGCTGACGATCAGGTGGCGGCATCTTTTAATCTGAAGAAATAAAAGAATAAATAATTAATTATTTGATAATTTTGTAATTTGTGGTAAAGGATAATAAAGTTTATTTTATTATGATTACCGCGGCATGGACGAAATAAATTATATTAACATGTCTCATTGTTTTTATGGACGAAATAAACGCGGAAATAAATTCCCCGAGTACTTTTAGTGAGACTTTGTTGCACTACCTTTGGACATTGATGAGTGAAAGCAGGATATATGAGCTCTTAATTGTATGTTTATGAAGGATTATACGTACTTCTATGATCATCACAATTAAAGTAATTAGTTGGGCTTCATTTTTTGAGATATTTTTATATTGATAATGTCTATTTAATTATTTATTCTTAAATTTTTATGTAATTTTTTTATTATTAATTCTTTTAGAAAAAACGCTTCTGGATTTCGAAGTTATCGAAGCAAGGATCTGTTATTAAATGCTTCAAAGGTTCGAAGCAAATTACACATTTTTTATTAAAAAAAAAAAGGAAAAAAATACAATGTAACGTTTTATTAATGAGTTTTGAATTATAGGAATTATTGCAACTTTTACTGAGAATTTAACCTCGACATTTATTAATTTTGATAAATTGCTTCGATTAATTTAATTCAATATCGAAATTTTTATTCAAATAATTTTATAAAAAATATTTTGAATTTTTTTAAATACGCTCAGTGCATTTTTGGAAATATAATGACCAAAATTTTTAATACCAGTCACTTATTATATAACAATTAAATAGTAATTTAATAATTAGTAATAAAAAAAATAGTACAGAAGCAGTTGATTAAAAAATTTTAAAAATCATGAAAAATAATATTAAAAAAAAAAAAAAAAAAAAAAAAGTAATTAGACATGTAATTTGTGTTGGATATTTAATAGATCACATGGGAAATTAATTAAATTAAATGAATTAATTTTTCTGCCCGCGTAATTTAAATTTTAAATAAAAAAACAAAATAATGATAAATTAAAAAAAAGGTAAATAATTGAAAATAAAAATGTAAAATCAAAAAAGGAATTTTTAATTGCTAGAATGTTATATAACAAAGTAACTAATGAAATCAACAAACGATAACATGAATAATCGTAAGGTAAACATCGAGAGCCATTAATCTATACAATTACTTTGACTGAGTTTCTATTCACTTAGATGAATTTAACATTGATACCGAGACGGTACATGCTCTGTACAGCGACTCGGCATAATGAATCTAACGGAAATGCCACATTGATGAACAGTAACAAATGTTACAATTCGTAAGGGTGTGTCAGTTAGACAATTCCCATTCGTCATTCCGTCTTTGCCTTGAGCAAATTAGTCCGCTGGTAGAGTTTTAGCAAACGGGCTTTCTTACCTCCGACAATTACTTCTGCTTGTCCTTAAACGCCGCTTACGTTAATATCCACTGCCCAAAACTCGGCTCTCATTAGCACCCAAAATAATTATTACTTCTCATTCTACTGTCATCCGGAGACGAATCACTCGAAATTAATCTCAGTCGCCGAGAAAATAAATTTATTCACGCCACCTACCAAAGGATTTCTCCCGATTCTCCGGAATAATTCAATCCACATAAAGTAGTAAAGCAGCTGAAGGATTTTCCTGTTCCAGAACATTCTTGGAACGAAATCCACTTTTATTTGTGCATGCGTATTATCGAGGATGGGAGCTTCCTTTAAGGTTATTGTTTAATTTAAAAGTTGGAACCGTTCCAAATATATTTCCCAGACACTTATAACTTTAATTATTAAATTTTTTGCTCTATAAAATTCCAGGCACTTTATATTTAAATATTAAATTACATTTATTTAATATTAAAGTCTGACGAGTTTTAAAGCAAAGTTTACTCAGGTGTTTTAATGTAAATATTTGAATACTCTGAGATGTAAACGAGCAATAATATTATTCGAGCTATAAAATATCAATTGTTTATAAAATTACTTTTATTGTTTACTGTTTTTATGGTAATTTTTAATTTAGTGAATTATTATTTTGTTTTTACTGAGCGTAATTAAGGTCAAATAGAGGATATTTATGAAAGTGAAAAATTGTAATCTTAAATTTAATTCTAGGGGGATAAAAATAACGAATATTTTTGAGTAATAAAATTTAAGTGATCAATAAAAACAAGTATGTAAGGTTCGAAAAGTTCAATGTCCCAGTTGGCACGTGAAGCCACAACCAAATAAATTTATCACGCTGCTAGAGATAAAAATAAAATAATCGTCATTTCCTCGAGCATTAGCGTCCTTTGTTCCGAATTCTAGCTCAGATAAACTAAAGCTCAGAGGGTTGCTATAGATGATGGAAGTAATTTCGCCCTGAGGCACAGAGTAAGGCGTCAGGAAAAGACAAGAATAAAAAAAACCTGAGATCAAGAGAACTCGGGATAACGGGCACAGATAAAAATCCCGAGGATTACCAGAGCTGCGTGAGATCTGACAGCTTCAAGGTCTGATCATCTCATTCGTCCTTTTAGAAAGCTCTCAAACGAGAATCTGATCTCGCGGATTTCCAACTAAACACGTTTGTCGATACTTGACGACTTTACTTGTCCTAAAAACTTCAATTTTATATATTTTTTTACTTTTTAACCGCAGAAAAAATACAAAACACTGTAGTGCCCATAAAATAACTACAATTGCGCAATTTAAATGCATTGAATTTTTTATTCACCTTCCGTGGCATTTTAAATAAATACGTTTTGTGTTAAAAAAAATTTCTAAAGTACGTAATAAAATAGTAAATTATCGTATTGATTTCAGATAGAATTACTCTCAAAAAACGAGTCGACGTAATAACAAAGCTCACTGGATAGTTTTTGTTGTTAAAAGGATATGTGTGTGGTATAATTTCAAGTTTGTTGAGATATATAATAATAAAATATATATTTTACCGTCTCTAGCTCTAGACTTGAGTTGACTGGACTAGATCATATTCATTTCCTAGCATCTATCAACATCTATCAGCAGCGATCTCCGACATTTCAATTATATTAATTTACCAGTCAAAAATTTTTTAACAAAACTCGTCCTATATTACACTTACGAGCCTACAATACAATCACTACTATTTGAGTGCACTTTATTTAACAGCTCATATATAAATATATAAATATATATATGAGAGCTTTCACTCATGATCATGATACTCATGATATTTTATAAACGACATAGAAAGTAACACGTACAATCATAATCAATATGACATTAACTAAATTTTATAATAGAAATTTCAAACAACCGTCAAATATGATAACGTTCACATAAAACGCACCTTACACTTAGCACTCAACACTAAATATAATATGTACACATTAGATACTCATTATATTGAGTTGCTTTAAAAGCAAAGCCACGTAGAGTTAGAGGTAGATAGGATAGGTAGGATTGATTAATTGGTTCACCGATAGCTATCGAGTTATTTCAACAAAGTCGCTTTCCCATTAATTTATCAATTATCAGCAATCAGTGACGTCGTTTAGTACTAATTTCGTTTAATGCCTCGATTAGCTCGGAAAAAAACAATATAATGTTTTAATAATTGAGGGCGTTCTATAAAGTTTATATCTTAATTTGATAGCATTATTAATCGAATCCGCGGCTTGTGATAACAGTCTAATTAATTTTAGTAGATAGTATGCACTGTTAACGTTTGTGGAATGAATGCGGAGAAGATGACTATTTTTGTAATCTCCTTGAAGTGAAATTCACTCCAAAGGAAAAAAAAACTCCTTATTTACTCCTTGTGCGAAGTGATTTTTTTTTTTGAAACTGGTACGCGGAGTGAATTTGGATTTAAATAAAATCTGAATTGACTCCTGATTTTGTTAGTGTGTATGTATCGTACTTTTATTAATTTTTGATGACTGACAATAAGTAGACGAAAATTGTCGAGTCATGCTTACGGCAACAAGTTTTAAGAGCGACTATTTCTCAGAGCAACGACAACAAACTAAAGATTCAGGGTCAATTTAGTCAAACGGTCACCGCGAAGCGATAGCTTGTCCTCATAACCAATAGACTAACCTTAGCGGTCTTTTTCGTTTTGTTTTGTTTTGTTACCGGATTCACCTAACGGTTAATCCCTTCAAACATATATAATGTAATGTATATGATATGATATGATATATATATAAGGAACTATCATGAAGCAAGCTTGACAATGCACAGTAAGAGTATCGTATCAAATGTTGTCGTTCTACTTATATGTCTATATATGTAAATAAATGACATGTAAAAATTTATTTACGAAGGACGAGGTCACGACTTAAAGGCAGCTAACGGTCTTTGACCCAAGACGTTCGATGAAATCTCTTATATATCTGGGATATAAAAGATTTTTAAATGAAAAGAATGAATCATGAATAAAGTTTGTCAATGGAAAATATGGATTGTTTGGGCTACTTTTTTTGTTACTTGCAACTGCTGCTACTATTTATCAAGTGAAGAGACACGAAAAGAAATCATTGAAATAAATATAAACAGAAATCGGGGTTCAGAATTTCGAGCGATTTCCTTAAAAACGAACTGAAAAACCCGTTGGTTTAAATTTTTTCGGCTCTTATCTTACTGAATAAATAATCGCGCCAAAAAAGCTGTCGAAAATTTTCAGAGCATAAAGGCATGTTAGAATCCACGTAGTTTTTTATCGACCAAACTCCATTCGTGTATTTCTTGTTCGCCTTTTTTTTGTTTCTAACGGATCAGTTATTAGACCGGTTGATTTCAGGATCCCTTCCGGTCGGTGTGTAGCTCGTGTGTCTCAAAAAGACATTTGTATTTATAATTTATATACACATGTATAATCATATTAATACATATAATAAATATAAAGCTTAACATGTGTGTCTATTACATTACATTAGTTAAAATAGTTGAGCCAGTAGAGTCAGTCTTAGTTTTATTTAACGTGACCTGAAAATATTCCTCATCTCTATACTTTCATCTTACAAACTTAGACAGACACACTTACACTTATTTACACAGATATAACACATATGTATATTATAAAAAGTATCAAGAAATTAGACGTAACCGTCAGACGTGTCGATTAGATCCTCGAGATTGTGCGATTACCAGTTACATCCGGGTTACGAATAAGTGTTCTCACGTTTATTGTTTCGCTTGAATAGATTTGCGCTACTACATATATACCCGCAAATGTAATGCGATGCGATGCAATGCAATGTAATGTATAATAATAAACGAATGTATGTTTACGCGTAGAGATACACAATATTAATTTTCCGGTGAACTTGGCTATGTTATTACTGTCTGCATGTATATATAACTGTTTGCTCGAATATTGATTATTAATTATTGCTCTGCTAAAAACCGAAAATCATGCAAAGTTATTCGTACGAGATGATAAAACATAACATTACTGGTATCACTACGGGGGATTCGACCTCCGTCACAGTCCCATGAGTATATCGATTAATTCGTCAAGATCGTCCTGGATCGTTTCGCGTCACGCTATTGCGCCTGTGTATGGGTGATATATAGATTTTTATTTAGTTTTCTCATTCAGCTCGATCGGCGATCGATTGACGGTGCCGGGCTGTCTCGTAACCATGCACGCACATATTTATTAACTCAACTGTTTGCGCTGCGGATTGTTCGGACACCGCGAATTACCTGACAAACTACCGATTACCGCCGCCACACGCACACCCGCGCCTTTATATAAGTCCGCTTTGTGTGTGTTTATACTGAGACTGCTTGGTCTTAGATGGAGTTTTAGTTTAAGTTTATATTAACTATACACCCGGTTTGCGAACGCTCAATGATGTATTATCCGCTTGAGTAACTCGGCGAATTTCCCGGGGATATTCGTCTGTAATAAATTCAACAAGTACAAGAGAGGAGGGGCCGATCACAAGGACGGTGGAATGACCGGTACGATCGGGATTTTTTTTTTTTTTCATTTATAATCACAGGCTTCTGAGGTATTGAAATTATTTATTTATTATTAATAAATATGTTTATTTAATTTTTTTTTAATTCATTATCTAGTTGGTCATATTTTCAGTATTATCCGTGGGCGGGGTAAAATGGTCATGTAAAAATTTGTAGTCAAAATTTGCGACCGAAAAAAAAATCAATTGATTTAAAAAAAATGATATATGTTTGAAAAATGGAACTCGATTTTAGATTGAATAGATATTTGAAGAATGATATTGTTTAAATATTTTTAATAGCTAATAATAACATATATTTACAATGAAATAAATATCAGATTTATTTGTTGACAAAGGCGGGTGTTATAATTTAAAAATACGTAGAGTCGTATTCATAATGCCGCCCGGAGCAATAATACGGTCCGCAGGTACGCTCCTCGAGATATAATGGATCGTCTGGCATATTATTTTCTGCATAGTGCGGATACATTATGAATATACTGCCTTGAGCATATAAACCGAGTACCTCGCTGACCGTACACCAACAGTACTAGCATGTACCGGGGGGACCACCTAGAATTACACGTTGCTACGGTGGGCTCAAGCAAATGCCATTCTTCTATCAACACAAGGTTGACCGTCATTACTATTTTTTAGCAGACCACCAGCCTAGAGGTTGTGTGCCTAAAATTAATCACTCATTCAAATTCAAACACTCAACTCTCATACACTTGGGGTAATTAATCTAATTAATAATTACCGCGAAATGCCTTTTGAATTAAATTCATTAAATATTTTCTTTCATGTCTCTAAATTATTGTTCAGAAAAAAAATAGCATCCTGCTAATAATTACATACTTTTACATATAATTAATTAGTTTCTCTAAGATACGTGTCATTGGGAAATTAAATTTGTCACTATGTAATGTTTGAGAGTGTAATGTACAAGCTACAAGCCAGTGGGAATAGAGAGTGGGATTGATATTGTGGGTGGAAGGAACAAATTAAGATGTACTTTAAGGTTAGCGCCACTTAAATACATACCCGGATGTGTTTTAGTCGTCTTTGTACATATATACATATATATTTTCATATACAGCATCCTTGTATTCAAGATGTTTTAGTTCTGCCCGCGAAATCGAGTCGCGTGACCGAGTCATGAATATTAGCGGCACGATGTCAACTGATAATTTTTTTTTATTCTATACCGTAAAGAATCTCTTCGGTATTATATCGTCTAAGATATATGATAAAAAAAAATGATAATAATAATAATAATAATGGTAAAAGTAAAGGAAATACGTGAGGGATTAATTTTTCCACTTGGAGACTGGGTCCCGTGATCTAGCTCGACAATATCATGTCGCGTCATAAAATCCAATCTACAATATATTAATTCTGACGCAAAATAATATTTAAGTTAATTAAAAAAATATATTTTTCCCACGTCACTATAAAATAACAATAAAATTAATCATCAAATTTTCTATTATCCTCTCACGTTTTTTATTTTTTTATTGACAACAAATTGATAAATTATCCGTGATTGTTATTATTATGATCATTACAATCAATTTTTTTCCTTACATAAATAATCAACCACATTATATTATTATATTTATACCAATCAGTTTCCACATCGCGACCTCTCCTTTTTTACGCAACACTAAAAATCAACTGTATAAAAAATTACTTGCAATTTAAAAAGAGAGCATGCATACAACCTTGCATCTGCAAAAGCCCTTGCCCAATTGTCTGGCTAAAATTTTAAAGCGAAAGTTTCTCCCCAATTGCCTCCATATTTCCGGGTCAATATTAATCCACCTTATTTTATATTTCATTTATTATTTATAATTTATAATTCACAATTTTCAATTTGCCATTCGCAGCACACAACCTGCAAGTCAGTCATCTCAATAAAAATATTAAATAAATAATAATAATAATAATAATAATAAACCATATAAGCTAAAAAATAATTGGAGCCATGCAGATGCCGCGTCACGGCGTCACGCGTTTTCAATGCACACCACTCATATAAAAATTTTTATTGTGCATCAGCATCAACCGTACGTTGATTGCACGTCATTACGATTTCGTATGCCTACCAATACAGTGAGTAATGAGAACAAGCAACTCCGACCTAATTGCCAGTCACAACAACAATTACCAAAGACTTTTACCGTCTCTTCTACATATGATACAGGGATCTTGATCGGTCTTCTCACAACATCTCATTCTCCTCCATTATCCCCATTGATAATTATTATTTTCACTTTCATCGGCTTATCTCCACTAAAATAATTCCCATTATCGACATTTCATTCCTCCAGGTCTTTCATCAGCATGCACACCATCTGCGCCACAAGCTGCCATCAAGTATCGAGTATCGGGTATCGGACTTGTCCGATCAATCCGACAGAAACGAAAGTCCACGGATACGAATACGGGTACAGGTACGGGTTCGCTGAGCAGATTGGTCCAACCCGATCCACGATCGTGACCCGCAACAACGGCCTTCATTTAACGACTCGCGAATCACCGATGAAAGCTCCTATTCTATCCCTCAGCGACTTTGCTGTTTATGTTATTATATTATAAAATGAAAGTGTTAAAAGTATCATGATCATAATATAACTCGCTGCAACCCACTACATAAATATACAAACGTAAAAATATATATAACGATATGATTACAGGTTATTTTATCTAAACAACCCAGCAATCTTTTTTTCTCTGCTCTCAAACGAAATATGCAAATGGTTAACATTGTCTGCAAGTACATGATTATCAGGAAACTCTTTTAATTTGCGGATGCTCAAGGACAACCCCGGAAGCCTTTCTCTCGGCTGAGCCTTTGTGTCGGTACTGCAGCTCCATGTAGGATGTTTATGTGGAGTACAAGTAGAGTACATGCTCAAGTAAATAAGTAAATAACTTTTAAGAAGTGTAAGTGAGTGAATAACAACTTGGAAACATCTAAAGCCCTCTGAGTGCATAATACACACTATACTCTCGTAACTACAATACCAATAATGATAATGATGATGATGATGATGATAATAATGGCAATGATGATAATAGTAACAGTAACAGTAACAAGTGAGCAGAGGTACAGCATCGGGAGTGAGTACAGAGGAAAAGATCGCGAGACTCGTCTTTATTAACTCTTAACCGTTAATTCACCATCGTTGTTCTATTCTGTAGTTTCACCTCCTGGAGTATCTACTTCCGGCACTCTAGTGTTACCGAGAAAACTCCTGACTTATTTTTTCACTGCCTCGAGACTTTCGCGACATTTTAAGATATTTACGATATTGCCGCTGTTTATGTGTAATTTATAGCATTGATAATAATTGTAATCATTCAGCTTTTATTTAAATGCAAATCAGCTTGTTTATTTGATACGAAGCAGTTGGTTTTAATTATGTTGTCTGTGTAATGAATTATTTAATTTATTCATTTGTTTATTTTGTTGTTGTTGTAATTGCAAAAGATTTAGTGAATGGTTTTCTATTCCTGCGAGTGATTTCTATTCTATCCCATTTGACTATCGGCTGACTTCCTTTTCGCTCGGTGGTTGGGTTATATCGTAACCTTAAAACCGCACTGACATACACAGTCTGTACATCTTGTGACAGTTGCCCACAAAGTGAAAATATTGTTTTATTTATCGCGATGGAATTCAAAGTTTCGTTGAGATTAAGAGATTTGAATTGTGGAGAATAAATTGAGATTGAACGCTGAAGGCGAGGGTGTGGCAGATAATACGGCAGATAATAGTCAAAAGGGTAATGGTAATAGTGGTAAGAGCAAGAGCAAGGGCAAGGGCAAGGGCTGGGTATACAGATGATTTATCAAGATAAAATGAAATGCCCAAAGGCAAGATGCGTTTTACCTCCGCGCGGTGTCAACCGCCTTCGGGTTTTGCTACGTCGTTAAGTGGAACTTGTCGTCTCTCCCCTCGATCTCGGTTTTTTCTTACCGTTTCTCAAGTAAGTATCCTTTACTTTACTTTCTCAATGGATTTACACGGTTTCTCTGCTGTTACTGTCTACTGTCTTCTGTCTACAAAGTGACAGACTCAACCCAACGTCCGACCGACCGACGACTATCGGCTTTGGCGGAAGGAAAAACTTTTATTTTTTCGAATTTAAGACAAAACTTTTATGTCTGATACATCTTGCCACTTATCTTTGTCTCTTCTTTACTGTCTATCTTGTAAAACTTTAAACGCTATTTACCACTTTATCTTGAGTACATAAAATAACGCTGCTTTAAAAACAAACTTCATGTCTCACTAATTTTAAATATACTTTCTTGTTAAATACCCTCTTGTAGCTGTCCATCATTAAGTGTTTTGTTTTTATTAATCAAAAATAATGTAGACATTACCTTTTTTTTCATAGCTCAAGGGGGTATTACAGAGTTTATTCCCGTCTAAAAGGCCAATAATAATTTAAAAACCCATAAAAACAAAGTGAGCAATAGGCTACAGCTAGTCGCTGTTATGTTTCAGCCAATCAATTTAGCCGTAGATTATCTGTTTGAAAGACGAGTCAATAAAAAGCATGATGCTTTCAATTAGAGTATGACCCAGTAAAAGTAACTCCGTTTGTCACGCCGAAAAAAAAACCGGCCCATGTTCTCCAACATCTCGACTTGTTTTTGGGTGAAATCGTGATTACAGCGGCCGTAAAAAATCACAAATTGATTTTAGACAAAAATTAATAAAACCATCTCATCGAGAAGTGAAACGTCCGATATCTGATGTAACGGACCGGAAGAACATATTTTATCTCGATGATAGAGTGATGGTATAATTAACCGGTAAATTGAAGAGCAAAAATAGCAAACAAAAAATGAAATATAATAAATTAAGTATCATCTCAACATATACATATTAATTATATAAATTTAGATAGAGGCATAGATGCATACAGAGATACAGATTGCTCTTGAGCAGGGGGTATAGTAGGGGTAAAACCAAGAAGGTGGCTGGAGGGCATTTCTAGGTCGCAACTGCAATACAAAGGTCGTCGGTTGTCACGCGGAACGCCGACGAGGATTACCGCGGTCGTTTACAAACCGAGCGCCGACCAGGGTTTCTTAACGTCGGTGTTGCGGATAGCACGCAAAGTTGAAGGAGAAAGTCTTATCGTTTTTTTTTTCATTATTATTATTTTCATCCTCTCCAATTCACTTTTACACACATTTACCAGCATAACTTGACTTATAGCGCACTACACATATAACATATATATAATACGGCGAGCAAATACACATAAAACTTAATTTATGTTTAAATATACACATTACATCTGTAAATATATTTATTAAAACATATGTATAAGCACAAGTATATAAGTCTCAGCTTGGTAACAAATTAATCCCAAGCCATATTTGATTCACACATCAATTGACTCTGCGGTCATGACCGGAAATGGTGAATGATTTATAAATTTATTAACGTCATTACAACTTTTCTAGTGTCACTCCTAGTGTTCTTAACTCTTATTTATTGTTAATTGACTCAGTATCCAACCAGAGTTATATGCATTTTTATTTTATTCTCTATATATACATTTATACCTATATATATGTCTATGGACATTGTACTTGTTGAAGAGATCAATTTGCTGAAAGCCTACGCATTTACTTGCTCGCCCGACTCCAGAGAGTACACACATGAGCGGATGTCAATGTAAGAGTGAATAAAGGAATATTGTTACAGCTAAAAAGATTGTCATATATGTTTGACAGGCTTTCGATTCTTTGTGGGGCGAGATGGAGGCTGACTGAGCGCGTATATATGAATTTACAATCTGATTCACTGAATTAATAGTCCATATATTTTCAATGTCAATGCCTGGAGGTTATTAATAGCCGCGGACGACATGTGTCTATTTCTGTAATTACGACTGTTGATCTGTTTTCTACTTCTAAAGACATTAGGCCTAAATTTCACCGTCATGATGCCTCCTTTATAATAATCATCTGATAGATCATTTCACAAGAAATCTGTAGGCGTGACAAGGTCGTACATCTTTTTGATTAAATCCTAGCGGTGATAGTGTGTCATTACCTTTTTTGCAAAAAAATTAAACTAGAAAAAGAGGTTCTAGAGCACGATTCATTTGAACTTTTTTTTTCATAGAAAAAAATTGCTGATTCGTTGAAAAAAAAAAGTCGATAAAATACCGCGAGTGGGATTCGATCCGGCGACCTTGAGATCGAGTATTGATATAACGGGTTTTTATTATTTAATATTGATTTAATTAAAACATTGTGGTGTTTAATGTTTAATGAGTTAATTAACGTGATGATTAAATGCTGATAGATTTAAATAAATAATTAATAAGATACTCGGTAGATAAAATCCATTTGTAGTGTTAGATTATGATAATCAAGCGACGCGTGGGTACAAAGAGCATTCTCGTGAGTGGAGTAGCATTTGATTCCGCAAAATAACCTAAGGATGATCGATTTCCACACGATAATGTCAAGCTGATACTGATCTTCTTATAACTCTTGAGAGTCGAAGTTCAAGCTCTTTCACGCCACCGGCAGCGCAGAGTCGGTACAGACTGAAACTTATCTGAAGATCTCGTGAAATCCAAGCTCATTCTAACAATGCCTAATTAAATAGCAATTAAACGAGTACGAGTGACGGTTCTGAGGCTAATTTCTTAACAATACTCGTGCTACAGCAATTACTTGCTATGACAGTAACAGAAGCACTCATTCATTTTGCGGGCACGAAACCCGTCACCGGAAGAGGAACCGATTTCGTTAAAGTCCTTGAACGTTGTCTCCATCTCAAGGTTTTTATTTCATTATTATTATAATTATTATTTTTAGTTTCAGAGTTTCATTGTTTAAAATTTCGGTTTGATTAATTAAATTTAATTGATCAAGTAAATGACTAAGGAAAAATAAAAGTATAATTATTTAAGAGCTACATCATTTCAACACTTGCAGCATTGAACTCTATAAAAGGTAAATTGTCAATTCGATAAGTAATAGGCTGTGATTGATTTACGGGAGTGTTTATAGAGCCTGAAGCTCAGTAGGTAGATACACAACTAAGTAGAGGATCGTCACCGTTTCACAATTTTTTTATTATTGTAAATTATAACTCAGTCGCAATTATATCAAACCATCATTCTGCGCTGGCTCGATAATAGGGAGGAAGAGAAAAGCGTCGAGCTATATATATACGGTTGCAATTAGAGCAAGAGTAGTGGGGATTCGAGTATAAAACCATCAAATATTTGTATTATTATTTCTAACTACAGATTTTATTATCAACAAGCATAGTTAAGTAAATATGTACAACAGAGTTGAGAAAATAAAAAAGATTAAAAACTTTCTATCTGTCGCGGCGGACACGCGACCCCCTATCTCTAGTATATTTTCTCCCACTACACCCCCGAGAAACAGCAGGAGCCTCAAATGATCGGCTGTCTCCTCTCTCAAAGAGAAGACACGTGCCTAAATGCAGGAAGGAAAGTATCTGTCTATGCAACCAGCAGGAGCTCAACTCAATCTTATACTTAAGTACACACACATATATATATTTATTTTATTTTATTATATTATATTCTTGTCGTCTACCAGTGAGAAATTGCCTTATCTTGGAAACGCGAGAAAGGACGAGGATTTATTTGCCCGATGCCATTCAATTATTTCCATCATTTCATATTTATCTTAAGTACATTTAATACACACGCCTTTTTAAGAAACAACCTTTCGAATTGGCCTTACTTTAAATCATGTTCCAAGATTTATTAACTTTAATTAACCCATTAATTTTGGCGCTTGTCTTGTATTAATATCAACTTTAAACTTTCTTGACTCTACCGCCAAAAGTTTAAAATCGAGTGTGCCTGGATTATTGGTAACTTCTTTTTCTTTTTTTTGCAAATGCATGCATGCACTCGGTGCAATAAAAAATAGGCCGACGATCTAGGTTAAACGTTTACTTTATTATCGTTAAAATCAATCACTAAATTAAAGAGAAATTCTCAATTGATATCCGCCAACAAATTTAGCAACCTTAACCTACATCGAAATCAAGATTTAAGAATCCGTAAGCGAAAAAAAAAACATGCACAACCTTTGCTCGGTTGTGTGGAATCTTCATCACACCACAAACATGATTGCAAGATGTCCGATTTTTTGAGTAATTTTTAACGTCAGGTTTACTGATGAAATATTGAAATTTTTCCAGCACAGTTTATATAAATTTAAAAAATGTATACGCGGGTTTTATTGAAGGGTGTGTTGGCTAAATGGCCGGCAGATAAGAGTGTGGATGAGCATGTAGCTGTGCAAAAAATAATTATGCATCGTTTGTTAGCGTAGCGGCATCTCGATCCAAAAAAGGCCACCACTTAACTGCAACACATGCATGCACACATAAAAAGCATATAGCACATACTCGTTACGATGTGTGTTACGCAAAAGACTGCACACATGACACCGGACAATCTCGCCCGTAAAAGGCATCTGAGTCCCTTGAATGAAGAAGTACATGTACATAGTATCGTCAACAACTTGGTAGACGCTCGTTTAACTTTGTCGTTTAAGAATTAAGTGTATATATATAGTATATATATATTAGAGGCTCTACTTGCTTGATTTTATTCAGTCGGAGAACACGTTTCGCGTTTGCAAAACGTGCATGACACACGCACTGGTCACTTATTTGTACGTGCGTAAGTGTCTTTTATCTGTAGGTTGAGAACCTTTGGGATTCAGGTTCTACAGAAAACACCAGTGGACTCTTGGGTGGCAACAACTGACTGGCAACGTATTCAAGACCCCTTCTAACATAAGCATTCATACGTTAACCCATTAAACTAACCCCAGATCGGATTTAAATATGTACAAAGGATTGAACTCAATATGATCCCACATGTTATCAATATAAATTTCTTTGTGTTCATGTCAGTGTGCATGTACATCTGCTGCGACTAGGATTTTGTTGAAAGCGATTTACGAGTCACCCTCAGCACCGCAGAGGAGCCTGATTAATTTTCGCCCAACATCCTGGCGCCCATGTGTTTGCTCACGCAGGCCTTTTTGAGCGAGTGACGACACTTCCTGTCAATGCTCTGAAATGTCTGCTTTGAAAGATGGAGTCTTAATAAAAATAATTCCAAGTAAACCTGAGAGTAGTCCTTAGTAATAGAATGATATAGTTAGTAGCCAAGTATAAGAGTGTATAAAATACAAAATAACAAATGTAGCCAACAGCTAACCAGTCTCCTGGGACTAGTACCAGTCTACTCGTGGGACTCGGTGGGACTTAAACCTCGACCTGTAGTCAAGTTACTCGGTTTATACCTGGCTCGATCGTTAGGATAGGTTCGGAATTCGTGTATGTGTAGATGGATACTAAATACAAAGAAATAACCATTACATGCTATGCAACTAAAGGGAACTTCCACGCCTCGCCGCGAGACTCGGCTAACCTGAGATCAACGATAACTTTGGCAACAGCTTTTAATTCTCGGAAACTCTGTTGAAATAGCTCGGGATGAATCTTCTCTATTAAACTTTGATACTTTTATGGGGCCCAAAAATTAGTTACATAAGTTTCTCGAAACTCTTTATACTTGTCTTATTTATGAATCTGAATCTAAGTCCGAGTCTTTGTGCTGCCGGTGCTTTTGGTATTCAGATAACTTGGGGGGTCAGGAGTGTTTGAGTAATAACTTTTTTATATTTTTTACAATTCTTTGAAACTCTGTCTCAGACATTCCGTTATGCTAAAGAAAATTGATAGAACAAGTTTCTTAGGCAAATATTACTTAAGTATAAATGTCTAAGGATAAGAAAGGAATAGAACAAGTTTTAAATTTTTACGCGCGGGAGATTTATTATTTTTTAAAAAATTTATTTACAAGGAAGTGTTTTTGTCTACAGTTTCCTAGTGACATCGATTCACTTGGATAGCAAGAATACTTTTATAAATATCGTGATGAAATTTGTTAAGAAATGTGCATGGATGTGTGCTGTGTTGCCGAGCAATTCTATGCCTTTCAATCTACGCGATATCAATGAACGCGAATCAGAAGCTTGACTGGCTGGCGACCCAATTACCTGCCGACGTAATAATTTCAAGCATGTATGGGTGCGCGGTTTAGTTTTATTTGAGGTTATCGATTTGGGACGTGGTGAGTCGGAGATTGTTGGTTTTATTGAGACTCTTTGTGCTATGCAATGGGTATTATTGACATTTTTAACATAATGCTAATGATTAGATTAGATTATTATTGTAATTATTAGCGAAGAAAAGCAATGAGCGGTGAACGGGATTATAAAAAATGGGAACGTCTGTCGTTATGGTGTATGAACTCACCCACGTGTGCAGTGAGTATGGACAAATAAGATACACGTGGGTATATAATAATATCGAACGTTGATCTAGAGACATCGATAATACCAACGCCCAACTTATGAAATTCAATTTGCATTACGCGCACTTGCGATATGTGCAAATTTTTTTTATGATTCGCTGCTTTTCAGTCGGCTAATGGCATTTCAAAAGTCATATTCTATTTTTTAGAAATTATTTTGTTTTTTAATCGCGAAGTGAATGCGAGGAAATTGTGGCCTTGATTAACATGGGAAAAGTTTTGTTACAATGAAAGTGACTATTAATTCTTTAATTATCTTTATAATATAATTTAATTATTAAATATAATTTTATAAAAATTATTTCATATTATTTCTTGTAATTAAGTGAATTAAAATTTTATTTTTCATGACCTTTATTAAAATAGAAGAATTGATTTATTTTAATTGAATTGAAAATTACCTCAATTATTTTATAAAGATTAAAATTATTAATTTTTTTTTTTTTTAAATAAATATTTTTGTTTAAAAGTCAAAACTTTGATCAAAATTTCCGAATAATTTACAAAAAAAATTACTGTCAATTTTGAAATTTGAATTTCTCATAAAAAAGTATCTAAGAAAAATCGAGCTGATAGAGATGAAAGTAAATAATTCAAAATTTTTTTTCAAAGGACTAGAATTTTTTTATTCACAGAAACTGCCGAGGTTGTAACTTAGAAATTCACAACAAAGGGACAAAAAACTGATGAAAAAAAAAGAAAAAAAAAATAAGAAAACAAGTGGAACGAGAATCGAAGATGAGGGCGTGGGGAAGGTCAATGGAGGCAAGAAGTTCGGTGAGCAACTTCCTGGAAGGATCGGGGAGTCTTCTAATGTAAGAGAGGACTACACTTTCTTGACTGCACTCCAGACTGTAGAGTAGCTTTAAAGTCTCGCTAACTAATGCGAGGTCGTGACCCACCGTTTAATCGACGATTTATCGCGACGACTGCGGCGTGCCAGATCACACGGGAGGAGTCCCCCCGTCTATAAACAGTTTTATACACTACAGACATACATACAGGTATCTAGTGCTTTGCCTTACATTACCTTCGCTTTTATTTACTCGCTCATTCACGCACACCTCTATCCACCAACACCACACACTCACACACATCTAAATAAATAACTAACCACTCGAGCTATTACATCCAAACAATTAATTCTCTCGCAAATTCAAACCTCTTGTACTCGATACTGAACTCAATGCTTCCGGTAATCGCGATCTACAATAAGATCATCTCGTCATTGATTAGCGCTTTCTTTTGCCAAGAGAAATCACATGAGAATCTTTTTTAATACTCGCTATTTCTGTTACACATTTTTTAACTTTTTTACTCCAATAACTCATTAAATTCACTACTCGTTAATTTTTTCTCTGATTTTTCAAACCTCATTTTATTTTTTTCTATACTTTAACAAAATAATTTTACACATTCTTTAAATTATTCAATTAACTAATTACTGATCTACTTCATAAATAAATTAGACCAAAAAAATTATTTTTAATTTTACCTAATTAGTAATTAATTTGCTAAATTATATTTTCTACAAGCAATTAATAATTATAAAAGACAATGAGGTAAAAGAGGTCAGCTTAATTTTAAAATCTAATGTTCTTTTGTAAATTTATTGACATTTTTAAAATTCAAAATTTCTAGTTTCAGATTTTTGGCTCCAAATATTTTTTGTATTTATTACCGTGTAGCAAAAATGTTTTTTTTCTTACGGATCATATCAATACCTTCTATTCATCCGACGTGAAAAAATAAAAAAATAACAATATTCATATAATTTCCCCCTCCCCTCTCTTCCTTGCTCTATATAATTAATTATTCTCGCGAAAAAAAGTTCAAATAATCCGTTATAAAATACTTTCGTAATACATGATTGTTCATTCATATCATTAACGTTAATGTATACCTATATTTATACTCTTATTAGGATAATAATAAATTTTATTAAATTAGCAACTTGTGCAATGATTATCTATAGTTATCCAACTCAAACTGACATCCATTAATTCCATTATTTTCTATACATCGTTACGGAAAAAAAACTCGACAATAATAACAATAATAATGATAAAAATAAAAGGAAAAAAAAACCGTTAATACATAAGTATGTTAAAATATCATTGCGCAACAGTGAAGATCAACGAACGGAAAACGTTCGTTACATTATTCAACTTATTATTTTTTTTCCTCACTTTAATTTTATTCCATTCAACCTCTTAATTATCAGCTGAAGAAAATAAATAAATTTAATTAATAATTTTAGTTCTCCATAAAAATATTTAAAAATTCAAATGACAATAAAATTAATTAATAATTATTAAATACGAATTATTAACAAGGTCAAGGCCCACTTTCTTTGTTTATTATTTATAGAGATTTTAGTTGCTACTGTCGAGATAACTTAGTATAGACCAAGAATAAGAATAAGTGCATATGTATGTGTCTTGGCGGTGGCCGTAATGGCTTCCCATAAAAGCGGATCGCATTCTCACGATCATGTGCCATGAGTGTACATGTACATGTTCATATATATATACATACATACGCCTCACACGAGGTTTTACTTGTGAATATACCCGACACATTTACATGAAGATAATGTGCCAGCTGGTGGGACACACCAATCGTCGTGACTCTGTTTTGAGGTGGAGAAAGAATAAATAAAAGATAGATGCTGCTTTAAAGAATTTTCTCTCAACTATCTGCCTCTTATTCTCTTAGTAGATTTTTTTTTTTTTTTCATTTCCAGTAAGTGCATGTGTTTGTAGTCATGTGTCTGTGTGTGTAAGCTGAGTAAAGACGAATAATGAGAGCTTAAGTGACTTGGCTAGTCTATCCTCGGATAATTAATGTCGTCTGTGAATTTCGGGCACGATCGGCACGAGCACTTGAAATTATTCACGAGTTAGATCAAGTGGATATGCGAATTAAGGAGGAGAGAATTTATAAGATGAATTGTATTGATGGTGAATTGGTCGGTCGAGCCATGAGGATTGGGGATGAGATATGGGCTCTTGAGTTTGCTGCCTGTATGAGTCGGTATCAAATGCATTATTCGAGTGAATGGGGTAATGGGCACACGATAGATACGGGTATACATTAACTATCATACCGAGTGATGTCTTATACCTGTGGGAAAATGCTATTGAAATTCCTGGCGAGGACGAAAGAGACACTCGAGGCTTAGCTGCTTGTTTGCTGAACCCCGTTAGCGGGCTTCAAGGATATCCTGTGTCGCGTGCAAACGATAAGTGTAAATTACATCAGCTTGTTGCACTGGCGCTGTGCTTATGGATAAAAATAAAGGAATTTTGGTATTAAGGGATGAGATGTCTTTATACTCGGAGAAAAAAACGGGTTTTAAAACTGTAAGGAAAATAAAACAAGCGAGATATTTTTGCGATGAGTTTGCTTTTAAACAATGGGAATAAAAGTTACGGTAAAAGTTTGAATTTATTATTAACACAATTAGCTGAGATGTTATAATTAATACACGTGTTTTCAGTTTCTACAAACGTTCCCACCGGAAGTTGGAGATAAAGAATTCTCTGGGTCATCGAGTTTACTTAATAAATGTTAATGGAAAAGGGTCTCAGTTAACTTGCATGCGGACTAATAGACATGTGGGACTGAGATACTGCTATCGCTAAAAAAAACTGTTAAGATAACAGTTCTCAGCGCCTGACATAATTTAAATTAAAATACATAGAAAGTTTTCACGTCTTTACTCGAATTCAAGCTCCATTTTTAAAAAAATTTTTAATGTCAAAATGTGCCCAGAAATATTGAAACTGACATTTGATAAAAATTTTTAAAAGTTTAAACTTTTGCCTCAATTTAAATCAGCAGAAAATTTGTCTGAGTTTAAAAAAATTTTAAAATTGAATTTAAATATTTGAAATCTATTAAACAACCGCATGGAAAAATGAGCTGCAAAACTAATAACAGTCTAGTATATAAACATAAAAAAGGATTAATCTCGTGAGTCCTGTGGAGTACAAATGATCTCTGGACCAAGGAGTGAGTGAAGGAATGAGTGAGGCAAGGCGCCGCCATTGTGAATGAAAAATAATTGCGAGTTCTTAGCTCGTGGGACCCTCTTGTATCTGGTCGTGTGTAATTTATATCATGCCATCATATCCCGCACTCTCACAGTTATTTATACCCATAAAAAAAATCCTAAAGGACTAGATTGAAAATAAACCTCGACGAAAAAGGATTAAAGAGCTTTCTACCCAACGACATAATCATTATCTTTGAATTATTTTTCTATTATAAAATCTATTAAAAAACGACAAATTATCATTAATAACATATTACGATAAATATTGAAAGTTAAATCGACAGATAATTATATGTTTGTTTTTAATTATTATAAAATAATAATAATAATAATTTTATTTATATTTGTGTTTATATTTAATGCTTCTGTTGGTAAATATGTTCACATGAGTGTACACTGGGTTATTTACCTTCACTATTATATGTAAAGATATTAAACTAACGATAAATAGATAAATTAGTAGCTGATTGGATGGACGGGTTGTACATAAAACTCTTTTTCCGATGCACACCGTACCATATAATGCGTCTGATATAAAATGTGTGTACGCGTGCATGCCCGTCTTTCACTCTCGCTTTTTAAAGATAAATAACTTGGTTAACTCTGTTATGTGTTTCATATTTATATATTTATATATTTGGAAAATAATGAAAGTAATATATATACGTCTATTTATTATTGTATGATAGAAAAAATTATCATTTATAAATCATCAATAATTGTTTAATTGAAATATTAACTTGGTTACAATTTCACTTAACTTTAGTTTTAAATTTAAAAAAATTTTTATTGAAATTCAAACCCATGAAATGTAAAACGCGATTAAGATTTTGAGAATTTTTTGGTAGTAGAAAAAATTATATATTGTCGTTTATATGTGAATCGTTAATAATTGCTTGTCATATTTGTAATTAATATCTAAAGTTTGTTAAAATTTCACGTGATTTTAGTTTTCAAATGCAATGAAGATCAAAAAATTTAATGAGTGTCAATGTATCAGATATCAGACAAATTTTTAATTATAAATAAATAGAGTAAATAATTAATAAAATAAAATTTTAAAAAAATGGGCATTTAAAAAATTTAAAAATTAAGAAGTGCATTTTTTGAAAATATTTTTTTTTTAATTATTTATAATTTTAAATTTGTCTAATGTCTGCTACATTCAAACTCATAAAATTAAACTAGAAATATTTTTAAAAAAAAATTAAAAATTAGTATGAAAAAAAATTTTTTAATGAAAGTCAAAAAAATAATCATTTATAAATCATTAACAATAAATTAAATTAAAAGATCAGTTAGAATCCTTATCAGATTAAAAACCTGATTAGGAGAGAAAATTGAGTTTTGCCAAAAAAAAATGCAAAATATTTAAAAAAATTTGATGATCATGATGATCGTTGTTATTATGAGAATAATTAGCATAATGAGCAACGAATCATAATTAATACATAGATAGAACAACAGAGTTGAATGGAGTAAAAATAATAAACCGGAAATATTTTCTTTTCTTAATCGAGCGGCGTAAAAAAAAGGTGAACGTTTCACTTTTTTTCTGTTTTTATTTTTTAAATTGCTAAAGTACACACGTTGTATTCATTGCAAGACAATAGGACAAGTTGACATGTAACAAGAATTATTTATCGTCATAGAAATTTAATAGTTTTGTTTTATTTTCGGTGAGATATGGGGTGAGAAAAAGGTTAATTATCTTTAAATCATTTAATCGAATCTTTTGTACTCGTGTAGTATGTGTATGATTGATATTAAATACAGATCAAGATCTGCTGTAGTGTTGAGTTGTTTGGACAAGGACAGCTATTGTTTCTCGTTCTTGTTATTTATATGCAATCATTTAATTTCAGTTTACGAAAGTGTTTGACGGTGAATTAAATTGAGATTAAGCTCTTATCATTTTTAATAATCTGTAGTTTATATTTCAATTCAATGCCGTTTAAAATTATTAATAAAAGTCATAATATTTGAATTTATTTATAATTTTAAGTTATAAAGAAATATATATATGAAAAAAATTTATTTTACGATGAAATCAGCACGCAAGTACATTTGTACATTGTACGTAGTGTAAAATAAGCTTCCGGCATTGCGGATTCGTGCATCAAGATTCGCAGCCACGGAAAAAAAAAAAAAAAAAAAAAAAAACAAAGTAACACTCGTGTACAGTAAGAATAAAATAATAGAACAAGATGAAAGAGAATAGGTTGTTCTACTTTATACTTTAGTAAGATCCTACGCTATATATGCAACTGTATGATCTCTGTTACAAACTCTGGTGTGTATTATAGTTGTGCAGTGTAACTAAACATACCAAGTACATATGTACCGAGTGCAGCAGAGATAGAGTAGCGTAAACAGTAGGATCAACGAGCGACATTTAATGAAATACGTGATCCATCTCGGTGAAATTTAAATGTGTGAGCATGTGCTCGGCTCCCCATATAACTTTTGTCCAATTCCCATTTACTCCATTTACTATCGTTATATATTTTCTCATCATTTTTTTTTTACTTCCACTTTAATCTATTTCAATTAAAATTCACAACTTTCATCCTGTTCACTGACTAAATTTTCCATTTTTTATTTTTACTATTTACATTTTTTTACTTCACTTCGACGACCAAACAATTTCCTGCATATAAATTTATATATCTGTCGTGATCACTATATTTTAAAACAAACTTGTAGACTCGATGCGTTTCATTTTCAATTGTCTGTACACTAGGAATTATTAAAGTCTGTACATACTTTTTCCTGTGATACTTTGAGTACTTTAATTACATATTTGTACATTGCTATTGTTTGAATTATTCTTTTTTGAGTTGGCGCTAAAAATCAGGGATAAAATTTAATGGCTGCGGTAATTTTAATAAAAAAGCTGTTAATCAATTGGTTAACATGAAGGGTAAAATAAATAAATATTAACTTGGAATTATTTAATAATTTTTTTAATTGCGCATTCATATGATGCGCATTTTCTCACATATATATTATTGTGCATGAGAATAACTTTGGTTTTGTTTAAAAAAAATTGTATGTATAATTATGGGTTTCTATGCATTTTCTCACCACGACAATGAAAGTTTTTTTTTTTTACTGTATATATAACGTTATATGACTTTAGGTCAGGTTAAAAATGCGAGCATTATATTGTAATGAAAGTAAAATTATGAATAACAATAACAGCGGTAATAAATATTCATTTTTTTTCTCTGTCAGACATGCGACAATCTTTTATATAACAACTGTAATTAGTAACATATATAAGACTAATTACAGATTTGTGTATATTAATAATTAATAATATTGAATTGTAATTTTTTGTGTTCATTGAGTTTGGGAAAATTTATTTTCATTCACGAAATAGTGAAAATTTATTATTTTCTGTTTCGAATTTCTTGTATAGGGAATGTTAAAAATGGTGATGACCTGAAACCATGAAGACTCTCAAATTTTTCTGACCCCCCGTCGGGACTTTTCCGTACAAAAACCGAGAATCCGATCTGACACATTTTTTTGTAGTGATCAATATTAGTGTGTCATTTATCAAATTAATGTGACGTCTTTTGTCAGAACACGTGTTTTTTAGGCTCAGCTATTCCTCTGAATTTTTTTACTCATTGATTAAAATTCCAAATATGGAGTCTGAGAATTTAATTCAAATTTTATGGCTAAATATATTTTTATGTAAAAAAAAGTAACCTATTATGGCGACGATTATAAAATTTTTTTTTATTTAGTTCTTATACTAACTAACCCTAACTTTAATTAGAGTACATTGTCAATAAATTATATAATTTTATATAAAAAAAAAGAAAGAATAATGACGGTATTGAATGATATAATTAAAAATCAAAAGTAAATATGATGTAATTAATAAAGCAAAAAATTATATAATTTTAATGAATATATATAGGAAATAAAAATAATAATAATGATATAAAAAGTAGTGGGTGATGGTGACTAAGTGGTGAAGTGGTTACCGGTCGCGATAGAGGTATGGTTTCTTTTATTTTATTCAGCTTTAGCAGTTCAAGTCTGCCTTGACCATAAGAGGCCAATAATGTCTTTCATACCGGTTTTAATGTCCATCGGGATTGAAGTGTACTTGCAATCGCGCGACACGTTCCTCTTCCCGCATCGTATTTATTTTTTATAAATAAATATATATATATATACATATATTTATGTATGATGTCTGACGTAGGATATGTGATGTGTGATGTGTCTTGTGTGTCTTGTCTCATTGCCGGGCGCTCGATGTATACAAATGCTGGTTAAAGCGTAGGTGAAATTACCACCGCGTGTTCCTCTTCCCTATTAGCCTCGTTCGATTTCGAATTGTACAAGGAACTTTCTTTCTCCGTTACTCTCTTTGTTCTTGCTGTATATTTATCTTATTTATCCTCTTAATCTACGTACACTATTTTCACTCCTTTTTTAAACTTCACAGCTCGCTGGGAATAAGAAGAACTTGTTGGCTAAATACTTCTTCAAATTCTTTTAATATTTATGTTCTTTTTAATAAATATTTGAGAAGAAAATTTTATGTAATAAATTTTAAAATTCATAAATAATTATCGAAATAAATTAATCATGACAATTAATTAATTAATTAATTATTTATGAGTAGGATGGATTGGAATAAAAAATGGAAAATTTTAAACGTGATATTTTTCCTAACTGAAATTTTTCATGTAAAATTTTAATTATTGAATTACATGAATTATGAGGTAATAATAAATCAAATTTTTAGGTCGGTGAAGAAAAAATTTATTTTAGGCTTTAAAATAAAATTTTCGACTTATCTAGTATGAGTTTTGAAATGGATTTTTACCGTACAATTACACTTTAGTGGTAATTTCAAAAAAATTAAATTCTTTCAATTTTATTTTTACTTTTTTTTTTCTTTGATTAATTAATTATGAAAATTTTTTTCCGAGAAAATTGCACGAGTAATAAATATTATTTTATTAAAAAAAACAATTTCTCCGAAAAAAACATTTTTATTAACACTAAGCGGTAATGAACGATAAGACTTTAGTGTCATAAAACTAACAGTTAACTCTTAATCACAAATAATTTTAAAAATACTAATTAACATCCATTACCAAGTTCAAGTTTATATATTAATTAACTCATAATTTATACCGTCAACACATTATCCAAGTACACATGATAAGATTCGATAAGATAATAAAATTTTCTAATAGTTATAAAAAATAAACAAAAATAAGCCGTATAAAAATTTTTTTTCCTCAATTATTAAAAATACTTTTACTCCTCTCCATTCCCTCCGAATAAAATCACTGTCTAAAATTAAATTACGCATAAAATTATAACCTGTAATGATAAATGAGTCAGGTATCCATAAAAAGTCATAATATTCCAGAAAAAAATAAAAAGGATGAGAGATTGGAGACAAAAATAAATGAATATAAGGACGACTACCTTGACTGTGACTTTAGTGCCCTCGCAGGAACGTTTACATCCTGGATTTACGCTCGAGTTCTCGCGTTTTTGCCCTCTCACACCGACAGCATGTGACTCTACACTATATCTACGAACCCCAGCATACTCTTACTATACCCGACTACTCGATTCCACTCAGCTCTACTCCATTCTACCGAACCTCGGCATCATCAAACGAAAATCCTCGACTCCACTCGGGTATAATACGCGTCTACGTCCACTTTAATTTAACTCCTCATTTTTTAAACCATCAGACATTACCTTACACTTATACTTACACGTACTCCTACACCTGCACTTAAAATTCCACATCTACTCATTACTCATTACTCATTCTCATTACACATTAATTCGCGAGACCATAAAAATTACGCTCACTCCATAAATTATAAGCAAACAAAATTTTAAATCAACCCATCAATTTAACGCATTCCTAAGTTTATCATTTTTTTTTTTTACACTATTTTAATTAAGAAATAAATTATTAACAATGATAATAATAACAACAACAATTGAATTGTTTTAAAGACAATAAAATGAGGTGATGAAAGTTAAAAGATGAGATTTTGTCATAAAAGCTGAAGAAGCTGAGCAGCAGCATCAGCAGCAGCAGCGAGAAAGTTTTCAATGACGATGCCAGTCACTGGCTACGTTCACCTGACTGACTGATTTAACAAGTAAACACACCTGACAGGCTATTACACGATTAGCAATACCAAGAGTAAGTTAATTTAAATTATCTGACCTCACCAGTGTTACGATCAGAACCAGAATAAGAATCGGACGCTCCTATACCGACTTTTTCACTCGTTACCAAACGTCTAATGCATTTCTTCAGACTTTGTCTCTACTTGTATTTTTATACTTCAGACTCAGATTTCTTATTCTACTCGTGTCATCAACTCATTTCCACTCGATAATTACCGTCAGATAATTTTTTAAACAAATGTCAAATTTTGATCAAGGAAAATTTTCAGATTTTTCTTTCAACAAATAAATTAAGAAAAAAACTTAAAAAATGCACATGTAGGAAATTTTAAAAACTGCAGGTGCAATTTTTTATAATTTACCGTTTTGAAAAAATAAAAAAATTATTAGACGTCGGCTGAACAGTATCATAAAATTACACGAGTGTCAATTCAGTAGACATCAGATAAATTTAAAACTATAAATAAATGGAGTAAATAATTAAACGAATAATATTTAGAAAAAATGCACTTATTAATTTAAAAATTTTTTAAATGCCCATTTTTTTCAAATTTTATTTTTTTAATTATTCACTCCATTTATTAATAATTTAAAATTTTTCTGATGGTTGCTAAGTTCACACTCATAAAATTATTTGGATTCTGTAGGATTTTTGACTCGTGGTATAAAATCTTTATTCATTTATTGAATGAATAATAAGAGTTGTAATAAAAAATATCAGACTTTGTAGTCATTATTTAAATATTTAGACAAGGACTTCCGTTACGAGATCAATTTTATTGTTACTATTTGACCTTGTTTATTCATCAAGGTCTGGGATAATTAACATTATAAAAAATCTTTTAAATTAATTCCTGCCAATACAAAATAATTTTTTTTTTAAATGAAAATTGACTATTAATTAAAATGAGTGACTGTAAAAATAAAAAACTTACCGAAAATAATAAAATGATAAATATCCAAGCTTTTAATAATTAGTTTCTCACATGAATGTTAATTTATGTTTGTAAAAAATAATTTTACAGCTTGATGCAGTTTACATTTTTCGCCACCCGTTGGATCACAAACACGCACCGGTTTTATTTTTAAATTTATTTACAATAAATATTTTTTAGCAAAATAAAAAAACGATTTAAATTATAGGGCGAGTGAAATTAGTGATGTATTGTAATAATAATAATTACAAAAACGCCGGGAGTAACACAGGGCAAAAAGCATAAAGTTGGTAGAGCAAAAAAAAACTAGAGAACTGAACTAAAGTCGAGGGTTCGAATCTTACTTTGCGTTCCCGAATTCTTCCAGCTCCCCTGTGCTCTTTTTTATTTTTCTTTCTCCCACTTAAAAACAACCCACCAAACAAGTTCTTAAATTCACCGTGAATTCACCAAAAGTCGTTCAATAAAACTGTCAAATTGTATAGTTTTTTTTTTTTTTTTCTAGTCTTAAAATATTAAATTAATCCACTAAAGTTTTTTTTTATTTTCAGTCACTATTTAAATCCACTGTCCGAAAATTTAAACTCCAAAATAGAAACCCCGAAAATTTTTTTTTTAATTTTCCAAAAAATTTCTACCCCTCAAAGAAATTTTTTTTAAGTAAAATTTTATTTTTTCGGAGTTCAAAATCCTGAGTATCATAAAAAATAAAAAAATAATGACAATGACATGTGATCACTTTGATAGTCAGAAACGTACTGAAGCAGGCGGTAGACCAAAGACCGTAACCGGCAGATCACCAGCACACTGAAACTGAATATGAGCAGTATACAGTACTAGTAACTGGCTCGTTCGGAGGAGTTAGTACCCATCGACGCCGCACTTCTGCGCTTGGAAGACTGCACAAGAATGGTGGCGGTAGTGTGTAAGTAGTAGTAGTGGAGGTAGTGGTTGCCCGAAGACTCGAGACTGAATAAAACCGGTGGGAGTGGAATACTCATGGACCTGGACCTGGACCTGGACCTGGCATAGCAGCCAACACGCGTCCAAAGGATTTTAAACTCAAACGATTCCACGGTGTGGATGCGAGGTAGGGAGTTAGGGACTATACTGCACACATGATACTTAAGACTAAGGAGTAAGGACAGCTGGAGAAAAAACTACGTTGTAAGTTGGAAGAAATAAAGAACCTACAGTTCATCGTACATTGTATTTGTTATTTATTTTTTTCTGGTGTCTCCTCGTGGTTTTTATTGGAGATATTTCATTCTTTGGATGATTTGTTGCCGGGTAAATTTAAACTTGGCTTCAAACTTTTGACCTTTTGTATTATTTTCGTTAAATATTTTTATGATTCAATTGCTTAATAAATTTATTTAATTAAAACAAAACTAAGAGTAAGAGATTAAATACTTTTGAATGACTTTTTATCCATTTTTAGATGAAAAAAAAAAAATATTTTATGGTGAAAGAGTACAGCTGTAATAATATTAAGTGGCTCGTGGCGCGAGTTGAGTCTTTTGTTGAAGAATGTCTGTATATATATTATATATATATTAATGTGTACATGTATGGATGTATATATGTAATAATATATGTAAGAAGAAGGACGAGGGTCTTTTATTATTTTTGGTTACGGTTGAGACGTATCGGAGACGATAGTGTGCGTGGCGATCAGATCTGGAAGAAGTAAAGAAAAAAGGAAAAAAATAGTCTGGCTGTTGATGTAGATGTAGATGTGAAAGAAAAGGAGAGTGAAAGAGGGTGAGAGTTTTGTTGGAAAGGGACAAGTTTATCCTTGATGATGGATAAAGGGAGTAAAGCGAGTTTGGGTGAAGCCGACAGCTGTTCCTCGAAAGAGTAACTTGGAGCGGTTCGATTCACTAAACCGTAGTCGTGCTCGGCCCGACGAAATCGCTTTTTTTGTTTGATTGTACGTATGTACGTACGAATATATGGATCCGTGTGTAGACATGCGTGTAGGCGGAATATTTCCGTAGGGATGTTTAAATTGATCGGGTGGGTGATGAACAGGACGGGGAATTCGATCCGGCGATTGGGGAGAAAATAGGGGATGGTTTTACTCCCCATCGGAATCATAAGCTCGATTTACAGAAATTCTGACGTGCGAATATTGTGCTTGAAAAAATTTTTCAATAGTTTCTATGGTAAAAAAAACCGTTTTGCGGAAACTCATGTCCGGAAGTCAACATGTTTGTAGTGACTGTCAAATTATTTATAAATATTTAAAATTTAATATTCAACTTTTCACATTTACTGACATATTTATTATTTATTCACGAAACTGCGATAACCAGCCTAAAAAATTAGCATCAAAGATCTAGACGAATTCGGGAATTTTCGCAGATTTTTCGAGTCTCTAGTTTCCGAAATTATAAGGGCGGGAAAAATAAGTTTTTTGAACCAATTAAAAATTTTAATGACATCGATGAATCACAAGTTTTAATTTAATTCCCGACATGTAATTTTAGTAAAAAAATTTTTTTTTACTTTAAAAAAATTTCTACTTTTTTGCCGAATTTCATAACAGTCAGAAAAATAAAAAAAAGATATGTAATGTTCATTGAAAATGAAAAATAAGTATCTGAGAGATCTCATAAGTATTCCTTTATGGACACACATGTAAGCGATATAAAAAAAGCTAATTTTCTGCTGTTACCTCAAAGCATAATCAGAACTTTTATGCGTAACAATAAAACAATATCAAGATTTCGAAATAAAAAAATTTAATCTTTTATTCAGTTCATGCATCCGTGAATCTATTTTAATAAATGTACATACAAATAACCTTTTTGGTTAATTATGATATCAAACTTTATCTTGTCAGTGAGAATAATCGAAAGTATTGTGTGAGAATTATTTGGAAACACAAAAATGAATTTTTGAATACTAAAAATAATGAATTACACGTAAGAGGAAAAAAAACCAAAAGATGTCAGGTCGAAGTTGATTTAAATCACGGAAACAAAAAAAAGACAAACAATTAGTTTTTTTGTGGCTTCGGTTTCTCATTTTTCTTTTCATCACAATTCGTTGTTGCGTCACACATGCATAAAGACATTGTGCTCACTAACGAGAGTCAGTTTCACTCGGGAAATATTTAGTGCCTCGATACTCAGGCGCTATGCCCACCTGGTTGCACCATCTTCATCTTGGCCGTCCTTGTGGCCCAGTATATCTCGTAAAGTACCAGAATCTTTTTAAATATAAATATATACTTACACGCATATATGTTCTGCAGAACAACAAGACGCAGCGGTTAATTTACAAGTTGCCTGTCATTGCACCATCGCCATTGGTCACGGTGAGCGCCGAGTCCTGAAACGCAACAAAATTTCCGATTTACGTCTGCACTTTTTTTTTTTTTTTTTTTTTTTTTTTTTTTTTTTTTTTTCAACCACGTATTCGACCTTACAAAAAAAATACTTTAAGACGTAATAATTATTTTATCAACCGAAATAAATTTCAGCGACGATGAGTCGAGAAATAAAATAGAATTAAAAATGATTTATTTGATGAAGTCTTTTAAAAGTGAAATTTAACATGGAAAGTTTATATCGTAATAAAATCATAACGAGCTCTCTTTAGTACATATCTAAAGGTATCATATGGATTCATTAAAGGCTGATGAAAATCAACGCCTCATGTTTCTTAAATTCACACGATTTATTAACAGCTCGATAAATATTCTCCTCTCTTTCACTTAAATCATCGATATTTTTTTATTTACACTCGATTACATTTATTCCGCATCCTCAAATGACTTTAACCGAACAATTAACAAATATACTGTTCACACACCAACAGCAATATAAATTTTAAATGTTCATTTGCGATTTATTTAAATGATAAAAACATGTGTACGTCAATAGAAAATATTTAGTAACTCAGAAACCACGGTTATATTTTTAATGATATATTTCTACATGATATTTATATAATTTATGTCTAATCATACATACATGATATCAACATGTTAAAATAAATATTTATTGCATAATTAAATGAGCAAATGTATACATATATACATATATGTATGGATATAAATAAAAAGTTAAAAGGGATTGAATTGAATATTGAAAGTAGTGCAATCGTTAATCAGATTTTCTCGCGATCAAAACGAATCCGCGATTTCCATAAATTGGCGGCAGCGAAAGGGGAACGAAGAAGAAGAAGTACTGGATGGAAGGAAATGTATCAAATGCATATAAAGCCGGCATGCATGCACAAGTTTAACGGACGTGAGCCCATTCATTTACTCTCTTATTCACTACTACTTAAATAGATAAACAATTTCTATTGATATTACTACTATTACACCAACTATAAACTATCCTAGACATTGTACATAATGTAGTAAAGCATTCGCCTAGACTCCCTGTGTAGTGCTAAGTTAAGTTACACGCAATTTCCACGTTTTTACCATATCGGTGGGTTTTATTTCATCCGCGAGTTTCGCTAGTTCTTATCCCGATCCAAGCACGCCTTGTCGTATTCATCTTCGTCATCATCAAATTATTTTCTCTATTTACACATGTGCAGTTGGGCTACTGCTGCTGCTGCTGCTGTATATGCAATGCAGGTATACTTAGCTATTATTTGCCCAAGTGAGAGAGTGTAGGTTGACCGGTTGTCTTTTAACGAGGTTGCAAACCGGCGGCTGCTTTATTATTCACCTGATTCTCGAGAAACGGTGAGAGACCACCGGTGTGAATTAGCATAAGTACCGTGCCATCAGGTTAACATTACACGCACGTAAATGCCGACACTTTGACTACTATATGGCTTATACTGCATAGACGAGTTCGTAAATATATGCAAGGTATTTATTTCTTCCGATCCGCGAGCTGTCATTGAGATCTTCATTTTTTTCTCAGCATGTTTTTAATTTTTATTTTTTATGCTTATGGTAATTTTATAATTATTAATCATTAATATTTATGATTAATTATTTTTATTGAGAACATCATAATGAGCGAAACAGGTTATTGATGTCCGGAATTATTCCCAACAGAAGCAAAGTCGCGGGTTACTGTTTATAAAAATACACTGGCGATGCCATCTGCCCGTTGTCGATTACGAAAAAAATAAAATTCGTTAAGGTGTATTTGTATTTTTTCCTACTAGAGGACATCATAATGAACGAAAAACGTTTATGGTATGATAGGTTATTCCCAACAGGAGCAAAGTTACGGACCATTCCTCAGAATATTGCATAGACAGTGTCATCTGTCTGCATGTGCCCGTATCAGCCCGATGTCGATTTCTCAAAAAATAAATTATTCCCGGGACTTTTTATGGCTTTTCCTACTAGAGGGCATCATAATGAACGAAAAACGTTTATGGTATGATAGGTTATTCCCAACAGGAGCAAAGTTACGGACCATTCCTCAGAATATTGCATAGACAGTGTCATCTGTCTGCATGTGCCCGTATCAGCCCGATGTCGATTTCTCAAAAAATAAATTATTCCCGGGACTTTTTATGGCTTTTCCTACTAGAGGGCATCATAATGAACGAAAAACGTTTATGGTATGATAGGTTATTCCCAACAGGAGCAAAGTTACGGACCATTCCTCAGAATATTGCATAGACAGTGTCATCTGTCTGCATGTGCCCGTATCAGCCCGATGTCGATTTCTCAAAAAATAAATTATTCCCGGGACTTTTTATGGCTTTTCCTACTAGAGGGCATCATAATGAACGAAAAACGTTTATGGTATGATAGGTTATTCCTAACAGGAGCAAAGTTACGGACCATTCCTCAGAATATTGCATAGACAGTGTCATCTGTCTGCATGTGCCCGTATCAGCCCGATGTCGATTTCTCAAAAAATAAATTATTCCCGGGACTTTTTATGGCTTTTCCTACTAGAGGGCATCATAATGAACGAAAAACGTTTATGGTATGATAGGTTATTCCCAACAGGAGCAAAGTTACGGACCATTCCTCAGAATATTGCATAGACAGTGTCATCTGTCTGCATGTGCCCGTATCAGCCCGATGTCGATTTCTCAAAAAATAAATTATTCCCGGGACTTTTTATGGCTTTTCCTACTAGAGGGCATCATAATGAACGAAAAACGTTTATGGTATGATAGGTTATTCCCAACAGGAGCAAAGTTACGGACCATTCCTCAGAATATTGCATAGACAGTGTCATCTGTCTGCATGTGCCCGTATCAGCCCGATGTCGATTTCTCAAAAAATAAATTATTCCCGGGACTTTTTATGGCTTTTCCTACTAGAGGGCATCATAATGAACGAAAAACGTTTATGGTATGATAGGTTATTCCCAACAGGAGCAAAGTTACGGACCATTCCTCAGAATATTGCATAGACAGTGTCATCTGTCTGCATGTGCCCGTATCAGCCCGATGTCGATTTCTCAAAAAATAAATTATTCCCGGGACTTTTTATGGCTTTTCCTACTAGAGGGCATCATAATGAACGAAAAACGTTTATGGTATGATAGGTTATTCCTAACAGGAGCAAAGTTACGGACCATTCCTCAGAATATTGCATAGACAGTGTCATCTGTCTGCATGTGCCCGTATCAGCCCGATGTCGATTTCTCAAAAAATAAATTATTCCCGGGACTTTTTATGGCTTTTCCTACTAGAGGGCATCATAATGAACGAAAAACGTTTATGGTATGATAGGTTATTCCCAACAGGAGCAAAGTTACGGACCATTCCTCAGAATATTGCATAGACAGTGTCATCTGTCTGCATGTGCCCGTATCAGCCCGATGTCGATTTCTCAAAAAATAAATTATTCCCGGGACTTTTTATGGCTTTTCCTACTAGAGGGCATCATAATGAACGAAAAACGTTTATGGTATGATAGGTTATTCCTAACAGGAGCAAAGTTACGGACCATTCCTCAGAATATTGCATAGACAGTGTCATCTGTCTGCATGTGCCCGTATCAGCCCGATGTCGATTTCTCAAAAAATAAATTATTCCCGGGACTTTTTATGGCTTTTCCTACTAGAGGGCATCATAATGAACGAAAAACGTTTATGGTATGATAGGTTATTCCTAACAGGAGCAAAGTTACGGACCATTCCTCAGAATATTGCATAGACAGTGTCATCTGTCTGCATGTGCCCGTATCAGCCCGATGTCGATTTCTCAAAAAATAAATTATTCCCGGGACTTTTTATGGCTTTTCCTACTAGAGGGCATCATAATGAACGAAAAACGTTTATGGTATGATAGGTTATTCCCAACAGGAGCAAAGTTACGGACCATTCCTCAGAATATTGCATAGACAGTGTCATCTGTCTGCATGTGCCCGTATCAGCCCGATGTCGATTTCTCAAAAAATAAATTATTCCCGGGACTTTTTATGGCTTTTCCTACTAGAGGGCATCATAATGAACGAAAAACGTTTATGGTATGATAGGTTATTCCTAACAGGAGCAAAGTTACGGACCATTCCTCAGAATATTGCATAGACAGTGTCATCTGTCTGCATGTGCCCGTATCAGCCCGATGTCGATTTCTCAAAAAATAAATTATTCCCGGGACTTTTTATGGCTTTTCCTACTAGAGGGCATCATAATGAACGAAAAACGTTTATGGTATGATAGGTTATTCCCAACAGGAGCAAAGTTACGGACCATTCCTCAGAATATTGCATAGACAGTGTCATCTGTCTGCATGTGCCCGTATCAGCCCGATGTCGATTTCTCAAAAAATAAATTATTCCCGGGACTTTTTATGGCTTTTCCTACTAGAGGGCATCATAATGAACGAAAAACGTTTATGGTATGATAGGTTATTCCTAACAGGAGCAAAGTTACGGACCATTCCTCAGAATATTGCATAGACAGTGTCATCTGTCTGCATGTGCCCGTATCAGCCCGATGTCGATTTCTCAAAAAATAAATTATTCCCGGGACTTTTTATGGCTTTTCCTACTAGAGGGCATCATAATGAACGAAAAACGTTTATGGTATGATAGGTTATTCCTAACAGGAGCAAAGTTACGGACCATTCCTCAGAATATTGCATAGACAGTGTCATCTGTCTGCATGTGCCCGTATCAGCCCGATGTCGATTTCTCAAAAAATAAATTATTCCCGGGACTTCTTATGGCTTTCCCTACTAGAGGGCATCATAATGAACGAAAAACGTTTATGGTATGATAGGTTATTCCCAACAGGAGCAAAGTTACGGACCATTCCTCAGAATATTGCATAGACAGTGTCATCTGTCTGCATGTGCCCGTATCAGCCCGATGTCGATTTCTCAAAAAATAAATTATTCCCGGGACTTTTTATGGCTTTTCCTACTAGAGGGCATCATAATGAACGAAAAACGTTTATGGTATGATAGGTTATTCCTAACAGGAGCAAAGTTACGGACCATTCCTCAGAATATTGCATAGACAGTGTCATCTGTCTGCATGTGCCCGTATCAGCCCGATGTCGATTTCTCAAAAAATAAATTATTCCCGGGACTTTTTATGGCTTTTCCTACTAGAGGGCATCATAATGAACGAAAAACGTTTATGGTATGATAGGTTATTCCTAACAGGAGCAAAGTTACGGACCATTCCTCAGAATATTGCATAGACAGTGTCATCTGTCTGCATGTGCCCGTATCAGCCCGATGTCGATTTCTCAAAAAATAAATTATTCCCGGGACTTCTTATGGCTTTCCCTACTAGAGGGCATCATAATGAACGAAAAACGTTTATGGTATGATAGGTTATTCCCAACAGGAGCAAAGTTACGGGCTACTCTTCATAGAGAATCATCTCCACCTATCCTAATTTATCCTAATATGGGTCTCAATTAAAAAAATATATTATTCCCAGGTCTTTTCGGCACTAGAGATGCAATTAGTAGGTAACAAAAGTCTTCCAAAAACGTAGAAAAAATTACAGTAGAGTTCGACTGTTTAAAGAAAAAGCTGTAGCGCGTAACCATCCTTTTACGTACTCGTCAAAATTATTATCATAAATTCTAATCAAAAAGGCACATTCATAATTTATCGATTAAAATCAGGATTTTCTTATCTTGCCTCAATATAAAAATGATAACTCAGTGTGAAAACGACGGACCAATATGTCCATTAAATATTTTATTAAAATAACGTAGTTGTAATCGTATCGTATCATATCGTGTGCGGGCGTGAAAACAGTAGCCTCGGGATACTACGCGTTAGTATACTTGTAATGTAGATGAATATGAATCGGCTGTATACATACATCCGTATAAATAAAGCCTGTATGAGTTATAAAGGTATAAAGATTATTGCTTACTCGAGAGACGTGCGTGAAATTAGCATACGACACGAAGAAAGTGCCGTGAAAATAAGTTTCCAGCTCTATCTGCTTCAGCCCAACAGCATTTATCCGCGCCCATTTTAATAGATTGATAAGATATTTATTAAATTACACATCTGTGTATCATATATAAATTTATATCCATGCGTATATATATTTATTACAATATTTATAGGTTTATTTTTACTTTTAGCGCGAGCGCAGTGAAATTCTCGGTCCGGGTTCAAGTCCCGGTCTTAGTTCTACCGAGTGCTGGCTTATTCTCTCGAAATATTTAACTGCCACCTTCACTCCCCGGATCGTTTCTTGAATTTTTTATAATTCTGTTGCCGAGACTCGATTATTTATTTCAAATTTCACGCGGCAATTAATTTATTATTACGCTAATTATTATTTTTTTTAAGATATCGAATTTAATTGACCGACGTAATTTTTTTTTTATTTTACGGGTTTTAATTATTAAAATTTATGCAAAGATTTATCTTGTATGATAAATCAGTGAATGATTTTTGATGTTCTCTCATCGGAATTAAAATAAATGAATTATTAAATAGTCTGTGCCCAGAATAAAATGTTTAAGATTTTGATTTGTAAAGTGTCAAAAAACGTGTAAGTATGTCGTTGTTTTCCCATTGATTGAACATTGAACCCAGATATTTGTTAATATTGTATGTATATATATAGTATGTCAGGCACGTGCGAGTGCAAAAGCCTTTTCTCGTGTTCAAAATGAATCAATGACTCGAACTAGCGAGTAGTTGCCAAGTGCCAGGTATGTGTTTGCTTGTCTCTCGTGTCTTTTATGTGTCGTATCACCCAACCAACCGAGTTCTCGTGTAGTCTGGAACATTTAGTTATTCCCGAGACAAACTTTAGTATGTTAAGCGACAATTTCTCGGTACTGCACTAATATATATATTTAATGCTGGATATCTAGATGCCTCGCGAGCCGATTTGTTCTTGGATTTATTTAAATTGCCCATTTCTCACGAGACTTCATCACGATTTGCTTCTTTGTCAATATTACATATACTTATGTCAAGATTTTATTTTATTTCAAGTTTTAATTGATTTTATTTCTTTTTTACTCCAATAAATATTTATAACAAATATTCTAATTCAAAATTTTTGATAAATATTTTAAATCAAAAGTTTGATAAATATTTTGAATCAAAATTTTTATGAATACTTTAAATCAAAATTTCGATAAATATTTTGAATCAAAATTTTGATAAATATTTTGAATCAAAATTTCGATAAATATTTTGAATCAAAATTTTGATAAATATTTTGAATCAAAATTTCGATAAATATTTTGAATCAAAATTTTGATAAATATTTTGAATCAAAATTTCGATAAATATTTTGAATTAAAATTTTGATAAATATTTTGAATCAAAATTTTGATAAATATTCTGAATCAAAGTTTTGATAAATATTTTCAATGAAAATTTTGATAAATATTTTGAATAAAAATTGTGATAAATATTTTAAAAAAAATTTTGATGGATATTTTAATTAAATTCGATTCAAATTTCGATAAAAAATTTTGACAGCAAATTTTTGAAATGTAGTAATTAATTATTCAAAATAAATATATTGAGTGACTGTTTCAAATGAAAACAAACCTAAAAATAAAATTTAAAAGATAAAATAAAACCGAGAATTTAATGAGTAAAACACATTAATTAATGAAATAAAATTAATCATAAATAAAGGTCTAGTAAATTAAATAAAAGTAGAACGAATTGATAATATTTAAATATTGATTTATAAAGTAATATTACACTTAATCGTTAATCTAATTAACTATTTAAATAATTCCTACGATAAACATGTTTTACGGTTGATCAACTCGATGCTACTCTATCTCAATATATTGCTCCGTACGTGTATAAATACAAATATATATGAACAGACCCTGGGCATACAATAACAAAACTTTGATTAGCTCTCATGATATATATTTAATACCGTATTTATATACTCATACACGAGTTAGATATCACGTCGTTAATTTATAATACCAAGAGCAGAGGAACGAGAGCTCAGTAACGTTCACGGTTTCTGACTGTAGATCGCCTTAGGACTAAATTCGTGCCATTTCCTGCTCCAATGATCCAAGGACCCCCCGAAACGTTTTTTTTAAATTTTTTTATTGTCGGTGGTGTATTAAGCGGAAGCTGAAGGACCGAGATTGCACGTGACTTTCACCTCCTGGGTTTATTTATTTTTTCGGCGTGCGATATTATTGTTTATCGATGTTTTTTTTCAGTGACAGGTTCACGAGTGGTTTACTATTGATTATCTTGTTCACGTGGGCAAATGCAGTTGTAAATATTATTTTCAGTGAATGTCTTAATTCATGGAGAGAAATTATTAATGAGTAATGAGTAATTTATGAAATAGGAGTGAGGTTTATAATGCGATCTCAAATGTTGGGTTGATCTAAATAGACTCTGCTCGATTGATCCATTGACTCGGTTAATAAATCTAGTTCACTTGGATATACTTACTTAGTGAAAGTATATTTATACTGTTCAACCTTTTATTTATTTATTTTTTCAATCTGTTTGTCATGTTTGTGATCTCCAGCCATTTTCATAACATTATTTTTATACTCAATACCAACTATCATTGTCAATTCATTCTTATTCTCTCTTATTCCGGCATCTAAATTTAAAATAATAATAATAATAATTCCCAGCTTAATCACGTTAGATATTCAGAAAAATTTTTTATGTATGTCTCAGTAAAACTCAATGTCATAATTTTGAATTTAATGTCTTGAGCTTTTAATTTTTTATTACAAAATTTTTCACTGGCTTTCAAAAAAAAATTCAGACTTTGAAATATTTTAAAAATTAATTCGACTATCAGACATTTCTTAGTGACCTTTACCCTTTAATTTGGTTACATGATCAACTTTCTATGACAATTTCTCACGGACTTATTAGCTATTGGATAAAAAATAACATTTTTGACATGAACAATTCATAACTTAAATTGAATGCCATAAAATTTTAAATAGTCTTTCAAGAAAGTTTAAATTTCCCCACTACTTTTATTCAAAAAATTTTTTTTCAAGAAAATTAAAAAATAAAACAATAATTTGAGGAATCATGATGAGTATGTAATATTTGTATAAGAAAATATATGATATAACGACAACGGTTTTGGTAGTTTAGTATTTACAAAATTATAACGGTACGCCGAATTAAATATAATAAAGACATGTAATTGGAGTAAGAACAATTGATATTTTTTTTTTTTTTAAGTAAAGGGGACTGCAATAATATATATATATATATATATATATATATATATATATATATATATATATATATATAAATGTAAATATGTAAGTAAAGTAAAGGTGAATGAACATGTGGATATATGGCGTCGACTTGCGTGTAAGTCAACAACCGAAGAGACGTAATTTTTATTTTAATTCATCATTAGCGTCGATTAGAGCGAGCAACGGACTAGTATATAAGTTAAGTGTCGACTTTGATGTTCCAACTACTCAGCGACGTTGCGTTGCGAAACCGCGATCGGCTAGACTGTCCAGTACAGTAAGTAATACAAGTAAGGGTACGGGAAAATGTGGACACCGACTGTTCGAGAGACCACCAGGTTTCAGACAAGCTAATTGCTCTTAGTCGGCATCTCTGCTTTTTAGAGGCCTCTTACTCCCACAAGTCTTCACTTCCACTCACTCCATAAACTGATAAACAGACCTCTGAATAAAATTAAGATACAAGATAACAGAATTTTTTCGAATATTTAAAAAGCTGGATGGTGAAAAAAAAAGAGTCGAAGACAAGAGTCACTAAGACTTAACTGGCGACAGTTTTATCTATTATCTGGAGATCACTCTCATCAGTTTTTTCTTTCTCAATAATTTCTCTTCTCTTGTTGCGTAGGACGATTTTTTTTTTATTTTATTTTAATTCCTCATCTGCCGGGGTTTCTCCATTTCCGGTTACAAGAATAACATGCACGATACTTCTTCGTTTGACCGAGTCCGTGATCCACCATACGTTAAATAAAAGCTAACGAGAAAGCGACAATTTCTTTATTAGCATAAAATAAATAAATAATACTAACGCACTTATTACGCTCAAGTATATCATTTATATATTTTATTTATATGAGCTCAATCATCAGAGTCCCATCAATAAGCAGTAAGACATCACAAACTGATTCCGAATGATGAAAAAAAAAAAAAAAAAAAATATATATATATATATATATATATATATATATATATATATAGTTATATATGTATATAAGAACATTTATAAATATATATATTAATGACCGCAGCTCACGCGATTCTTAAGTTTTTATTTTCGGGTGTATGATTAAGATTAAATTTTAAGACCGCCATTTTCTCAAAGACTTTCTTTAAAATTTAATTACATCAATTACACTCAATTTATCAAAATAACATACTTTATTCAAATTTATTAAAAATTCATAATTTCGTAACTGATGGAGCCTGTAAACGTCTTTCAATAATTATACAATTAAAAAAAAATTAATTGTCATTAACAATAAATCAATACATCAATTTTAATAAACTCCAAGGCAATATACCAATTATTAATTAATTTTTTATCCTGACCTCCATTTCATTGGTTCGACAAAAAATTGTTTACATCTGATAAACATTTTTTGTAGCGACAAAAAATTTGTCATCACCTATGAATTTATTGTTACATAAATTAGCATTAATATTGCGCAATGGGCAATAAAAAGATAAGGTCAAGTTTAAAAATGTAAAGATTGTTTTAGCACCAAGACTGTCAATGTTTGGGATGACGTAAGCAGTAATGTAATGCTCCAAGGAACATAAAGCCAAGTCCTAAAACGGCCTGCCTACTTTTATGATCTATTTAATGAACATTTTATTTTTTATTGTTAATTTTAAAACTCATTCATTGTGACCGACAATTAGTGTAATTTATTCAAATAGTAATTAGTATCAAAAATAAAGTTAATGAACTCAATGAGCGTTCTTGTTGATCGTATTTGGATGTTTAAACAAGAAGAATGGCATTAAACTCTCCAGATTCAAAGCAGGCTAATGTTCATTCAATTTTTTTACTCTAACTATCGCTCATATTTTTAAATATTACGATTTTTTTTTAGTGTGGTTGTTGTTGTTGTTTTTGCTGTCATTTATGATTATTATTGTTTATAAATAAGTAAAGTAATCCGGATATTAATTACACACATAACAATTCTTCCGAGTTAACGCGCTGCGATGTACTCTCGTGTCGATAACTAATCGAGATGGTGTCCAGCGAGCGATACGTATCAACTTTGCTTTCTCAAGTGTATATAGTTCCTACTCTACAGCACGCAAAATTCCACTGACACATAATAAAATTTCAAAACTAAATAAATAAACAAATAAGCAAGTGTCAACTTTCATTTAAGGATATTAATTTATTTGAAATATCTTTTACTAACAACAAATGGTTAATAAAATAACAATAAAGTATGCGGAATGTTGTAAACACTTTCTAAATCACATAACATTATATTAGGAATTATGTATTTATATTTATGTTTATATATTTTTATGTGTAATAAAGTAAATGTATCATATAGATTATTGTAAGTGAAAGAGATACAAGCATGTTTAATAACGAAATTAATCGATTGTATTCACGCATATACATGCTCCTATATTTATTTATATATAAAGTGTGTGTGCGAGTGTGTGTGTGTGCCGAGGGAAATCAAAGGTTATCAGATCGTTCGGACACACCGGGATCGTGTCAAGACATCTTACGAGCAAACCATCTGATCCTGTACCCTCTATCGTATTACTCTGGTGTTAAAGATATCTACATATTTATTTATTTATTTATTTATAAATTTATAAAAAAGTCCCAACAGTATTTTCTAAATAGGCCGGTTAATAAAATAGGCAATAGGTGAAGGCTGTCGCGTAAATTTGCCCGGACAATTCGCGCGGATCTTCTCGCCGATAAGCCATCAGATAGAAAATATATAATCGACGGTTCATTGGTTTTGCCGATCGCGACTATGGCTGTACGCGTGCCTGAGGGAATATCTGTGTGCTCATGTGTGCAGATGTGTGCTGATGTTATTGAAGGTATATAAAATTACTATCGAGCGTAACCATCGGCGACCATCATCCGGGAACTTTCTAAGGACGCGGATACGCGAGATTATCCGGTGCTAATGAAGCTATCTCAGATAGACGGGCATCGTTCACTTGTCCATTCGCTTACTCTGTATATACATATACTACATACTGCGTTCGTCCATACTTGTATATATTGTATTATATTTAAGTTTGTTAAACTCTGTTAAGAATCAAGCTCGAGTCAAGGTAATTAAGATACGAGGTCACCTACATCGACAGCTCTCTGAGAAATGTCGGGCATTCACTTTTCATTTGACCTCTTCTTCATTACTGTTTAATTATTAATTTTATTTTAAATGCTAAATATTATTTTATTCTAGATTAGTCTTTAATAACACAACCATTTCATGTTCATTTTAAATTAAATTCATTTTTAAAATATAAACACAATTATTTTGTCCGAGTTTGAGTCTGGGTTTGGAAATTCGAGTGATTGATAAATGGAATACGGAAAAAAAGTAAAACCTTATTTATTGAGTGTATGTGTTATTTAACTTCGCATTATTATATATAGATGTATATATTTATATATGAATAATCACTGGGTATTTATTAATAATTTATTGTGTGTATTTGAATTTGTATTTATATTGAAAGTTGCGTAAGAACGAAATGTTCGGCGTGTGCCGAGGAATCCACACCCGAGATAAAATATATGAATATGTATGTATAGTTAGTTTTGGTTTATCGTAATATAATAATGTGTAGATATAACGAAAACGAGTAGAGCGGCTGGTTGAGCAGACAGGGGAAAGTTTTAAAGCTATCGGACGAGTCAGTTGGTCGTCGTCTTACGGTTACGCGACTCCCACGTTATCGTATCGTTAAATTCTCGCCATAAATTTACGGTCGTTCGACATTATCCCGCGGCAGTACATATAGGCGTGACCTATGTTATACTATCACACTGGTGGTTAGCCTAGGCGAACGTCACGACATGAGCTTAAGAGCCGAGCCACTACAACTGCCATACGTCGGGTTAAAACTTGTCTTTTAACTCTTTACCTTTACTTAGATGAAGCAAATGCATCTCATTCGTTTCCTCTCTTCTCGTCTCTTCTCTTCTATTCTCTTACAGTCTCTAGTCGTATATCGTGTCACCCTATACTGCAATACGAATATACCTATATGCTGGTACCCGAGCCAGTTGCACTAGAGAAATATACCATTACAGTAGTACAAGTACTAAGATGTCGTGTCAAAGATATATCATTATCAAATTCACCATCTGCATATTTAATCGTGTTGATACTTTTAGCTTTCCGCTTTTAAAATTATAATTTTATTGTTTCTATGGAAATTCAAGCATTCAATAAATTACCGATCTAATTTTATTTAATTGATGGAAAAAAATTATTTTTCTTCACTTCTATGTGCCATCGCAATTTCAGAAGTCCTCGTCTGAAGTTTCCACAGAAAATACACACCCAATGCATAAACAATCGGTACTCGGAGCTCGGTGTTGGGAAAAAAAATTATTTTCCTTCACTTCTATTTGCCAGCGCCAGAAAATTTATTTTTCAAAATCGGACCGAAACCAATAACTTCCCGAATTTTTGAAAATTTGCCATTTTCTTAGCGGGAAGTTAAAAAATAATTAAATCTCTAGATATTAATAAACGAATTTTGAATATCTTCATAGCCCGATGAAAAAAAAAAAAAAAATTTTTTTTATCTTGGATTTTTTTGAGTAAACTAAAAATCCACATACCAAATTCAAAAATTGATGATACTAAAGCATGCGTTGTAAATTATCGACTATTACAACTCCGTAGGTACGTCGTATCCTTGAGCAGTCATAGTTACTAGCAATCAATTTGGTGTGCATACACCCCATGGCCCATAACCCGCAAGACATTGACGAGCTTTAGAAGTATACGCTGTCAGAATTTATTAAAAATAATTCGCTTTAATTTTTCCAGACGTTACTTGTCCTTGGCGAAAAATTCCCGAGTGATGAATCATGAATATGTTTTCAAAGCTTGATGCTAATCTCTCTCAGGACTGTTCAGATTATATTATCTATATATAAAAATATATTTATGTATGATAATGAAGACGCGAAATGGTAACGGTTGTAATAATTCTGCTCGTGAATTTACCGAAACTAATCACCGCAAAAAGTTTTATCGTATCCAGCAGAGCCCGTGACTAACATTGCGTAGAAGAGGCTCAATGAAATGCCCTTTCCTCTACACCATTGGGTCTCTGTTCAGTATCTCGCCTCCTTGTTCTCGCCAACTCACACATAAAGCCTCTATCTCTAAACACACCCTCACCATCTTGGACTTCTGTACATGTATACCAAAGTATAAAAAGAACAGAACAGAGCAGAGAAGAGAAAAGACTCGAACAAGTCGCGAGTCAGTTCAAGGTCTACGAGGCTAAAAGATCCACCTCTTCAAACTCATCTCTTTCATCTTCTTCATTATCTCACTACACCTCTCATCATCTATCCACTAATACCTTCTTCCATATGATTTTTAAAAAGTTTATTCTATTTCTCTATTTCATTAGTATCCCGCCGTCCATTTGTTAATTTACTCTCCATCCCTACTACGCGCTATTACATGATACCGTCCTCGTATCGACCTACTGTCACTCGATCGATTAATGCCATTTTTAAAATTATTTATCATAATTGTCTTCCCAGTATCAAAAAAATAAATATAAAAAATAAAATCACTTCAAAGAACCGCGTTAATTTAAAACCGTTATTAAGCATTAATGTTCTCTACAATTTGCCTTAAAATATTTAAAGTTAAAAATGTCAAGACGTGTTAATATTTTTAACATATGCTAATTTTATTGTCTTGTTCTAAGAATCGACAGTTTGCGAAAATAAAAATATTTATGCCGATAATACACACCTACTTTACACACACCAATTAAATAATATTGCAAACACATTGTATGCATACCTAATTATTGCTATTAACATTACCATTATCTTTATTTTCATCTTAAGTATGATTATTATTCCAGCGAGAACAATAAAGTAAGTTGCTCATATATCGAGTGGAATATCATATTTTTCTTAAAATATTTTCTCATACTTTTAATTACATGCGTACATGTTAGTACTATTACACTTCACACGCATGTGTAATTCATTCTCGACAAGTAGCAGCAGCAGCAGCATATATATGTATGTACATATTTTTTATCGTTCTTTCAATTAAAATTCTGTCGATTTTTCCGAAAGTGTGTCAGGTAAAATAATAATTTTTTAGCTCGTCTTCATAATCGTCCTTCCGCATGATTGGGATCTTTTTTTAAGTTTTTTATGAGCGCTCTTATTTATGAGCGTGAGTGAAGTAAAGGGAATGAGAAAAAAAATAAGCAAGGGAGTGAATGTCAAGAGATTCGTGGTGATTGAGGAACATGGATAAGGCGTCGCGTCATTTGCGTAAGGTATTTGTGAATGTGGATCAGGTGGTACCGAGAGAAGAAGGAGGATAATATTATTATTTTCTGTAAGAGAGGTTTGGGTTTTGTACACCTGTTAAAATGTTGGCGAAGCCGGATAGAAGTTGTAATGAGAATGAGAAGCAGTGGAGTTGTATTGAGAGTAAGGAAGGCCGATCCACGGTACGTTGCTTCCGAACAAGTTTCCGGTCGTATCATTTTCCCACAATTGCCAGCTGGAGAGACACTGCTAGACATAGAACAAGCTAATCTAATTCCTATCTTTCAATTTTTTTTCTTTTTTGAACAGTGGGAGGGAAGGGATTTTATGATTTTTTTTTTTGTAGACTATTAAATACAAGGGATACTTTTACTTGTTGGTATATTGTCGTCATTCATCATTATATAAATGGCTTTATGGTGTTTTTAAACTCTCTAATTAATTAATGGTCAAGGACGTTTTTTTCATTTTTTTTTGCAATAAAAAATAAAGAAATTATTTTTTGTACTTTCAATAAAATTTAACATGCGTAAAATGTCATATATTAATTAAAATTTCAAATATTATCAGCAATTTAATTGAATATAAAATTTTGAAAAAAAGAAAAGAAATTTGCAAAAGTAAACTGCAATGGAAAAAAATTGAAGTCGTTACAACAGTAGCTGTAGTTGAAGTTACTGCAAGTTAGAGTAAAGGAATGCCAACTTCAGGTTGAAATAACCTTAAACACACGTGTAGTGACGCCAACTACAGTCATCAATGTTTACTACAGTACTTAGTTGTCAGTACCCTGCTACAATGTTGCGGTTGGGAGAATCGCATTTTTTTCTGTCTGGACATCTTGAATTACTTGAAAATAATTATAAAAGTAATAAATGAAACTTTAAAACTTTAAAAAAATAAACCCACGTTTTTGGGTATCCTGTTACGCCCTCTCTCCGTCTTCATTACAATTATTGTTGATAAAAGTTGAAACAGTCGTTAAGATTCCTTTAGACATTATTGCACAGGAAATTTATTTAACGTCGCTATCTCACAATATCTGTACCACAACTTTAACAAATTGCAGATGCAGTAATCGTTAAAATAAAAAGGGACAAAAAATAGAGTACTATGTCGAGACACTTTGGCGCCTTCTTTACAATGTCTCTATTTGTTTACGAGGACTTTTATGACATCCTCATATCAAATTCGCCATCGCAGTTAGTCATACAGTTTTACAAAAAAAAATTTAATTTAATGACCCGCAAACTTATCACTTTCGTATAAATTATTTCTCAAGATCGAAATCAATACTTGTTACAACCTCTATCCATCTTTCCGAAAATCTTTCGCCATAATTTTAAAAAATTTCCAAAGCCAGTCTACCTAAGCCTCAATCATCAATCATCGGTAATCGAAACAATAAATTTTATCAAAAAAATAGAAAGTTAACTTTCCCTTCACACATCAGTTTAAAAAATCCTTTTGAAAATACCTCTAATTAAACTATTTTTTATCCGACTCGTGCCAACAAACATTTTATCAGAAGCCTTTTTATTATTATATAGTAAAAAAAATACGTAATCAATACCTTAGATTATTGAATAAACGGTGATGATGATTGAGGAGCTCGATGCATCAAGCTAATAGTTTTCTCACCTAACTAATGGACGCATTAACCGTTTATTATCTATCAGCATGTTTTCTCTTGCACCTTGTAAGCTTTCAGTTTATATAACATAAATAAAAGTAAATATATGTATACAAGTAAAGTGAAGCGAGGTCAGATAAAACCTGGGCCCACATGGATTAATTTTTCACCAAACGGATCAATAGAAATCCTCGCAGAAATAATCAGTTTGCTGGGACTCGGACTCGGACAGTCTTCTGAATAGCCCAGGATGCAGTAACTCTGCGATAAATCCCGGTAATGCTTGCAATTAATCTCGTACGTTGTAACCCCCGACGCCATTGGCTTCCGGAATGAATACCCGTGTCACGAACTGGAGGTAGTATGTAATAGTACCAGTAGATGCAACAACTACAGACACTTGAAGCATCTTTTATTTTATGGTATGGCCCGAAAGCTGAAGATCTATTCGACTTTCCATGCTCAGTCACGATTCACTGGAACCGGAAGAGATGTTTTGTTTACTCTCGACGTCCATTCATTTGCATCCCAGCTCTCAAACGTCAGTTGTTGCTTATTTATTATACCCATCGTTGACACATTAATTACAACTAAATACTTTACTAATATTTTCTCGTCTCCACTCTACTGGATTATAATAATTTATATCCATGTAATTATTAATGGACGTAATAATTGTTGTTATTACTATATTTAATGCAAGGATTTTTTAAATTTTAATATAATTGATAGTGTTCCGAGTGAATTTAATTTGACGTGGGATAATTGAATGTTGAACGGGTGATAAAATTATAATGGACTTAACAGAATTTAGCGCTGCATAAAATATATAGCCATGGAGATTTATTAGCAGATTGACTGGATTTTCTGATTACTTTGGCGGAGGTATAATGCAGGCATTCAATCGGTAACCGTTGCTGAGGGTGGGAAGAATGGACAGTATGGGTTTTAGCATATGGAGGATCTAGTCATTATTCACGCATCAATTGTCCTCATACTATACGATTTATAGTATATATATTTACTGCCTGAATTGCATTCTGTGTATTATCTGGTGGACTATTCATTGGTTAATTTATTGTGTTTGTAAAATTATTTTTTTTTTTTAGAACAAAATCGATTTTCAGTTTAAGTATAAGTTCGCTTTGGTGAATTTTATAATAAGCATAATAGTCATCAATTTTTACTACAAAAGTGTGATTGGGAGCCGCTATTTTTTTTTCCATAAAAATTAAAAATTCAATAAATTTTTAATTGAGTCTATTTCTACTCATAAGTAAAAAAATAATTAATAATGAGAAAAAAATTATTTATTTACTCAGATAAGCGGAATTGCTCAGCAAAAGTTTCCTTCAATCTGCTGTCAAATTACATCAACTTTAAGCCAGCAAACTTTTGATTATGAGTTTGAATTTTACCGCAGGTGAACGTAAAGCCACTGCCACAATTTGATAGCAAGTTGACAAATAAACTTGACACCAAAATGCTCGCCAAAAAATTAAGGAGCAAAAGTTACTTCAAGTTGATGTCATTTAACTTGCATGTCAAAAATTTTTCTGTCATCTTACCGCTAGGTTGTGACCGTAAATTTCCATTGACCTGCTGGCTACCCTGATAGCCAAGTTGGCGAGAAACTGACGAGAAACTTGCAGCCGCAACTGGACACCAAGTTGGCCGCCAACAATTGGTACCTCCAATAGTTGATAGACATTTTCTGAGAAAGTTGGTGGCAAAAGTTGTAAATCCAAAAAGTTGACGGTCACTTTCTGAGAAAGTTAGTGGCAAAAGTTGGAAATCATAAGTTGACGGTAAGTTTCCTTTCAATGTCCTCAGAAACTTGCATTCCAGTTGCGGCTCCATACTGGCGCCAACTTTCTGAGAAAGTTGGCGGTAACTTGTAGCCATAAGTTGCAAAAGCTGAAGTTGTCGATAACTTGTCGTCAAGTTGGTCGGAAACTAATAAATGACCAACTTTTTCACGATTAACTCGTGTTATCAGGGTATATGCTTACAAAATATAAAGTCTTAGCGAACAGCTGACTCAGTTGTCAACATAGCAGGGATAAGGGCTCATTTAAAGGAACTGCGCAACTCCACCACACAGCGCCATTATCGTAGTTCCCTACTATCCATTTCCTGATCATTTTTGTGTCGACCACGCTTCCGGAACATTAGCTGTGTCTAAGTTTAACCTCTCATATCCATAAATATTCACTTACTTAATAAGTACTCAAAGTGAAAATATTTATTTTAGCAATCCCACTGATAAAAATTAAAAAGTTTTTTATTTCATCATTAATTTTTACACGAGTTTATAATGTCATTGCTTTGTCCACAAAACCAACCACTTACATCTCAAGACAATAATTATCAGCCACATGTGGGCACCTTAAATGTAAGTACAACTCCGAATAGCATTTACGGATCTCAGGTTACGATGAATCAGCATCAGCAGTACTTACAAATATCAATTGTTGCTGATAACCCTCCAATGGCTAATTCAGATGCTGGGCAACATCAGCCAGCTTATAAGGTTACCAGTTCTCAAGCAAATATTAAAAACGTGATTGTCAATAATAATTCAACTGGGCAAGTAAATACTCCTAACCTTATTGCTGATAATAATAATAATAATAATAATAATAATAATGACAACAACAACAACAATAATAATAATTATAAACCAACTGAATTGATTATTCCTGTTGATAAGTTGTCGAGCCCACAACTTGGACAATTAAACATACCGATGAACAGTGTTCAAAAGACTTGTCCAGAATTATACAGGAAAATATACAAGAAAACTGAACATGGCTATCAGTTAAACAGTATTTCAAGTCTTGCTCCAAAATTACAGAACAATGTATACATAAAAACTCAACATGGCTATCAGTTGCTAAAAATCAGTATTCCAGAAGCTGGCACTCAATCAGTTTCTCAAACTGCTCAAGCAGGATCAACTGAAATCAAGACAACTGCTTCAACTACACCAACTTCAGTAGTTTATAGTGTAGCATCACCAGCTTCAGCAGCAACCGCTGATCCAGGAGTACCCACTTTGACTAAAACTAAAGTACTTCCAATAAGTTTAAATAAAACAACTCCAAAGATATCAACAACATTTCAATCCGATCAACAGAAAGTAATGATAAACAAAATGGTTCAAAAATGTTGTGTCTTTTTTAACAACTTGTTAGCTGAAGCAAGCACAATTCAGCAAGGCAATACCAGAAATGTTAAAAGTAATTTAACCAAATTAATCCAAGATGTTATTGATAATAAAATAGAAGCCAAGCAATTTGCTGATAGGCTTGAGTTGATGTTGAATGCTGTCCGGCAGCCACTGCTTGTTGATTTTCTGACTAAAAGTCTGCCGCAATTGAGAACGTCTCTGTATCTCAAACAGATGACTATCCATGGCATCAGACCACCACCACCAACAGTTGCTCTTTCTACTTTACAATTGGCACCAACAAGTGTCAAACAGCAGAGTTTAATTAAATCAAAGGTTAAATCGCCGGTATCAGATAACCCTTCAAGACAACTGCCAGTAACCACGACAATTCCTCCAGCAAGGATAACAATACCCTCAGGATTTGTAATGATGCCTCCAGCATCTGCTGCGACGCCTCGAACAACTTGGGCGATGCCTCCAGCGACTTTGGCGATGCCTTCAGCAATTGTGACAAAGTCTTCAACAACTGTGACAATTCCTCCAAGAACTTTGTCGATAGCTTCTACAACTTTGGCGATGTCTCCAGCAACTGTTGCGATGCCTTCAACGACTGTGACAAAGCCTTCAGCAACTGTAGCAATTCCTTCAAGAACTTTGTCGATCCCTTCTAAAACTTTGGTGATGCCTACAGCAACTGTTACCATGCCTTCAGCAAGGTTCATGGTACCTCCTACAACGGTAACAAAGGCTCCAGCGACTACTCAAATAAAACCTTATCAATCTTCATCTAAAAGTGTACGACCTACAAAAAAATTAGTTCGCACTGATAATTTAAAACCTACTCCAGTAGTTGGTACAAAAATTACTAAGACAATTGGTCACCAATCACCACTGACGACTACTTCAAATATCCAACAGTTACCAACTATTTTTAATCCAACGATCCAGCAATCATCAACACATACTTCTGCAAATTTTAATAAATTTTCAGAAGATAATAAAAAAATAAATATTGCAATTGGTGTGAGAGAAAAAAAAACTGATTCATCAATTAAAACAAATGAAGACGAACTTAATGATGTCATAACTATGGGAGGGATTGACATTGCTGAAGAATCTAAAGCAATTCTCAGTTCAACAGAGAAAGTTGGCACGAAAGTACGATCATGTAAAGAAAAATTATTTCTAAATTCGACATCTTTACAAAATAAAATTAAACAAATGTTACTAAAACACGGACTAGAAGGAGCTGAGTCAGATGTTATTGCTCTGGTATCACATGCGACTGAGCAGAGACTCAGGGGTCTCGTTGAAAAAATGTCTACAATTAGTGAACATCGGCTGGATTTTAACAGAAATGATCCGCGGTACGAAGTGACCCAGGATGTTAGAGCCCAGCTGCGATTCCTCCAGGAAGTGGACAAAGCGGCGGTTCAGAAACGTGAAGCCAAAGAGCTTGCACTGATGTTGAAGGCGAGTAAGCGTAAGTCGAAAGATGATGAGCAGATAAAGTTAAAGGAGAAGGCTAAAGAGATGCAAAAAGCTGAAATGGAAAAAAAACGACAACGCGATGCTGATATAACAGCATTACAGGCGTTGGGTCCAAGGAAGAAGCCAAGATTTGATGCAGACATGACTAGTTCTGCAGCTTCTGGGTTATCCAGACAACCTTTCAGACCAAGGACTAAGAAAATTTGCATGAAAGATTTACTATTTGTTCTTCAGGAAGAACAATCATCATGCAGAAGTACGTTTCTTTATAAATCATATTTGAAATATTAATGAAACGGCCGTTTAAGTTTTTTAAATTTTTATATGTATATATTTTTGAAATCTAATTTGGTGGTAATTTATTTACTTTAGATTCACATTTTTTTTAGTAATTTATTTTTAATTAATTAAATATATTTAGAAAAAATTTTATTTACCAAATTTAAAAATTTATACTTCCCTCGCAATTTTTTTTTCATATTTATATGTCCGATTTTTTTTTCAATTTTTATATAGTAAATTGTAATTTTTTGCTTGTAAATGTTAACGAAATTTTGATAAGTAAAATATTAAATAGGGGCCTTGCATATTTTAATAATAGGTAGTTTGTAAAAAATTAAATTATTTTAGTTGTAAGTAATGATGTATCTTAAAAATTTTTTCTATGGGACAAAGTTCCAATTGGAGCACAAATGCCACTTATACAAATTTGTAAATAAATTTTTAATTTGTTTTTAAAATTGTTTTTATTGATAAATAGATAATTAAAAATAATTTAGAAATCTAGAAATTAATTGTGAGTTCGCCAAATTATATTTTATATTAAATAAAAAAAATCTAATCATAAATGACATTTTCTTTCAAATTCCCACTTTCCACCAAAATCCTAATCCTGAATTATAATAAATTTATAAATTATAATAACATTTCTATTTAATCATAAAAAATAATATTAAGTAATTAAATACACTGATAGAAGGATTTGTTTAGGAGTAATAAATTGATTTATTAAATTTTTTTCAACTGACTTTTTTGGATTTAACAAATATTTAGTAATTATTATTAGTTATTTTTGTTTATAAATATAAATATTAATGAATGTGTGTAGCTGCATGCAAAAACATATATAGATATATATTCTTGAACTGTGTGATTTTATGAATTAAATTTTAATAAATAAGTTAATAGATAATTTCTTAAATATAAAAAAAAAATTTGTTCAAATAATAAAAAATATATTAAATATAAAATATTCATTTATTAATTATTAAAAAGTGATTCATGAAATGTTAAAAAGTGATTTATTAAATACTAATAAATCATTTTTTAAATGGAAAGAAATCGTTTATTAAATATTAACAAATCGTTTATTAGATGCTAAGAAATATTTATTAAATACAAAAAAATAATGTTTAAGAAATGATTTGTTAAATATTAATAAATATTTCTTAAATAAAGCTCCGTTAAGAAATAATTTGTTAAATATTAACAAATCTTTTTTGAGACTAAGAAATCCTTCTATCAGTGTAAGTCACAAATTTATAGAATCTACTGAAAAATTTCTATACTAATTTTCAAAACGAAATCTCCTAGGTCAAAAAGTCAACAATCGTCAGACCAAAACCAAAAAAACTCTGACACAAATTTGCTTCTGAAAGACAGGCAGAAATATTTCCAACACGCAAGTCCTCTAATTATAAAATAATATCTTCTCTCACTGTCTCAAATACTTGACATCCTTACACACATCTCCATCCACATCCAATCCAATAATTAATCCAGAGTTTGTTTCTCAAAATAAAAAATAATCAGTTACGTTCTGAATATCCTGGCGTGATCGCTTTTTCCGACCTTTCGCCTCCATATATTCACATCCATGCCAGTACAGGCCGTTCCGATGTCTAGTACCCAGTATCAAATGTATATTATAATACCGATCAGCAATCAAGTCTCACACGGGTAGTCGCTCGCTCGGATTATTTGCGAGTTTAATGTTGTTACATCCGAGTAGGCCACCAGAATGAGGACATCCCATAAGCCACATCTACCCATACATCACAACACCAGCCTCGTACATTATATATCTATTTATAATCACTCATACAATTCATATGTATGTATATATGTGTAAGTGTGTATACATACAAGGGGTAGACCAATTAATGTTTAATAACTGAGAAATAGATGGTACGCTAATTAACTGTCGATAACGGACATTACTTACACCAGCACAAGATTCTCTTGAAGCATATTCCATACCGACATAAAGAAAGTAATGTAAGCTCACACGCTTATTACATTCTCGTGTCAAATAACTCTCGTATCTTGTTAGAATCCATTTTAAATACTTCAACACTCTTTATATTAATAATCGCTACAAGTCACAATTTCAATATCAAGATCCAATTGTCGTTATCTTTTATTACAATCTCAGTGCTATGCATCATATATATATACATATATTTGTTGATTGACTTTTTAATTTTTTTTTCTGGTCGAAAATAATTTCCATAAAGCATTTTCGCTGTTATCTCAGCGGCAGTTGGTGCTTATAAATTTATGACGATGTTTATTTTAAATGTTTTATATTATTATAAATTTTAGCCGTAAGCTAAAAACTTGGAAAATAATTTATATGTGTGTATAAAGTCCATAGTGTGTATATTCACCTGTTTGTATATAGTTACAAGAATTATATGACTAGATATATACAAATACCCGGAATCGTGGGCGGGAAAGTCGTTCGACACGCTTGTCCTTTACGTAAAGGTGTCGGTATTTTATTTTATTGTTATTTTTATTTGTTTATTTGATTGTGAGTCATGCGCAGTTAAATATGAGGGTATGCTAAATTTTTCCAACGGTCTGTTAGCTGACATTCTCAGTTTATTAAGTATTGAATTGCGATATTTAACTTTATTTTAAAATTGGCGGGTTGCTGAAATTGTTTATTAGAAGTAATTGAGTGTTCTGGTTTTTTATGATTATTCATTTTTTTTTTTTTTTGGCCTAACGATGAGAACGGAAAGTCGCGGCGCGAAGTAGCACAGAGTTATTCTATTCTGAATAAATGGCAAACTGCTATCGCGTTTTCACGCAACGCGAGCTTGATGTTTTAAGTCGATACTTCGAGGCGAAATCTTGAGGATTAAAAATTTAAATAAATAGTGTGCGATATGTAGAGTATGTTTTAATCTCTTTCTCACGTTCATTTTAAATCAACGCGGGTGTATTTTATTTAAATATTCCAGATTATTTCTATGGAAACGGGAATGTCGAATAAGACTTTTTTTTTTCGATATCGAAACTAAATGAGTTTATACTTTTGTATATGAAAATTAATTATTAATGATAATTGAAATTAAAAATAAATCAAATGAATTATTATACAAAAAAAAATGTATTTATTTTTTAAGTAGATAAGTTTCAATTATGCATTAAAGTTAAAAAAATTTTGAATTTCAGAAACTAGTTCTAAGTTTTTAAAATATGACCTTTTATAATTTTATGTATGGAATTTTTCTTTGTTAAAATTTTTAATAAAGAATTTGAATTATTAGTTTTTTTTTTTTAAGTATAATGAGAATTTTTTTAAATGAATTTGAAGGTATGATAAAATAATTGTCTGATGAATTAAGAGAAACTTAAAGTTAATAAGCGGATTACGTAAAAAAAAAAAAAAAAAAAAAAATGGCAAATTATATCGTACGAAAGCCAGACGGGCGTGGTGGCTCGTAATTTTTGTTAACGGGCGTATTTTATTTTTTGGTAAATCCGAGACACAAAGCAAGGTGATTGATGATGATATTTTTTGTGGTTGTCACGAAAGCCGCGCAGTACTACGGTTTATTTCACACGTACCACAAAAACTCCACGTCTCAATTATTTTATTCATCCCCGACTAAACTCCCGACAAATCTATATGCCATATTGAAATCTATCTACAGAGTAATATATATATGTATCAACTTTCTATGTCCGTTATAAATACCAGGACTAAAAAATAAGACAAACGATATTTGTCTTAATTAAAAATCATCTAGCGAACTTTCGACTTGACCTTAATGACCTTGAAAAATAATTTATTAATTTTTGATCCGATGACTTTTAATTTCCGATGACTCGTCGCTTATTTTGAAAGTTATCAAATATTTTCATCCTGATACGCATCGTCAAGAGAAAGGTTTCGGGGGCGTAATCAACGATCTTAATGGACAACTTCTTTTAAATAAATTATCATCTACGAGTTAAAAATTTTTTCACCACAGGGACTTGCGTAAACAGAATACCCTCAAAATTTGATTTAAAAAATCATTCATTCCCTTAAGTTTTTCTAAAATTTGCACAAACTCCAAATTTCAGCGCAAATAAAAAAAATTTTGTCGCATCCCATTGTGCCCCATATTTTTTTTCATCAAAAAATATTCTAAAATAATACCATATCTAGATATATTGTTATGCCCCTACTTCTAAGCTCATTTCTCCAGACTACCTCAACGTCAATTTAAATACATGATTCTCATATATATTTATTTGATCTTTAGTATAATTAAAAACCTTCAAGACAGCGTGTGTGACGTTTAAAATCACACGTTAGAGCATATCTTTAATTTAGACATATATAATATATATGCTTATCAGGGCGTTATTTAATAATAAACTGATGAATGAAATGCTTAATTATAAATTAATAATTGGTTTGTGAAAACCCAAAGGGCCAACCACTGGCTCCCTCTGCATTTTATCTTGAGCATTTCCTGCACTCCTTACTACACTATATACATATATATATTTTGCGCTCATATCTGATGAAGTAAAACCCAGCGTAAGAATGATTGAGTGCAAGAAATGCCAAGCACGACAGCCCGAAATAATATTTCCGTCTCATTAAGTCCAATCACTTATAAATCTAAATACCTGCTGGTTAAAAAGGCGTGTCATTAATAAACATTAATTACAAACTCAAACATTCGTGTTCATAAAATAGTTTCATGTCAACAAAACAATGAAAATTTATAAAATTGCTCGGTCATGTTCGCCTTGACTACAAATTTATCAAAAAAAATACGATACTTAAAATACCATACAATACTATCATAATTAATTAATTTAAAATATAAGATATTTATTTAACCAGATCATACCGATAAATAATAAAACAAAATCCGGAAGTAATGGAGCGAACATTAATAACTAAAAAAAAAAATATTTTATGTAAAAAATGCTTCCTTATTAACCAGCATAATAACATTCTTTCTTCATTTTACACATTCCCGCCTTACGATAAAAGTTGCTATGTACATATATACATATATACTATATTATATTATCACGGTACCGATCTTCATGGTAGAGTACTTGAGTACATGCAGCACAAAAGCCCGGGACGTTTGCGTTTAATACTTGAGCGTTTATGTTGCACATGCATGAGGTATTAAGGAAATTCATAGACGACAAAAACTATACAAGACAACAAAACCTTTATAATATATATGTTTGTATCAAGACAACAGATATTTGTGCGTGAGAATCTTGGAGCTTCTTGTGCTCATAAAGATCACACTAAATAACAAACAAAAGGGAGATCACTGAGTGAAAGTATAGACCTGTTGTATTTGATGTGTAAGAATATATGTATGTATATATATAATTTAATGAACGTATTCGCGATTATTGAATCAGCTCGAGGCGACACAGCTGTTTGAGTTTATTTATAAAAATTACAATGGGTCCAAAAAATAAAATAAAATAAATAATAGCAATAAGTAATAAGCATCAGTGTGCATGAACACTCTGTTTGACACAGTAATTAGAATTCATAAATTTGTCTTTATGTCCCTGTATAGTCATTACACTTAGCGACTTTCACTTGTAATTTATTAGCACATATATATGTGTATTTATATATATAAATTAAAAATTTGTCAATGCGGTTAGACTGATGGATTTTTAAAAATATATTGAAGTAGAGGGAAGTATAATATATTTATTTATAAAATAAATAATTAAATTTTCGACGCTAAGTACACGAATAGTTGATGGTGAATTAATCAAACGGACTTCCGACTTGGTGATAAATGTAGTTGGGATTAATCTTGGTAACAATATCATATTATATATGTATGTAGGGATTATATCTTAGTGGCTGACATTATAAACAAGTCGATTAATAACTGCCGAGCTATCAGCGTTTTAACCAATCGCGAGACGATCGAATGAGATATACTGAGGGGCATTATTATTTATTCTGTGAATTTACTTGAGATGTGTGTGGTGTGCTGGATTATTGTTTGTTGTTCTCATAGAGCATCTCTTCTTCTTCTTTCACTCTGTTTACTCTCTCCGTTGTTCGGATTATAATACAAGTTGATCATGTGCCATTAGACATGGATATTATTAATCTTTGTACTATAACACCCGCGTAGGTTAGACAGTAGACCACAGAGATCGCTGGACCTCGGTGGGATCGCGTGTCAATTTAATCAGTTCTTTATATTTTATTTTATTTATTTTTCAAAATAATATAACTGTAATTATTTTTGTTGATAATAATTGCAATCTAATTAAATTAAATATATAATTCAGATAATAAGATATATAATGGAAAAGTTTGATGAAAATTCATTTTTGATCACACTTTTTTTTTTTTGAAAATTATACACTTCAATTATAATTTTATATTTCTGAAAAAAACTTAAAAATGTCAGAGAAACAAAAAATTTAAAAAAAGTGAACGGATTAACTTGAAATTATTTTCCAACAAACGAGACTTCTAACCGATAAATAATAGTATGATAATGATAATAAAATGAAGAAATTGATGAATTTATAATAATAAGATGTCTTCCTGGGTCATGGAAATGTTAATTGCTAAGTAAGGACAAAAAATAAACTGAAGTAAAAGAAGATGATGAAGAAGAAGACTCAGAAGGTTCATGTGTCAAAAAGTTTACTTGTGTAAAACGGTGCGCAGTTGTAGCACGTGATATCTTTTCTCCATTCTCTTCTCTCATCTCGTCGCGTTTTATAAAGTCTTGCAACAAGTAGTTTCGCCCGGGTGTATTGTCGTTTGTGGCATCTTCTTATACCACTCTACCGCTTCGTTGCAATATACATACATATACATTCATATATATTCATATACATCTATCTCTCGTGGTCGTGCAATGAAAATTTTTTCTAGCCCAGCTCCCATTTACAATACTGCGCATACGATTAATAGAACTTTCTCCCTCAGAGAGCCTCTCTCATCTTCTCATTCTTCTGGCTCAAGATTTTTACAGCCTCCATCTCTTTGCTATTCACATAACAAGAATAATCGATACTTGAAAGAGTTAACAGCTGAGTAGTCTTCTCTCGCCCTGATCCCTGATGGCTTATCGCGACTTTGTGCGACGCAACCTCTTTTCCCTTCATTATTATATTACTCATATTACAAAGATTCTCGTACCCACAGTCAGTTGTTGACCATTTTTACCCGATTGCCAACTATCTATTCATCCATTATCGCCATTAGACCTCCACATGCTTAAAAATTTTTAAATTGCCATCACCAACTCCCATGCACAATCAATTGACGATTTTTTTTATTACGTCAAAGGGTGTTGTCAGCGTCAATAAACCGGTGAAAGAAAAAAAATATGTAGGCTCCGTTATTAGCCTATCGTGTCTCAATCACCGCTATCAATGCAATCACGAGTCATTGAAGACAATCGAGAAACGTGCGGGAAATCGGTACGATTCAAGTCATCGCGTCCTCAGTCAACTATTAGTCGTTGTCGTATCATCGTATCCTGCGCTCTATCGTCTAATATAACGGAGGCCCACTATCGCTGGTTGCCACACTATATATAATACGGTCTATCCCGTGTTCAGCTCGAGTACAAGCGCAATTACCTTTTCAGCAGGATCTTGTTATTAATGTCCCGTTGTCTTGCTTACTGGCCCAGCTATACGTGATACCGTCCGGACTCTTCTATTCGCCTCTTCTTACTCTGCTTGATACCAAACTGGCTGTCGTAACCGTGAGCAGCCTCTCTGTCCCCGACCCTGGACAAATCTGCTGATCGAATCATCACCTAGTCGATCCGTAACAAACTTCGGTGCAGGTCAGCCTTCAATCTACTCTATTATTTTTTTTTTTGATCTACATTCAACTCTTGTCCTCAATTTGTCATCGGTATACATCTACAATCTAAACTATTGTTTAATATAATTGCAGTGTTTTATCTTTTTTTTTGTAATTAGAGCTGCAGTACACAGAAAATTATGTAAAATAATTTAATCTCGAGTAATTTGTCACTGAAACTTGTAGCAATTGATTAAATATCAGCAGCGAAGGTGATTTACTGTTCGCATATAACGGATATGGATTGAAAAAAAGAGACAGAAAGGAAAAGAGAAAGAAAGAGATAGAGAGTAATCACTTAGCGTCGGCAATAAGGCCAAAGATAGTGTCAAACAATCGAAAGAATAAAATGTTTGGTTGCGGTCGAACGTGAGCTTGTTTTCGGCGTTCGAACGATGGCCATTAAATTGATAAGAGTGAAATTTCCGAGTGTCTTGAGTTAAGTGAAGTCGGACTGAGTCTCGTCCAGTACTACACGGAGAAAGAACTGTAGTGAGGCAAGAGGATTATAAAGACATAAAAATCAGTCCAACGGTCCAATCATTGTATTGCGATCCCACGAATGTTTGTTATGTCTTTTTTTATACACAATTGCTTGCTGCACGTAGTGTTATGTTATGTTGTTTATACAATGTACAATGAACACCGTTGTGAGATCGTGCGTCCGGATTATTATTTTTTGCCGGCACTAAACGCTTTCAGGTCACATGATGGACATCTCTCGTTTGCATCATAAACATGACACTTGGCCGCGAGCATAAATGTATTAATATATCATCGAGTCTTATATATATCTATACATATATATATATATATATATATATATATATATATATATTTTTTTTTTATTCATTTGTTCTACACAGATAAGACCCATGGCCATTAACGATAAACGGTTATTGATTAACATTACTTATACTTTGTTGTTATATGCATGTCTATGATGATGGCTATTTGTTGATACTGCTCATTATCTTCGGCTATTATTGCATAGCCGTGTGTTGGTAAGCTGTGTACCCTCGACGAATACCTCGTGCAACACCTTGCTTGGTGGGCAATTTATAAACATACATATAGAGGGATAGAGAAAAGAAACTAGTATTCTAGCAATGGAATCCGAGTGAGAGGATGCGAAGGATTATCCGTGGGATAAGAATAGAAATATTGTAATATTAATTTGATATTCGATATCACTGCTCAAACACATTTAACGTGTCGAGGCATTGGAAAAATTATTGTTTTAATTTATTGGATGTGGAGATAAAATAATAAAGGAGAGAGCAAACTAAGCGTAGAAAAGTCATAATGCGTTTTTTGAAAATTTAAGTACATATGTGGCTGCTAGGTCAATGTGAGCATCGAAGTTTAGACTTTGAACATTCGTTATTTTTTTTTAATTGGGTAATTTAAATTTAAAAAATTATGAAGTTTGATAGAATCTAATTATAGTCAATTGAAATTTAAATTTATAAATTATTCGTGTTTAGTATTTTTTTAGCTGAGAAAAAGTAAATATTTTCTAGTCTGTAACTTTAAACTGAGATCAAAAAATGTTTAGCTTCAATTGAATTTCAGTCTGAGCAAAATTTTTAAAATTAAACAAAAAATTGAATAAAATATGTAAAAGAAACTTGAAACCAATTTAATTATATTCATCCTACACATGAAAAAATATAAATTTAACCTCAACACCGATGAAGAAACATTAATTACACCAGAGCAAGATGACACCCGATGAACCGTCTAACAAAGAAAATTACAGGTTACAATTGATCGGCTATAAAATTAATTGCCCGTTAAAACTTAAAAAAACCCACATCTATTAAAACATACTGCGCTATAATAATAAATGAGCACTCACTCCTCGAGCAAAATCATAAAAGCACATATCTACTTTTCCTACAATTGGATTCCTCGGCATGATAACAAACAATTTTGCAGAGTAGGTTTTGTAATAGATTGCCTACATCTAGCTCCAGCATGCATCCATGCATGCATACATTTATTTATATAAATAAATACTAACATATATAAATATATATATATATATATATATATATATTTATATATAAAGGAGTAGTCTCATCGAATATAATATAAGGAAAGTCGCAATATAACGAGTGAATGCCATAGACATTTGATCCCCAGTGCACTTTCAGGTGCACTTTCCACACTATGCACACCGCGACTCGTTCAAATTCTTCATCGCGATAAAACAGCCAATATATCATATTTTATATTAAATTACCTATGGGTCCTACTATTCAAGAAAGTTATATTTTACATTTTATAGATAGATGTGCCGATGAATTATTCAGCCAATGCATCGTACTAGCACTTGCATTAAAATGTCCCACAATTCGCAAAAAAAAATTGTTTTTTTTTTTTTTTTTATTACTTCTATAAAATTCAATTATTTGCCGACGTAATATGCCATGTGAACCGCGAGACAATATTACCCCGCATTCTTAATCCATTGTCACGTTTATATTTATCCATATTTTATTTTTATGATAAAATACCCAGCGCTTAATGCAAGAAGCGTAGGTAACTAACTTGTAATGCAACTTTAAGCTATTGTAAACTACCTTCACCTATTTTAATATTACACCCTCCTACACTCGCGTATATTACCTGCGCTTTGCATACTGCACATACATGAATGGACAATAAAACAGTCGGCAGTTTATTTGCTGGGGAAAACTTTACGCAACAAAGTATATAAATATCGCCAAATTACTGATTCTGAGTAAATTCATGAGTATCGACAGGTTAATTTTCTTAAATTTATTGCCATTTTTATTTTGTTTAGTTATAAACTAGTGTTTGAGTATATTTATTTAGCTTTGCTGACAACAAAACACTCTTCCGCAGTCCGACGCAGAGGCGAAAGCACGCACTTGGTCAAACGCAGAAAACGACCAACAAAGTGACAATGTACCAAATAAAATATCGTGGGAAATTGATTTAAACAATATCCCCCTTTATTTATCATGGAAAGTCCATAAAATTTACAAGAGATGGTAATCTTGTAAAATATAACGTTTTTGTAAAAATTTTATTGTTGCTTAGTTGTTTATTAGCTACGGCGATAATGATCAATTATTTTTTTATGAAAAGTCCTAAATGTATGTTATATAATTCGTTATATAATAAGTTAGTAATAACTTCATATATATTTTATAATAATAAATAACTATTTTGGAAATGACTTTCATTGATAGTTTTATGAAAGTAAATTACTTCATTCGGATTCAAATAGTGAATATTGTATTTCATGACAGAGGTACACTCAGAGAAAGAGACAATAATATATAAACCTAAATTAAATTATAGATTCTATTATTATCATTGATTGACTAAAAATACATATCATCAAAAATCATATCTTAGTCGTCGAATTAAATTGTCCAATCTCACTCAATAAATGGTAAACTTATTTTAGTCCATTGAATTACACATTTTTATTATTTTTCCAGCCGGTATTTTTGAGAAAATCTCGGTTGCACAACCACCGGTAAATCAATTGAACTAAAATCAGATGAAATTTACTAACCTGGCATTTTTGAGCAAATACCTTGGAACCAGTAATTGCTACAAGAATAATAGGGACAACAGTAGTAACCCATATAGGGATGACACTAGAAAAATAATTACAGGTTAAACTTTCTGACGAATCTTCAATCCTGAGGGTTTTTATGAAGTTTCAATTCATCGATCAAAAATTATCCCTTACCCATTTGTCTGCACACGGGTCATCTGCATTAGAATAAAGTACGATCGTCAAGAAAATTGACAGCAATAACAAAATTTTTTTCGACATTTTGACTCTGTAACTCAGAAACAATAAAATTATTATTCAAACTCAGGCATTTTTTACGAAAATTTAATTTTATAAAAATAAAAATCTCAAGAAATTCTTTGATTAATAAAATGTGTTTTTGAGATTTAAACTTTGAGTAAAATAAATTATCAAAAATAGTTGTCTTACGTTTTAATGGCGATCCAAGTATCAGCAGGCCAAGTACAGAATTGAATTTGAGTCATGTGCTCATAAGATGCGATATTTATAGTAACCATGTTATTGCGATTCAACCTTCATAATTAAAAACAATTATTCTGATAACCGATTCCCGATAACTCATGATGTGACCTTTAACATTGCGTAAGACGTTATCAGCGAAATAAATTGTCCATTATTATTTTATTTTAACAGATTTCCGCCTTGATTTTTACTGACATCGTAAATCCTCGATCAATTTTTTCCAAACATATCATCGTACAAAATTACTTGTTTTCAATGAAATGTATATTTTTTTTATCCAACCATTTTTGGGCTCCAAGAGCTCAAATGTTTTCCAATAATGACATTTTTTAGCTTTCTGAGCTCAAAAACAGCAGGAAGTTTCAGAATTGGCTCACAAGATCGAATGTTCTTCAAATTTTTTTCACTTTTCACACTTAATTATTTCACTTATGCACTGAAAGTAATTCACTCACTTCACTGTTGTCACTTAATAACACTTTTCACTTAATAAATTAATTTAAATTGATATTTTACTTTAATTGCAATTAATTGCAAAGTTAACACTACCCGAATTCGAAATGTTGAGTTCAGATTAAAATTTTTTAAATTTCGACCAACCAGAAGCTATGCTTTAAATCAAATTTATGATAAATCTAATAATTCTATAGCTAATTACAAACTGTCCCCTATTAGTGCCACTGTTCATATTTATGGAAATTTCCTCTGTCTAATATTTAATAATAATTTAGTGATTTAAGATAAATTTCACTTTTCTATAGAGTCGTTCAATTTTTTCAAAATCAAAATATTCAATCAATTTATTTATAAAACTCAAAAATTAAAATGAAATAAAATAAATTGGGAATTTTTAAACTGACAACACTCACCACCGCCATTTTTTTTTTTCATTCTTTACAATCTCTGCTTCACTGATGCTCTAAAAATAATTCACTCACTTCACTATTGTCACGTAAACACTTTTCACTCAATAATTTAATTTAAATAATGAGTGATAATATAGCAGACATCAGACAAATTTAAAATTATAAATAATTAATAAAACAAAATTTAAAAAAAATGCGCATTTAAAAAATTTAGAAATTTATAAGTGCATTTTTTATAAATATTTTTTAAAAAATTATTTATAATTTTAAATTCATCTGATGTCTGCAACATTCACACTCATTTTAAATATCCGTTTTATTTTTATTAAAATGAATTTTAAAAATTAACACTAAACATCTAGAGATGCTGACACCGAACACTGAGTCTGAGTCGCGATCACAATGAGCTTCCCCTTAATCAGGAGACACGGTAGTGTCTCGCGCCAAGTACACGTTCAAACACATGTATATGTGTGAAGTGTCATGGCGCTAGCCTACAGTGTCTCTAAACCGTAGACAGAACGGTATTTAGCTCCAATTTTTAAAAACTTTTTTAAAAAACAAAATATCTAGAAAATTCCTTTTGCAATCGAAAGATAATTGATTGTTCGTCATAAAATTATGAAACTTTACCCATTTTAGTTATGAGAACTAATTTAAATAATTAAATTAGGCCAGCATATACTATAGTACCCCCATTTTTAATCCTTTTACAAATTTTTTCATGCGAAAAGGGCACTGCCAGAGAATAAAAAGTTGTAAGAAATGCCATGATTCAGTAAATATTGAAATTTTTCTGTAGCAGTGATTTGTTTTTTCGCCACCAGCGGTGCTTCAGTCTGTATTTTTTACTATAGTTTCGTACAGTGCAGCCAGATCGCGGACGAAAAGTTCCCCTTCTTTCACATCATTTTAGCATCACTCACAGCTTAAACGGTGCTTGGGAAGGGGAACTTTTCGTCCGCGATCTGGCTGAACTGGTTTCGTATGCAAATTTTTTATGAGCATAAATACCCTGATAACACGAGTTGATCGAGAAAAAGTTGGTCATTCATTAGTTTCCGACCAACTTGACGACAAGTTATCGACAACTTCAGCTTTTGCAACTTTTGGCTACAAGTTACCGCCAACTTTCTCAGAAAGTTGGCGGCAGTATGGAGCCGCAACTGGAATGCAAGTTTCTGAGGAAATTGAAAGTAAACTTACCGTCAACTTATGATCAGCAACTTTTGCCACCAACTTTCTCAGAAAGTGATCGTCAACTTTTTGGATTTACAACTTTTGCCACCAACTTTCTCAGAAAATGTCCATCAACTATTGGAGGTACCAACTGTTGGCGATCAACTTGGTTCCAGTTGCGGCTGCAAGTTTCTCGTCAGTTTCTCGCCAACTTGGCTATCAGGGTAAATTCGTTTCATAATCATAAATTTTATGAAAAATTCAAGGAAAATTTTATAAGTAAACTTTTGCTAAAGCAAACTGTGCTGTTAGGAATGCTTTTATATAGTTGCAAAAAAAACTTTTACGATTATGTAAAACTCATGTTTAACGTCCTTATGGTGTAGTTCTATTCGCTAAGCAGTATCAACCTTGATAGTCAAGCTGACAGCAAGCTAACGACAATCTATTGTCGCAACTTGTCATCAAGTTGACCGCAGAAATTGGCATTTCCTTAAATTAGCCGCAATTGGTTGCCAAGTTATAAGAAACTTGATAACAACTTATAGGAACTCTTCCAAAAGCTAAAAGTTGTCTCCAATTTGGTCGCATTTAATTGACACCAACTCTTTAATTAGTGCTATGTACATATATTTATGTAGTGATCAATTAAAGTATAATGTTTACTTAGTGATTGCGTTGAAAATCCGTATGATTATCTCTAATTAAGTTATTATTATTGACTAAAACTAAATTTTGCGTCAAATAATACCTTTCATTTAGGAAATATAATTTGTGGATTGCTAAAAAATTTTGAATGTTGTATGTTCTCTCTAGTTATATTCGCGAGGTCCCTGATAGCCTCCAACCGTGAGTTAACTTCAAGCTACTGCCGTATTAGCCAATTCGAAGGAAAAGTGTTGGAGAGCAAACAGTTACCTTCAAGTTGACAGTAAATTGTCTGTAACTTGAATTCAATTCGACCAAGTGTTACTGTCAGACAATGACGTTAAGTTGACTGTAAGTTTCACTTCAAATTAATGGCAAGTTTTTCTGTCAAATTACGTTCAGACGGTAGTTGATTTGCATCAATTTGCACGCAAGTATTATCCAGCCAAGACTTCCCAGAAACTTATTGTTAAGTTACCCGTAAATGTTCCACTGTAGAACTTGCTAAGCAATTAGATTTAGAGTGTGGCTTTTAAAGGTGGTACCAAAATCGTGTCATTTAGCGCGATGATAGGTACAGATGTTGTCATTAATGGCCGTATTCGGCTGAACTAAATCCTATACGTGTACCTAATAAGATTTAGTTAAGATTTAGTCTAATAAGTATGCTTTGCTTCTACTATGCTAAATCTTAACTTAATTTACAGAGGACTTAATTCAGCTAAGCACGGCTAATACTTGGAATTACTAAACTTACCCTAATAGCATTGAAATTGATAGTAATTTGATGTTGAAATTACCTGAAATCTGCTGCCTGAATCTGCAGACAATATCACAGCAAAAGTTGAAAATGAAAATTCGCGGTTAATTTTTCTTCAATTTTAAGATACCCTGATAACACGAGTTGATCGAGAAAAAGTTGGTCATTCATTAGTTTCCGACCAACTTGACGACAAGTTATCGACAACTTCAGCTTTTGCAACTTTTGGCTACAAGTTACCGCCAACTTTCTCAGAAAGTTGGCGGCAGTATGGAGCCGCAACTGGAATGCAAGTTTCTGAGGAAATTGAAAGTAAACTTACCGTCAACTTATGATCACCAACTTTTGCAAGCAACTTTTGCCACCAACTTTCTCAGAAAATGTCCATCAACTATTGGAGGTACCAACTGTTGGCGATCAACTTGGTTCCAGTTGCGGCTGCAAGTTTCTCGTCAGTTTCTCGCCAACTTGGCTATCAGGGTAAACTTGTACAAAAAAAACGGTCGATAATGTTTATTCTTACCATTTCAGAAGGTATGCAAATTTCTACGTAAAACTGTCTACAATTTGAGCGTAAAAATATACTTAACAATTTTTCAAGTCAAATTAACGATAAATTGACATAAAATTTGCCTGAAAATCAAAGACAACTTTTTTCTAGTCAACTTTTGAAGTGAATTTGCATTCAAATTCGGGCAGTAAATTTACGTCAAATTCAATAGTAAGTTGCATACAACTTGTCGTAAAAAATGGAAAAGTCCAAAGTTGACGGAAATTTGAGGAAAAATTCAACGAAACTTTTGTACAGTAAACTTTTGCTCAAGCAAATTGTGCTATTAGGGTTAGTTGACGTCTGCCGTAACTGCCCTAACAGTCGCTCCAGATTGAAATCGACAGTAATTTGACAGTTGAAATTACCGAAATTTACCGCCCGCATCTGCCGACAATTTGACAGCAAAAGTTGAAAAAAAAAAAATAGCGGTTAATTTTTTTTTTATTTAGAGGTTACTTTTTTTGGCTAGAAAAAAACCCTAGGGAAAGTTCCTATGAAATTGTTGTCAAATGTCTGTCATCTTCGGGCTATTCCGTTTTTGACGAGAATTTGCATACAACTTGCTATACAATTTGACGTAAATTTACTACCCGAATTTGAATGCAAATTCATTTTGAAAGTCGTATACGAATTATCGTCAAAAACGAAAAAGCCCGGATTTGACAGACATTTGACAAAAATTTCATGGGAACTTTTATTAGGGTTTTTTTCTAGTAAAAAAAAGTAACCTCTAAATTTAAAAAAAAATTAACCGCTAATTTTATTTTCAAGTTTTGCTATCAAATTGTCGGCCAATTCAGCCAGCACATGTTGATAATTTCCATTGTCAAATTACTGTCAGTTTTAATCTAAAGTGGTTTTTAGGGTAATTTCGTACATCTAACAACATTATGGCGCTACCTGTCAATACCTTATTGGCGAAATTTGGAAATCAGGTTTTTAATCAATGGAAACAAATAATTATTTTTTAAGTTAATTTTTTAACGGAAGATTTAATATCATTATACAAAAACAAAATATCATTATAAAAAAGAAAAATATTATTTATTGAAGACTACTAATGGAAATTCTAGTTTTTTAATTAAATTTTTGTTGTAAATAAATTACTGTTTTATTTGTTTTCACCAACAATCACCGACAAACGTTTTCCTAACAATTTAAATAAAAAAATAAAAAAAATATCGAAATAGAGGGGTTCAATGAAAAAAATTAAAGGTTAATTTTTATTTACTTTTTCATAATTAAGCAATTAACCCTCAAACAACTTTGATAGGTCAACATTGATCGACAAACGACCAACAAACGATTGCAATTGAAATAAATCGGATCGGTTTATATTGAGTTGGTTTATAATGAGGAGTTAAGTTGGAGCTCAAATATACAACTTTATTAAGCGATTTCTGATAATCAATTTGGAAGCGAGCTAGTGGCAACCAACTGTAGCAACTTGCTATCAAGTTGGCCGCAATTACTGTTCCAATGTATGACAATAGCTGGCATTCCCTTTGTTGACAGGATTGACGAAAAGTTGCCTTCAATTTTCTCAGACAGTTGGTGACAGGTTGCGGTAGTAGATTATCGTCAACTTTCTACGAACGTTGGTAACAACTTGCAGTCAATATTTACGTCAAAATTTTAAACCCTTTCGTTGTATATATAGTTATTTCCGCTAGACAGTTTGTATATATAGTTATATCCGCTAGACAGTACCAAAATCAGGCAATTTAGTGCTATATATATATATATATATATATATATATATATATATATATATATATATATATATATATATATATATGTAGATCAATTGAAATATTTTTACTTACTAATTGCGTCGAAAATACGCATAATTTTCTCTAATTAAGTCATTATTATAGACTAACAACTAATGACGCATCAGATGATTCTAAAAATTTTCAAAACCACTTACAACTTTTTTTTCCGTAGAAAAGTGCAAGAGAATAAGTATATTTACGAATATTTGAACGGGAAATGTTAAGATGTTGATTTCAATAATAAATAAAAAATAAAGACTCATCCAACATTACGACGTGTCAACCGAAGCGCGCAAGCAATAGCTAGTGCATATATATATATATATATATATATATATATATATATATATATATATTCATATGTCCATGGAGATTCTGAAAAAAAAGAAAAGCATACCCTTGGGTCAAAGGAGAGGGAAGATAAGTACTTAGCACCATTTGCTAGTTGTAATAGGTGAAAGATGCTGGAAGAGGAGTCAAACCACTAAACCATTTGATATTTAAAATTATTAACAGAAAAGCCCGACGTTGATGAATATATTTGACGTTAATTTTAATGGGAACTGTCGTTAAACAACTGCAACTATTTGTCTTATAAAAATAGATCAAGCAGGTTATAATGTTTGGCAGTACTAAATTATTAGTTAGTACTATTATATTGTTTCTAAAAAATAATACTATAAACAGTATACCCTCACGTATTATATATCACGACTACGCATTACTTTAAGACGAATTTTTTGAGTTTAGTTTGGAAGTCGATTTCTAATAGTATACATTAAAACTATTCACAATCAACACGACAAAAAGAAAACAAATCCTACCAAAAACAGATTCTCTGTATAACATCGCGCCAAGTACACGTTTAAAATTTTTTACAAATAAGAAAAAAATTATTTTTTACAAAAAAAAAGTCAAATCGAAAAAATACCAAGTACCTAGTATGATGCAAAATCATAACAAACATTTTCATAAAATTTAAAAAAAAAATTGTGTAACAAAATTTCAATGTACTTGGTGTGCGTTACTACATGTACTCAAGCAAGATTAATTTCTAATAAAATCAAACATGTTTTTTTTACTCTTTTGTAAGCACACCAAGTACATTGAAATATTGTTATACAATTTTTTTTTGAAATTTTATGAAAATGTTTGTTATGATTTTGCATCATACTAGGTACTTGGTATTTTTTCGATTTGACTTTTTTTTTGTAAAAAATAATTTTTTTCTTATTTGTAAAAAATTTTAAACGTGTACTTGGCGCGATGTTATACAGAGAATCTGTTTTTGGTAGGATTTTATTTCCCCAGAAAACACTAGAGTCCGATTTAAATTTTTAACCAATCAGAAGACACTTGATTCAAATTTGTAATAACATCAATAATTCTCAAGCCAACTTCATACCATTTCCGATTAGTGCTTAATTATCGCCATTTTTTTTTATATTTTTTTTTTTAAATTCGAATTTAAAAAAAAATTTATTTTAATCACTAATTAATAAATTTACTACTTATTGACATTGGTCAATTTATCTACGACCTAACAAGAAATAATTAAAACAAATAGACAGATCGAGATTTTACTGACACAGACATTCCCGGCTATTTTTAAAAAATTTATTTACTTTTCCCAATCATTTACTTCACTTATGTCCGAAAAATAATTAACTCACTTCACTATTAACACATATAAACACTTTTTATTTAATAATTTAATTTATTTAAATTGAAATTAATTTTAAAATTTAACAATAACCGTCTCGAGATATCGACACCGAACACCGAGCCTGAGTCCCGACCACAATGAACTTCTCCCTAATTTTTAATTTTTAATTTCTCCAGAAATCACTAGAGCCCGATTTAAATTTTTGACCAATCAGAAGACACTTGATTCAAATTTGCAAAAACAATAACAACTCTCTAGCCAACTTCATATTATTGCCCATTAGTGCTTAATCATCGCCATTTGTTTTTTTTTATAATTCGAATTAAAAAAAAAAATTTATTTTAATCACGTCAATTATTAAATTTACTACTCATTGATGAGTGTGAATGCAGTAGATATGAAATAATTAATAAATTTCAAATAAATAAAAAAATTCATTAAAATAATAAAAATAAAAAAAACACACGTACTGATTTTTAAATTATCTAAAGACATATTTTCAAATTATTTTTCAAAAATTTAAAATTATCAATTGTCAGCTACACTCATACTCATACTTATTGACACTGACCAATTTATTTACGACCTGACAAAAAATAAAATACGAAATAACTAAAACAAATAAACAGACCGGGACTTAACACTGACACAGACACTTCCGAGTATTTTAAAAAAATTTATTCACTTTTCACATTCTTTACTTCACGTTTGTTCGAAAATTAACTCACTTCACTATCATTACATATGAACACTTTTTTTTTTTTAAATTTAATTTATTTTAATTACTGAATTTTAAATATTATCGATAATCATCTCGATACTGACACCGAACACTGAGTTTGAGTCCCGATCACAACTAACTTCCCCCTAGTAATCCATAAATTATTAGACACTAGCTAACTTCAGTATCACTCAAATTTTTTAAATTTCATTGGCTCACAGCCTATCGACTGATTTTGTTATAAATTATTTGATTTGTTAATTTTGAAAAATTTGAACCAATGGGGGACCATGAGTACTTTGAAGCTCTAGCCAACTTCATATTGATGCATTAGTGCTTCATCCTTGCCATTGTTCACATCTCCGGTAATTTTACTTGACTTTTTATTAAATAAATAATTAAATCAATGAGTTTATTAATTAATGTGTTGACATTGACTTTAAAATAAAGACGGAGATTCAATTTATTGATTATAGTGAAGTTATAATTTACTGATTATAGTGAAGTTACAGTGTTTAAAAAAAAAGTGCGGGGCAACAATGGCGTGGACATTTAAAAAAAAAAAAGAACGAAATAAAAAAAATAAAAGTGACCAAATAAGTGTGTTAGTAAGACTTAGACAGTAAATAAAAGTGAGAGATGTTTTATTTTATTTTAAACGAGTAAATAAAGTCGAGAGTTGATCGATAATTTCGTGGAATAATGGCAGGCTAGAACTCTTGGAATTTCTTTGTCTGGGGGTTTACGTTGCATTTTTATTTACTTCGATATTAAATTTAAATATGTTTCAACCTTGACTTAGTTTATTTTTTATTTTATTTTAAATGCCTATTTAATTAATTGAATAATTAATGTTTTAAATTTTATTTAAAAAAATTCTTTTTTTTTTTTTTGCTAGTTAAAATTTTTTTGTGTTCGAGAATTTTATGCCATTTTTTCACTCGGTACCTTCCGTTGCGATTCGATATAAAAAATTAAGCGGCTAGAACTAGACATTTAAATTTGTGTGATCGATAATCGAATCGTGGACTTCGAGTTCATTTTTTTTTAGTGAGTATCGCAGTAGTTAATCGGTAAGTGAGTGAGTGAAGTTTTTTTTTAATAGTGAGTTTTATTGTGATGGCGAGTGAATTTTTTTTTTCTAATACTGAGTGAAGTATTCTTTTAATCGTGAGTTTTATTTCAACGGTGAGTGATTTTTTTTTCTGATACTGAAGTTAGCAGACGACTGATAATTTTTGTAATTTATTCAAAATTATAAATTATGCAAGAAAAATATTTTTAAAAATTACACTTATAGTTTTTTTTTGTAATTGATTTTTTGAAAAAAAAAATCTGACTGTCTACTAACTTCAGGGTCATTTTTTTTTTTAATAGTGAGTGGAGATTTTTTCAAAAGTGAGTGGTTTTATTTTAACAAAAAGTGAAGTTTTATTTTAGTGGTGAGTTTTATTTTAATAGTGATTAAAGTTTTTTTTTAATAGTGAGTTTTATTTAAATTGTGATAGTAAAAATGTAAAGTGAATACACAAGTGTTCAGCGCCCTTTGGTCATCGATAATTTGATGAAGTCAACGAATTTCTGCTACCATCAACATCTTGGCAGAGGAATCAGCGACCGGTGAGTCATTTTTGATAAAATTAAAATTTATTTCAAAACTGATGAAATTGTCTGCGATATATGTTTCTTGTGATCTCGTTTAAAACAACAAAGCAAAAATATGAAAAAATATTTGGTAGCCCATCATATATTTTATTTTATATTTTAAATTCAGCAATTGATTATTTATAATCGTAATTTTTTATTATCATCTGTCAATTAGTTGGTCGAATAGTTATTTAGGTGCCATTTGCTTCTACCGGTACATAAAAAATTAATGATAGCATAAAAGAGAATGAAATTTATTATTTCAACCCAGTTGAAAAAAAACTCAATTGCTAACAAAATGCTTTCCCCTTCTTTTAAATTTCCCGCTAAAAAAAAATTGGAAATTTTTTAAAAAAAGAGACGTTATAGATATCAGTTCAATTTTTTTTACAATTAATATTTTCGGATTTTTTTTTAAACATATCAATTGCAAAAAAATAAAAACTAAAAATATGCACATGTAGAAAATTTAAAAAACTACAAGTGTAATTTTTTGGAATATTTTTTTTTTTATAATTTATCGTTTAAAAAAAAATCAAAAAATTATTAACTTCACTATTATACGAATGGTATGTAGGATATTGGACGCAGAAGGACGAAGATGAAGGACAAGCGCCAGAAAAACATAAAAGACAAATATAGTAATATCTCAAAGGCATTATTTCCGGTGAGCATCAGTGTCAGGTTGTATATTGTGTGTACAATATTTAGCTAACTGTTGTTAGTTGTTAGTAATGGATAAGAATAAGCCCATAGTCTCTCAAAAGCGAGAGAGATGGAGCTTCAGGCAGTGAATAATCCGGTAGTAATTCAAGTCAGCCGGCGCTGGTTTGCCTAACGAGATGTAACTCAAAACTACTTATGTAAGCTTCTTGAGAATAATACCTTCAAGTGTAGCTATAGTGTGCTTATTGCACCGTTGCTGCGCGGATCTTAGAAGGTCGGCGAAAACTCTAATGTCACGATGGAGAATACACGCTCCCATCCCATCCGACTCCAGTATTTATTTCTAACCATTTTGTTTAACTTTATCTGCAGCACGTTTTTTTTATCAGACGCTTTTTTTTCGACTCCTCAAAGACCGTGTGTTTGACCTCTTAAAAATATATAATATATTGCACAATAGTTATTTTAATGCCGCGAGTTATACAAAAGACTAGAAAAGCAAAAATAAATCGCAGCGAGTCGTGAGAAAATTTAAAATTCAAAAACCCACAGCCGAAAAAATTCTATTTAAGCCTCATATCTAACGCCGTTATCTCGTTATACTTTATTTTAGTCCTTTCTTATGGTTATTATCCAGAATGTGTGTTTGTCGCAATGCGACTCGTAAGTTCGTACGGCCCGGAAACGGGTCTACTCGAGATCACTCGCGGTCGCGCATACGTAAGACCTAAATCTGGGTCTATCTCACCGAAAAGTCCACGCACGGCTGAGTGCATGCACAAACTTTTAGTGTACAGCGAGCTAATGTCCCCCAATAAAATAAAAAAACTAGATAAAATAAGATAGGGACAATAAATAATAACAATAATAATAAAGTGAGGAGACAAAAGACAAGTCTGCGGTACTCGCGAAACATTGCCGGCATTACTTGGCTACGTGCCGTAAATACTCCTGTATAATTTTCATTAATCTCGTTCAGGCATTCCCACCAGTAGCACAGTCTACTGTTCCGAGCATCTAGAGTTTATTTACTCGAGTTGTGAAGAAGATTCGTTATTTTTAAATTGAGCAATTTTATGAAACTCGGTATAATGTTGCTAAATATATTAAGAAATTTGTGCAATAGTTAATAAGTTTTAATCATTATTTAATTTTACTTTTCCCATTAAGCTGTTGTATGAAATTTTTTCGCCATTTACTTTTTTTTTCTCAATATAGAAGTCACTTATTTATTTATCGGAAATAAGTGACTCGCGAACGGTCACCGAGTTCATTGCACTTGGCAGAGGGCTCCAATAAAGCTGTGGTCCAACTTTGCCAAATAAAACAATTCAAGTATTATGTCCGCGTATATAATGTCCGCTATCGAGTACTCCAACACAGATCGTCCGCGACTGGCGCCCAAAACCAAATAAAAAAATTAAAAAAAAAAACGTTTAAAATATCAATTGGTCAGTCTGATCGCGTGTGAGAGTTCATTGGTAGGGTATTTTTAAAACTCGTTCCAGACGTCGATGCCATTTTAGGGTCTCCTGTTCGCGGAAGATGATCAATCGGGCTAATAATTATTTCCTCTAAAAATATTACTGGGAACAATTTTTTTTTTTTTTAATACAAGTTATGTAAGGTAGTTTTTTTAAAATTCCCCATTTCCGGCTGTGGCTAAAGATATGAAAAGTAACTTTTTAATTAAATTAATTGATTTTAATACTTAATCAGTTTGAAAAGTATGAATAAATTAATTAATGGGTTTATTAATTAGTGAATTTGATGTTGACGACGTTATCTTTTGATAGTAAAAAAAAAATAGATAATTGTGAAACTAAAATGACAACATGATATTAAATGAAAGTGGTTATATGCTGAGTTGTTATGGTGACAAATGAGTGAATTGGCGCGGAAATTAGTCGCGTATGGTTATTACCGAGATATGGGATAGTATAAAAAGTATTAAATTGAAGATAAAAGAGTATAAACTAATGCGCACATAAGGCATGTGGATTTTTTTGAAAACTCGTTTGATACGTCAAACCATGTTAGGTATGGCGCCATTTCGCAGATGACCGTTGGATGGGTGGCCCTTGATGCCAGCGGTGACGAAAGAAATATCCGGAGTGTCTTTGATAATAGTCCGAGTGGAGGATGAGAGATATTATCATTGCTGAAGGGAAGATCGAGAAGGAAAATAATAAAGAGAAGGAGAAGAAGATTCATTATTTATTCTTCCTTGTGTGTTTTATTTATTTAGCTTTTTATTTTTTATTTTGAGACGTCGAGTTGCTTTGATAGCAGTGTGAGATACTCGCTAAATCGAACGCGTCCGTAAAGAGACTTTACGATCAACTGTAAAAATATATATATACAGGTATAAATATATATATGCTGCTCCGCTGTTGTTAATGAACATTATTTCTCGGCAGCGGTTCCTATCTCCTTTTATTTTCACGTCAAACCTCGACATCCGACAAAATATATACACCATCATCCAGATTATATGTCCCTCATACTTCTTTATAATACTTTATGATCGTTTAAATCACGAGTCCGAATTGCGGTGTAGGCTTATGACGGATTTTGTTGCCACTTGGGATTAATCAGCAATAAAATTCTCTCGGAAATATTATTTTGTATGTGATGTTGACTGAAGATCCAGTCGGTCATTTTTTTAAATAGCTTTCTTTTCTGCGAAAAAAAATTACTAGTCCCCGATTGGTGGTCACTGAAAATTATCGAGTCCTTTTAGAATTTTTAATCAACACATTGTCATCAATAAGTAGTCAAAATTCTAATGCAATAAAATTTAATTCACTATAGATCCATTTAAAAAAATTAGTTTCGCATGACACTGTCCAACTTATCAACCATTAGAATTATTTGTTCAATTAATGCTTCTATTTAATTTTACGCCAGAAAAAATACGGAGACAAATAAAAAATCCTTGAAAAAAAATTTTAAATATTTTCCGCGGGCAATTTTAACCGACTGTAAAGTATACATATACAATATATTATATATGTCAATTTACCTTGTTCATTGCAGCATGAGTTGGCATAAAAATGACGATAAATTAGTAAGTCGATTCCTACTTTAGAAATTGTGTCACGAACAATAATCAAAAGCGCAGTGAGAAAGCTATTTTTAAGACGACTTAGCAAATTCTTCATTGTGATGATATCGCTTTAAATTCTTTAAATTTTTTTCAACACAATTTCTGTACGACTAAATAAATCAAAGCTTTCTTATTTAAATTCATTTTTATCAACTCATTAAATAAATAGTTATCGAGTTGTTTCGAAAGACCGGAGTAAAAACTAACATTTAAAATTTATAGGGGTCATAGTGCACCGTGCGCAGTACAGTGAGCTCACCATAAATATTTGAGTGCGTTGACTCGAAAAGTTTGTGTCGGATTAACAGAAAAACTTAAACTTGTTTTACAAAAACATTTTCCGAGAGAAAAAGTTTCGAGAGGAAGTAACTCATCGGTATGGGTACGGAATATTGCATTATTTGTACTGTTCGTAAAATGGATGCAATATTTTTTTGATAGTAGTATAGGGCAAAAAAAAAAAAACAGAAAAAGAGGAGTAGAAAAAGAAACTTGGTAACATACATAATAGTGCAGCAGGGAACGCTGGCAGACCGGAATATCGAGGATTGAATTTTATTAAAGTACAGTCTGTAAGAAAACGGGAAGCCCCTTTGGCTATCGCTAAGAGAGATAGCACACACGGCACACACGTTCTTCAGTTTACTATACAGAGATTTATTTCCCTCACATCGTGAGAGGTATTTCTGTGTGTCTTTCTTTGCTTGTCTGTGTCTGTAGTCCGTACTCTGTAGTTACCTATCGATTCTATTAGATCTTTTGGGCGTAGGTTCAATACCGAACCCGCAATGCATCAAACTATTGCTCTTTTTTACTTTTTAAAAAAAAATTCAGTTGAACTTTGGTTAAAAAGAAAAAAAAATCTTTAGATAAAAAATTTCCAATTGACTCAAATAATTAGAAAAAGTGTGACTGTATTTTTAATTACATTTTTTACGTCAGTTATAAAATAAAAGTTAAATTAAATTTTTTTTTGTCAAATGAACTTCTAGTTAATAATTAAAAAAAAAATAATTATTCTTAATTTTTAAATATTGAGTAATTTTAATTGATGATACGAGTACGCTTGAATTATAAATGAAATTTAATTCATGATTTAGAAACGATTGCGTTTATAATTAATCAGTAAGCGTAATAATTATTTAAAAGAAAAATAAATAATTCATTTTCAACTGGTTACTGAAACATATTTTAATTTTAATTGACAATTGAAAAATACTTGAATAATCAATTTAACTTATCGTGTTATTTTATTAAATTTATTCTGTCAATTAAATAATAATTGTAATTATTATTTATAAAAATGATCTTTTAATTAATTTTAATTGGTAACCGCAACAAATTTTAATTATTAAGTAATTGCTTTATATAATAATTATTTCAATATTGAAAATTTTTTATCTTTAGATAAACAAAATTTGCATTCAAATAAAATTAAAAACTTTTTACAAAAATTAAAAAAACTGGAATTTTTGCCAGCTTCCTTAATTATCAAAAAAATATTCCAGCTCATTTATAAATTTTTTTTTCACTCGTAAAAAATTAATTTAAAAAGTATATATTTATACTAAAATATAAAAAAGATGATCGCAATTAAATGTGAATTACAGTACGATTGATCGTGAGCAATCGTCGTGCAACAATTACAGTTGACCTACCTTTCATACATATAACACTAGCACATGTATATATATATCTAAATATATATATATATATATATATTTATATCTATACATCTGTACATAAAACATTAGAGCTGTTGCAAAATAATCCATCGAGCGAGAAATCTCTGGTCAGTTTAGAAAAGTAAATAAAATTGGTGTGTTTGCGTGATACAAAATTAGGCTAAATCTATATATAGACATAGACATAGTTGATTGCTTTCACGTTCGTTACGCCTCAATTAAATCACTTAGCGATACACACATTGACAGCCACTGTCATGGTGTCAATACTTATCTGATTTCTTGTGAGAACTCTTGCCGATAAAAGACCTTGATGCGAATCTAGAACGGCTTCAAGGCTTAGATAATCGCTTACAATTCTCAAAATTATTCAATGATCATTACTCATTACTGCTCATAATTAATTAAAAAAAAAAACAGACCACAGTTTTTGTCGAAAAAAAAGCATTTGTTAATTGGTTTAAAAAGTAACTTTAAATTAAACTGAAGATCCGGTTGATCTTTTGAATATGAAATAGTCTACGGGTAAAGTCGATGCAAAGTAGATGAGCAGAAGAGCCGACAGGATCACAGTAGATGAGGATGACGTAACCGCAAGCGTTCATCAGACCTAATGCTACGGTGTGCAGACCACAAAACTAAATGAAACTCGTTTCACGAAAGGGTTACCAGCGTGGAATTGGAAGAGCCTCGCCTCTATACTCTACTATCTATATTCACAACTCTCTTATTCATATATATGTATATTTATATATCATGGTACTGGTATTTTTTACCTCATTCCAATAAGATGATGCCGACTTAAACTCGAAGAAATGCGATGCCGTTAAATGATAATTCTCCTACAAGATTTCCATTTTTTAAAATAAATAATTTGTGTAATAAAATAATTTAACGCATTAATTAGATTGTACAATTACAAACTTTTTGAGATGAATCAACAAATATTTTGTAACCTAAATAGTACTTATTAAATCATTAAATTTCATTCCATTATATCATTTATCATTGCGTAATTTTTAAATCATCTAGAATGAAAAAAAAAAAAAAAAAAAAAAAAAAAAAAAAAAAAAAAAAAAAGAAAATAATAAAATGCAATACTGTCGCGACAAATGCGTCATAAAAAAAAGACGTAACTAGTTGAATTTCTCTGGTTATACAACAGACAAAATTTACGAACTGGGTCCTGTTTTATCATTTTTATGCGCGTGAGTTACGGCTGTGTAAAAAGAAACATGTACAACATTTGATGTAATTTATTTAAAAAAAAAAAAAAAAAAAAAAGAAAATAGAGTGGAGTAGAATGGAGAGTATTGAACATAATATTGAGTACACAGAAACAATTTCCGTGATCGAATAAATTCATGTAGTTGACACCGTGTCAAGTGTCATTCGAAAACATTTCCTTGAGGACAGATTAAAAACACCTTGCTGGTCATACACTTATCGCATCACATATAATACGGGCTATAACACATTTTGCAGTAATAGTATCAATAGACAAGTTTGTACTTACAACTTACACTGTCGAGTAATTTGTTTTCTTTCCACTCGGCTAATGTAAATTGTGTGACTGTACACTATTATAGTGAATACTTGAGACTGCGCTGCATGTCGTACTCTATATCACCAGTGCTAGTGTATGGTAAGCATGTAAATGTATGTAATTTAACGATGCATCAACGTGGGCTGTAAGTAAAGAAGGCGCCACGATTCTAATCGCCACTGGCTTCGATCACTTTCAAGACAGATTCAGCTCGTTAATTATTAACGGAGCTTCTGCAACTCTATCGAACCTCCTCATCAGTATTACTACTGGATTTAATCCATTCCATACATATGCATATATATATTTACATATGGTGACAATTATTTTTAGCGTTTCTCAAATTTATTCGTCTCATCCGAAAATATTGTAATTAATAACAAAATTTAGTCTTGATAAATTTTCGGGCAGTAAAAAATTTTCAAGATTTCTTAGAACTATCGAATTTGAAAATATAAGCGGGAAAAACGGAGTCCTTAAAATTTTTTTTCTCAAAGTAATTTGAAATTTTCATTTATGACTAAAAATTATTTATCATATTTTTAGATGTTCGAAAATTATATTTCTTTCGAAATTTTGTTCGAAAATTCTGTCAACACAGAAATATTAGCTCATGAAATTTTATCAATATAAAGTTTTTCTTTTTTGAAACTGTCCCATTTTATTCAAAAGTAAAAAGAAAAATATTGACATTTTAAAATTTGTGATTAAAAAATAATAACTTTTTTCAGTCCTCATTTTACCAGAACCTCCCCTACATAATTCTTAAAAATACATAAAAATATGTAGAAAGTGTTGATATCAATACGATTAATCATTTATTAGACAATTGGAGATTACATAAATAAAAAGTAAACTAACAATAGACAGGATGACAAACGAAATAATACCTACCTACGCAGAATAATCTGTAGATATGATGCACAGACTAGACTTTAGACTAGGAGCTTTGTATGCAGAAATGGTAAATGCATGATGTTGCCTCAATGTACCTCTATATCCAGTAACCTTTTGGATCTCTTGATTTAAGTGACTAGCACAGCAGATGCTTCAAGCAAATTGCTGATATCAAATCAGATATATATTGAATATATTAAAGTTGAATATTCCGTGCAGGTGACGCTGTAATATCACCATTTTATAAACAATTTTAATTAGTCTTGTCTAGCTGAAATACTGTTGAAACATACAATTTTCTTCAAAAAGGCCTAAATTTGGTCGAAATTTTATTATTCTGTACAGATAGGCCGGAAATTGACCGACAATTTAAGTCGGACATAGTATTTATTTTATCAAATTATAGAACTTTGAAAAATTTCAAGTAAATAAATATAGAACAGAATATTTTCAAGTTTTAGGCCATGTTTAAGTTTCGTCGTCAGCTAAATTTCGGTTTAGATAGTTTTAACCTGGGCTACTATTTGAATAATTTTCTAATGTAAAGAATTGTATGTCACAGGAATCCAACATATAAATTAAATAGTGCTATGTAAATTTTAGTCATATTATATATTCGTGACTACTTATGTGTATTTTTAATACTGAAATTTGATATTACTCGAGAACAGATGGTTGATTTAAAACAGCGCCGATTGTTTATGCAGAGTGATGGATTATGTCTGTAATTATTTATTAAACAATTTTTCTTTTTTTAAATATTTCTCCTAACAGCTGTAATTAATCTTGAAACTTGCTATTGGTCTTATTCTTGGTCTTAGTCTCTGATTCGTCGTTTTATTTGTCAGTCCTCGCAAACATGGGGTAATAAACAGGGATGCTGATGGATCAATATCATGAGAGTTGATGACAAATACAGGGGTGACGTGTCTCATCTCATAAACACTAGTTCAAATAATTTTAATCAAAAGATTTATTGTCCCGAAATTAGTTAATGGGTTTTAGTATTATTTGGAAACTCTAAAAATGATAAAATTCTGGGGTTGTGTCGTCATGGTTAAATTTGGAAATCGACCTCAGGTCAAGGCCCTCGGGAGATCAGAATGCAGTGCACGCGCGACTTTATTTTTTTTTTTTTACGACCAGTGAATGTGGATCCAAAAGATTAAGAATCTCAAAGTCGTACCCGGCAATTCAAGTAATTTTATAATATATATTTTTATTGATGATATATTTGAGGCAAAAAATCTGGAGCGCAATTAGACTTACATTAAATTTAATACATGAGTAAGAAAAATTTTTTTGCTGACTTACTGATTAAATTAATAAAAAATAATTATCGTGGAAATAAAATCGTTTTCTAATAAATTAAAATAATCATTAGAAAACTATCTTGCGTGTAATTGAGCTTCAATTAAGCTTTTGATAAATAAATATTAATAATGCATGGACAGTACATGTAGAGGATAAAAAACATCAATTACGATTACGAGGATAAAATGTGAACACCTAATTGAATATGATATTTTAACTATCCATTAGAACACATCATACTATTTACCTTTATAAGCCGAGATTTAAATTAAACTTGTCCATCATCCGAGTGAATCTTCTCATCTAATCGCGGTAGAAATTTTCTCCGCCTTCTGTGGAAATGGGGTTGCGCCGCATTAGGCAACAATTTTATTTTTCATCCCATTAAAATCCCACATAAAATAAAAATACTTTTTGTACGAGATCCGAATCTATTTTAAAATCAGTAATAAGGCAATGAAAAAATTTTTAAGTTTAAAAAAAAATATTCTTTAGGTCATATATCGAGAATACGCTTCTTTATTCCTAACGCATTTTGTTTTATTTTATAACAAGCATAGAAATGCTTCATGATTTTTAACTACTCCATTACATTTAAAAAACTTTTTTTTCTGGTTTACATTTACGATAGAAATCATCTTTTTTTTTTTTTACTAAATTTCTTATAACTTCTCGATTCAAAAAAAATTTTATATAAGAATTTTTTTTTACTACCAAATTTTGGGGCCGGGTCATCATGCCCCAGTTTAGTTTTGCTCTGAAAGTAAAATATCTCAACTTTGTAAAAATTTGGTGATCAAAAATTTTTTTTACCAAATTTCGAAAGTGGGCCATTCAGCCCCGAGGTACCATCGAGCCCCAGTCTCCTTATTTATAAATTTCGTTGACAATAAAAATAATATGAAAATCACTCTCATAAATTTTTTCGCAGCATCCAGCATGTCCGCGACCTCAAGCTTCCCTTCTATCTCGACTACTAAAGACTTCATTTTTTCAAGATTACACCAAAAAAAAAAAAAAAAAAAAAAAAAAATAATAATACAATGAGAACTCATCACTGCCGACAAAGAGATAGTGGTTTGTAAGCTTTTACAAGACACCTCGCACTAGGTGATTTTCCACCGTCAGCATAAAGTACTGATGAGTTAACCTGGCAAGTTTTCTATCTCATTAAATGAGGTCTAGCAAAAGTATTATCTCCGAGCGTGCGAAAGTATGGGATTAGTAATCGTATAAATGCATTCGTTGTCGTTTACTTAAATTTATAAATTCTTAAGTATATTTAATGCTATTTCTATAAACAATTTCCATTAGTCCCGATGTAGATCCTAGGAGTAAAGTCGCGTGCAAGAAGACGCAGTGATATATCAAATACACGCGCGTCTTGTATAGGTTTCATTGCACCTGGGCAAACGTTGAACGGTAAATGCATTCTTGGATCTTTAGTAACTATTTTATTGTCTGAGCTGTTGATTTTTAAACTTAAAAGCTGAATACACTCACGTAAAAGTCACATTTTCATATCTTTAGCATCTCCGACATTGAACTTATCGCAGATATTTAATAAAATATAAAATTAAATTAAGAATTTAATGCTCAGGATCAGGAGGACGATGATTTATATTTAATCAATTACATTTTTTCGTGTTTAATGTCACGGGTACAATATCATAATTATAGTTATAGTAGTAAATGGCTAATCGAATAATTACAGTTGGGTTCTGCGTTTTTATCAGCAAAGTACGCCCTAATGGTGTAGAATATTGTAACAGAGATAAATTACTCAGCACCGTCGTTGAAGAGGATATATATTTGTTATTAATCTGAATGCCGGGTTCAGAGGTACATGCTAATTTTTATTTAGCCTCAAAATATATATAAATATATTTACGAGCGTTATTATAATTATTTATGAGAAGATGTGGAAGAAATAAATGGTCTAAGGTGGGTTTAACTGTTTGTCAACGGCGACTGGAACCCCGTGGCCTTGTTCACATTTAGATATCTCTTTTGCTAAATCAGGATTAAATCGCGAGGTTGATCAATTAACTTGTGCTTCCAAGAAGTCTATTTAGAAATTAGTGAAGACGTTAATATTATTTATTTTCTTGGATTTAAGTCGTATTATGTCCGACTAAACTTTTAAGGTAATAATATTAATTCAGGCGAAAAAATAAAATATTACGTTTTTATAATTTGTGGGAATTCAGGCATTTATTAATGTCATCCTTCAATATTTTAATTTTATTCGGTCTTGAAATCGTTAAAAAAAATAAAATAATTAATTGATGCCGTTGAGATTTTTTTTACGATTAAAAATTGGTTATTTTTTGTGTAACTCCGCAACAAAAAACACTTTTTTCACAATAAAAATTCACAAATTCCTAACCCAGCCCACTTGAGAGTAATCAGATTAAACAAAAAGTCTCCATAAAAACTCAGATTCGCGTAAACAAAACCCATTAATCTCTGAACTTTAAATATTAAAATGTCAACATTTTATTGGATAAAGTTAAGACGGAAATAAAAATTTAATTGCTCGTTTTAACGCCATTAGTTAACTGTCATGACTATTAGCGCGGCTTATTGGTCACTCGTACTCTCCGTTTCCCAACTATTACACCCATATAAATATACGAATAAATATAAACATAAATATAAATATATGTGTAGTAAGCTTCCTCCTTAGTTATCATCCTGCATCTCTCGTTACTCCCAGTGTATGCAAAGCTAACGGTACAGCCATGATGAACTCGTCTTTCAGGTTGGGGCGGATTAGGGATCTTTTTACTCCTGGACCTGGGCTTAACCCCAGCAACACTAGTATACCCAAGATATTAGTTTCAGACGTACAAACAAAACAAGCTTCTTCTGTCTCAGTCCCATACCTAATAGCTGCCTGGTGGTAATCAGCGATAACGCGAGTCTATCAACTATTCCACCTTAACCGTTTTCACTTTTTTAAAATTAAATATCGTTAGTGTTGGTAGCTACACCTTTTCTTCTCTTCTTCTTCTCGACCTTCTTCTTCTTCTTCCTCTTTTTACCTACTGCAATTTATGTTAACCGTCAATGCGTCGCCATGCATACAGCTATAATGGTAAAAGTAACATGGGAGGGACACGAGATCGCGGTTTGACCTGGTACCGAGATTTACTCACATCTTTTACTCCATGCCCTCCATGCACAAGACTAAGAATCATCCTTCACTTCTCTGCTACTGACCTTACTGACCTCACTATATATATCAATATACAAGATTATTATACACGCCCCTTAAATTTTATTAATTATCGTCATTATTCCCATCAATGACGCCCATTTATTTTTAACTTTCACTATTTTTGGATAGAATTATTTCTCTATTTAACTCAATAATTCAATATCTCACTTGGAAAACTACCGGGGATATTATCAGAGCAATAATATAGCTATTGCAATAGATTGAGATAGAATTGTATTTAATCTAAATAAATATATGTTCATACAATCGTATCACATATATATTTATGTGCTTTGTTGACTCAGATAAGAGCATGGAAAAATCACTAAAGGTCACGCGACACGTAGAGGCCGGACATCAATGCGAACAATACATTGTAGTGCCGATTTCAGATGAGACTCACTTTCGAGCTAAAAAATCGCCCATGTCCCAGAGATATAACGGGAGAGAGAGAGATAGAGACTGGGAGAAAGACACTTACTTTCGCGATGCATTGTAACGAGTTAAGCATATTTAAATATATGGCATGGAGAAATATATTTGTTGTGTAACCACTTTATTTCCGACTTGTCTCTCTTGATAAATGTACCTAATAATGCTGCGCAATTATTTTTTTGGCATAAATAATTTAGTTGCCAATATATATTTTATAAAATATTATTTTTTAGTTGCAACATTCCAGCTGACACATTCCTCGGGTGTCAAGCTATGTTAAAATCGATTTACGTAGTCATGATTTTACATATTATTATTATTATATTATAAAATAAAGATAATAAATATCTAGCATCAAATGTAATAATCACCTAGAGTAGGCTATAGAGTAGACTTGTACGGAAAAAAGTGATACTAGAATTGTGGCGATACAAATTTTGTATCAGCGCTGGTTCAAAATGAAATGATACTAAACTGTTATCATTTTCTTATACAATTTCTGTATTAATTGTATTTTTGATGAGGCAAAATACTAAAATCTTTTCAGTAAGTCAGTGTCGGGAGTTTTCGGGAATTTTCGGTTTGTAACGTCACTGTGTTGTAGCGGCGTGAAATTAGACTCGTTTTCTGAGGGTGGGGGTAAAAACCGACGGCTATTTAGTCTACGGAAAGACTATATATTATATAGTTTAGTACCCGTGAATAGAGTATACACATTAATGCAACCATAACCTACAAATCTTTTTCTATTTTATTGCTTCAGCATGCGCGAAAACAAATAAAATTTGTATCACTGGTTCTAGATTCTTACTACACGTAATTATATTTCAATATCAGTGATACTATTTTAGCATTAGGATTTTTTTTCGTGTGAACACTATCGTCGATTGGTATTTTGAGATTTAAAGAATCTGATCGACAATAAACCAGTCTTAGAAGTCTTGGTTTGAAAACGTTTTATTTTGTCGACGCGACAACCGATTTATTTATTTAAAACGCCATCATACAAACAACATTCTATTAATTTTTATCACCGCATGTACTTATTAATAGCATGAAGCTATATAAACACACATTTATATGTGTATGTATATATATTTATAAAATACTTACAACCTTCTTACGATACGAGGACAACAACACTGGGGCAATTAGCACAGATTTAACCAGCGGCCTCGCTCCTACGACATACCGATTTAACTCGCATTACTCTTCGGCCTACGATATTAAATCACATGTGGTTATCAATTCAACTATTTATTGTGTGTAACCTAATGCTCATAAAGATTTGCCTCTTATATTAACAATAAATCATTAAAAAATAAAATGACTTTGATATTGTGAAGAATTAAAATTAAGTTTGAGCTTTAGTTTGAATTTTAGTGAAAAAAATGGTGTTGCGTAACTTGGCCTCGTCACGTATTTGCGATGCTCTTGAGATATGGGTAAACAACAAAATGATAAACAAAATCTGGCCTGTCATTGCTCAACCAAGTTAACTTCTTACTAGTCTCTCCGAAGACAATAAAAGTTGATAGATATTCATGGGATGGCAGTGGAACGGAAGCCTCGAAGAACTGGGCCTACTGTATTAACCGTTGACTCAAATGGTTATTACTTTAATGTTATGAGTTTGTTTATTCGCCTCGTGAATATATTTGTATGTAGATAAATAGATATAGTTGCATAGTAAGCAAGATTTTAAACTTTCTAGTCTTAAAGATGTCCTTCATCAAATCATTCAATCTTTACTGCAAATTTCGCCGTCACGACGTTCCATCAGTTCGGATTCCACGGATTTCATTATTATGATGCGCCGTGGTCTTTAAGCCTTTTAAATTGAATTTGCTGTAGGTTAAATATTTCTCGGCTGAATTTTCGAACTCTTGACGGTTGATCAGACTTTAGTCAATAAATTCAGGTATCAAAAACTTACCATAAAAAATTTCAAGTTCGTAGTGTGGTGTGACTCATTAGCTGTTAAAATTTTCAATACTGCTGGTGATAAAGTTGCACGACGTAGTGTTAAATTTTGAACCGTGTGAATTAAAACGATCACACCACCAATGGTGTAAATGTAAATTCTTCATTAAAAACTCTTGATTACTCTGAAACTAAAAATTCTTTGAAAAATTTCGCACCAAATAAACCGAGTAGTCCTCGGAGACCATTCTCACACCAAAAATCTCTTACAGGCTGATCAACTTGCCCCATTCATTTCTGAAAGTCATAACTAAGAATTTTCAAATGAAAATAAATTTCTAAAGAATAGTGTCTCATTTTGTCGCAAGTTTCCCTATAAATGTCCAGCGATATTATTTTCATGATATACGACTGACATGTGAATCCTTGAAAACTTTCTACAAGGCAAAAACAAAACTAAATATACATATGAATCCGCGATTCACATACTCGCAGTCTCACTATTTATGCTGCTGTTGTTGATGCTGATGTTGATGTTGATGTTAAAGTGTTAATGCTAGTTGATTACTGTGAGGGTGCGGAAAGTGTATGCATTACCGTCAATACACCAACAAAAGTAAAGTAGCACCTTGGATTATTCACTTGGCCTGGACGATAGTGGATCTCAGTAGTCGGTAATTGCTTCCGCGAAGGTCAGAACTTGTATACGCCAGCTTGTAAAATTTCTCCTCGCCTTGTTCATGTACTTGGTCGCAGACGCTGACGTCTATAGATACTGTCGTTACGTTCTATTATATGGACAGCATTATATTATAAATGTAAAAGACATTAGATGGTGTGTGGAACGGTGGTACGTAGAATGTACATCATCACACATTGTGTCGTCGTGAGGATTCTCGCCTGTCGTACGATCGGCTCTCACCAATCATCCTGATGATCATCACTGCATCACTAACGCAGAGTCCTCGACTCTTAGCAGCAGGTCGCTCCACTCATAAGCCACACGATTGGTATGGAGGAGACACCGACACGCTCTGTGACGAGAATTCTCTCTGGGTCAAAGTTCCAATGACGTTCGTTAAAAGATCTGGGAGTAAGTAGTTGGATATATCCTACATTGGATTATTATTCTTATTCTGATTCTTATTCTTATACCTTCTCTTTATTTACTTTTATTATTATTATTATGCATAAATATATATGAAGATACGCGGGTGGAAGAGATCTCTGGATAGAATGCACTAGGCAAAGCTTTCTTATACATTAGAGTGGCTTCATGACTGCAAGATGATTGAGATGACACGCGATTGTCCTCTCTTGAGGTCGTGACGCTACGATGCTAATCTATGGCCTGAAATATATTTATATATATGTATAAATATATATGTATATATGTGCAGTGAGAATCACCTTAGGGAGTTGTCATGCAGAGTTTGTTATTGATAGTAACAAGATCCTGGGAAAGATTATCCTAAGAAATTATGTTGAAAGGTATTTCATTTTTTTGACTTACTGCAATGTGGGATAATTAAATTTTTTTCGTACGATTTCATATCACCTCGATTAATTCCTCATGAACGATCATATATAGAAAAAACTTATTTTAAAATAAATTTTACATTTAAAAAGGTCATGAAATCACTTTGCTAAATATCATGATTGCTAAATATATGACGGCTTCAAGCATATATATATATATATGTTTATCGATTTGTAATATGTATATATAATACATGGGATGCACCGACTCTCAAGTCAGAATCCTAACAGGACTTTCTAGTTAGTACGAGTAAAAGGACGAATGAACGCCCACTGTGGGCGATAATGTCTATTTGAATTTCCTCCATCGACTTGTCACACAAATCATACCAAGTTGGTACACATCGACGTGCCGATCACCGATCCCCGATCACCGATCAATACACAACATATGTACACATTCTCTTTTATACATTTGATATTTACCTCCTCGAAATGTGACAATCAATACATAACGACTGTTACAATATCACTCGTTTCATGCCATAAATATAGGCGTTTTTGATTCGATTCTTTGAATTTATCTGATCAGGGATCTTAAGTTGCCAATATTATACCAAGGATTATATTTCTACATCATCAGTTAACGGAATCGGCGGAAAGTCATCGAGTGTAAACGGGTATTACCAAACCGGTGACACACGTTGTTTGCCAAAGCAGAATTGCGTCAAGTCGGATCCCCGCGGCTAATTGAGAAAGTTGATCACCTATATGTCCCGCGTTGTCAGGCTTCACGGCTATTAACGCATCATCTTTTATTTACCTTATTAAACGGTTATTACATCTAATCCCAGATTACTTTGCTAAAATATTTCAAGTATCCTAACGTTAAAACCACTTTGATTTTTAATAAATAACACCAACATTTATTTTATTTTTCATCCTCCATCTTTCTTAACGGTTTAATAAATTATTTAAATTTATATATGTGTACATGTATACTTATCAGATCAGAGGATTGAATACGTCAGTAATAGCAAGCTTTCTATGGCTAATAAATTTTATCAGAAGCTGTTATTAATAATGGATAATAAATAATAAATAATAAATTACGAGTAATTAACAAGGTTTAATCGCGTTAGACATTTTAAAAGCGTTTTATGTCGAGCAATAAAACTTGGGATCCATCGGAGCCTCATAAAAGTCAAGGTGAATGGATCTGGTAAACGTTTATCAATCAGTCAGCGCAAAATTTATTCAGATAAAAATGATTTCACAGATTGATAAAACAATAAATGGGTTTTATTTTAGCCTATTACTTTGGGAATAGTCGCCGTATTTCCTGCAATGAGTATGTGGGTTACGAAGATGATGAGGTTTGATCCGCAATCCGCGATTTCTGTCACAGAAATCTTATGTATCTTTGAAAAACACTAAATAACTGGGGTTTCCGTATTTGTGCATCGAATTGTAGGCATGCTTGTACAGATAGATGGATGAATGTGGTTGTGCATGTAGATTGACACACGTTTGGATCGGAAATAGCCGCGATCAACTTTCTAGCAGGTTGAGATTCAGATGTATGACTAAAAGTCGGAGATAAATGTTTATGGATGTGCTTTTGGATACTCGTCGACCTTGCCAGATATTTTTGTATTTCTGTAAATCAGCCGGCCAATCACCGTTACAAATTTTCATTATTTCAATAGTAGATCATTTTAAAATTTTATAATTTCCAAAAGAAACCAATTAAATAAATTTTGATCTTTTACTGCAGGAAAAATTTCGGTAACTCCGTCACCGGAAATTCAGTTAAAGTAAAATTTTACTGTGATTTTTTTTTTGAGAAGTTTAAAATTTTGATTCAAATGACAAATTTATTTTCGAGATCCTGTTTTTTTTGTATCGTCCGAATTTTTTAAATTTCAAATTTCGCGGTAAATATTTAATGGTTTGCTTGTAAAAAGTTACAGATATTTTTCGATTTTGCGGTGACTGGAAATGAAATTAACACAGAAAATTAAAAGCAATAAACTTTTGACAGCTTGTGAGTTTCTTGCACTCATCTGCGATATCCTGGATGTTAGTTGTGTTAATGATTGGTCTATGACTCGCTAACAGAATTTTTCTCCATATATTATCCGAAATATACAGACATAGTTGAAACTTTGTAGTACATGTAAGATACATCATTGAGCTATGTTATAGCAGTTGAAATTAAAGCTTATTTAGAGAAGGGGGGGGGGGAGCAAAACAGAGTAACCCCAAAACTTTTACTATTTTATTATTTTATATTTTTTTTTTGTAAACGTAACTAACGCTGAAAGCAGTCACTATATAATTTGCCAAAATATACACAGTGGTTTGTTAGTTATGAAAGAATTGGGACCATTGAATTTCAGTGGTCCTGATAAGCGACCTCGACACATAGGTAGTAATTGGTAAGCGAAGACTTCAACTTTAGGGTTGAGTACACCGCTCTTTTATCACCGGCCGGGGAAGCTACTGGCTTTCTGACCTGCGCTGCCATGTCTGGCAGGTTTTCTTTTAAATCTGACGAATTGGCGGAAGGTTAGATGTTTCGCCGTAGAGGCTCTGTGCACGCAACCTCTATCAACCAGCTTTTGACCGTCATCGCGAGATTATTTTTATAATTCAACATTCCAATCTCATATCAAAAAATTCGACCTCTCCAATTTAAATTTAACAAAAACCTGTTTTTTGCTGTCCGCAAACATTTATCGCTCCCGGGAGGCTTGATCTAATTTTATAACATTTTAAATCCATTAACTGTCCCCATGGATCATTTAAGAAATCTTCTTATCTTATAGTAATTAAAATTCCTTTTAAATTCATTTTTGAACTGATTAATTATACAGAACATAGCAAAGGTTTCGTTGAAAAACATCTAAATAGTAAATTTACATTGCTCGAAAAATGTCATTTCTAATTAAAATTTATTTTTTAATTCTTGTCTATAAAATTTGAAAAATTATTAGATTCTACTAGAATTTTAATCCTGTCAAAAATTGACTAAATTTTTGGAAAATTTAGTTTAGAAATTTTTTCTTCCTCATTAATTTTTCTGGTCTTTCGAAAATGGAGAACAGAAAAATTAAATTTAGTTGACAGTAAAAAAAATAAATTCAAATTTATTAAATTTTGTAAAATTGGAAAAATTTCAAAATTCAGCCCTGAAAATTTCTGTCCTACTTGATCCATGACATCAAATAAAGTCATTCACCATAAAATAAATACCTCAGCAATAAATTTTAAGTCCATAAGTTCAAAATAAACCTGATTTGTACTCAGGCACTCATGTAGCGACTGCTGATTACTAGTACGTAATTTTTTCAAAATTTATATTTTTATCTACTTGCTCATACAGGTTTCTTATTAATGATTAAAAATAATAGTAAGCAGAAAAACAAACCATAGATTCAAGAGACTTATAAATATTCTTCTACAATATGCTTTCTATTATTCAAATACTCATAATATAAATGAATCACATGCTAGTGAATTTTAAAAACACAAGAGTCACAAGTGCCTCAACAGCGTAAGCCACTCCAGGATGAGTCAATTCCTCATTCAAATCTCCAGAGCGCGGTGATGTAACTAAACGTTCGAGCAGAGTGAATGGGTTTAAAGAGTACTTAGAATACATCATAAGTTATTGAAAATGAAATAAAAACACTGCAAATAAAATATAAAAATTTGAATAAAAAGGTTAAGCCAAGATGAGGTCATAGATCTCGAGTTTCTTCTGGTTTTTCAACTGCTTCTTTAGCTTGAGCTTCTGCGCTTCCTCTTCTTGTTCTCGTTCTTCTTCTACAACTTGCTGGTCTTGTTGGTCGTAGGAGGATCTCGGCCGACTCGATCACCAAGACATTTGATCCGAGTAAGTCTGCAGGGTACTGAGTACTTGGCAGTAGCTCGATAGAATACTGAATCTCGTACATACATTTAAACCTATATGCACTTCATCTAAACTTCTCATCTTTACAGCAAATCTACCTGTTTCAAGCTAAATATATACTATTCTTCCTCATTCTTATGTGCAAACATACATCGCTCTCTTGACAATTCAACATTTATGTCCATGATCATTGATCAGGTGGGTCATTGATTCACTTGACTTTAAAACCATCGCTATTTTTCTGCATAAATAAATTAATTAATAAATTATAGTTGGAAAAATAATATTATTTATCTAAAGAATAACGTCATTACATTACAATTACTGTCATTGCCATTGAGAGTATTTAATACTTGCTATTTATCTTTGAATTCTTCATTTTAAGTAATGCTCATCAAAAACAAATTTTTATGTCGTTTCATTAATATTTAAGGATCGAGGACTAGGTTCACTATTTATAGTCGTTATTATAGATTTTATAGTCGTTGACGATAATCGTCCAATTCGATATAATTACAGTAAACTTAAATCAGAAAAAATTTTTTTTTAATTAAAATATAAGCCAGTGGGTTTTAATTTTCCATAGATTATCTATAGAATTTTCCGGGTAGTGATCTTAACTAGAAATGGAGCTTAGGCTGGATGTTTTTATACTTTAGGGATATCAGAAAAGTAGTTCGGAAAAACTCTTGTACAAAAAAGTATAGGAAAAAAATTTAGACGGTAGATTTTTCATCAATTTTATAGGGAATTTCTCTGATGGTGAATTTTCTATCGATTTTCTGTAAAATTTATTTGAACGTGAATTTTCTCTTTCTCCCATTACCTGCGTATTTTTTCATAAATAAATAAAGTCATAATGACCCAAGGAAACCTATAAATTATTGCATAATATCAAAGGCCAAGTATCTATAATTAAAAATAGATAAATAACAATTTAAATATCCTTACATTAATCAAAGATTAATATTAATATTTATATTTTTTCCAATTAAAGTGTACACGTTAAGTAATAAGGAACTGATCAATAGTAACAGCAGCATCTGAGTATTATAATCAACGACATTGGCAAGCTAATAATAATAATAATAATTATATTGAAGGTAGATATAAGCTTGAATTCCTGAATGTTAATCGACTAGATTCGCCGATTTAACAACATATAATATACTAACTCCTACGCTCAGATATCTTTAACGCGGCAAGGGACACCCTCTACACATCATGTGCCTACTAAATTTATTCACTCATTTTATACATACATTTATGTACTTGTATGTCCTTATATATATGTACACACATGTGTATGTATGTACATATATAACATAAGGTATTATTTAATACTGAAGTTTATTATACAGTATGCAGTTTAAAGTCATATCGTGTCAAAGACCCAGACGAAATGCTCAGTTGCTCAGAGTATGACCATTAAAATGCCCTTTATTGCACTCTCGTCGTTTAAAAGTACGTTAACAAAAAACAAAACATTAAACAATATTACCGAGATTGTTTGTACGCAGTCGTGGTATGGTTCTGCATGCACGGTTGTGTAATAGCTTATTACGGATTGAGAACAAAAAGACTAAATAAAAAAGTCGATTTAATCTGTGACGAATAGCGATGGTTAAATATATAATGTAATTGTATATGGTTTTATTGCTCGACAAGTTTAATTACCTCTTATCTACACCAACGTCTCAATCCCTCTGACATAATAATGATTTTTTTTTTTTTTAATTTTTTTTTTATTTAAGTTTGAAAATTTACAAAACGTCAGTTTATTGTTTGCTGATTTTTTTTATTAAGTAGACGGAATTAATTATTAGTTTTAGTGGGGGTCGATGGGCGACTGAAAAAAATTTTTTTACTCTGGTCTTTTTATTTTTTTGCTGTAGATAAATGAAAAATATTTCTAATTTATAAATATAGACATTGTATATATGATAGAAGATATTTTAGTGGTGTGGTAATTAAATGATTAATTAAATTTTTTATTTTGTTGACACATTACACAGAATTACATGTACGAGTATGAGCATAGGATAATCTCAATTTATAGGTGATCATTTGTGCAACAAATGTGTTACAAGTTTCTTCTTGAAGAAGGCTTTTTATAACGATTATAAATAAAAATAATTAAACAAATAAAAAGTGTATTTTATATAATTGCAATGTGTGGTAGGATCGTGTGGAGTGATAATAATAATTGTGATAGTAATAATAAAATAAAAAATAAATGGATATGTCTACGGTATAAAAGTGGCATAACTAGTCATGACATAACGCGAAGCGTGTCGTGTTTCTTTAGAGTGTCTTCGTATACACGCGTATGTTTCCTGAGATAGCCACAACCTCACAGCCATCATCATCTCCATCAACTCTTTAAGCAAACTCTAGTATGATGATACACAGGAAAACATGACAGTGTGTTAGCTAGTGTGTAAATATGTTTCTATTTATTTATTTGCCGATAGATATATGATGACCTCTAAATAGAAGCTCCGCATACTCACTTGTCATAATAATCAATCATTATTCTATTTATATATATTTTTAATTCAAAACCAGTATCTTCATTTTAAATTATTCACAATTTTTAAATTTTAAATTTATACAGAAGTGCAAAAGTCAGATTTTTTAAAAAATTATTTTCACTTCTTTTGAGATTTAAAAGTAATGCGTTTCAATTAACGAATGGAAGTCTAGTATTTTTTTTTTCCTTCAAAAAATTGAAATCTTCATTTAACTGACGGTTCATTTTACTCTGCCTGGATTTTTTTAATAATAAAATTAATTAAATTCGAAGGTTTAAAATTTCTAATCTGAATATTTATAATCTTTACTCCGTTTCGGTGAAGATTAAACTAGTCTCATAAACTTTGTTCTTGTGGGCTGAAAGTTTAAGTCAACTGTGAGCTTACAGTTTGAAATCGTAATTTTAGCGAGCCACCGAATCAATAGTTCTCAAATCCAACCGCTCAAAATTATTAGACTGTAGAAAATATAAATTTAAAAAATATAAAATCCGTTTTCATTTTAACCGGTCGTAAATAATTTCATATAAAATGGATTATTTTTTTAATACATCAATTTTTTTTTTAATCAAACCTACAAGATCAATAATTTTTAATAAATCGCAGAACATAAATTGGGATCAAGATAAAAAATTCAAAAAACTTGTGACCGCTATCTATTATTATTCATAAAAAAAAGTAAACTTCCGCTAGAGTAAACAAATCCAATGCAAATATACTTCCAGAGGTTGTAAAATAAATTATAACCACTGACTTGTGACTAAAACTTTCGAGCTTTAAAAATCCTTAATAATGCAGCATGAATGAACAAAGTCTTGTACGTCGCAAGTCGTGAGGTCATTAAGCTCATAAACTCAAGGTGCAAAACTCCGTCAAGTTCACTAAAATACTCAAACTCACACTCACTCTCACAATAATCCCTCTCGTACACCAGCATTATATACAAAAGCCATTTGACACCTAAACTCTTACAGGAAGTCACACTACAATTATTATTACCATTCATCTCACTTTACCACTCAGCTACACTCACATAAACTTACGCAACTCATAAAATCAATTTATTAAGAGCATCGCAAACTCTATACTAGTTCTTATTTAACTAAATTAACTCTAATTTATTTTTTCACCATCATTTTAATAAAACACAAATATTTTATATTTTATGTTACGTAACAAACACCCATACAAACTCCAGAGAAAGTTTTATTTTCACATATATACATATATATGTATATATTTATACTCACTATCAATTTAATAAGTCAATTATTTTTTAATGATCATCAAAGTCACCATTATTAGTCTCACATGACCACCATAGGAATTTAAAGGTACATCAATTGTAAACAGGTATATATATATATATGTATATGTGAATGTATATATGTGTACCTGGATTGTAAGTTTCACTCAGCCTTTTATAAATGTTTGACTATGAGAAAAGTTGCAATATCATTGGTTACATTACATTTAGTTGGTTACTTAGTTGATGTTGCTAACATAAGATACAAAAGCACCCGATATATAGTTCGAAGAAAAGTATCAAAGGTATTGGTAGTAGTGTCGGTATTATAGTATCTTTTATAGCTTATATAAAATATATAAAGCAGACACACATACTCTTGCTCACAAGACTCGTGTCCGTCGATTAAAATCTGACTGGAATTTACAACTGCCGATAGGGAATCTCGTTATTGATGTACTACCGGTCTCACATATGTGTACTATATATTTATATATTTAAGAGCAAGTGAGGTATATTGAGAGCAACACAAAAAGCGATCTCTCTCATTAGACCGGGTAAAGATAATTTATTAAAATAATTTTATCTGAAAAATAAAAAGCCTAAATTTGCATGGGAGTGACTAAATTTTTTTTTGTTAAAAAATCATTGGAAAGTATTCCATGCGCAATTACTGTCGATATTATCTCTGTCTCGTTGTTCTTATTTTAAACAGTATGGGTATTATATGTGCTAAGGAGATGCGCGGACAGTACGAGGTACGAGTTGCCCGATACCAAACTCTGAAGCTTTGAGATTTCGATGCTGACCGTATAAACACCTCGAGCCGCGTTACCTATAGACCCAATTCCGTCGCTTAAGGAGCACAGACTTAAAAAATCCTTCGGGCAGGTTACTTTACATCGCTCCCATGGGAAAATACGTTTTGTGCATGTGTGCTGAAAAAAATATACAAACTCACTGCAGACCCGAGACTGGACACGTCAAGCAGTTGCATTCGCGGGATTTTTTTTGCTCGTTTAACCCTTTTTTCTTTTTTTTTTCTTTAAGTTATATTTATGCAGACGAGATGAGATTTTGTGTAACGGTTGTGTCTGATGCTTCAAGCACTTTTACAAGGCCCCAGATATTTCAAGTGTAACATCAAAGTTTATATCGATTTTTATTTATTATTATTATTTTTTCCATCATCATTAAGTTTTAAATATTAAAAATGTTAAAAACTGTCACATAAAAATATACAATTTTAATTATAATCAAATTTATTTTTCATAATTTACTATTTCGAAAATTCAAACAAACTATTAGATATCATATCTACATTTATTTCGGTCTAATTAATTCTGACACCAAAAATTTTCTGAAAAAAAAATTTCTGGTTCACTAAAATTTTTTCTTGTCAAAAAAAAAAAATAAATTAAAAACCCGCCGATAAAAACTGCGCTTTTAAAAAAAAAAATTTAATTGACGTTCAGCAAAGCAGACGAAGGTACTGCAAGTACTTGGCAATAATAATAAAATTAAAATGACTGAAATTTGAGATTGTCGTGTCGAGGCTTTGAAAGTACAAAGGGTTGGCATTTAGTCAACGAGACTCATAAAAACGTCATCGTAAACAACGCAGAACCGATACTGAATTATTTCAAATGAATAATTATTTTTCTTAGCCGAAGAATAGATTATTATTATTATTACACTGCGACCCGCGTATGTATAGTACCATGTTTACGTTTGAGTACCGAGTCTTATAATAAAGCATTAGTTAAATCCCCGTTTAGCTTGTCACGCAGCTATATACTTACGCGAAACGGGTACGGCCCTTCTGCCCCCCGGCTGCTACTCAATACACTATTACTTTTTTACAAGCAATATTATTTCTTTCATTGCTTTACTTTACTCTTAACTTCACCAACCAGCTATTGTTTCTCTTCATTGTTCGAAGTAAAAAATTTTAAAAAATGTCCTTTAATTTTTCCCGCCACCGGCGGTATTTAATTATTCAAATTTAAATAGACATCGGATACAATATCTACAAAAATTCATTATTTTTATTTTATTTGAATATCAAAATAATTTATCTAAGCTGCAGTTGAATTTTCACTTAGACCTTTCCCTTAGAATTAAATGTCAAAATAACGTAATTATAATTGTACGGAATTTATTAAAAAATAATGATTAATGAGGGAAAAAATTTCTAACATTGACCTTAAGGAAATAAATTGACACGTGATGGTAATTAATAAAGTAATCGGCGTCGATAATCAAGGGGTGAGGTAATAAAAAATAAAATGTAAACGGGATCGGTGACAGGATTGGGAGTTTGTAATTTGCCTGTGGTTAAGTAACCAAAAATACCGATATGTTGCACTCTTTACTCATTCCCATGGGCACGAGCATGTAATGGGAGTCATGCAACCAGTCGAGTCATATGTAGGTAAAAATTTATTGTCCATGTGGTAGTGGTAAGTGAGATTTAGGACCGCGGTCAATGTGCCGGTCAACTTACAAACGAAACTTTGTGTCTGTGAAATTTATCATGTATATATAAAGACGCAGGTCATCACTATATATGTACATACATGCGTGTATGGATGGATGTAAAATATAGAGAGAAAGATATGAAGAGTAAGTTTGAGATGAAGGAATGAAATCAGTAGATACCGTGGGATAAATGTGTAGGCGTATCAGCCACCAAACCTGAAGCGGCACGCCGTCTTTAATTACTACAGACATTGTAATGTATGACGATGTTTATATTTGTTTGTATATATTTATGTACAGTGTATATGTATAATATGTCTGTGGATTATAATATGTTAGATTGGATTAGATTACATGGGACTTAGGATGTAGACAAATTAATGAGTTGGATTAACAGAGCTCAAGTATTGTCTGATTTATGTAGATATTTTATTTGTTTATTTATTAATTTAATAAGTTAGTGAAAAGTGTAATTCTGTTTTATGCTAGAGTACTTTCAAGTCGTTGGAATCAATGGTTGATTGTTATCGGAATTTAGATAATTAAAGAGAACAATGTGACGATTTTTTAACCCGCGAATTATAACAATCTGTTTAATGGCGCATTGATAGCTCGGCTATTATTTACATCCAATTATTTGTTGTAGAATGGAAAAAAGTTATGGCGAGTTGGTTACTCTTTGATTTAAATTTAACAAAAAAAAAAAAAAATGCTGTGGTAGAATGGACGGTAGACTTTTCAAAGAAAAGTTGAAATTTCGGTTAAATGTAAAATCGGGAAAAAATATTATGAAATAAATAAATGAAGGTTTTTTTTAGCTTTAATAAATTTTTTGAAATTTAAAAATGGCCGCCATTTTTAAACTATTCAAAGAAAAGTCAAAAAATTTTTTCAAAGTTGCAAAATCAGACTGAGGCAAAAAAAAACTTGATTTCTATAAATTCTACTCAAAAAACGGGACATAATTTTGATCGCGTTAAATAATGCATTTTAAAGTTTTAAAATTTTTTTATTGAGGTTAAAATTACAATTTTTCGGTTTTATTATTAATGTCGAATTTATGAATTTATAAATATTAAATATTTAAAAAATGATTATAAATACATGTAATTAAGGAAAAGAAAGTTTTTGACTTAATATTTAGTGATTTTTTGGGGCAACTAATTATCTGCATACATCTACTGAATTACGTGACGGTGGGCCATGTCCATGATGCACATGACCGAACTTTCCACTCAACAATAATATATTAGTATGTAAATTAATTAACGAGAAAAAAAAACAACCTCGTGGAATTTTTTCGGGTAATTGAATCAGTAACTTTTAAAACCAAAATTATATTTTAGTGGATTGTAATTAATAAGACGAGTAATTTGGCTCAAATAATAATTACAAATTGGGATTTAAAGCTTATAAAAGTAATAAAGAATAAAATAAAATTAATTTTTTGATACTACCTGTTTCCTTGTGTCCTCTGCCAATGACCATTTCCTGAGAGATCAGACTGGTCCTGCAGGAACTCGAGACTCAACCGGTGCAGACAACATTCCCCGACGTTACACATGTATATATATACATATATTCACATCTTTTAGTGTATTTATACATACATATATATCGCAGGACTATGACACCTGAATTACTGCCACTTGTTCTTGGATTAAAAAAAATTTATTTTAATTAAACAGAATTTTAATTTTGTCATATTTAATATTTTTTTTTACTTCTACAAAGAAATTATTTTTTATCAAGACAATGAGACATAAAAGTTAATATAATGTGAAGCTGGCTCGTAAGCACAAAGTCAATTGCAGTGCGGTGATTTATGTAATTGATAATTAGTCTTAATTGTAAGTTTCACAATGAAGATTCGTGGGGACAGATAAGACCTGGATGCTTCGTATGATCGTTATAGTTATAGTATATTTCTACAATCCGCAAGTGCACTGTTGTATACATATATATACATATATATGTATTTATATAGTGAGCTAGTACGTAACAGAGCCCACCGGGAAGAAAGGCTCTCTCTAATATACCAACAGTTAGACAATTACTTTGCGATAGTTACCCAAGCACGATTACGGATAAATATAGTACCCTAATATTTAATATAACTCTGGTATGGTACAACAAATAAAAATATTTTAATTGAAATTGACCATTATAAATAACAAGTTATTGATAATTTAAATTTATCAATTTCACTATCATTACACGAGGATATTTTAGAGCGTAATCAGAAATTTACTCAAGTAAATCGTCTCGGGATCGGCGGACTGAACGGTGTACATGGACAGTAGAAATTGTACTCTCGCTGGTATTACGAAGAGAGAGGCCCGGAAAGATGAGAAAGAGACGAGTAAATTGTCGATGTGTGCATGGATATAGAGGAGCAAAACCAATGGACATGATCCAAGGCCAGCAGCTATTGCATCGTATCGCAAACTCTTGTCCACTTGGAGCATCCATTATTTATCGCTTCCGCGGAATTCTGGTTCTGGGTCTGGTCAACTCTAACAAGTCCGGTCTTACCGATTTCACGGTAACAATTCACCAAATATCGCTGCCGATCGCGTATGTCTCCAGAGATTCGGAGATTTCGTGTCATTTTTTAAACTCTCCATACAATTTTTTCTTTATTAAAAATTATGCTGTTGTACGGCAGTTAATTTTTCAAGATATTAAATAACGAGTTGAGATTTTTGGTGAAGTTTTTATAACGTCTTAAAACAGGTGCAGAAAATTTTGAGCCTTGAAAATAATTTTGTTAATACTAGGGCGTATTTTAAATTTCTTTGTTGCATGCAGATGCTGACTGCTGTAATAAAAAAAATATTTATCTATTTTTTTTCGGTCTTTAGTTTTTATTGAAGCGACTTTGTAGTCCCTGTAGAGCCGAGAATTTTTTATTGAGCTTCAGGGTTTTAGTGGGTACTCAAAATCCGCGGGCGATAATTCTGGTCTGTCGTAAACTTCTGGTGTTAAAGTTAACGGTCTTAGTGTATGATCGTCTGACGCTGGTTTTGTCAGCTTTACGACGACACTGCCGATATGTTGCGTCGTTTTAATATTTTTTATTTTTACTAATGATGTGTATGTAAGTTATATTACACATATGTGGGTATCAGGTACATTTTTATGTAATTGAAAAATGCCCCGGTCGTAGTTTATGTTGAAATAAAAATATCAATTTGTATTTACAAGACAAGTAAAAGATTTTTCATTTAACACATGACATCTAAGCCATTCATTTTAAATTTCTGTTTTATCGACTTTAAGCTTCCTCGTAAAATTGTCCTCTTTTCATGACTATTTTGATTTATAATTAATACTAATTATTTTTAATAATATTTTATGGTCTATCATATTTTTGATTTCATTGTGGGAATCTGCAGACAAACAATTTTTACTCAAGATAAATGTGGCAAATTTTTTTCCAATTATAAAAAGTCGATAAAACCCCTCCTATCTATTTTCACGCCTCGAGACACCGAAACTAAATCTTTTGATAAAATTCAAAAATTTTAAACATCAAACAAATACCAAAATCTTTCAAAATCTTTTTTCAAGTGATCCGAGACTTTGAAACGAATTCGTAGCATTTTTTTTCGGTAATTTTTTAAATCTAAAACTTGGCCAAATATTTTCGGCTATCGATAGACAGGACTGGACTAGATCTGGTAATCAAACTTGATAAAATTGTCAAGTGACTGTAATAGTCTCAAAAATTAACAAATTTGAATTTTAACTTGAAAATTTAATGAAAAAATATTTGATTCTTCACTACCCGCATAAAAATATACCCACACGAAAAATATATGTAATTTATATATGACATTTAATTTTTTTGTGCTTAAATACATTTACATAAATAGTTATATATATTGACATAGATGTCAACATCAATTCAAAATTCATTCATTATATTTTTTGGCGCGCATCCATAATATGCACATATATGTCAATATATATTACATTTATTCGTTGTCTAATATATATTCATATGAATTTTCGTGCAGATAGTCGTATTTTCTAGTGATAATGAGAAGGGATACCTTAAATATATATATGATAAAAATTTTTGATCCACTATTCCACGCACTAAGGTAAAAACTATGGGTCGTAGGCAAAAAATAAAATTATTCATAAAAGATTTCAATGTATTTTTCATCATCTATCATCTGGTATATTCACAATCATTTTTTGTATGTATTTTTGTGTGATCTAAACATAGTAAATCTTACATTTCAATTACATTTTCTGTGTATATATATACTCAATTACAATAATAACTTATACCACTAGTATTTCACACACATTACATACTAATGCAATTCTATTTGCAGTAATAATCGTACACTTTATCATATATATATATATATATATACTTCAATTATTTCAATTATCAATTATCAATATTACTTTATTTTCACAACACACGCCTACAAACGTTCGGCCATAAGTTAATATCCAATATGTCATCTCACTATACATTTTTTTTTCTTTATTATATGAAACTTCTAATTTTTTCTATTTATTATTTATCATTTAAATTGTTTTTTTCCGAGACTTATTTATTGGTTTTCTAAAAATCCCTCAATCGAAATGCCTCGTTTTATTTTTATTAAATTATTATTTTTTTTCTTTCTCATTTACTATGAATATATTAAATTTGGTATCTCAACTCTTTCATCAATATTCGAATCAACGATTTGTAAATATTTTTATTTATTATTTTAATTGAAACAGGTGATGAAATTTGAGTTATATAATGCGATTAATAACTAATTTCATTGGAATCAATAATCAATTTATTTATTTAGGTTTTTTTTTTTTTTTTTTTTTTTTTACTTTATCTGAGTATCTGTCAAAAAATATACGTACACGCGTCTCAAATCTGCATGTAACAATACAGCTCATATATGTATATATATTTATAAATAATGGATTGTAATATAAGATAATTATAATTATATTTATAATTATAAATTGGACAATTGTAACAACAGTTTTATAACTATTGTTAAAACGCTTTATGATTATTATTATTATTTTTTTTTTTTTCATTTAAAATTACAAACGTTTATTCATTTTTCCAACTGCTTTATATTTATTATAAGGCGGACAAGTTTCAAGAAAATTTTATTTTCATCAATATCGATATCAATTTATTTATGTACTTTTATTTTATCATTACACATTTTAAATACTCTACGCTACATAAACTTGCATTAGAAGATTTTTTTTTTTTTTTTAAATAGTAGTTTATTTTTTTTCTTATTTTATAAAAAACAAAATGACTTTTTTTGGCATTGGAAGAAAAAATACACTTTCAAAAAGTTTTATTTTTTCTATTTAATCTCTCAATATTTTTTATTGGAACGCAACCTTAATTGCCTTTATTATTTATCATTATATTGTTCATAAATTTTTGATAATGTTTATTATTATTATTTATTATTTTTATCTTAAATAATTTTGATAGTTTTTTTATTTAGATTTAACGTTTATATTACAACTATTTTGGCATCATTTGAATTTAGTTTTTTTTTTACTTTTTTTTTTTTTTTATAAAAAGTTGTAAGAATTTTTTAAGTTATTTTTATATAGAAATTTTTAGATCCAGTAATGGAAGTATTTGTTTATACATTTGGTTTTATTAAGTCTAGTGTTCGTTTAATTCCTGCATTTATTTATCATTTTTTATTTTCGTTTTATTAAAATACAATCAAACAAATAATTATAATAAGTTATTAATTATTAATTATTATTTTAATTAAAATTACATAGACATTTTTTTTAAAGGAATTAAGGATTTACAGTTTAAGGATCTGGGAAAAATGGACCGTCTGTAAAATGGGTCACAATCAAGTGATTTAATTTTAATTCATATTTTGTGAGAAGGCTAAATTATGGGTGTGTGAATAGTATTCGAATCGAGTTGAGTCGAAAATTAATATTCAAATTACATATTTTTAATTTTTTGTAAATTTTTGAATCATCCGAAAATTTTGAAGCATTCGAAAAATTTTAAATATTCGTAAGCTCTTGAATTAATCGTAAATTTTCGCTTTATTCGAGTAAAGTTCAGAAATATGGGTCGTACTTTTGATAAATTACAGGATATTTATTGCAATAATTAACAAATAATTTAAAATTTTATGAATATTTCGAAATTTCGAAACTAATATGAATTTTTCGAATGTTTAGAAAGTTTACAAATAATTCGAATATTTCTTTTTATTCGCACACTTCTACAAAACTGTGAGGTGATTTGGGTCACTGTTTATTTAAGTAGACGTTAATGGGCCATTTTGCCCTTTTTTGTAACTAGATCATATTGATCTATAATTTTTGTTTGTCAACAATAAAAATATTTATTTTATAATTCCGACGGCCCATTTTACCCCCTTTCTAGCCCTAAAAAAATGATACGTTACAAATCCATTCTTAGACATTTTTTATTTCGTTTATTAAATATTTCACAGTAAAAAAAAAATTTCATACAAAAAAAAAAAAATAAAACAATTGTTTCGAGTATTTAACTAGGATCTTTGTTCATTCTTACACAATTCACAATTAAATATAAAGAAAAATTACTAATAAACATAAAATAGTTGCTAGCTTACAGAGAGTTAATTAAATAAAGATAATTTTGGAATAGGTTCGAACGTCAATCGATACTTAATGCCTTCTACTTGAGAACAATCTTATACAATTAATCACTTAATCAGTTAATGAAAAGTATCGACGTTCTTCAGCGACTTTAAATAATAATTATCATAATGATCATAATCATAGTTATAATAATAATAAATTGTGGTACACATAAAACTTATCCAAAACTTAATTAATAAATAATTAAATTAGATTACATTTATAATTGATTAATTATTATTAATAATAACATTAATGAATATATTAATTATTCTTACTAATTAATACTCCGAGGAGAAAAAAATGGCGGATTTGCCACATTTGTGTTTTTTTTTTTTTTTAATTGAATTTCCATTAAATTAATTGATTAATTATTTCTATCAATAAAATCATTTGAATATAAGATTAATCTAAATTTTTTTTTAAAATAAAGGATCGCATTGTTTCAATAAATAAATATATATCGATCCTTAAACACCAATGTGACAAATTAATATTTTTATTATTAAAAATGTATATACTATAAATATATATTTATATGAAGAGAGAGAGAAAGAAAATATAGAAAAATAAAACGATGAAAGTATTTACAAAAAAATTCAAATTTTCTTAAATTCATCTGATACCTGGTTTTCAAAATAAATTATAATTATAATTATAATAATAATAATTAAAAAAATTTACAAATAAATGCCAATATTTAATAACGATCGGTTAGAAAAGAAATAATAAAATTTGTACTCAGTCGCCTGACGCGAGTGGTTAGTTAAAAACAAAAATTAATTAATTAATTAATATAGATTCAGTACGGTGGCAAGTGCAAAGTGCGTTAAATAAATATTAAAGAAGCGAAAAAATGTACAAAGATTTGTTTTAAATAATAAGAAATTATTTTATAATTTTAAACGTTGAGATCATTTCATTATTTCTTCGTGTTCATGATTTATTTATTATTTATTATAATTTATATCATTACCATTATCATTATTATCATTATTATCATTATTATTATTATTATTATTATTATTATTATTATTATTAAACTATTTGTTATAATTATTAATTATAATGATTTTACTGATTTATTTCTTCAGTTTTCCTTTAAATAATCAAAAGTGCGTCATCAATTGTGCAGTTACCGTAACAACTAATCAACAACATTTTTTTTTGTTGCTACAATTTTTTTTTGTTTTATTTTTTTATCAACTCTTCAATTACGCCAACACGTTAAATAGATCATAATATAGCCAATAGATTATTTATCAATTATTATTATTACTAATTGTTATATATTAATTATTGATTATAATTATGAGGAAGGGCATACGCTGTACACCATTAGTGTGCATTTGTACACACTCCTATTATTATTATTAATATTATTATTATTATTATTATTATTATTATTATTATTATTATTATTATTATTATTATTATTATTATTATTATAATTATTGAACCTTCAAAATTATTCGCGGTAGATAAACAATGAGATATGTATCCGTGAACTTGTTCTTTACTGTACCGACTAGTCAATAAGATACAGTTTTACACATTTTATTGTACAGTCATTTTATTTATTATTATTATCATTATTATTATAATTATTTATTATTATTAATTAATAATAATTATTAATTTTACTCTGTGCTTTTAAATTCCATCAAAGTCTTTTTCATGCAGTCGTGGCCATTTTTTTTATTCTTAGCAATTAGTTTTTTATTTGGTCATAAATTTATTAACTTTCAATGAAATATTCGATTAGTCGCTTACAGCATCCGATAAATCGATATCAGAATATTCAATTATTACTTTGGTATTTTTTTATTCTAGATTATAAATTAAATATTTTGAAAAGCCCGCCAAAAGTTTTTTTTTTAAATTTATTGCTTACTTGATTATTAAAATGACCAAAGGGTTGTTATTGTCAATAAAAGTCATGATAAATAAATAAATAGATAAATTTTATGCTCTGATGAAAAGTGCAATTGAAATTTTTAAAATTTATTATCAAAGAGATTGCAAAGTGTGTTGGTAAAAAAAATGTATGTATATATTTTATTGAAAGTTAATTGAGATAATATTTGAGCTGCTTCATACAGTTTTAATGATAGTTTATTCAAAAAATTATTATTGTAAGGAAAGCCCGCGAAATTTGAGTAGAATAAAAAATATGGCAGTGGAATGAAACCTTTTTTGGTTTTTTTTTATAATCTTTCGGGATTACGCATTTGTGCTGAGAGATTTGCAGTCGTTGAGGCTCGAAGTGGAGGCTCATCCAATGGCGCCGCCTTCCTGGTAGGGTCCGGTGATCATGCAGGGATGCATGGGGAAGAGAGTAGTCCAGGTCATGGTGGTGTAAGTCGGCGAGCGCATCATGAACTGAGAATTAGGTACGTTTATGTGTGGAAGCAGTTTTTCTGTTTCAATGCCAGCTTCCGAAGGCGATTCAGTGACTCCGGGATCAGTTACTGGAGCTGGAGTTGGAGTGGAAATTTCGCTGATTGGTCCGTCGGCGGCAGCTACCGCATTTATGGTTTCGTTAATGCTGTTGGACATTGAGGAGCTCGTGGTAGTGGTCGTCACTCCTAGTTTTCTTAACCTCATCTTCTCTTCCCACTCGCTCCAGCCGTGCTTGGGCCTGTTTAAGTTTCGGTGCTGATAGAAGACTAGGCTGATGCGAGTCGGGTTCACTCTGTTGGGTTTTTTCAGTGCAGTCGTTGAGTGCAATTCGTGTTTCGCGCACTCAAATAAAACGCTGCCGTGGCCCAGAGCTATTCCAACGCCACCTAGCTGGGCGTCTTTGAAGCATTCCTCGTTGTCTGAGTAGTCAGCGACCTCTCCGAGAGGTTCAGATTTTGGAGGAGGCTCAGGTAATACAGGAAAGTATGATGGCGGTGGATAAATATCCCAGCGAGGAGTTTCCCATCTGTTCCAACCAGAATTTAATCCTTGGTAGGGCGGTGTTACGTTCTGATAAGGATACTGCGGAGAATAAGGTTCTCGTTTTTGCTGATACATTTGCGTTTGATAATCTGGTGTTTGATGAATTGGATGCGTTGGATGTGGCGGATGCGTCACGTGTGGCGGATGCGTCACGTGTGGCGGATGCACCGGATGCTGTAGATGCTGCGGATGTACTGGATGCTGTGGTTGCACTGGATGTTGTGGATGCGTTGGATGTGATGAATGTCCTGGATGTGATGAATGTCCTGGATGTGATGGATGCCCTGGATGTGGTGAATGCGACGAATGTGGCGGATGTGTCGGATGTGCTGGATATTGATAATTATAACCGTCCCAGGTATTAGCATAACTTTTTTCAAAGCCCGTGTAACTTGGATACCCAGGATACTGCGGAAACGAATGGCCCAAATTAGACATCGCATGTAGTTCTTGAGCCTTCATTTCTTCTGCCCACATTGTATTAGCAACAGGTCGTTCATAGCCTTCTTTACTAACAGGAGTAGGACCGTAAGATGGTGGTCTTTGAGCATTTGATGGCAATGTCGATGGATCATGGTGATAATTGTCGGATTTAATTGGCTCCTGGGGCTTAAGAAAAGTGCGAGTAAACGTATTCTGATAATTAATCTCGGACGGGTTCTGATTCTGATTCTGGTTTTGATTCTGATTCTGATTCTGATTCTGGTTCTGGTTCTGGTTTGGTGTTGTCCTGGACGGTGGGCGGCCCTTTGGAACACGAAATGGCGATGGGTCGGCCATCTCGATGCACGGATTTTTCGCGTGCTCCGACTGTGGAACTCGCTCGGGCCACGCGGAAGCTGCTTTATCGACCGAATTCCAATTATTCGCTGCAGGCAATTGTTCTTTCTTCTGTTCCATGTAATTATAATTTTCGTACTGATGTTGTGGGTATGAATACATTTGCGACTGATGCATTGTTCTAACGGGATTTAATTCGTGGTAATCGTTTCTGTAGCTCGAATTTTGTGGTTGGTTTACTGGTTGATTTAATCGGGTGTAATATTCTTGGTTACGTGATCTCGGTGATGTCGGTCTTTGCTGTATTTTCATGTAGCTCGTGTTATTATTACTATTATTATTACTATTATTATTATTATTATTATTATTATTATTATTATTATTATTATTACTATTAGTATTATTGTTATTATTATTATTGATATTAATATTATTATTAGAATAATGGACATCATTGCGAGGTGATGACAAACGTTGAATCGCTTGATTATGAACATCTGGACCAGGAGTATGTTGACCTCGCGGTGAGGCACGTTGATCATGTTGTTGAGGATGGGGAGTCGAGTACCCACGTGGTGATACACTTGGCTGTCTATTATTATTATCATTAAACCCGGGATAATTTTTGTTGTAAGACGGAGAAGGTAAACTGTAATTTGAATCAACGGTATGCGGGGTTCCTGGCGCTGGATATCCAGAACTGCGCGGTGACATCATTTTAGGATCATGTGGAGTAGACAATGCACGAGGTGACAATGTGTGACTTGCGTAACTGGCTTCTCCAGGAGTAGGCGGCAAAGAATTTCTCGGTGACATCAGATGACGAGGGGAGTGATTGTAGCCGCGATTGATCGGAGAGTCTGGTGTTGAATTGGGCAGATTACAAGAACGTGGGCGGTGATCTTCTTGCGAATACGTACTCCGTGGCCGAGTTTCATCTAAACTGGTGCTGTCCGGATCTACTTTACTATCGCGTTCCATTCCACTGAATGAGTACTCGCTCCAAGGATTCAACCAGTTGTTTTTTCGCTGCTCTAGCCAATTGTTCCGCGCCCACTGTTGATCGCCTTGATAGCCCCAGCCCTGGTACATAGACACCGGGCTGTCGAGAACCGTCGACGACACCTGCGAGCTCTGGAGCTGCGCGTCCATGCCATCAAACATCGGACTCATTTCCAGTGACAACTGCTGCGGATCTCTTATAGTTCGCGCGGGGTCTTGATAAGCCGGCCGTTCAACCGCTTTTTCTTTAGCTGTTTCTTTTTTGGTACTCGCAGGATCTGTTTCGTCTTCCTTGCGCTTTTTTCCGTGACGCCTACACGGTTGCAAAGGTACTGACCGTACTCGTACTTCACACGGATATCTATAATAATAATAATTATAATTATTATTTACTTCATAACCAAATCAATAATTAATTTAATGAGAACTTAAAAAAATGGATATTTACTTGGAAAGTCTTTCAATAGCACCAGATTTTATTTTTTCCTGCTGTCCGTCCTTCGATCCGAATTCATCTGTTTCATCCATGACGTACAGAGGTAGAACGTGCAATTGTTCATCATCCGGTTTCGAAAGATTCCGATGTTTCGTCAAACTAACCACCTGTTAATCAACCAATCAATCAATTAATTTATCTATTGAATTTTTTTTTTTACTTTACTTTAATCACTCGATTGTTAAACAACAAAAATACTTACGACAGTGCAACCGTTATTCATATCATGAAGATCCCGATGAGAGTGAGCGCAAAAGTCAATGCAAGCAGTAACTCCCGAAAAAGGTCTGCCAGGTTTGAATCCTAAGCGACACTCGCTGGCTTCGCGTTCAAACTGCGTCTGGTTATTAAACGCTTCCGGTGCTAAGCTCAAGTACAACGGCGATAAAAGAGTCGCCAGTACATGCATTCTCTCTTCGACTTCTTGTTCCTGGCAACCAAAATTTCATAAATCAATAAGTAACAATACAAATATAATTATTAATCAACTGTTGTCTGTCCCAGAATATTCAACTCACCTCAGTCTTTACGGATAAGCGAAACTTGCGAACGGTTTTACTACGAGCGTATTTACATCCGTTGTAGTACATAGACCAGGAGCACCCGAATGAATAGCTCGCACCACAGGTGTCCGGATCGAGACCTTGACAGGCACAAGTTCGCGGTTCGTTCGTCCCGCATCTACGTGTCGTTGGAAGACCGAATCGATTTAGTTTGTGAGTGAGTAGCGAGTAAATGCGATCAGCCTCGTGGGTCGGCACACCCTCCCACGCCACCATCACGACTACAATCCACGCGGTAGCGCACTTGTGCCCCTGCCGGTGCTTCACGATCGACAATATTTTCTCCTCCACTCCCGACCGTCGAAGAATCTGTGGAATACTTATTGTTAATCTCCATTTTTATCAACGAAAGTTATCAATCAATCACTTGCTTCATCATCCAACAGTTGATGATTTTTGTCAATCAATTAGTCAGTTAATTAATTAATTAATTAATTAATTAATAATAATAATGAGTAAATAAAAAAAGATAGCTTACCCATTTAGCCATCGGACATCCCTGAGTTGTTTTTCCCTCCTTTCCCGTGTAAACTACCTTCTCAAATCGTATCGCGCTGCCCTTCAACCCGGTCCTCCTTTCAAGATCGTTTCTTAGATCTGGAAGACTGGCTGCGGCCCCCAGATGCGTGTAGTACGATCCAGGCTCCGGCGGACCTTGTGGTTGAACTTGATTTTATTTACATACATCGACCACTACTCTCACCCCTTCTTATCAATAATTCGGGTTGGATTTACTTTATTACAATTTATCATTATCAATAATACAATAGCCGATTAATCCAACCCCTTTGCCACCAATTTAATCCCAATAAATTTATATTTTTTATTTACTATGTATACTTTGGATAAAAATTTTATTGAAGCTTTTAAAAAATGTATCGCACATATATATATTTATATTTATTTATAGTGTACGCGGTGATTTATATACTGGTTAGTGTGTTCTCTCTATGTTAGTGTGATGCGTAATACACAATGACAACTCACATTTATCTGGCGGAAAGCAGTCGCAGTCGGGTACTTCGCTCCGCATATTGTTCTTGCTCTTGTCGACATCTTGCGCCGGTTTACCACCTCCGCTAGTGCAAGTTCCCACACTGGCTGTCTCAGTTACGGTCGTGCCAGTTGTAGCTGTAGCTGTAGTAGTTGTGATTGCAGTTGCTGTTGCAGTTGTAATTGCAGTTGGATTAACAGCTTCAGTTGTAGTTCCAGTAGTTGTTGTAGTTCCAGTTGTTGATGCTGGATCGCTCTTGCTCTCTTCCATTTTAAGGTCATCCTGCTTTTCCTCCGAGTCCTCTATTATCTCGTCCTTGGTCTGCAAACCCTGGCAGCAGCCATCGCGCAAATGTTCCTCGCTCGGCTGATCGGTTCCGCCTCTCCTGCAGCACCAGGACCCGCCACCTGTTACTATCTTAACCGGACCTCCGTCCCCACGAAATTTGTACTCGTTCTTGTCAATCATCTCCTCGCCGGGCTCTGTTTTTATAATAATCGGAAGACTTCCTTCTCCTTCACCGCGATCCTCATTCGTATTATTATCACTCGGACAATTGTAATCTACTACTTCCTGCTTTATCTGACTTGGATTATAAATTACGTTGCTTATCGTTTTCGACTGATTGTTATCCTCGCTAGCTACAGTAACAAGTCCGTCGTTACGACGCTCTAGCAAATTTTTCTCTACCTCTCTAGCATAGTAATCGTTACTCTTACCGTCGTTCATACAGACACCAGTCTCTTCGGGTTTCTTATCATTACTGTCGTTTAAAATACCAAGACTTTGATGGAATAATTTATTATCACTATTTTTATCGACACCGATCGTACTGTCCCATACACTAGCCGTCTTATCCTGAATTTTCTTCTCATTGTACTTGATAAAATTTTGTATAGCTGTTATCCCGGTTTCTGGTAATATTTCCGGGTTAACACTATTATTATTATTAATATTAGTATTATTATTATTAATATTATTATTATTAGTATTATTATCATTAACATTATTTAAATTATTATTATTATTATTAATATTATTGTTGTGATGAATTCCTCCTCCAGTCCACTCCCATAAGCCACCACCGCCGGGCAAACTATCGGCCCGGTGGTGGTGGCTATGCAATAAAAAATTACCGGTAATGGAGTCGTTACTCTGGGGCATGGAAATCATATTAGATTGTTGGACATACTCTGAAGTGGACCTTTTATCGTGGGGCTTGTTGTCGTTATTTGAGTTTTCGTGAGACTCTCGGATCCTGTCGTCGGTGGAGTAATCGCTGGAGCCATTGGGATTCCCCATGGGATGCATTTGATGCTGCATCTGCTGCTGCTGCTGCTGCTGTTTATTCAGAATCATCGATTTCAGGCGACTGTTTAAGTTCGACCGGTTAGATTGGTCCTGATTGTCGTTATTGAAGCCATTGGACTTGTCGTTGCTCCAGAGAATCCGCTCCCCGGAATTCTGAATGTCCTGCTTGCTAGTTTGCTGAGCCCAGGAGGGATTTTCAGAAGACCCTGAATTCGGCGACCAGTTTGTTATTTGGCTATCAATTTTATCTTGAGGGTTGGGATTGGAGTTCGGGTTGGGGTTAGAATGAGTATTGGGGTTGGAATTTGGGTTCTGAGGCCAGGCTGGCTGATGGCTCGGAGTCCGTCTCGGGCTGGGCTGAGAGTCTGCCCAAGTTTGTTGAGGCTGCTGCTGACTACCGTCGCTTTTCATGCTGCTCGGAGACCAATTCGGCTGACTAGTAGGCGTGTCCGGCCAGGACATTTGATTAGACGGTGTCAATCGCGGATTCGTTTCTATTTTGGTCTGCTGCTGCTGCCACTGTTGCTGTTGCTGTTGCTGGGACTGCTGTTGCTGCTGCTGATGTTGCGGAGTCAGTCGGGGATTGGGATGCCCGTTCTGATTCTGAAGCTCAGGACTAGCTTGCCAAGTTTGGTTTGAAACCGGAGTCATGCGGGGATTCTGCTGCGCGGGACTCGGAAGATCGACCATTTTAGGCGAGTGTTGGGGCCACTGCTGCGGTTGGTGTTGCGAAGGCGTCAGTCTCGGGTTCTTCTGACTCTGTTGGGGCCAGTTTTGCTGCTGATTATCCGCCTCGCTCCAAGATTGCGGAGTCTGCGGATGCTCGCGAGCACTGTCCCAACTCATGTGACTCGCGGGTCGTGACATGTCTTGGTTCTGAATAACATTCGGCTCATTCTTGATGTGCTGCTGCTGAATGCGGCTGTCTGACCAAGTTAAGTCATTGACGTTGTTCATCTTGGCATTGGAGCTAGTGTCTGACCACAAGTGCGCTTGGCTTGCATCCGAAACCGCAGGCTGTCTGGGGACATTTTGAAGATGCTGCCACTGATTCTGTTGCTGAGGTTGCTGTGCTTGTTGTTGAGGTTGTTGAGGTTGTTGGGGTTGTTGGGGTTGTTGCTGAGTAGATTGACCCATTTCCACGTAGCCTGGATATCCGTTAGAGTTGTGTGAACTCTGTGGGTCCGGTTGAAGTGGATACCCAGGCATCTCGTTTCCCGACACATTTGTCGGGGCTATAGTTGCAAACCCCTTAACTTGTGTGTCTGTTGGCGGCTGTGGCTGCTGTTGTGGCGGTTGTTGTTGCTGTTGTTGCTGCTGTTGTTGTTGCTGTTGTTGTTTCTGTTGCTGTTGTTGTTGTTGTTGTTGTGAGTCCATGTGTACAGAACTACTGCGACTTGTTGGCGTCGTCGAGGGCGGCGGAGCCATTGTCACATCCTGAAAAGAGGATCATTCGATCTGTAACTTAAAATCCATCATGCGTATTCAGTATTGCCGCGTTTAGTTTCGTTATTCGACGGTTTGAATTTAAACTGTTATTGTTATTGTTACTACTGTTATTGTTGGAGCTGTTATTGGAAATTTGATATCGACAGGCGGATGAAAGGAAGAGGGAATAAAGGCGTGCGCGTGTAAACGATGTTAACGGTGTCTGATAGCTACTGATGATAGCTCACCTGCTGCTGATACCCGTTGACGTATTCTTGACGGGTCTCGAAGCCTATCGGCTGTCCCGGTGTCGCCGCGGGGTCCATGAATTGACCATTAAGCGAACGCTGAGGCGGCGCGGCTCCTGTTTGGGGCGCTACCGGTGCCAGTGGGGACGGCTGTCCGGGGATTCCGTATTGTCCTGCGCTACCCGCACGCTGAAATGCTGATTGATCTGTCGCGATGAATGCTTGTTGCTGATATGCCACTGGAATATTTATTTTGAATAACTGATTGGTTATTTTTACTTTACTTTGTTTATTTTTGCTAATATTTTCTATCAACAAAAAATGTTTATAAAACGTTAGAAGTAGAGAGAAAAAAAAATGGTTTTATTACCTGGTTGAGGATGGTATGGCGTCGCGGCACTGTACTGTGTATGATACCTCAATTCATCGAGTTGATTTGGCGCAGGTATCTGTTGAATAAATTGTTGTGGTGGCCATGTCGCGGTTGTTGCTTCCACGGTGACTGCACCCACGGGTGTAACACCCTGGTGCCATACGGTATTACTAAAACCAGCAGTTGGTCGGAATCCAGCACTACTGTCACCGTAAAACGGCATCACTCCAGGTGACTGTAAAATAAAAAATAAAAAATGGTTGTTATTATTTTATGTTAAATATTTTCTATTGACTATACTTAAATAATGTATCAGGAAATACTTGTTATATGTGGCGTGAAATTACCATATTTATGTATTTTTCTTAAGCTGCATAAGCCGAGAGCTTTGAAGTTTTTTTCAACAAGTTATACAACGTTTTTGCTCTCGATGAATATTTTATTCTCTATCTTTCGAGCCCGTAAAGCACAAAAGCCATTCTACTCACGAGTGCTTTCCACTTTCGCTTTCTTAAGCGGACAAAAAATAAGTTTAAATAAAATAAAAATGAGAAACAGTAAAACAAAAACAAAAAGTGAATATACTCGACTTTATCCCGTTAAAAACTTTTTCTAAGCTTTGATATCTCGCGCGTCTCTCGACGTTGTTTTTTTTTTTCTCATTTATTTTTATTCTCTTTCAATTTCATTTTTTTCCCGGTGCAAGAGAGAAGCTTGAATTTATAGCGGCAGTAAAGGATCGCCGCTGAACGCGACAATACTCACGCCCTATTCAACCAACAAACTGCCTCTCTGTCTTTCAACTTTTGTTCAAAGCTTTCCACGCTTATTTTATTAAATTCCCGACACATTTTTAATTACTGCAATTACAGGCTCTAAGATATAGATATAAATTTTCTTCAACAATTTTTTTTGTTTTTTTAAATGAGAAATAAAAATTATTTGAAGTAATTAATTATTTTTTAGAGTATTTGGTTATCAAAAGTAAAGTGATTAAATAACCCAGCATTGAATTACAAACGTAGTATCAAGTTCTCGTTACTACCGAAAGCCGGAAATAAATTTCCTCGGGTCAGCTAACCAACCTGGAAATCCTAGTTGAATTGTAATGACGGAAATTTGTGGTAATAAAAAATGAATAAACGAAAAATAGATACTAACAGCATGAAATTATTTTTATTAATTTAGTAATCCGGCTATAAACGAGGGCCAGAAAAAATTAAGTACCCAGAATTATTTTTACAACCGTTTTGAATCATAATTTCTGACTTCTTTCGTTATTTAGAAAAATTACCAAAAATGACTTAAACAAAATTTGAATTTTTCAAAAACATTTTTTTTCGCTACTTTCAAACCGTTCCATTTTGCTCGGAAATGAAAGAAATTTTTTTTATGGAATTACAAAATTCATCTCGTATTCTTTAAAATAGAAACGAGAAATTTTAAATTAATCTAATTTAAAACAGATTCAAAAAATGAATTTTTTCATAGCGCTCCATTTTACCCAGCCCACTTCTGTATAATTTGAGCTGAGTCCGGGAAATAGTTTCAATAGAATGTTCAAGTGAATTTAAAAATGGATTGAAATATTCTGGAAATTCAATAGTTTGATGAATGAAGCATTCGAAAGTTGTAAAATATTTTTTAAACAAAAAATTAAAAAAAAAATTAATAGTTAGGACTATTACCGTATAACGGGAAATATTGCCAGTGATTATAATTATAATTGATGATTTATTTATGAAATGAAGTGTAAAATTGAAACTCAAAGTAATCAAACAGTGATATATTATACATATAGAATTTGGGTGTGATTTAAAGTTAGTTGAATAGAGCCACTATGAAACTATAGATGTTCGGCTTATTATTAGTTCCTATAACTATCAGAACAGTATTCACGTTTTGCATTATGATTACACCACTCTAGTGCTTCCCTCGTGACGTTCAATGCATATCAATGACACCAGCACATTCACCAAAATTTACCAATAAAATATTTGAATATAAAATTTAAATATATTCAATGATCTTTTGATCAATACATATTTTATTAAAAACGGAATTCATATTCAAATTTTTTAAATAAAATATTTATATATTAATAAAAAATATATGTGCGGTATAAATTCTTTTTTTATTTTTAAATTCTATATCAATCGACCAAATAACTCCATTTTTCGTCCCAACATATTTGAATTTTTTGAAAATTTTTTATTTCAAAAGCATATTGAACGGCCGCTAATAAAAAAAAAAATAAATAGAAAATCAAAAGACTAGTTTTAATAAAAATATAAAATTCAGAAATATATTTTTTAGATCAAGTCGTAAATAAATAATAAAGTGCTCAAGTTTATATATTTCTGTAAACATTAAATTTAAAGCGTAAGAAAAATAAAATTATATTTGCAAATAAAAAAAACATGGAGGTAATCAGTCAAAATTTTTATAAAAAAAAAATCTAAATTAAGATAGTCATTTAAAATAATTTTTTTTTTTTTTTTTTTTTTTTTTTTTTTTTTTTTTTTCGAACAACTTGATTGAATTATTAATTTACATGACTGTTTCCTCAGTACAATGTCCCATCCGACATGTTTAATCCAACTAACTGTCTAACAAAACATGACTCTTGTTACTTGAATATATATATCTATATATATATCTCAAAAGAGATTTAATTAGTAATTAGAGAGTTTGTTTACTGCTGTCACCGGCTGGTTCATCAGCTCGTTCAATTGAATTTTCCATTTAAATTAACAATTACATTACATTTGTCTAACTATAAATCGATTGTCAACTATCCCGATGTTCGCCGTCGCCTCTCTGTCACTTCGCCAAATTAATAAATAAAAAAAAAGTAGCCACAGATAAATAAATAAATTGCTTATAAAAATAAAAAGCAGCACGCAAGTGACAACCCAATAACTTGTGGTTTCAAGGTCTCGATCCCGGTCCCGGTTCAGCTCCCGATTACTTTGTCCCGCTATTAGTACAAGTGGCGTGCGGTGTTGTACAAGGTACGAGGAGGTATGGTACAAGAGAAGTAGATGAAAGGTTACAGAGTACGGTGAGATTTAAAACGGTGTAAACCGAGTTGAGACCACAAGTGCCCGTGGATTGGTGTGTTTGCGGTAAAGCCTGATAGCATCCAAGGAGTTTGAGCAAAAGCTCCAGAAGAGGATGAGAGCTGTAGTAGTCGTACTTGGGCTTGTAGTGGTAGTTGTAGTAGTAGTGGGTAGATAGGTGTTGGTTGGGAGGGTAGTAAACGGGCGTGCAGCCAAGCGAGCCGCGAACATCCGCCTCACTCAACTGGCAACTGTAGTACTACCCCTTGTGTGCGCGTGACGTCTCACCCTCTTGAACTGTCGTGCGATAAGGGTAAGAGGGTAAAGTCCGTGGGAAATCCATTCCATTTGTGCTCTATCTCTCTTTCTCTCTATGTATATAAATATATATATATATATATATATGTGTATAGCTGAATAGTAGGATTGGTATCATGACCTAGAGTAACGCCCGGTCCGGGACACTTGTCGACGATAAAATGGGATGACCTACGACATCACCACAACTCAACGCTAAACCCGCAGATCAACTCACTGGGATATCTATATATATATTTACACTTGACCTCGACCTAATTTTTATTCTACTCTACTCTAAAAATCTTGTCGTTTATTTATTTTTTATTTATTCAACTGGTACAAAATATAAATAAATATTTAAGCCTGGTTTGATAATGAAATTATTTGAGTCACTGAAATATATAAAATAACTTAATGGTATTGAATTATAAATTAAAATAGTATGGTAATAAATTTAGTGAGGTATAAATATTAACGAGTTGATTCAACTAAAATAAAGATAAAGTCTGAGGTAATATATAATTCAATTGTGTGGTAATTTTAATACAAGTTATATTAAATTTAAATATAATTCAAATAATTTATACTTAAAATTTTTTAATTTTTCATTTAATATTAAATATTAAATTTTTTTAATTAAATACCCTTGTATTTAATTTACCATAAAGTCAAATAAAAAATTTACGCTTATTAAATTTTTTTCTACGTACATTTAATTACGTGAATTTTATTAAATTTTTTCTACAGAATTTTATTTATTAAAAATTTTATTACCCTTAATTTGTAATTAAAATTTAAAAAAATTATTTAATTAGTTAATGTGATGGTTGATAATTACAATCGTTGTCATTGAAAAAGCCACATGTATGATAAGTGGGATTTTATTTAGCGGATCGGTGATAGAGTGGGCGCGGTAGCAGTTGGCCGGCCGGCAAGTGGAATCGAGAGCCAATTGACGGTTTAAATAGCGACGGGGATGTCAACGCGAGCTTTTACCGTTGGATAGAAACTCAACATCAATTTCAACATCAACATCTACATTTACATTTACATCTATATCTGTGTCCACACTCGTGTCCATTTTCCAATTGGGTACACACAAGTACCACCGCAGAAGGCCGTTCGGGAAAACGGTGTTCGACACGCAGTTACGAATTTATCGGGAAATTAACGTGGACAATCATCCGTACTAGTAGTACAACAACCGTGTGGCCCAGTGTGCACGGGTTACGGGTTATATTCGATTAAATGTTCACACAAGGGACTATTTCCTATTATATCTTCCTATTCGTCGCTACTCCATGTCTACAGCTACTATACGGTTACATGGCCTATACATATATATGTATGTGTATGTATTCGACAACACCTACTGTACATTGTACCGAGATTTGCCGGTGGGTATGCTAGGCATCTACTTTGACCCGTGTCGTGGGCTAGAGTAGAGTTGACGCCTCCCCAGGGCATCATCCGAGTTGCGCCGTCGCCCAGAAACCCTATAAAGCGCAATCGCTTCGTTTAATTCTTATTTTTTTTTTTTTTTTTTTTTTTCATAATCAACTAATATTCAAATCTCAGAGAATAAAATTTTTATACTTTAATTTCCTGAGAATTACTGAGTAATTTTTTTTTTTTTTAATGGAGGTTGAAAAAAATAACATGATTCGTTGAAGCCACGGTCTTATTAACAAGTTTGGTAAAATTATTTTTTTTAATGATTTTAATTAAAAATTTTTTCGAGCAATAAAATTTCAAGAAAATTATTTGCGGGTGGAAATAGTAAGGGAGTAATTAAAATTAATAAAGGAAAATATTTAACTGTTAAATTTTAATTATAAAATAGTAATTTGTCTTTTAGAATGGACGTATCGCATTGTCCATTTAGGTGTGGCTAGATGTATAAATGTACGAATGGGAGAATATAAGTTGCCAGTAGTAATATAGTGTATGAAGTGTGCAGAGCGAATGTGGATATCCAAGTGAAAACCACATGTGCTCTATAGAGCCCACCGCGACCGCGGTTAGAGCCAATTCGTGTGTGTGTACCAATGCAACGAACTACCGGAATTCCGTGGTCTCGGTTTGCTGCATAATTGCGCGTTTCGATGGATGCACCTGAAACAACACTCCCTTTATCCTTTGATATTCCCAATTATTGTCACTCTGTATTCCATCCACTATTCCTCTCCTTATTCCCTATCCCCCTTCTCCATCAATCGTTCATCAAAAATAACTTTTCATATTTTCCGAAAGAGGAAATATAAATATTTGAAATTTTTTTTAATTTAAAAATAATTTCACACATAAAATATTTTCGCCTCATGTCTTTTTAAATTTATTCAATTTTTTTGGTAAAAGAATATGCATATAAAGGACTTAATTTTTTTTTATCCATGAAAATGCAGCAAGTCATGAATAATCAACAGTTGGGTGGGGTTTTGAGTCTTAAAAAATCGATGAGCTTAAAAAGTAAAATACAAACTACGGGTTGTCGGTGTAGATGTAGAGTACAGAGTATAGTTGAGAAGAGAAGAGAAGAGAAGAGAAGTAAAACGAGTGAAAATAGTAGTGTGAATGAAGAAGCACTTGATCGTGATCAAGAGCTTGCAAAAGAGTAGGTACTTTTGTGATAAGAGTCACCTGGTTGAAAAGGACTCTCGAAATACGAGCCAGATCGACGGTTGCAACTCGCAAAATGACATTTTTGTTGTCGTATAGTCGGTTACTACATATATAATAAAATATATAGACGTATAAATGGGAAACATGCTGGTGTACAGCAGCAGAGTTGGGTTAAAGTGAAGAAGAAGGGGTGCAGACCACCAGCAGACGCTGGTGGCTGTGGGGGCGGTGACCGACCGCCAACGCGAATCAATACCCGCAGGAACAGGAACCGCCAAGCAACGGCAACTACTACGACTACGACGAGGATGACGACGAACACCAGGCGACAAGGGAGCAAGAAAGACCGAGAGGGACTGCAACAGCGGGATTCGTGTGCAAGAGCAAGAGCAAGAGCTACAAGAGGTAGGAACGATGACGGCAGAGTGGAGACGAGCAAAGAGAGGTATTAGAGTGTACTGTGGTAGGGAGGAATTGAGAGTTCTAGAAGGTTCATGCATTCCAAACGTAATCAAGAGAAAAAGCCTCGTGGAATGAGGAATTGTTTGAGATATTTATTTTATGTCTCCACTGTTTTTTTTTTTATTTTTTTAATCATTTTTATTTTTGAATCAGATTAAATGATTGGAGCAAAGGGTTTATTTAATGCATTTTGCCTTGAGAATTTTAAAAATTTATTATTCTTAGTTGATAAAATTTAAATATTAAATCTCCGAGTTCTCTCATCCATATTAACTCGTTCAATTTGGTTTTGAGAACTGTCACGATGTCATTTACATATAGAATAAATGACTAACACGAACTTCATCTCAAAATACAATATCGTTATTTATTTATGTACACATATATATTTAAAGATAGAGAGAGAAAGAGAGAAACTATGGAAAATTTATGACAATATTGTTGATACGAATTCACGGAAACTGACGCTGATGTATGATAAGTTATGCAAATGATAAAATACTTGAATTAATTTTTTTAAGTATATTTTTAGATTTGATTCAAAAGATAATTGGGAAATGCTAATGCAGCACAACTACTCTGTAGTGTAATGGTTCTTCTTTAATATATACGTAGCTAGTAATTATATTCCCGAGCACTTTGAAATATTATTAAAGCATAAGGGAAATGTAATATTTAGTAAGCGGATATTTTAAAATTTTTATCACGGAAAGTTGTGTTGGTAGATGGGTATTGATCTCACGCTAATTTAATCCATGGCAATATATTTTAAGAGCGCCGCATAGCAGTGAAATATTTTAAATTAACTTTTTTATGCTATTAATAAAGGAATAATATTAAATTTTAAATTACGTACTTCTTCAAACTCATATATTTTTCCCTGAATAAATTTAAACTTTTAATTTCCCTCGCATATATCTATCTATACATCGCGAAAACTTTATTTTTGAATTATTATTTTTTTTTTTTGAATTATTGCAGCTTTGGCTTAAATTTTCTCAGACCGCTAAAATTTTAATTCCAAATGTCCGTTAAATTTGAATAATTGGATGAAATAATTTACCCTCAATGTAAATTTAAAAAATTACAGTAATTAAATTGGTAATTAATGTAACTTACCATAGAAACAACTGGCGGCGGAGGATTTCCGTTCCTAAGAGCGCCAGTTTGCTGACTCGCGGAGTTTAAATTGTCCTTTGTCTGCTGCATGGGGTCTGTGTGCAAAGGCTGTTGCTGAGGTTGCTGCTGCTGAGGTTGATGCTGCTGAAGGCCTCCTATTCCTGCTTGCGGGCTTCCTAGACCTGCCGGCGCGCTGTCTGGAGTGCTCACTTGTCTCGCTATTTTTCTATAACTCTGCAATTTGGTAAAACGGAAAAAAATTATTTCCGAAAAAAATCTGACAATTCAAATTTTGATGTAGAAAAAAAATTTTAAGTAAAATGGATGTAGATCTCAATTATTGTTCCGAATAGGCTTAAAAATAAGATTAACCATAAATCATTAAAAAACCAAACAATGTGACCCTAATGAGCTAAAAATAATTTGTATACAGAAGACCTTAAGTATAGAGTCCTCAAAATAGTTTTCTCGTAGTTGAACGTTAATGCTTGAACATATATTTATGTATCGGGTATGTACATATGTTTGAAGACATACATATATATGAATGTTGGCTGTGTATACTTCATCAAAACTTTAACAATTTATATAAAATATATAACTAAAGCTCAAGCTTTCGTCGAGCACGTTATTTCATCTATTTCTCTTGAGAATTCAGTCAAGAGACTCTTGTATTTCTTAGCTCGTATACCCGTGAGCGTGACCTCCTCTCGAGGAAAGTCTTTACATGCAAAGTAAAATAGAAGGTAAAGTTGAGGCTAAAACTTAACTCAAAAGTATGTTTGTTTACTTGTCTTATATTATATCTATTCTGTTTTATTTGCTCAGCTCAACTGATTTGTATATCATTTATGAAAAGTTGCTCTCAAATTTATGTCATCTCATAACTCATAACTTTCTCTTATTTTCGTCCTCGGAATGTCAGTAGAGTCCGAAATTCGGGTCAAATTTTACGAGTGATTTAGATATGAAGGATGGAATTTTTAAAATTTATGGATAAATAGTCTTTTTGCGGCAATAAAAGGAGTATCGATTGAAAGGAAGTGAGATATATTTATCTTGTATATAATCGTGGATCGTTCGCACACGAATCGCGAACTCGTCTCTTGGCTGAGCGCCCAAGCCGGAAGCCAACGATCAGCTCTTCCGCTAGTATTCGATTATATATGTCCAAGATATATGTTGATTTATATTATTTGATTTATTTTATATATATATGTACATACATTGCCGATGTTATTGTTATTTATTGTTTCGAGAATTTATTTATTTACTTGACTTTAACTGTCTTTAGTTTTTTTTTTCTTATCAGTACGAAGTAAGTTTTTATTGATATAGATTAGTGTAATTGGCTGTAATTAACTGATATGTGCTAAAAAAAACTTGGTTAAACAATACGAAAACTTGTCAGGGACGTCTTTGTAAGAGCGTTCTTACTATCGAAGGCCAAATGAATTTTATGTACAGTCTGGTTTCAAATTTTATTATCTACCTCATGTTTTTTTATTATTTTAATTTTATTTATATAAATTATTACCAATATTCATAAATATTAATGATAAAAAAAAATTTGTTCGATTTATTTTTATTTTTAGATTTTTTAAAATTATTATTCAAATTTTTAATTAAACGTGCCGAGATATAATAAAGGCTCCAATAAAAAAAAAGTTTATGTAAATATTTGAAAAAAAAAAAAAAAAAAAAAAAAAAAAAAAAAGTCATTAATTGAAATTGAGCAAATATTAGTTTTCATGAAATATTTATTATTTATAATAGCTCCCTCTTATTCAAACTCTCCCTTATTTTGAATTTAAATAATCTTAAGAAAATTATCTCGAATAACATCTAAAATACACTGGGTTTAATATTTCACTGTAATAGTTAACAAAAAAAATATTTACTTTCCAAAGAAACTATTTACCCAATTTCAGCAATTTATTTAAAATAATAATATTTATTCGAGCAATTTTAGCTAATTGGCAAGTAAAAAAAAACATTTGCACAAAATTCCACTAATGGAAAATTTAATTGAAAGCAAAATAAAAATACATTCATTTAATTTCGTTATTTGTTATTTTTTTATACTCCATATATTTTATTTTTTATTATTTATACATTTTTTACTTTCGCCGCGTAGCCGTGAGTGGTTGGTGGGTAACAAAAACGTAAAGTAAACGCCGTATTTTTTAATATTTTTTTTCTGTTTGCTACAAGCAGTGCGCCTGACGAACGGAGAAAGAGAACAAGATAAGAGTATACAGTTCCGTCGAGAATTCATTAAGTCAAGTACTTATCGAATGAAGGGACCGGTCTAGCTCTCTATATACCGCAGTACCCGCCATTACTAATTTACCTCCAACTAAATTAAAAATATTTAAATAAATAAATAAATAAATACAAGCAAAGACGCCGGGCAAATTAAGCCTCTAAATAAAAATTCATTTTCTCCTTCCGTTAAATTCTTCCTCCCTTTCACCAAAAAAAGTTGACACCTTTTTTTCATTTTCGCGCGAAATGGAGTTGAAAAAAATTTGAAAAAATTGCAGTACAAAATAAATTCTGAAAAAAAAATGGAGTGGCCCATATTGCCCTGAGTATTCAATTTTGTCTGGCCCTTGTGTAAATAAAATTAAAAAGGGAAAAAGTTGAAATCCGGATCACTGTTTCCAATAATTATTTAATTAGAGGGGATTTAATGAAATACCTTATCAATAGAGTACAGCACATTTGCATCCGTTAAATCTAGTATACAGTAGGCTTAAATAGCTTCTCTCAACGAGTTATTAATATATAAACTAATAATAATTCAAAGGTTTAATCTGGCTTACTCGAGCAATTTAAATTCATTGTGTCCATGCCGGCCATTAAATCCTATATCAATTCATTACTGTTATTATTATTATTATTATTATTGTTATTGTTATTATTTTATTACTATTTTTTAATTCATTATTTTTTATAATCCTCAAAGCTATCCAATAACAATGTCCGCAGTAAAGCTACTCCAAACAATATAAATATTATACCTATTTGAAAAGATAAAGTACCCGGTACCCAGTATCCCATCCCACCATTCACGTACTTTTCGCTTCAATAAATTTTCTACAATAAAAAATAATGAGTAAAATCGTTATCGTTTAGCGGAAATTTTTAAAAATGCTTTTAATTTTTTTACCTTCATTATTATTATTTTTTAAAAATATAATAGGATCCTAAATAACAAAAGACACTAAAAAATTATTGGCCTGTCATAAATGGTTCCGTAATTCATTCGCCCGTCAATCATAATTTCAAATGCCGGATAAATGGATCGAAAAAAATTTAAGAATAAGAGGTCCATGAACTCTCAGTTCAATTTTTTTTTTTATATTTAATATTTTTAGTTCAATATTGAATAGCAGAGAAAATTTAATTTAAATCTTCGGAGACCTAAAAACTTTTTATTCTACTTAGACCCATTTTTTTTTTTTATTACTTATATCCATACAGACTTTTATCCACCGAAATAAAAAATGCCAAATTATCCAAATATTCAAAATTTTGACTTTTTAAAAAATTCAAGACTAAAAAAAATTTCCATAAATTCCCATAAATTTCCATAGATATAAATCGATGAATATAAACTAAGAATTTTCAAAATTTCGAACTGCATCAATTAATTTTTTTTGAAATTAATTAATAAAATTAGAGAATTTTTTTTTTTTTTACGTAAAGTGACTTTGTTCACTTTACGTAAAATTTAAGTTTTCTTTTACTTACATATATACGTATACGTATACAAATGTATATAAATGTTATGAATAGAGTAAAGTGTAAGAGATAGAAAGATACGAGAGTAGTAGTAACATATAACAGAGCTACTTATCTCCCCACGAATGAATAGAAGTGTAAGCTTTGAGCTATGTCGACTTGACTACTCTGTCTACCACTGTACTATCCCTTTGACACTCTGACAAGATAGCAACCCACGTGGATACACCACGTGCTGCTTTATTTATCAACAATTGTTATACATCTTTATATTTTTTTTTTTTTTATTTAAAATTTATTGTACTTGACGGCTTGCTCAGTGAATTTTCTAAAAGCCTCAAGATTTGAAACCCTCATTTCGAGTACTCGTTTCACTGTCGAGTAATTCATCAGGTTTGCAAGTGTCTGCAAACCTCGAATATTAATACCGAGAGTGTGAGCCAGACGTGCTTGGTGAAAAATTATACACTTGTTTTGTTCTATTGTCTGAAACTACTCGCCCTTGTTAAAAGTATTTCTATGTTTCAGTAAATAAATAAATAATCAATTAAAAAATTTTAATCCTGAAAGTTTGCTAAAAAAATATAATGGAGCTGAGATAAAAGGAAAATTAATTTCAGTATCAAAGTTGCAAACTCACGGGTAAATTTAATTTCGCAGACTTTTATATTCATAATATATGTATATAGTATATATAGTAGCTATATATCCATATATATATATCATTAAAATTAATTTTACTCAACTCTCTTCCGACTTATGCTCTCACTCTCGTTCCCGCGCAGTGCAAAATCACAAAGTGAGAGAGACAATTCGACCTCGACGCCGTTCACTGAACCGTCTCTCCTTTTTTTTTATTTTATTATTTATTTTATTTTCTTTCTACCGGCTGACAGTTAATAAAAATTAGTTCGTAAATTAAAAATACTTGAAACAAATTTTTTTATTTTTAAATTAAATACCAAGTGTCCAATAACTTCTAATTAAAGTGTAATTATTTACTCTCAGCCATGTCCAATTAAATAAAAGATAAATAACGCGAAAGCTCACCTCTTTTATTTACTTATTATTAAATTAATATGACAGACAAGTAAACTTGCTCGTCACTTGCCAATAAATCGATTTCCTTGACAAACTCTCGTAACTTTCTACGACGTTTACGTCCGCGTATTTAATGTCATCAAAAATTTGAGTATCAATTAAATATATCACCAGTACCAGTTGACAAAAAATTGACTTAGCATCTACAGAGTACAGTGTACACGTTTACAGCAATAAAACTAACGACATCGATACTGATAAAAAATATAATAACTTAGAGAATATATTTAAGGACAAATAAATAATCACTGATCACGATAACGCGGAGTTTAAACTGGTCGTCCACGTTCGAGGTCCCTCGTGCTAGAGGTTGTGTTCTCCCTTAGCCAGTCTCTTTCGTTACTCCCTCTTTTCGTAAGCCTCTCTCCTCCGCGCTTAACTTTACTCCGTTCCTCTCTACTGTCTTTCTCTACCGTCTCTGCGCTCTTTGACTCCTCGGTCCTCTACTCGCGTCCTCGGGTTCTCTATACTCTACTACTACTACTTGCACTCTCTTTCTCTCCTTCTCCCTCTCCTCTCCCTCTCTCTCACTATTGCAAATTCCGGCGTATACGTAGCACGATGCTCCTGCGCTTATCACAACTCACTGACATTAATATACATTCCACTTTAATTTTTAATTAAAATTTTTATTTTTTTTATCTCCATACATCTTATTTAATATTTCATGCATTTTTTTTTACTATTTTTTATTTTTAATTTACTCTATTTTCCATTAGACTAAAAAATTTTACATTATTAATTATCAAAATAAAAAAAAAAAATTTTTATATATATACCTGATTCTGTTAGTAAAAATGATAAAAGCGTGGAGTGACTCGTGAAAAAAGCAGCGAAAAAAAAAAAAGTAAAATAGCACTTTTTTATTTTTTCAAATACGCGCGACTTGTCGGAGCACACGGGATAATGCGTCTGGTACATGAGCCAGAGGAACCGCGACTATCCTCCGCGCGTGCCGTCTCTGTATACCGAACCTCGTGCACATCTCACTTTACCGTTCGCGTCTGCACGGACCCTCTCGCTCGGTTCCACTTTCCCCGTCTCTTTCTATCCCCGTCTATCGTTCTCTCTTTCGCTATTTCGTCCCTCTACGCCCCACACATACACATACACGAATACACGTACACTAAACTCACCTACCCGAGCTCGCGAATATTCTCCGTCTACCTATCGTACCATACATATACCGAACCCCCACACGAACCCATACATACATATACTTCTAACACACGTTTGTAAGTCGCGACGCGTCAATTTCGCGTTTCTTCGTGTCTTCGGGAACCCCCGTACGAGAACAACGTCGCACCCGAGAACTCGGAAACGTTCGTGTCTTTCCGACAATTGCTTTATACTCCTCTTTCACTTCACTTCTTCTCTTCCTATTCCTATTCCTTCCTTACACACTATATCCTGTATACTATATAATACTTAAACTCGTACTTGCATCACTAATACTTGTAGTAGTATAGGTTTTACTTCGACTATACAAGTAAGCTCAGGATATATCAGGATCTTGATGTATATGTATGCATACATTTAAGTCCATTGGGAATTTAAAGTCTCAACCCATAATAATATATAATTAAATTTTTTTTGTTTCCTTGAAAATGTGGTCAAAGTATTTTTTGAATTTTTTGAATTTATATAGCAGCTGAGTATGGAATGATGGTAAAAATGAATGTGTAATTGGTGGATGAGACTGTTGAGGGTAGATGAATGATGAGTGAATGATAAGTGGTGGGGAGGGGGTGGTACGAATTAAATGGGATTCGGTTTATTAACAAATTTAGTATATTGCGGCAACAAGTTGCACGGAGAGTAAAAGAGAGAGTGTAGTATCAGAGATCGTGTTAGTAATAGTGAATAACCACCCTCGTATTGCACACGAGTAGCGATATATTCCCGTGGCGTTCGCCAGCAGATAGGATAGCTCTTTTGGCATTTCCCGTGGCGTGCACGGGAAAGCTCTAGAGCTGTAGAGCTTGCGGGTGTAAAGTGTAAAGCGATCCGCGTCATCCCTGCTACTACAAGAAATCTAGAGTACGGTTGGTTGTGTATACCCGACCTACGGTTAGCCACTCTGACTTCTATCCGACTCTTACTCTTACTCTTACTCTTACTCTTACTCACTGCTTCCTGTTAACACGCCAACTTACGCTATATACCGCAAAGCTCTCGGCCCGTCTGAAGATCGTCTATACCTACAACGATACCTATCCCGAGGGTCTTTTACATACTTATGTCTTCTCAAATAAACTGTTGAGATTTCTCAAGTCGTTTTCAAAGTTTTTCTCTTAAATACAATCAATTATTCAATTTTTATAAATTTATTTATTCATTCAAAAATTCACTTTAATTTTTAAAAATCGATAGTCAAAATTTCGATGATCTAATTTTGAGATAAAATGATTTTTGCTGATAAAAAAAAGTTAATTACTTTTATGGTGAATTTTACTTCTCAATAATTGAGTAATAAATAAATCAGAAGTAGCAATCTAAATAATTATTAACAAAACGATGATTAAATAATAAATAAATTAATCTCTGTCAAGAAAAAAAGTATTAAAAAAGTTAAATAATAGCCTTAGTATATTACACTATTGTAATCCCTAGAGTTTTAACATTCATTAAATTCATGCCGTAGGGAGGATTCATATATATATACATACATACATACATACATATAGTAGCTATTTTCTATATATATATTTAGAGTATCACAAATGCAATAATAGTCCGAGAAGCTTGGGGTACGATTTACGTACACATAAAAATCGATCCTTTTTATATATATACACATATATATATTTATATATATAACCATCTCTGTCTCTGCCTCACCAAAATGAAATTACACCCAACCGTGATGAATGTATATACTATTACGTTCCTCGCCCATTTCGTTTAATTAATTTAAACTCTACGAGATTATAAATTGGTAAAACCAATTGGACGTTGATTAAACAAAACGTGAGTTGTAACAAAAATCTATAACTATTTAACAAAAAAAAAACACCATGAATATTTAATTTAGCATCTCATCTCCTCCACTCACTTTCTCATTACATATCAAATTTATTTTTTTTTATGGCAATACTTTGACTCCGCATTCATTCCCCGCCTAATGTTGTTTTAATGTCAGGCCATTTTACAGATAAAAAAAACAATAGATGAAATATTGAAGCTTATCGATGTTATTGCTAGGCGATATATTTATAAAATGATACATACACTGATGCACGTTAACTAAAATAGACACGTGCAATCTGGATCGGCAGACGTGTATCAGCTTCCTTTGTTCTCTATCACATAAGTTATAGTTACGCTGCTGTACACATGCACACAACTAAACGTCAAATCACATAACTTAGCGATCCACATTACATTATACATAAAACTTGTTTCTACTATAGAAGTAAGGAGGGATACTTTTAGATGATTCATCTGTACTTTAATAAATAAAATGAATTATTTTATTTGTTATTCCAATGGATTTTTTTTTGAAAATAATTTACGACCGGGTTTTATTAAGCTTATCCCCTTTGTAATGAAAATAATTCTCGTTTGATAATTAAAAATGCAAATTTTATTTCAACTTTTATTATTTGCGATATATATTCTGGGGTAATTATTTTTTTAATTAAACTATAGAATATTAATTAAATATTTTTTTTTTTTATGAGAGAAACTGAAATTTTTTTTTTTTAATACGGATGCAGTTTTTACGGACGAGATAATTTTTGAAGTTAAAGTTATTTTACCTCGATAAATAATGGAGATGAAAATTATCAATTAAATATATGCATAGTAATGAGAATAATAAATAATGCAAATAAAGCTTGATTAATATTTACGTAATTTAAATAGTGTAAATATTAATAATTGTCGGTAAATATTTGACGTAGCGTAACATTATTCATCGGTACGGATATTTTTAAACTTGCGTGTAAATAACCAAGTTTGGGGTTAAATGGGGCAGCTGATATAAAAAATTTTTTCACCGTAAAAATTTTGTATTTTTGTTAAAAAAAAAAATCTACTTGGGTAGAAATTTATGGTTTGACTGCAAATAATTTTAAAAAATGGAGTTGATTTTAATGCAGAAATTTTACTGCAATTTTTTTTTTTAATTTGTGTCTTATTTTCCTCAGACGCTTACGAATTTACGTGTCTCATCTTGCACGGTCTCGTATATAAATTTTATGATCAGCCATAAATAGAGTTTCTAAGGCGAACATTAATTTAGCTTTGAATTTTACAAGTCAGATCTATTTTTGTGAAGGAATTAATTAAATTAAAAGTGTCTCTGGCAATAATTAATAACTTTATAAATTTTAATGTCGAAAGTACAAATTTATCTGAAGAGACGGGAGTTTGAGTTTAAAAATGGCTGACGTGGATATAAAATATAAAAAAAGTGTATAATAATAATGAAGAAGAAGAAAAAAAAAGAAAATGCAATAAAAAATATTGAGCGGTGAGATGAGGTTGAAGGTTGACAAGAGGGCGGCGGGTGGGAGAGGATGAAATTGAAAGAAGAAGAAATAGGAGTTTATATATGTATGTATATAAATGGCAGCGGAGTGTTATGTTGTGTGTAGTGCAGTCGAGTGTGTGCGAGTAGTTTGGGCTCCGACCGCCAGAGGCTTGAAATGATAAAATTTTAAACATGGCCGTACCTCTCCCTCAGTCAGGCGTACCAAGGCACAATCGATCAATAATCTGCCTTGTTTAATAGAGGCACCAAAAATTTTCATTAGCTTCCGAGCTTAAAAGTAGCCCGCATTCGGGAGCAATGTTTTGGGAAAAAGGAAAAACATTCGAGGAGGAAAATAAAAAAAATGTTGAATGGAATGTTTTTTTTTGTCGTTTTTATCGGGTTGCTTTCTGTTGGCGAACAGCTGGAAGGCACACCCTCTTGAGCAACAAGAGGATCCTTTGCGCGGATATTTTTTCAGCTTTTATTCAGTATTGTTTTTAAATGACTGTAATTGTGTACAAGTTTTTTTTCTGTCAAGCTCAAGGAGATAGAGGTGTTGATATTTTTTGTACAAACTCGTTTAATGGAGAAGAATATTTCACAGAAACAATTTTATAAAAAAAGATTATTAATTATTGTTGAGCTTTTATGTTCGATAACACGAGATTGGAAAATCATTTTTTATAATTTTTTTCTTTATTAATTTAATGGTTTCATTAAAAGTAATTTATTGATTTCTTCTAATAAAAATTAAGCGGAAAAATTATTTTTTAATTTTTCTTAATGAAAATTTGTAAAGAAACTTATTTATGGAATTTTTTTAATAAAAACTTGTAGAGTAAATTTTTAGATTAAAAAAGTTTAATAGTAATTAAAAAAAAATTATTAAAAATTAAAAAATTACTTACTCTTGTTGCACCTTTTCCTCGACCTCTACCTCTTTCTCTAAAAGTACCATCACCGGTTTGTAAATGATATAAATGCTGTAACAAAAAATACAAAAATTATTAAGTAAAAAAATTTTTCCAAGTACTTGTAAGTTTTTTTTTCAATTTTTTCTTCTACTAATTTGAAAAACGGCCGTACTAATGCCGACACTAAATGCTTGACGGCAGGTAGATAAGGTAGAATCCACAAAAAATCTAAAAAAAAGTAGAACGAAATCTACAATACCCGCTATTTTTATCAATCTGCATTTTACCGACAGCTTAGTGTATCGACAGTACGAATTTTTCCTCCGCGGCTAATACCGATACCTACTGCACCTCGCGAGCGCAGGTTGCGTGCGTCATCACAACGAAAAAAATTGAAAACCGTTGAAATTTTTTTTACGCATGCGTGCGTACGCACGTACGGCGAAAGAAAAATTGATTTTTTTTGCCCATTGCGCAGGAAATTAAATTACCTTTCAAACGTACTCAACTAAAAATTTAATTATCAACTCAGCATAGTTCTCGTGTCAGTGCCCGTCCACACTTTTTAAACCCTTCTCAGTCGCAATTAAACTTTTGATGAATATCTAATTAGATCATCGGGCAAAAAATTTAATTGGCAAACTAAAAAAAAAATTATCCACTTCTAAGGCTCGAAAAATATATTTTTTCATTTAAATTTCAATAATTGTCTTGAAAAAATCCATAGCGTACATAATTTCAATGAAAATATGTGAGAACGAGGAAATGAAGGCTAGAAAATGTAAATCAGTTTTTTTTGCTCTCATTATATTTTTCTTGTAAAAAGGTAAATTAATAGCATCGATACACATAAACATGATGTACCTTTTTAATATTTTCACTTAGCAAACCCACTGGGAATATTTTCACACCTAACAAAAGTATCCATGTCGCATTAAATAAACCCACGCTCGAAAGACAGGGGTGCCTTGAACTCGTGTCTTTTTTACTCGTGTCTTCCTCTTCTTAACACATTAAACATGTAATATATACACAACTTTTCCTTGCATAACATTGTATAACACCCTTCTTGACCATCGCCACGGATTTCCCTCGCAATCCCATTATGCAACCCCGGCATTCCGCTACCAACATCGAACTCAGCCCTAGAACCAGAATCAGGTATGTTCTCGGCTGTGTTACAAAGCCGGGATTGAAAAGGGGCCATGGCAAATGTCAATATCGGGAAACAGATTTTCAGTGAGAAGAAAAAAGGGAAATGGTTACCGATGGACATGGATAGGGCGCGAATCAGAGCGTAATTAATAGAGGAAAAGATATTACTTTTTCTCGCCTATTAAACCTGTGGGATCCTCAGGATTCAACTCGCAATCCCCTGGTTGCTACAGGTTTGCTCGCATGGAAGAATAAATGTGTAAGCTCTTTTTAAATGTGCGGCCAACTTTTAATGAGATTAACCGGGTTGATAGGGAAATATCTATAATCAGTTTGGGTTCGATGTAAAAATAAAAATCTTTGCAGAGATTAGTCATGTAGAAAAATTTTATATTAATAAAATATCATCACTCATTGAAAATTATATTTAATAGTTAATAGATTCATTTTTTTTTAAATGTCATTTAAAAAAAATTTTGGCAATGACTAAAATCACCTGGGAAAAAATATTGGGCTAGAAATACAGCAAAAAGTCTAAATTTGGTCGAAATCGCGCTGAAACTGTAGAATTTTATTGAATGAGGGCGAAAGTTGGCCGAAATTTTATTATTTTGAATAGACATCCCGAAAATCGACCGATAAATTGAATCGGCCTTTTTTCGGTCTAGTTGTCAGATGAATTTCAGCCTAGTTAGTTTTCGGTCTTAAGTTCACTACCTGGGCCTTTTGTCGGCCAATAAAAAATTTCATCTTTTTCTGGCTCTAAGTTTTTTACTCAAGCAGATAATAGATGTTTATATTCCGAAAAGATAATATTTTTAAAAATAATTAATGATGAAATTTATATTTATGATATTCCGTAAATAAAATTGTCAAGTATGACATTATCTGTCGAAAAAAATCTGTAATATTAATTAAACATGAGTTTAAATTTTTATTATTGACATGCGACGATATTCTTGTTTCCTTAATTATTTTCTGGTTGATTTTAATCTCGAGCTATCAGTTACTTTTTCATGTTAAAAAAAAAAGAAATGTTTTTAAAGGCGGTCAATAATTGCTCAGGATAATTTATATAATTTAACTTGTCCTTCGTTTATTTATATTCTTTTACTTCTACTTCTTCCTTAAAGAAAGTGGTGTGCGCGAGAATGCTAAATATTCATTTTCGACATATTTAAATTTATTAAGTATCCAAATGTATTATGAATACGGTATTTCGCATTATATTACATTTAAGAACGCGAAAGACACTGAGCCAATTATAAGCACGCGCGTACACGCGGCAGCTGTCAACGATTTAACGATAAGCTAATTAAAATATTTCATATAAATAATAATAAAAATAATAATAGCAATAAAAATTATCACCAAGAGTCAAGACGGCAAATTTTAGCTGATGAAAGCTAATTGATAAAAAATGTCTGATCTTTATTCATGATATTTTTGACTTTGCTACTAATTATGTTTTCAAAAGAATTTATTTTGATAATAATAAAAAAAAAAAAAAAATACATATTTATTATGAAATAGGAAACGACAGTTGGATCTTGTTATTTATCATTAAATATATACCAACCATTTGTTCCATATGTTATAATAATAATTATAGTCAAAAATTTACAATAGACTATATTACTATATATATTTATATTATATTATATTATATTATATACATATAATGTACAAAAAAACCCCGAAGCAAAATGAAACATAATTCTGGAAAAAAAATTTTCCGGTATGTAAGAGCTGCTGGGGTAAGTTGGTCACTATAAACATCACAACAATTTTTTTTTCGAGCGTTTGTTATTTAACTCAGTTTTTGAATTTACAAAGACTGAACCAAAATAAAATTCCAAAACAAAGTAAAGCTCTGTTATTTTTATACAAAGAAAAAATTTGGACTTGTTTAGGGTGTCCAACTTTCCCATAATTTGCTAGAGTCCGTGAATAGGTTTTTAAAAAAAAATTTCTTTTCACAAAAAGGAATCTCATTTTGCCCTGGGTTCCCCTAAAAATCCACATATATATTTATTTTTATAGATACCAGTACAAAAAGACAAAAAAAGTAATTAAAAAAGTTATAAATTTAATTTTAAATAAACCGGATTTCCGTATTATAAACAAATGACATTTTTTTTGTCACGGGTAAAAAAAAAAATTATAAGTGATTTTTATCCGTATTTATTTTTAAAACTTTTGTTTGGGACGGAATGAAAAAAAAAATAATAATTCGACCTTAAAAATGTGTTTAAGTAGAATGATAATGGTAATCGGAAGTATTTAAGCGTTGCAATGGTTATTTGAAAATAAAAAATATATTCGAAAGTATGTTTATGTGTATGTATAATAGTTTGCAGCTGCTATACTAGACATGAGTGTAATTCGTCATGTCGGATCTGTACGTGTGTTGTCTGATGGTCTCGGGTCTATAAGTCTGACTGGACGTTCGATCGCGAAAGTTAAAAAATTTAGTATGTGAGGAGATAAATAAGAAGGAGGATGAGGATAAGAAGAGGGGATAAGTTAAGACTGGCCCGTTTTATTCAGTGGGCAGTGTTGTGTGTAGAGTGCATGCATGCCTATCAGCTGACTTTAATTCCGGCAAAACCATTTCATTTGAGTGTCTACGACAGATGGCCGGCGGCCCGAAAGAGCCGTTGCTTTCATTAGAACACCCTTGATGGACGGTTAGAACAGGTTGTTATGGCCCGCCCGCTATATGCTGCATGCTATACGCTACTCCGCCGGAAGAGGACTAAAGTTTGTTAACTCTTACTGAAATCAGGTCAACGAACCAAAAAATTTCACTTTTTTTATTTTTTTATCAGTATTAATAAATTACATGCTTCGGATCGCTGACGTGGCTGTACCCTTGCAGAAATTGCTCGAAGACATCTTAATCAAATATATCTGACAGCGATAATTAACAAGTTTTTTTTTAGCATAAAAGATTTTGTAGATGGGCTTAAAAAAAAATTTCCATTCTTTTATCAAAAACTATAAATTTTTAGGTTTGAAGTGACGGTTTTATATCTTGAATACATGCTTTGAAAAATTTGTAGTTTTGTTGCAAATTCTGCATTTGAGGTTTTTTGAATAATTTTTCTATTCATAAAATTTTCTAATAGATTTTTAAAAAAAAAATATTTTTTCAATTTCTTTGAAAATTCTAAAGGAAAAGATTGAAAATTTTTTTTGTTTTAAAAACTGATAAGATTTATTATGTCGAAGGCAAAATAATTTTCTAAAGTCTGAGTTTATCTGAAAAGTTATAAAAGTCGATTGAAATTTTTCGGGCAGACAAAAGTTTTAGTGTTTTCAGAAAGAAATAAACTTTCAGAGCTATAAAATATCGCAATATTTATTTCCAATAAATTTAAATCATTCATTGAATTATCTAGTCGAAAAGCAGGAAGAACAAATTCCATTTAATCGAAAATTTTTTTCCAACTAGACTACAAAGTTTCCGTTGGATTGCAACGAATCGATTTTAATTTCGCCATGAGATCAATTCATCGCTACGCTCGGTTTAGTAACAATAATAATTTAGCATTATGTCCGCATCACCTGGCAAAAATTTACGATGTTCACTTGATTCGTCACACGCACATCCACATCAACATGACGCGTACCCCGCATTTTCAGCCCGATTATTTAAAATTGATAGACAACCTCCGTTCAATGCCTCGTAAAAATTGCAATTATTTTTACCACCCCTCTCTACACTACACACTATTGCTTTCCTTTTCAACCCGACTATCAATTAAAGTACAAAATTAGTTATTGTTGTACAGAAAGTCGTTAATGGCCGATCCGTGTTCTCTTAATTGGAGTAAGAAATTTTCACCGGCATTCATTATTGAATTATTGATCAAAAACCAATAGACTGCATTATTCCGCAAATTTTCATCTAAAAAACTGCTAAATTTTTCAGAAAATAAAATGTTTTCCTTTGATAACTCGAACGAAAACTTTTGATTGCACAAAGCCCAGATAATTTGTAAACAAAAAACTTTAATTTCATCGTAAACTTTTCCAATAATTTCTTATAATTAAATAAATATCGATCCTAAAGTGGTAAACCATTGCTTTTACCTCTCCTAGCATAATTTTAAACGACAGATGACAAAAATACATTTCGTATTCATTAACAATTTCAGAAAAATAAAAAAAAAAAATCCCGTCCATTGAGCAATTAATCATTTTAAAAAATAAAAATAAATTTAGTTAAATCTAATTTCGATCTATTGTATTCCGAACAATCTGTACGAAAAAAAGTCCATTCATCTTCCACGTGGCCATCTGACAATAGAATAAAAAAAAATGTAACACAATAAATCAACAGAATTTTTAGGAAAAAAAAAAAATTCTCAGTATAATAAAAATGTAATCGAGAGTCACAATTGGTCGTAATTAAATAATTACAATTTGAAACCAAAAGTAATTATCACGTATAGACAAAAGTGGATATTTACTCAGCTCAGTTGATAATTGGTTGAAGACAACAAAAGAACGTCGCGAACGACCCGGATGCGGCCTTTACCTTAACCCTAACACAAATCAACTACTTTTGTAAATATATATCTATATATACGAGGTGTGTACAAGTATACTTGGGAAACGGCTTAAATAATTATTTTTACAACATTTCCAAGTATACATACACACACAAAACTCTTGGCACGGTCGCGCTCGAGCGCCTTGCAGCTGGCCCTCTCGGCTATATTCGCGGCTTACCATCCGATATATATGTATATGTATATATATTAACTACACTGAGTGTGTAAGGGCGTCCCTGTATGCAACTTTCGTGGCTACGCCCTTAAAACCATATATATACATTAATATTTTTATATATACATGTATATATACAGGATGCACGCCTTTTTCCCCTGAATTCGAGCGCTCCCACTCTATCGAGGGAACTTAAATGTTTATGTGATATATATTTATAGAAGTTTGTTGTATTTTTCTGCTTAACAGGCCACATATCAAGAATATCGATAACCTATTCTTGTTTTTCCCCTTTTAAATGAAAAAAAAAAAAAAAAAAAAAAAATGAAAAAAATGAGTTGGTAATGAAAAAAACTTTAGCTCTCTGTAATTATATCGCGAAAAAAATTCACCTGCGAAATTCGTACCCGGTAATTTAAGTTTCAATTATTAATGAAAAAAAAAAAAAAAAAGAGAGAAAAACGTCAATAAGGAGAAACGAGTAAAAAATAAAGTTTAATATGGAAACTAAAAATAGAAGCAAATTATATAGTTTATGAAGAAAGTTAACAAGAGGACGTGAGTTTTCGAAACTGATGTGGATAATTAATAAAAATATTTTAGTGTCTTTAAAGTTTTTTGGCGCCGTTCCTGTTGAGTATGGAAGCAGGATAAATTACTGACTCACGCGATTCGGAAGGTCGGTCGATTTGTAACCCCCCGCGGATAGAAGGATAGAAGAGAAAATTCTTCCGCATTCGCTGCCAGAAATAGACCAACTGCAAATATATATCGCGACCTTCATTCTCTCAATTTCTCCCTTTTTCCACCGTCTTTCTCATCAACCTACACACTCAGTTATACATATTTATATACCTACATATATATGACGATTCTAAACACCATAGGGTATATTAGGAATGGACACTTGTATTTTGGAATGTAGGTGAAATAATTTAATCAATTTGTAGTGAGCAAGAGGAAAATAATTTTGTAATTATATTTATATTGTAGAGATTTATTTTTGGACATAAACGAGCAGATGCGTAGACCACCAAAGTTGATTAAATGTCATAAAAGGGATGACAGTTTAAACACAGCGAAGACTGTGCATTAGACATTCAACAGTCACAATGTTAAAAATCTTCCCACATGGCCTTTTTCTGCTAATATATGTAACATGTTCCTTATTTCTACATTAACATCAAATTGGAGGCCGTATCCTTCAAGAGAAACACGTGTTGTAAATAATAAAATTTAAATACAACGAAATTCGTTATCTAATAAACCATATTCTGGTATCAATTCAAATACTTTAGACTTCTGAGTAACAATGAAGACAGGAATATAGTCTGATTGGTTGCTTTTCATAAATAAGTGCGTTGTTGATTACTGGAAGTTTTAATTATAATTGTTAGGAGGGTAAACGATTGTTATGTGACCACAATATTGAAGGTCGAAAATAATTATTTTTAAATTCGTATTTGTTCAATAAAATGAGCAATTTTTTAAGCGAAAACCTTAAGATTCATTAGCTTATGTTTTAATTGTTTATTTATGACTGGAAAATATTTTAAGTAAATTTGCGATGCAAAATAACAAGTCGATGCAACCAGTGTCTCACGTGAATGTCCACGTGGATATGTTATTGTTTCGAGTGCGGGATTTTCCTCGTTCCTCGTTTCTCTGACTCGTATCGGTGAGTGGAGCCAGAGTCACCCGAGAGTAGTACATATGTATAAATATATATATATATATAAATGAATAGTAGTGGAGATATATAAAGGTGGAATGGGTAAAGAGGGTCGACACAGCAGAGCCATACAACAGGCAGCATATCCAGCACTCGACCCTCCTTACAGGAGGGATTTCATTCATGACCCGCTCAGTACCAGCACGTTTTCATTCGACTACTCCGACTCCGGGTCCTCGGGCGAGCGAGGGCAGCGATACATTACGCCACTACGTTACACTAGAAAAGGGTGGCTAGGTGGTTCGGCAACTCTGGTGTCGCTTATTCTCCTCTGTAGCTGGTGGTCTTTCTCCTCACGCTCAGACTTGACTCGTGTCGCGGCACATGTCGTCTCTGAGGGGACTTTACTCGGATATTCGCCATTTGATATCTTAATATGATAGCGAGGGGTAGAAGGGCCCATTACCCTCGCTTTTTTTTTATTTAACACACTCGTTCATCGTCCCAATGTCATAGGTCAGTTACGTTTTATCTTCAACACGTTGTGGCCCACTTCTTAATATGTAGCGTCTACTCTATACTATCGGTTTTATTTTACTTAACTTTTATTTCTTGAATAGGTGCGACTTATCCGAATATTTTTGACAGAGTTAAGTATATACATGGAAGGTACAAATAAAAGCCCTTTAAATTTAAAGGGCTACGAGTCGGGCACCGGCGAATAGAGGTTGGGTATAAATGGGGCTTAAAATCAGTGGCATTAGAAAATGAGGACCGGTGCGTATGGTAAAAGAAAGTGAGAAAAGAAAAGAGGGCTAGTATATTATGTATCTTAGTATGTGCACCCGGTCTTTAAGAAGACGTCTAGACACGCCAGGTGTCATGTCTGGGGTTTTGTTGAATATGCGAGGGTGTACAGTACTCACACTCGCTCAAAAATTCTATACAAACACTACAGATAATTAAGCAGGGGTATCGAGACCGGGTACCTATTCCTGATGTTATAAAATCTCGAGGCTCTATACCCGGACGGACCCCTCCAAAATGCCGAGGGACTGTATAAGTCACGGGATACCCCACTCTTATTATTGTATATCCAAAGTACTCCCCCATTAAACCCAATTGGGTATTATATGTGTGAGTTTGGCACGAGCCACGTGAAAAGAACCCAAGGCGCCGCCCATTGTCGGCACGTTTGTCTTGAGTCTCCTCATATCATGCATCGCCTCGAGCTCTACTGGTCTGCTGGTCTCTGGTTCTGGTCTTTCATTTCGTTCCACGAACCTTGGAATTCTACAGGCGGCGAAAGTGGATGCCAAATGCTCCAGCAAACGGGTTACTGGGGATTACTGTGTTTGTATTGGCTTGAATTTCCTCTGATTATCCCTGGGTTCGTGGACTCAGGTAGCTGGTGGATAAGGATGATCGGGTATATATATATATAGACAAGTAAACAATGGATTGAAAGAGTGCTGAATGCTCGCAGACGTGTTGTAGATATTGGTATAGGGGATAAGTGAAGTGAAAGACTAGATATAGGGATAGGAAGAATCAGCGACCCAAATTCCCAGCGGGTTGGCGTGACGAGCCGGAAAACCACCGGTGGATTTCCCTAACCCTTGTATGCACGACCGACGACCCTGACCCCGATAACAGGCACAAACGTCAACGCCCTTGCATCACCTATACGCCGGGTTTAGCTCCAAAGCGTTTATGTAATACCTTCTGCTTGTGTTCTGGTATTTTATCTCACTCCCGTGTTCTTGAAGCCGCAGTCTCAGGAGGAAGGAAGACAGTGTATGTTAAAGAGGGTCTTTTCAGTGGCATTACTCTGACAGCAGAGCATTCACTCTAAAGCTATAAAGCGGCTGCCTCCCGTAAGGTTTTATCTCCGAACCCTCTTTTACCTCTACCGCTGATACTCTTTAACTTGTCTTCAATCATTCCTTCCTTCCTGTGCGATACTTGTCACTCCGGTTAGTCAATTACACCGAAGATAAATAACTTCTTGGTTTATTATTTTTCGAAATTTTTTTTTTATCAGTAAAATGGTGTCTAGTATAATGGATAATTAAAAAGTTTTATAATATGAGTAAAGAACGAGGAAAGGAAGACGGGGGTAGAGAAATTGTGAAATGTAAAATGTCAAGTTGATGATAAAATTTATTGGAATCGATATAAATTGTTGGCGAGAGTCATTAAGATATAAATGGAAAATTAAACCCGTGGCCTGGGGGTGAGGGTCTTTGGGTAATATCGCGGTTCGTTTGAAAAGGGCAGCATCCACATAATTTAATTTAACAGAATTTGGAGGTTCTCTTAGTTGCTCCGACGTTGAAGCTCAACAGTATTGAGGACCGAAAGTGCTAGTGGTTCCAAGGGTTGGAAACGGCCAGATATTAGATCGGCTCTCTTGAGGCCACTCGTAACTTTGAATTTAACGCCCGTGGGGCCTATTCGCTGCTAGAACCGAGCCGCGTTTAACTTGAAATACTGTTTGCCTCAGACTCTTGGTAGCTATACCAGCTACGATCCAGTTACCGCCTTTACTAACTTACGGAGATTCAAAAGTTTTCTATTCGCTCGCTCAGACAAACTTTCTGCAGCATGAAATATTAATCCCGCTGTTTCTACGAATTCATACATCAGTTATAATATTATTACTTACCTTCAATGAAATTTCTGACAAGCATACCGTTGGAAAGCAGCTGGGGTCAATTCCCATCGCCAAAGTCAAACTGAGTCCTTTCCAGGCTCAAAATTTTCAGCCAGTAAATAATTCCAGCAATGCATCAATTTTTTTATAGACTTCCGATCGTTACCAAACTCTGTCCCATTTAAATAAAAATTATGTTAAAAAAAAAAAAACAACAGATGTTGCGGCCATACTGCGAGCGTGTAATGTTCCCATGCATTAATTAACCATTAACCAAATTCGTTCTGGTTACAGGATATTTTGATAAGTTTCCAAAATTTACGATCCATCATTATGACAGCACGTCGTATCATACATTCATAAATAATGTTGATGCATACGTTAATATTAACGCTGGCGCTGTTATGTTTATATAGATATATATATTTATAAATACATAATGTAAATTATCGGGTGGGTATTAATGAGAACAAAAGCAAAGCGGCTCGCGGTCGATGGCTAGCTGGCTGATAGAGTGTCGCGTGCAAAGTTCCCTGCGATATACTGGGATGGTTTGACGTAGGCGGAACCCAAACAAACCGGCTCGAGCTTCAGGTCAAGGTTCCACCCGCTATAATACTCTGCTGTCTCATCCACCACCCACACCCACACCCTCTCGAGACGCAAACTGGTATATGTGTACTACTCAATCCGCGTAGTACGATGACCACGGATAACACGTACCGTAAATGTGGACACGCGATTTCCTCACACGTGCTCCAGCATTTTTTTCATTTAAATAACTCGTTTGCCGAATTCACTCTCAGTATTCATTTAAGAAAAAAAAAAAAAAAAGAATTCATTGCAAAACATGTCGAGTATTTGCAGCACAATTTATACTTTATGAGCGTCTATTAAAATATAAATTATTTTTTATATCTCACAGTGTTTATACCCATCTCATTGACTCTCCTTGCTCTTTAATCCCGACATGCTAACAGTCTACTTCCTAACTTAATCCGTAGCTTCCGACGCCGCGGCAATCTGACATCCTTTTTTATTTTCATTGGCTACCACTACATCTCCATCAGCATCACCAACAACTGGTATTGGTAATGCTGTCACTGATAATGACAGTGCGGTGCACACGGTAGCTAATATACAGAGACAGACTTTGCTATCAACTTTACTGTTGGGGACTCATTCCCAGGATTTTTCTATCCGCGAGTGAGCATACACTCACCCAGATTGCTGATGTGTCCATCGTAGGCTAACTAATCAATTTATCGTCGGTCAGCTCTCGGGTCTCGGGTCTGCCTGCTCGGATCAGGGAGTAAGAGATGAGACGAGTGTCCAATAAATATATTAAGCATACAAGTGGAGACTTTAGTGGGATGGAAGTCGAACGGGCAAGTAAGAGCAAGAGAAAGGGAGAGAGAGAGAGATTGGCTGGATGATGCTGCAGTAGCTGGACCAGAGTAGCAAATTGGCCCGGCAGTGGCTTGTGTGCTGATGACTCGGTAGTTGAGTGCGGCTTCCGTCGTGTCCGCACCGTTACAGGTTCATAAAACCTGTTAACCGATTATTATGCATGTCCCGACACTATCTTGTTTCAGAGCCAGCTGCTTTGCTGTAAGGTCTCGTCATTTTTTCGTTCTCACCCTTTCGTCAGATAACAACTCTTCCTCTCACTCGGTTCTTTTATCTCTATCAATTATACCAACAATTATTTATATCAGCAACTTAACATGGGCTCGAATTTCAATTTTTTTTTAATTAAGTCACCTGCTGAGTATTTATTAATAATTATCACGAATATCAATTAAAAATTTAATGACCGGTTTTTTCGGATTTAAATTTTAATAAATATTTTTTATCAAGAAATTCTTCGCACAGTTATTCACATATTATTCTTGAGAATCTTGAGGATTTTAATTAAAAACCCATTTCCTTTTCTATCTGCTTTCCTTTCCATTGTCAAGTTACTTTAAGAATCTACCAACTACTTCAAAAGCTTTATCTCCACTTAATAATGCATTTTTGTACTTTTTAGCTCGAAAGAAAATTCATTTATTCCTTTTGTTTAGTTTTAATATTTATTATTTTCACATTAATACCGATGACTTTTTCATTTTGTCATTTTTAAGTGACTACTTCAAACAACTTAACAGTTTATTTTTAAAAATTACGGTACCTAAGCCTCTAAAATCGAAATTTTGACGCAATAATGCCGAAGAGTCCCAAAAGTCCGTAAAGTAGGGGACTAATTTTTTTTAGTCCTAATTTCGAAAATATTCTGATGGCCTGTTCTGATTTTGTACCGAGGAAACTGAAAAATGAACGGAAAAAAAATTTCAAAGGTTTTTATGTTCAATGAAAATTTTAGATCCCACGTAATTTTTTATTAAAATAAAGCGATTATTAATTTTTGTATATTGATTTAGTGATTAATGAATAATGAATTTAGAAAAATATATTTTCGGTTAAATGTTAAGTTTATCGTTAAATAAATGATGAGGTAACGTGTGTATGAGGGTAGAAAAGGTTGATGATAGTCTATAAGGGTACATTAGCCTGAAAAATTTTCTCTTATGATCCAGGCAATGGCAGCTTATTCCCACGATCTACTCGCTGTGTATCACCCGCATTTGTTGATTGAATTGCCTTCCGGATGACGAAAAAAATAACGTTTGTATATTTATTTAAGCCGGTTTACGTACAAAAAAAATAATTATACAATTTTGAATTAATGTCTCGGAATAAATTTTTTCGTTGAAATGTAAATCAGGGGTACGAATTTTTTAAAAAGTTTTTGCACTGGATCTGGATCTGCATTAGAGCCGCCTCGACTTTAGGTAACAAGGGATTTTTTTATGATTACCATTATGATTATTATTGTTATTATGGGAGATATGTATTTTTGTGTAACACAAGATTTGACTTTTACGTGATCTGCTGAATGTATGCGTGACGTTGATTGTAAACGTGCTGATGCATAATAGACTGAGTGCCCTGAGAGCACGCATACGCTCTCAACTTTCGAGGACATTATATATATTAATATACGAATATATAAATCACGGGTACACGTACGTACAGATTTATAAATATAAAATATGTGTATAAGTATTAACGCGTTTGTTATTATGGCCACTTTGATCAGACTCTGTGACTGTCGAGTGTCTCGTACGTGTCCATGTACATGTATGTTTTAAGAGTATGTACACTATCACTACATCACCGGAAGTCTCTTGGGAAATTTGAAAAATAATCCCGCTGATGCTGACAAAGATGCTACATCCGCACTACACTTTTAAATTATGGCCTTCAAATAAATTTTAATAATAAATATTAATTTTTTTTTCACACTCTCTAACTGGTGATTATATCACATTACATATATTAATAATTTACTACTTTTTTTTTTTTTTTTTACTTCAATCATTAAAAATATTTTCATAAAAATGAATTATTAAAATTTCTATACAAGAAAAAATGACTAAATTAAAAGAGGGTTAACATGAAAATTAAATTGATAAATATTATAATAGAATTGAAGATTGCAAATAGCGTGATCCATAATCTGTACAGAGTGACCGCGTCGTTCTTTTATGATAGACACACTCCGAGTAACTATATCCGTGTACACACATATTTATACACGTATGTCTATATATGTCTGTAGGTTAATGTAATTCGCAGAGATCTCATTGCGAGAGTAGTACGTCGGGAAATTGATTGATTAACTAATTCGCAAGTATGATTCGTTCTAGCATGTCAATCCTCAATCTGAGTCTCGGTACTTGCACAGATTGCATTGAGAGCTGCCTCTAAAGTCCAGACAAACCTAAACGCATTTTTTCATACTTTATTTATTAATTCATTTTTCAAAATATTACTATTTATCATTTTTGATATTTAATTCATCAATATAAAAAAAATATATATATATATATATATATATGTATATAGAGGTATATATTGTATTATATACGCCTTCAATTAATCATTTAATGCCGCTTGGGAAAATTCGTCATTTACTGTTGACAATGACAAAATTATTTTTCTTTCAAAATAATCATGTGTGTGTGAAATAAGAGTGCAATGTTTTTGACCTCATATATATATTCGAATATAGTAATACATATATATAGCAAACGAAACAGACATATGGAGATGTTGAAGAAACGAATAAGCGGCAGATGTTTCAGTACACGCTGAAAAACCGGTCGGTGTTGATGTAGCTGCCGTAGCAAATCGCTATAAAAATATCGGCCATTGTTGCACCGACAAGCGTATTTGTAACGGTCGCATACTGTACCAATGTCTACTTTATATATGTATATATACGTATATAGATATAGTACATAAGATAATTTGTAATAGGCTTATAGATTATGAGAAATTTATTTGACTTTTTTGAGTCTATTATTGAAAAAAAATTTCTATCAAAATATATGAAATCATGGTATGGCATCAAAAAAATTTATCTTTTCATTTAAAAGGCATTGAAATTTTTCATAAAAGAATGATGAGCTTTTCTATAAATAGGATGTACCCATGTATTTATATTTAACATAACGAAACTTGGGTTCACGCATCATCGGTTTTAGAGCCTAGTAATCTCTGGTAGTACTCTCGATGATGCTAATCGTCATGATAATCATAGTCACTATCAGAAAGAATAATGCAGTGAAAAAAAGTGTATGCAGGTAACAAACAGAATTACGCCCGATGATGATAGATTTTTGTAATAATTGCTGACAGCTGTTCTGATGTCTCGGGCGCCTATAAGCGTGTGAATTTAAATAATTAATTTTTGTCTCGCTGGCGGATGGCAAAGAGAAAATTTGGGAGGAACCTATCACGGTTACGATTAATCTCGAGAAAGGTTGAAGGGAGGAATAAAGAAGCCCTAACCACTTGTGGTGAATAGATTCTATTTTGGAGTCCTAGATAAATAAGAGAAAGCCAAAGGTGCACTAATCGATATTGATGGCAGCTGTCGGTCTTTCTCGTGCACTCTCATACTCTGTCAGAGTTATGTCGGGCACTAAAAAGTGAGAAGTTGCCTAAAGACAACGTAAAAGGAAATGGATTTCCTCCACACGTGGTCCTCATTTGGAGCATAGATGCTACTTGAGTCTAAAACATCTGCCTGAGCCTAACTTTGAGAGCAAAGTCAACGCGAGTAGAGCTCAAGATGTAGTGAACCCGAGTGAACTAAAAAATTAAAACACACCCAATTCGAAAAATTTCGATTGAAGGTTTCAACTCTCGCTCAAGGTATTTTTATTCCTAAAAAATGTTACCTCGGTGTTCTTCGGTCTTATATTTAATGAAGGTGCATTTTCTTGTAGGAGAGAATCTTAACGAGGGCAGGGCATAAGACGGCAGATGTTTGTCTTAACAATTGTAGTTTTGTCTTCCACTTGTTCCACGGGCTCTGTTCGGTGTAGATGACAATCTATATACTTTCATTTCGTTTGGACTGACCGCACGTTTTCCTTTTTTTTTTTTTTTTAATAGAAAAAAAAGATGTTATAGCTGGATACAAGTCTTTTAAGGCTCTAAATATCTCGTTCTGACTTTAGCAGATTAATAGCTGCGATAAGCGTGTAAATGTGTAAACGATTTTAATCAGATAGATTTCGTTGTCTGGTTAATTTATTTGTATTTTTATAAATAATTCTGGTGACAGGATCAGTATTTATTGAAATTTAAATAAAATGTGCGTGACTATAAATTTTTTTAGGAGCCAAAGAAAGCTATATCGGATTAATTGTAATCAAAAATGCCATCTGTTGTGTAAGTAGACGGAAGATGGAAGATGGAAGAGAAAGAGAAAGAGAAAGAGGAAGAGAAGATTGAAGTTGCAGACGGGAGAACTATCGAAAGCAATAAATTTATAAATCTAAAATCAGCAGCATGAAGGATGAAAAAGCTCAAGGTTTTATTCGATGCTAGTCTAAACTTATAAACTACAATGAATCCTGTTAGTTACGGGCTCCCCTCAGCTTCTTACGTCACAGGAATTGTCCGATTTTAGAATTATTGATAGCCGGGTTCAATATCTCATTTTTCGGTCCATCGTTTTCTTATGTCTCTGATATTTATATTTATATTAAATTCATTTTTGGTCTTATTTTAGTTTATACTGGACTTTACAACGTGCCGAGATGTCCAAAAAAATATCCCATCGTTACCATGACAACTGTGCAAACAAAATGGCTGACAGCTTCCGGTTTCGAGAGTCAAGCAGCTGTTACGCGGATCTAGTTTCTAATAGGCACCTCTACAATATATATATATATATATATATATATATATATATATATATATACAATACATACTAGTTGTTAACCAGAAAAAATGATATATTCCATCTTTGTATCCATGATCAGTCTACAGAATAGAACAATTTATTATGTAGCTGATTTATGAGGTCCGAATTTCTTAAATTTAAATTTCGAATCAGTTGTAGTTTCGCAGCATCTTTATATTCTTTCTACAAAATCATTTGTCATCAACTGAACGCACGTTCATTTTCATCTTTTTACAGCTTTAATTAGAATTTCAAAGCTCGCTTATTTTAAATTTCCCTCTTAAAATACAAAAATAAATATTCTCTGTGCTGAAATTTTGACATTATAGAAAAATCTCTGACAGTTATAAAAGTGTTAAAAATTCGAAATTTTCAAGAGTCAATACAAATGTATATATTTTTTCCAAGATTGAAATATAAAGCGAATAATCGGTAGGAGGTAAAAATTTTTTTAGAGTAGAAGTGACGATAAATAGTAAAAATAATGTTTTTTTTTTTTGTATTTTGATAGTAAATATTTTATAAATTTTATAAATCGAGCTGTTTCTGTTTTGAATTGTTTCGTATATTTATTGCTGTTTACGATGAAAGAATAATTATACAGAAAAGCAATTGAAGCGGGATTAGAATTTAAAAATGAAAGTTTAAAGAAAATGAATGACACTAAATAAAAGTATAAATCCAATATGAGGGTGCGTTGGACGAGTTTAATTGATCTGAGCGGCTTGATCTATCTGGATGTAAATGAGCGTAATTAGCGTGGCACATAAATCAAGGTAGTGGTTCGGCGGATCGATCAGGGGACCGAAACAGGGGATGAAAGGGAGTCAAGCGCACAAGACACTAACACAAATAAGACTATTTATATACACACTTCGTATTTATATATACACACAGATAAATTGACAAACTGGGACGATTTTCTTTCGGAATAAAACTAATGGCCACTCGTAATTGGGATTAGCAACAGGGCTGCTGTGGACCATTTGGATTAGAATTAACCGCTGTACGTGTGTGCGCACATTTGCTACCAAATATGCCCGCTCGTACGTGAGCTTCAAAGCCAATTGCGTCTGTTTCGCCCTACACCGTGCTCTTAAAATTAAAATTTCATTGTGTTTCTCAACGAACCACGGAAACCCGCCTCCATTTCTTCTGATCCTCTATTTCTCAGTGGCCAAATTCGTTCAAACTTATTGTCATACTTTTTTTTTTAAATAATTGGTTTTTGAAATATTTAATAAATAAGTTGACTGACTTTGAATTCGGCCATATTGCCTAGCATCGATTAAACTTAAAAGCCGTTTGGGCGCAGCCGAAAGAAATATGACGCGTTACGGTGGTGCCCCATGGCGCAAATAAATCATGTTCTTCTATACCACTCTAGTTCACTCAAGCTTATATATATATATATATATATATAGTTAACTATAGCATTCGCCCTTTATTCACACGGAGCAGACTATAACTATCCCAATGCGATGTCATAAAATCCATCTAATATATATGATAAATTGCTTTGAGCAAAGACAAAAATGACCATTTTCATCGACGTAAATTTATATCTTTATATTTTTATATCTATCATAACCGATTATTCAGATAATCCAGATCTGTGGACATTTATACCCGACCTTGATCCCCGAAATTCGTGGAAATGTCGTGGCTATTTATTTAAATACTTGAAAACATAAAAATAAGTATTTTTGTCTTCACGTTAGACGAATTTTGTTTAAAGTTTTATAAATAGTTCTGATGATTATTCTAGATTGAATAGAGGAGATCAAATGAGATGCGAAACGTGTGTGTGTATGTGTCTCACTAATATACTAGATTCACTTTTATGACGTCATAATAAACCGACAATCAACTAGGCATTGTCGACATCATTCTCGCCAGCGCTCTCTTACTTTGACCTAACTCTCATATTGGTCTATTGTTTTCATAACTATATCATTGATTACATTCATATGTCATTTTAAAAAAATTATTTTTATAAATTAATTATTGATATTTTTTTTTCTTGAACAAATATATTTTTTTTATGAAAGAAATGAATTTGTTTTAAAAATAAAAAATTCAGGGTATTTTTAAATAATAATTTCAAATATATATTTTTTTATATATATACATATTAATCATAATAAACTGTATGAGTCACATCCTTTTTAAAACAATTTTTATCTATCAATTTTATTTTTTATTTTTTTTAATATATATGTACTTTAAATAAAATACTCACAATCACATCATATTTTATATCACACATACATATATACCATGTGCACGTTTATATATATATATATATATATATATATATATATATATATATTGTACACTCAACGTTAATAATACAAATAAAGATAATAAGAAAATTTAATAGAATTAATCGAGCTTAGTTGTTATAAAGCAGACATTGAAAAACAGCGACAAGGATTGTTAATGCTTGAGCTATCTCATTGACATCCCCTATTAACCATTCGCATCTAAGCTTGTCAATAAAAAAATAGAAAGGAAAAAAAATTATAAATATATATTAGGGTGACTCAAAAGAACCGGCTATTTTATTTTTTCTGCCAGTAGGTAAAAAAATGACTACCCATTCATTGAAAACTACTCCCCCCTCGAAAAATTTTCACATAATTTTGAAAGTTCGCGCCAACACTTTTTCAGTATTTTTCCAACTTTTGAATTCCGGTAATTAATGATTCGTTTACGTAAATCATTTTTAGATCTACAATGGAGCAGTTTCTTGAGTTTAAAATCTCTTAAGACATCAAAAAGGTCGCTGGCATTGAAAAATTAAAATCCTCTGAAATTATTCTCGGCTTTAATGGGTTCAAAATCTCATTAGCAAATATAACTTTCATTATACAGAAAATGATCATCTTTACTCAGTTGTAACAAAACAATTTCAATCTCGCGGTCTTATTTGTTTTTTCAAATAAGAAAATACTAATTTTATCCTCGAGGCTTTAAAATCGAGCTTAGAATTTTTGAACCGAGGAATATTAATAAAATCTTCATTTTTGTCTACTGCTCGGAATAAATTCTCAATTTTTTAAAAACCACCATATATATGTTATATTTAAAGGACACTAATTCTCATTAATTGTACTCGTTCAAAGTATATCAGAGGCTTCATACGTAAATGCCACGTGCATTTGAAACATATAAAATATATTTTCCACATGTCTTACTCTTTATCTCTATCACTGAACATATATTTATTTATATATATATATATATATATATATATATATATATATATATATATATGGATGGATGGATGAAGTATGTACTACGACTGGCTTAATCGACAATGTTATGTATGTAGGACAGAGGGGAGCAGCTGTCCGACAGCTGTAAGGCCCTTTTTTACCTGTTATGTTTAAATGTATTTGTAGATCTGTATATATATATATATAGGTATAAATATATGCACAGTAGTCCACGTACCCACGTACATAATAATGCAAAGTAGACAACACTAAAATGTACGAATAAGAGTAAAGTAAAGAGTAAAAATTTATTTTGGAACGAGAAGGGAGAATAGGGCATAAGGACGAAATACCAAGTGTACATGTAGCACGTGCTCCTAAGGAACTTCTTGACTCCCTCGCGTGTCTGAACAAGTGCATTGATTGAATATTATTTTTCGAGGGAATTTTTCTTTGGGTTACTATGTATTTTTATACGTATTTGTCTGCCTTGTAAAAGGGAGAAGGCCGTAATTTTTTATTTCAATATTTAATTCCCGTAATTTCGGGGCAGACAAGAAAATTTTTGTTAACATTTTGGTTTCCAGGATTTTGTTAATTTATTTTAATCGCTGTAAAATGAGATTAACTTGGTGTAATTTCATTTCATTGCGTATTTAACTTGGAGGTTGGTGTCTTGAGCTCAGGGAAATTAAAAAAAATATCGACCCGGGAAATTTAATTTATATTTAAATTAAAAAATAATTTAAAATTCATTAATTTATTTATTTATTTCTGAATGATGCTTAGTTTAAATTAAGCTGATCGGTTGAGTTAACATTAGTAATAATGAATATATTTTTTAAGCATATAGTGTACAGCCGACAACGACAACGACAAGTAGTGAGTCACGGAGCCTCGTGCGCGCAACCGAGCGATATATCTCGAGCATCACGCACGCACGCACTTACGTATACACACATATCACACTCTATACAACATATATGTATACATATACATATACACATATAAGTACGCATACGCACAAAATATACGCGTACACATACGCACGCTTAGCGTCGTACCCACTGCACCTAGAAAATCGATACGGCGAATCTAGCCGGATTATATCCTTACGAGGCTTCCCGTGATGTTTGCATCCCCTGTAACCCTCACCCCGTCAATGTACCCCATCTTTGCTCTCCCCTGCCGTCGCCGATTCCCCCCATCAAATTCTACTCCACACTCTGTACAACTTCTCGCTAAGTCGATATTTAGTTCGGATCTATTTCGTCTTACCAATAATTTTCTTTTTTCTTTTTCCTTACTACCATTATTGTTATCACACTCTACAGACATGAAATTTTTAAAATTTGGCTTTGCCAAAAATCTAATAATTAAAAAAAGTTTTTGTTGATTTTTTATCAACATTTTTTTGCAAATTTCGTTGCAGTTAAATTTATTATTTAAAAAAACGTAGTAATTATTTTTTATGTTGGGGGACTGTGGACAATAAAAAAAAAAATTTGACTCGTAACTTATCAATGAATCAGAAATTTTTTTTGTGTGTGCGATGTATATTCTACCCTTGGATTCGATGACAAATATTACACGGGTGTGTTTAAAAAGGTCCGGGTGCGTCGATGAGAATTGGAAAAATATTATTCGTTTCACTTTTTTTTCGCTGGTAATGTCATTGACGTGTACGGGGTACGTTTTGCATTTTTCAACGGTAATTGCACGCTAAGGGCACTGACGATATATTATTATGTGCACGTGAGGACACACGTGTGCATGACAAGTTACATATATTTAAAACGCTAAATATTTTTTTATAATTATTTAAGTAAAAATTAATTTTTTTATTATTCTGTGAGAAGGGAATTGATTTTCAACCCGTTTGTACTTTGAATTCTGTTTTACTCTTTTTGTATAAAATGAAGCGACGATTAGGTGTGGCAGCGAAAAATTCCGCTTCCCTAGAGAGATCAATTTTAGGGAGAAAAGGCCGTATAACTTTTAATGTCGACGAAAGTTGGGAAGAAATTTGCCCGCGGGTTAATTGCATCTCATCGCCATTCCTCATATTTTTTACTCAGTAATTTTTAATCTTTATTTTTTGTTTATTGAAGACCATTTATTAAACTTAAATTTTTTAAATCCTTAATACAGTTTTTGGTTTTATGTTTACGATATCTAAAAGTTTTAAATTTTTGTTATCTCAAGATAATTCTGTTGATTCTTTTGAATGGAAGTTTGCTCGACTTTACACAGCCTCAGTTTACACGAAAATGAAATATAAATGTATATAGATCAAATAAAAAATCCTTACTGATATATATATACTGATATATATATATATGTGTATATACACATAATCTGACAGAAAGAAAGAAAAATATACAAACTTTATAATCGTTTTCATATACAATATTAACTTAATTTTTTTTCTGATAAGAAATAACAAACTATAACTCAAAAATATTTTAAATATCAAAATTACTGAATTTATTTATTTTTCAAAGGATTTTTTATTTTTTCAGTTAAAAATTTCAATTGACTAAAATTTCAAAAATTAGTTCCTGGCATCTGAAATTCGTGGAAAATAATTTTGAAAGCCCGGGAGAAAACAAAATTTCCAAAACATCTATAAGTTGAACTAGAAAATTGCACATCTTTTCGTAAATACAAAAAATTTCAAAATTTTGAGAATATGGGCTGAACAATTTGATACTAAATTACAGTTCAAATTTCAAGTTTTCAAAAAAGCTCAAGATCGTCGAATTCAAGTTCAAAATTTTGCATTAAATTTTGTTTTAAGTTCACTAAAACGTGTTTGGAATGATTTTGTTTTTATCTGAGACCATAAATTACAATGATCTGCAAAAAAATGTTTAAAATTCCCATCTTTCTCGACTTTTTCGTGAATAAAAACTTATAAAACTAAAAATTCAGCATAAGTAAAAAAATAATGCGAAAAAAGCCATTGGCGTTTTTCAGTTTCCGTCAACAAACAGCACGCGCTGAATAATGTAAAACTAGCTTTAAATTTCAGTTCTCTCATTCTAGAGATTTTACTCCATTTTCCTTCTATTCACTCTACATAATTCTACTAAAAGAGAAGCTAAATGTACTTGAGTACATTCAAGTACTCGAGAATAGTAAAAAAAAAATAAAAGTACCCGGTAAGAAAATTTCAAATAAAAATATAAATAAACCAGAGGCAGTAGGAGTAAAAACAAAAAAAAAGGTAAATAAAAGTAAAATACGTGTAAATTCACCATCACCACTTTATTCTCTTTTGACAAGTCGATCATATACTTTCATAGTTGATACGCATACATATTTAATATATATGTGTGCGCACGTATCGGATAAATATTTCTGCGTGTGTCAGCTCGGATATGTGTAAGTCGCAATACGTGGTGAGTGAAAGAGAAAAATGTAAAAGATGAAGTAAAATAGGGGTGGCATATATTTATATGTACATACTACTACTACTTATACATATACATATATATTATATATGTATATATATTTATGAGCAGTAGTAGTAGTAGTAGTAAGAGTATTAGTGTTAGGGAGGCTGCGTGACTCATCCTATGGGAGAGAGTCCTGTATTCCCGTGGCCAGGAAGCAACGGTGGGGGTGGGGATCGATATATCGACTCGAGGAAACACTCCTACCACCGTCAGAAACTGCGTAGCACGCTCCGTGACACGCGTTACCAACATCATTTCTCTTGCCCTTTGCACACTTTTATAATATCCTCTACTTATATTTTTTTTTACTCCGTCATTTATTTATTTAAAAACCATTCGATATAATAATTACTGTATTTATTTATTTAATCAAAATTAATTATTAAAATTTCATTTAATGAATGCCAGCCTCGCTGCTGGTTATTGATTTCACGAGGTAAATTTTAAATGATTTTTTTTTTTTATTCTGTTGGTGAATAATTACAAATGAATTTATTTGAATTTATACTGAATCGTAGTATAATTTATTATTTATTGATTATTGTTGGGCTTGGAACCTCTATCTGAATAAAGAATAATCATTTGTCGGTATTATAAATATAAATAAATCCGAGTGATTTCTATGCGTATGTTAATAGTACATCTGGCATAAATATGGCGTAGAATTATTAAGAAGGTATTACTGGGAAAGTATTAGTGTTGTATAAAATATACAATTTTGTTAATCTACTATTATTAGTCTTATTATTATTATTATTGGTGTTATATATATAATATATATATAGCCGATAATTTTGAATTGATCGACCTTCGCGCCATTTTCACACATTCGCGATTCGCCCTCGGACAAAAAAATTCAAAAAAAGGGGTGAGTTAATCCTGAAATATGTAGGTACTAACGTGCGATCAAGTCTATATACGACTTCTAAGCCCTTTTAGTTTCGACGAGGTGTTGGATTTCCTACGACCAAAACTGTATTAAAAAATATATACATATATATACTAGTATTTTTAGTATTTGCTGAAATTCAAGACAGAGTTAGACCAAAATATATATACGTATATATTATTGGAAACAGATAATCGAGTGGTTGATTCCCAAGATAAAGAAAAGTCTTTTGTACTTTGAAGTTTAAGGAAGATTTCACTAAATTCATCTTGAAATTCACTTTTATGTGCTTATGTATATGTATAGATATATATTTAATATCACAATACTAACAGGTAAAATCTAGGATATAAAACGATATTTTTATCAGTCGTAAAAAGTTTAAATAAAATATTAAAGAGTCCATTGTTAAAAAGTACAAAGGATTTTTTAAAAAATTTCCTGACGAAATGACTTTTTGGAGACAAACAAAAAAAAATACACGAGCGTTTGGAGGAATATAAATTATAAAATATAATAAATCTGCTTGATATTTATAATTTTATAAAAAAATATTTAACAAGAGACTTGATCAAGCCGACGGTTTCACTCAACTACAGAGCTTCACAAATAATTGTATCGCATTGGCTTACGGTTTCGGTTTCCTCGATAAATCGAAACGAGGAAGCCTATGAAAGGTAAAACGAGAAAGAGGATATCCTCGTTGTGTATTATGTCGTAAAGGGCAGACGATGGCTGATCTACAAGTGACAAGGGAAAATTTACACTACGTCCTACACCGTATTTACTACCGGCTATACTCGTATTCAATTACCAAAGGACCTATTTTTTTTATGTACTTCTTTAAAGTTAATTTTATTATTACAAGTAATTATTTCTATTTTTAGTTCGTTAGTTTCAATGTTAATTATTTTTACACTCATTTTTAATTAGTATGTTAGTTAATTATTGTGTTAGTAATTAATGAGTTTATTATTTTCTTTCGTGTTAGTAATTTTTAGAGGTGTGCAGATAATTTTTATTTATGAGTTGTTTACATCAAAAAGGACAATTCAAAATTTTTACTAAATAATTTAAAATTTTCACTAATCCAAATTAATTATAAATTATAATTAAAAATTTTTAATAAATTATCTCATGTAAATGGAAAATTAAAGTTCGAAATTAGAACCAAGTATTCAAAAGTTTAAATATAAGTCAAAATTTTGAAAAATTTGAATTGTTCAATTCGATTATATCTGAAAATTATTCACACACTTCTTATAATTAAGTAATTAATGTTATTACGAAATGTTAATATAAAACATCACACAACTTATACATAATTTTAGTAATTTTGTTTTTGTTAAAATTGTTAGAATTGTTAATAATGTTTTTTAGTAAATTTTTGGTTAGTAAGTCGCTGAAAAATTCATAACTAAATAAAAAAAATATAATATGAATTTAGCAGCAAGTTAGTGCAGTACGCAACTAAATTAGTTCATTAGAGATTAGTGATTAGTGATTAGTTATTAATTATGAGGTACGAATTTATGAGTACGAGTAATAAAAGTCGATTAATAATTTATAACATAGCGGGAATATAACCTGTGGACGAAAGTTGAAATAGCTCGAGCAACGGCTCACTTTGCCGTTAAAGGCGATAAGTGCCCGATAAGTTGTTGTATTGCCGAGTTCCTCAGGGTTATCTTGGCTCCAGGGCAACAAACTCGCAAAGGCCAACTTATATTTTACTGATCAACACAAAAGAAAAATAATAAAAATATTTAATAACATAGAAAAATATTAACACACAACAACAATATCCCGGAATTATTTCCTTTAACCCGTGATTGCTAAAGTAAATGCGACCGTCCACAGATTTAGCCAATTTTTTTCTTAAAATTTCAGTAACTTGATTGTTTAATTTTGGGTCTAAATAATCTAATCTGTATATTTATTCGTGCAGATTTGAAGCGATAAAAAATAAATTTGTGGGTGAAAAAAATTGATTTGAAATTTTTAAAATTCGATTGCCCGGAGGTAGGAAACCGAATAAAAGTAAAATGGTTTCTTCTTAACCTACCCCAAAATTGAAGCTTCCAATTTACTGCGAGTCTAAATATATACATGCATATATATATATTTAAAATATATATAAGAGGAGGGGGTATATAAATTCTTATTTTAAAATTGGTCGAGAATTCATCGCGGCGTTACGTCAGGGGTTAGATTGAGCTGGAAATTGTGGTAAAAATCGCGGAAGAATAAATATCTACCCCAAAATATATATATCCCTACGCAGAAAATGTTATCAACTTGCGTGTAAGGCGAGAAAAAAGTGAGTATTCGAAAATAGGCGAAAAACTCAAATTTAACACATCCTTGGAAGACTTTCAAGCCTGGAACTTAAACGAAATCGAAAGTTTCCGGAATCGAATTTTTCCGTTCCTTAAAATCCTTTACTTGATATTATTTTATCCTTGTTTTTTGAACAGGAATTATTTTCGAAACGTTATTCTGTTGATAAACGGTTCTCTCGACTCACAATAAAATCTTCAAGTGGATTACCGATATTTCCTTATCGCCGGCAAACTCGAGGGCTTTAAAGTGTACCTACGTACGTAGCTATGTACTGATAGCTGGGAGAGCGACCAGGACAGATACCACTACTGTATTCATACATAACTCTTGTCAGATATCCTCCAAACCGATTATCAACTTTTGAAATCATCAAATATTATACCCCCGAGACATTTCGGCATAATCGGGTATTCATAAAACTTTTTATCCTCACCGAAAACATTAATTTCTTTTAAATATATATGAAAATGAATATATAAACTATTGATTACAAATTTTAAATTTATACCTCCCAGTACCTAATAAATATCTCATTTTTTTTACCTCTTCCATTCATTGTAAATAAATTGTGGGGCAAAATGAATCAGCCCGAAAATTCCCCGACTCTTATGCGTAAATATTTCAAAAATCAAAATTCTAACTGATATTCATAATGTGAAAAAAAAAAAACCATTTTTTTGAATCGAAAGATGATAAATTATACAATTGATTAAAATTAAAAATTTATGAATGAAAAGGCGAAAAAATCTATAGCTTTCGTGTTTGAGGTTCGCGTGATCGGAAGAGATCACCAACAGGTATACTGTATATGTATAAAGATGTTTTGTATATACATATATAGATGATATGAAATCAAGTTTGAGAAAGTCCGTAGAGTTAAGTAGTGTAAAAAAATAAAAAGATGAGGGTGCTATACCCCAAGGATATGAAAGGCATTTTTTTTGTCGTAGGGTGAATTGTTATGACGGTGAACCTGTAGTATCTATATGTATATATATGTATGTACGTATACATACAATATATATATGAAACATAAAATATAGTTTCGTTAATTTATCGTCATTGTTGTTTTTCCTTTTCCACACTAGCGTTTCTTATAAATTCAAAGTTTGACCTAAAAATGTCGGGGACATAATTATTTATAAAATATATATAAATAATAATTATTAAAGAGCTTCACTTTGATAGATTAACGTATGATTAGTTGCTTATTCTTGTGGACAAGAATAAGTTAAGAAAAGCTAAGACTAAGACTTAAACTACTTAACTGTAACATAATTAAGTATGAGGATAAGTTAACGAGTGATGGCGTTATTGATTATTGGAAACATAAGATGACAGTAAATTTTATATTCTGGTTTGCTTTGTCGTCTATAAACTCGTGCACCCGATCGTTTATTACTCTCGCAAACAAAAGTTTACTCAATGCAATGTAACTTTCCCGTAGAGTACTATCTTGAGCCCTTTCACCTCTTCCGTTTTCGTCGCAGCCATCTCGATATCGACTACGTCCGCGGGCTCTCTAACCAGGGCCGTCTCAATCTCTATCAACCCAGTCTACAAATAACTAATATTACTTCAAATATGTACAGTGGAGTTGCCATTAAAAAAATAATAAAATTTTCCGACAATCAAATGTTTAAAAATAAATATTTATCTCGTTCAAAGCAAAAAATAATTGAGATATTAATATGTATTTTGATTTATTCAATGTTAAATTATACTCAGCAAGTGTTGTGTGTGTGTGAGTGTACGAGCGTTCAATGGCCATTACATATGATTCACAGGTCAAATGTCGTACAACAATAACAACGTCAAGAAATATAATTGATTTGTTTGCTTGCGAAAATCTTTCACTATCGGTGTGAATGCTCCCGTACGTTCTATTTCTTTCATTATTTATTTATTTATTATCTCAATATTTTTTATAAATTTATTTTTAAAAATTACAATTCTTTAAAACCGAATGTGCAGAAAAAATAATTTTTTTTTTTATTTTAAATTCTAAATTGAATTTCTTCAAAAATTTTAATTTAAAAAAAAAATAAATTTAAAAAAATACGTTCGTGCTCCGAGTGTACATTAATAAAATTAATTTTAATTAAAGAAGAAAAAAAAATTGATATGATTAAAAAAAACCCGGGTCGGGCCTTGAACTTGCGCTCTACGATAACTCGAGTAACTTGAATAATTTACTTTTAATTCAACGGTATTGATAATTAAAATAAAAATTTATAAAATTTTTAAAATTATTAATAACAATAATAATGATAAAAATTAATAATGGATGAGAATGTTATGATATCAAGCAACAAAAGATGAAAACGAGGGCTAAAAAAAATAAAACCCGGTATATTGAACGTCAGTACAATAATAAACCAGCTCGGTTATCTGTGTTTCTGTATTTCCCTCCGGGAATCCTCTTTCACCTCAACCTCTTTCTCTATATCCTCTAGCTTCCCTCTGTTTATTCCCGACGGTACATTCAGCCGACATCGAGGCCAAGTTCACGCTAAATATATATATATATATATATATATATATGTGTGTAGATGTATATATTTTATATAAAGCCGAAGCTATATCTATAGAGCGTCCAATCCGGTGGGGCCAATGTCGAGGTTTGCGAGCTGAACACCCACTTCAGCTACTCAACTATTCTCTATTCCAGCGTCCAAGTCACCGGCATCAACGACTTTCAGCTGGCTTCCATAAAACTTTTCCCTGTATAAAATATTTATAAACACCTCTATTACTAGTGTAATTTACCGACTATGTACACTTGTACTCCATTAAGTGTATTGCTGTGCTGTGGTTACATTATGTCCCGTTCACACGCTCGTATCCTCTACACGCATCGCAAAAAGATAACGACATTGCTATCTACTATTGTGAAAATTACGCAGGATTAAATTTTCATTTTAAATGAGCTAACAAGTCACGCGTATCAAATATAAATGCGTGGGAAATTTTCCATTTTATTTTTCAATATTTAACTAGTTTATAAATAAATTTATTCCTTCAGTTTAATATTTTTATAGTTATTTTTTTTTTTACTGATTTTAATTGGTCACTCTGGTTTTTGATATTTTGATGGATTCAAAAAAATTTGAATTAAGTAAAATGTCTGGACATTAATAAGAAAAAAAAAACATGCAACTAACCTTTTTTTCCGTAAGTTTTTCACACCGTCTCATTTTACAAATCTGATGACTCTTGTCGTTTCTGCATGGCGCACAGTCTCCACAATTGTCTTTTCTCTGGCAACCAATACACTCTCCACACCGCTTGCGTTTTTTCTTAGCAGGCTTATCACCCAACCCATTGTCGCCGTCAGTATCACCAATACCACCTCCGAGATGTCCATGGGGACCGCGATTCCCAGTCGAGGATACAGCGGCAACTTGACCAGAGCTCTCGACATTCCCGCTGCCATCTTCGCTTTCCATGGAACCAGCTCGAATTTTTCTGCGTTCTTTTTTCCTACCGTCGACTCCGGTTACACGGGAAGTCGGCGACGAATCGAGGACCGTGGACATCGGGTTCTGGAAGTTGGTGTGATGCAGTTGAGGGTAATCCTGCTTCACGACCGTCAACACAGCGTGATGCGGGTGCCCAGGTGGGGCCTGGAAGCTCTGCACGGGACTTGAGCCCAGCAGCTGGATGTGTCTCTCATCAAGTAGTTGCTGCTGCAGCGCTGGGACCTCTCGTGCTTGCACAGGAGCAGGGACTAACGGATAGCCGACCGTCCCACGAGGATGCGCATGCGGGGGAGGTGGCAAAGGTGAACCAAGCGTGTGGAAACTCGGCAACCCGACCGCGGAAGTCACTGGCGGCGAATGTGACATTGAGGCCGGCGACAAGGGTGTAAGAGCCGTTAACTGTGGCTCTGATTCACTTGGTGGCGCGAACTGACTCGCGAAACTCGGCAATCCTTCGCTATTTAGTCCAATAATATTACCGTGTTTCGACTCCCATGGGCGATATTGACCCGCGAAAACCACTTCGCCCTTCGGGTCCATCAGTCTGCCCGAGAGCCCTTCGTAGTATTCCCAGGGTGACATCAGGCCCAAACTTATGTCCTGGCTATGCAAAGCTGTCAAAGTATTTCCACTATCCATACTAACGTCACCAGAAAAACTGCTGAATGGCGGGAGATGTCGATTCGGATCACCAGGCCCAATGTTACCCGGTGAAACAGCAAGCGCACTCGGGGGGCTCACCCTCTCCGGGGCGATACCCTCCTTTTTAACTTCTGCGCTCATCTTCTCCGACGCATCTTCTGGTTATTCATCCGCTCCTTCGATTATTATTATTTATTTATTTATCAACTTTATTCAATAACTCAATTATTTATTTTAAAATCTCAATTATTGACGTACTAGTCTACGTAAATTTACTAAATTTATTTATGGAAATGATTGTACTTTGATGCTAATGATGATGATGTGATCACGAATTCTCAAGGCTAATTATCTGAATTTAGATTTCTTTTATTTTAACTTCCGCACATTTGTTGAGCTTCACGTTGGCTAGCTTCCTTTAGCTTTTTTTTTTTTTTTTTGTAAAATTAATTAATTTTTTTTTTGTATCTTAGTTTTTTGTACTCGACAGGTTTAGGCTACGAGCTGAAGTAGATTGGTTCCCGTACGTATTTAAAAAGTTTATTTAATTATAAATTTATTTTTATTCCTGAGCGAAAATTTTAAAAATTCGTTTTATTTACTCCGTTTATTTTTTTTTTGTTTTTTTTTTTTTTTTTTTTATATGTAAAATACTTAAAAGGTTTAACTATTAATTTATATACTCTAACTTCATTATTTTATAAATTTGTTACTCTGGCTCCAGTTGTTTAGCAACAGTCAACGGAAGTCAGTGCTTAGAAATATATTTTTTAAATTATTTTTTTCAGGTTCAAGTTCAGCTACTGCTAGCTCGTTATGTACGTCGTTGATTTGTAAAAAAATGGTTGATTCTTTGGTTTATGGTTTGCGTTACGCCGTATGTCACTTGCTCACAATTTACTTTAAATAATTCTTCTTCTAAATTTTTAATTCAACAATAACTTGCACTTTAATTTTAATTTTAATCCTTGGATTTGGCACTGGCGGACTTGTTTTTTTTTTTTTTTTTGTAGGTATCAGATATATTTTTTTTTACACTAGAATAAACTACGGCTTCTTTAGTTATCTTTATTTTAATTTTCGTCTCTTGATTATTTAAATTTATCCAACAAAATTAATAATAAACAAGTCTTTTTATTCCTAAGCTCGAGAATTATTTACGTAGACAATATAGAGACTAATTAATTTGTCATTCGCACTTCGTAAGAAAATATAAATCACTTGAGGTTATTATAGCTTAGAAGGCTGTTGATTTGTACGTTCTGCAACAAAAAAATAAAATAATTATTAATTTGTTTTATTCATAAAAAAATTATTCTCTTAATTAATTTTATATCTAATGTAATTATTTTTTTTTTGTTCATCAAATTTTTTAAAAATCCCGACAATATCACTCCAAAATTTGAACTTTCTTTCTAAAATCGAATAGTGAAAGTCAGTAAATATTTACTATTTTCCAGTGAAAAGTGTGCCAGTAATTCCAAAAAGTGAAACGATTTGCGCTATGAATTAGTGGGTACTAATTTCGGTAGTCCATTTTTAGAGAGTAAGTAAATTCGATAAAAACAACGAGAAAAAAATATCAAACTCTATTTCATAGCAAAAATTATGATAAATTAAAAGAGCTACCCGAGTCAAAATATTAAACGTAAATTGAACGTTTTTAACATAATGAACGTAAATTGAACGTTGTGGACAATGATCGGCCTATGAAGAAGCAAAGATATCGGGAAAAGAACGCACCAAGCTTTATCGCAAAGTTCTCCAGACTAATTCACAAAAAGATACGTATCCTTAAGGTCTTCCTTGAGAACACAATCTATGGTGCTGTCACCTAAACGAAGAACATTAAATTGAAGACTGACGCTGCCATGAGGTTGTCCGATCAAAAATTATTTTATCTATAGATAATTAAATAATCTACCTTAAATACTACGTATCTTTTTGCAAATCAGTCTGGAGAACTTAGCGATGAAGTTTGGTGCGTTCTTTTCCCGATTTCTTTCCTTCCTCATAGGCCGGTAACCGTCCAAAATGTTAAATTTACGTTAATAACGTTAAAAACGTTCAATTCACGTTTAAAACGTTGAAAACGTTTAATATTTTGACTCGGGTATCCATGAATCTTTTGTCCAATGAAATTAAAAAAATTAAAATAACAATTATTTCAAGCAGGTAAACATATAAATATATTTATATTTATATAGTTGATTTTTCATAAAAATAGCCTTTTGTTAGGCGGGGAGACATAAAGACCAGCAAAGCATGCGATGTATGGTTTAAATTGTTTTAAATTTATCAAGTACAATACATGATGTTTTATATATATTTAGATGTGCGGATGTGTTGGTAGCAATGTGTGGTGTGATGTAGATGTTTAGCTGATGTAGCTGACGGGTGGGTATGAGTCGAAGCTCGCTCGTTGACCACGCGCTCTACTCTCGTTCTCTTGCCAAGGTTACTATTACGAGTCCTACTCCCCCTACACACGCGCCCACCTCAGCTATTCCCACGCTTTAGTATTCGTAAACGACTATCCCACTGCCGTCATTCACACAACGCACGATAACAACTTATTCTTCTACTGTAATTATTTTTACTACACACTTACTACATAATCGAGTAGTTTTTATTCTTTTAAGAAAAATTAATAATACATAATATGTTGCTTTGCTTTGTTAGTTTTGATGTTTATTTAAATTATGGAGTTTATAATTTTATACATTTTTTTTTTTTTTAAAGAAAATTTCAAGACTCAGGTGGAATGTGAATTCGCGAAAAATGATTTTTGGTTTAAATAAAATTTCAAAAATTAAAGATTCATTTTCGAATCTGAATATGGAGTAAATTGACTGCAGTTATAACTAAAAAATATTTATTTGGTTTCATGATTCTTCATTCTGCCAGTAAAAATACTAAAAATTTTAGGGTCACTCGAGTTCTCACAAAAAAATGATTCAAAAATTCTACTCATTTAAATATTCACTAAAACAACCCAAAAATTAATGAAAAATCTAAAGTTGCCCAAAAAGTCCGTGTAACCCACCATACCCATTCTACCCCAGCGTTTCCTGTTTTATAAAATATACTGAAAATGTTGAGTGATGAAAATGGTTTATTAATGCGTCAAGCTAGAAATGCCATAATAACTCAAGCTCAAGCGTCACGGAACAAGGACCACGTAATATCGATCGGCTTAACTCTCCAAACACGTACAGCCAAAGTATAGTCAATTCAAAAGTTTTTCACCCCCAGTTCAACATTGATATCTACGTCTACGTCACATATTACGATTGCATCATATTTCAGCCAACACTAAATAATTTTATTTGAAAACTTCAACATTAATCAATAAATTAATTACACTGTAAAAATTTCCAAAATATGTAAACATGAATTTGGAGTTAAAATGGAGTGGATTTTTTATTTATCTACTACCCTTGGAGTGAAAGTAAAATCCACATCCCTCCGAAATCACTCCAGAACTCCGAGTCATAGAGTAAATTTGGATTTGGATTTAAATAAAATTCATACTTACTCCCAATTTTTTACAGGGTAATAATATAATATAATATTTAATTACAATAGTATAGAAATTATTTTCGACAAAGGGGATAAACGTTAATCGTACGTATGCGACAATTGGAGGCATTAATATTACCCGCGTATAGAGTATGCGGATAGTAGAGCCCGGCAATAGTAGTCTAATAATTCCCCGTAGCTTTGAAATTTATCTTCTCGTCCTCGACCCATTGTTAAATGTTGTAGATCATCGGCCACTCTCTATCCACCTCTCGACGTGGATAGAAATTTACTACTCGGAGCTTTCGCTATCATTTAACCACCGGCCGCTTTCACTGTACTTCCATTATCGTATATTTTAATTCACAAACACTTTGTTTGTTTCCTTCGTATATTTATAAGTATATATATATATGTATTTATTTTATTACTATTTCGTAAACAAACATGCACATTGGCCGCGCAGAAAAATCACGAGATTGTCGGTAGAATTAAACTTAAACAAATCGGTGCAGTATATATTTATTGAACAAACTTAATACCGCGAACTTTAGTCTTTAAATGCCGCGAAACTTGTCAGTGAGATGATATATATACTGCGTAGCAGTCTTCGCGCATTTGATAGCGTACAAATATATTTACTATGTCCAATAAAAATAATCAGTAATTATATTTATGTTTATATTTAAATTTATTTTTATTTTCTTCTATTATTAACTTGTTTTTTTGTTCGCTCTTACTCAATTAAATTTAATCATCATTAATTAATTTATCAGCTAAAAAAATTCTTTTCTTAGACATTCTTAAATAAACATTTTAAATTTAATCAATGATATTTTTTTTTTGTAATTTTTTGCATGTAATTAACATACAAATTTTTGAGTTTAAATTGTTAGAAAAAATTTTTTTTTACTCAGGAAGATTTTAAAACATTTGGTATCTTTGAGCATACAAGTTTTTTTTTTCTTTTGACATAATATATCTGATGTATACGAGGATGTGAGAGCAGCAGCTGGTTTGGTGTAGTCGGGACAAGCTGCACTTTCGCTGAATCGACCGTAGCGAACGCACAAAAATTCAATACCGCCTCTCGCGAGTAGACCGAGTAGAGAAGAAAGAGACGAAAAAAATGAACCAGAGAAAAAGAGAAAATAAGAGAGAGAGAGAGAGAAAGATGGCCCATGGTCCATACTATGTTTTATGTACCATACAAACTATACAGCAGTACACCATAGTGCACGCTCTGTCGCTCAGTTCACGATACAGAATGCGCCGAAACTTTGTAAAAAGACTAATGTAAAGGAGAGCCCACTCCGTATTCGCGAGTAGAGAGCAACTTGCATTACATATGTTCGCGGCAAATACATCCGACGAGTTTCCTGGAAACATGATCCAGCTTTACTCCACAAAACGACAAGAATTTACTGTACATCCTCGTGACACACTGACTACAATACACCCAACGAAATCATCTTAAGAATACTCAACATCTAAACTATTTACAAAATTTAATTTAATTAGACTATAAAACCCAGACAACAAAGACAGTAAAAATAAATTCTGTCTTTCCCTCTCCATCCATTTTAAATTTTTTTAGTTTATTTACTTAACGCATGTTGTTTTTAATTTTTTAAAAACTGTTTTTGATGCGCAGATAAAAATAATTACGGTACAAGACCGAGATGCATTTGTTACTCGTGTCGTCGTATGCAGAAAGTGTAAAGAGAGTGAGTAAAGTCGACGGCTGATCCTCCAAAAAAGAGTACTACTACACTTACTACTGCGACATCTACTTTTACTACTACTACTGCTTCTGCTGTTGCTGCTACTACTACTACTACTTCTACTACTGCTACTACGGGGTTCAAGAAGAAGCAAAAAAGCTCTTGGGTACACTTTCGCCGACCTCGTGATGTGCCGCGGTAGAGTCTCGCGACAAAGGCTGCTTGATTCAAGGTCTCACGCACACACTTATCAGCCTCTCGCGTTTTATATATCATACATACAAACCAACTAAACTTATACGCATGCGTTAATTCCCTTCTCTCCTTTATCCCCTACAAATACAATTCAAATACAAACACACACATACACACACATGTGCTGCGTTTTGGTGGTCGTTATACTAAACCATCTTTATAATCTCATACTATCATCCCGTTTACCAAGATCCATGTGCACGTTTCAAATTTATGAATATTTACTTTTTTTTTATTGATTGCTCTTAAATAAAAAAAAAAAAAAAAAACAAATTCCAAATTTAAATTTGTAATTATTTGTTATGGTTAAGTATAAAAAAATTTTACTGTCAAATAAATTGAAAAATTGGTACAGCAGTGGGTGGAGAAGAGAGAGAGAGAAATCCTCTTGTTTGCCGAACAATCACAATATAAAATGTTTCGTGTGTCGCGCATGCGTTTAATGTACTTGCGTTAACATATAATATATAGTACATTTACATGTGTCTAGTGTGTATTTATATTTGTATGTGTGTTTGTGTGTATAAAACCCTTTAACTGCCACCAATACACCTTGGAGATATCGGAAATGATATAAAATTGCGTTCACTACGTCGCTGATATTTAAATTGGTTCGCTAAACCACAGATTAATGGGACCCAAACTACACCGAGTGCTTTTTGCGTTCGCTTCTCGTATGCTTCGTATAACTGGTTTTCTTAAATATAAATTTGAATAAAACACTATTGTTATGTTGTTTGTTTTTTATCATCTTGTATAAAAAAAAAAATTATTGTTAAGTTTTTTGTTGCGGGTATTTAGATTTTGAAAAATGACAAGCACGGGTACTACGGTAATTTCATTGGATATCAAAAATGATGTTAACTGCAGACATGGAAATGAGAGAACGTAATCGGTATCGGTGCCACAAACAGTCCATTGACGTGGATTTATTTTAAAAATTTCGTATTGGAGCTTTGGTTGAACGCAATAACGTGACAATCTGTAGATGCCTGTGAGAGTCATTTGTATTTGGGTAGAGCATGTGGGAATGTTTGATTGTAGACCGTAGTTGTAGAAGGTAATGCGATTAAAAAACAACGATAAAATAGAGCGTTTGAATTTTTCAGGATTAAATTTTGTTTTTTTATTCCGGATTTTGTGTGATAATGTATCCGGACCTAAAAGATATGTGTGTAGAATGCTTGACGTTAATCCAGGGTCGTTACCTCGTTGCCTCGAAACATACATCCGGTATACAGTTGACTATAAATTTTTCATCGAGAAAATATACTATATATATAAATTTTTTTTGTGCCTCAATCAAAATGAAGTTTTTGAATCAAAATTTGGACAATTAATGAATAATTAGATATTTATAAGTTTCAAAAAAAATTTTTCATTGAATTAATTTTAAAACATTTAAAATCAAATATCAAAAATTAATTCCATGTCAAAAAACTGAAAAGACCGCAATGGGGAATTTTGAATTCTTGAATGAAAAAAAAGTTCCAAGTCTGGTGAAAAAAATTAAAATTAATATTATTGATCAATAATTTTATGAAAAAATTTATGAGAAATGAGTTCTGAAAAAATGAAACAAAACAAATACTGTAATTGAGACGTAATAAAAGTCAAAAGTGTAATTGATATATCTGGGGTTAAAGCCAAACCAAAAAACTTTAAATCACGAATAAATGAAACACAAAACTGATCTGTAGAATCGGAGCAGCGGCTCGGCTTTTGAATTCTCTCATGAGATTTTAGCAAACCGCGATGCGGTTTCCCCGTCGCCGCGTGCCGATTCCCGGTCGGTGGGCGATAACTCCAATAAAAAAAAAGGAGAAAGAAACAATAATAAAAAAAGTATATAAAAATAAAGATAAAAAGCGAAAAAGGAACCTCGAGGGACCGGTGTGCGCCCGTAAATCTTTCCCTGGCGCCCGTTGTTCTCGCGTTTTCTGTTTCTCTACTCTCTTTTCTCTCCACATGCTTGCCGGTTTCCTCATATTATACAGTATGTATCCCCGATCCAGTATAGAGCATATACTATTCCATATTTAACAACAAACCCATCCCGACTTATTAAAAAACTCGAGCTCGTCATCAGTAAAAGTTAACTCGTAGAAATTAAACTTTGGCGATTTATTATTTTTCTAAAAGTTTTAGTTCCGCTCAGTCCATTCGCAATAGCAAAACCCAATTCTCTCTCGTCTCTCGGATGCTTTTTAGCCTGGACCATTCTCAGAAAAATTGTCGTGTTACGAAACGGAAGCCGTGTTTTATACGACCTCGAACGTTATTTCGCTCTTTATTTTTTCCTTTTACATCACTCTTAATAGTTTCCTCGTGTGTCCCTTTTTTAAAACCAGGTTTACGATTTTTTTTCTATATCACGAGCCCATTGTTTTACATTCAAAAAACAAAAAATTTATTATATACAACATGAAAAAAATTCCACGTCTTGAGCCAAAAAAATTTAAAACCAAAACTTCCGATCCAAATTTACTAAAAAAAAAAATAAAAAAAAAACTTCTGAAACTTTATCGTTTCCACGTTTAAAAAATACCCAGAGTTTTACAGGGTTATCAACTCGTGAGTCACAGGTTAAATGTTTATATTTATCCAGATCGTTAATAAAAGTGCCTCTGAGCACTCGAAATATTTTTTAAATCCCTCTGTTATTACTTTTTTACTCCAAAAACTAATAACGGTACATTATAATTAAAAATAAAATAAATAATGAGTATTAATATTTGCGAGCGTAAAGAGAAAGAATTTAAATTTAAAAAGTAAGACTTAGTGAAAAATATTTAAAGGGATGAGAAAGTGTACGTAGACATACTTATATATCTATATGTAGATATATATATGAAGTAAATATAAAGCGAATGAAAGCGAGAGTACTGAGAGTGAGAGGGAGTAAGAAAATGAGTAACTGAGTGAGTATGCACTCTCATTCTTATTCTTTTCCTTTTTTCTTTCATCTATGCCACTTTCATTCTCAAACTGCTGCACACAATTTTGTAAAAAAAATTTAATAAACAAAATAAAACCGTCCACGCGTGCTTGCAATTGCGCAGAGTACGGGATGAAACAAAACCTGATACCGGGACACAGATCTTGTATTTCGGAGTAAACCCAAAATAACATAAATTTGTAGCATAATCACACATCGGGTGGACAATTTGAGTGAACATAATTTTGATAATAATTTTTTTTATTAAAAAAAGTGTATCCGTACTTGTTTGTTATCAATAATTCATTGATCCCTCGTCATCATCGGCCAATAATTGTCACGCATATTTAATTATCTTGTTTAATTCACGCGAGTAACAGCAGTAATAACGAGAGCGTGTCTCCCGCATCACGATATTACACGAGTGAATTGTAATTTTTTTTTACTAAATAAATAAAAGTAGACACGCACGTTATCAGAATAGCGTCTGCTCCAAAACAAAATATAAATTTATTTTCACTATTGTCACTACATAATAAACGCACACTTAACTCCAGTAGTCCGCACTCAAGTAAATTTTGAAAATAATAAATAAAATACCCGGCGTTGTCGCCGACATAAACGGTGTCGTTATTGAAAAACACTTATGGCTACTCGTTATTTAAATTTTGGTGGTAAAAAATATATGTATATATATTTTATTTAAAGTTAAAATTTTTTTTTATATGTATATTTATTTATATATATATTTAATATTTGTTTATAAAATATATATGCCCGAACACGAGTATAAAATGTGTTGGTTTGGTTGCGGGCTGGCCCGTGCTGTGTGTGCTCGCCGCGCAGTGACTGTGTGTGCTCCAAAATGTATTCTTTGTCCGACGAGTCGCAGCTGCCCGCGTTTCATTCTTCGTTTAAGTCCGCTGCTACTCGTCACTGTTCGGGTGTCATCCCGATACTACCGTGGCGGGAATCCAGGATACGCCAGGATAGATACAAGGTAGTAGTAGTAGTAGTAGTAGAGGTGGTGGGTGGCGAGAGTGCTAGTAAAATTATTACGCTTATGGTGGAATGAAAACCTAGACCCTGTGTTGGTATTATCGTCTATATATATATATATATATATATATATATATATATATATGTATATATATTTCACTTTAAAGTAGTGGGGATGTTATGCGCGCGCAAAACGCAATGCGCCATCTTGTTGCAACCCTTGGTTTTAAAAGACATTTGATATATATATCTATATGTATATATATATATAATTAATTCAGTTATTATTTTTGCATCTACCAAGCACTAATTACTCTTTAAATTGCTTACTACAAATAAATTTTTTCGCTTACCCTTAGGAAAAAAAGAAATTTTTAAAATTTTCCGCGGGTTAGAATTACTTTTAAAAATATATTGATTTTTATTTAAAAAATTTTTTTTTTATCACTCGAGATTTTATAAAAAAATGTATAATTAATGATTTATGGTAATAATAGTTTATCGTTATGAGAAAACTATTGAGATTTAGTTTTATTTTATGACGCACGAATTTAGATAAGAGATTTATGTGTAGAAAAAAAAAACTAGATGATAGAGTCTGATGGTAGAGTTGGATCTCAGGAGATTCAAGATACGTATGAGATGTATATACATATATATTTATACATCTGTATGTGTATATATATGATGGCACATAAGTTTTGGATACTATTATTATATCACGAGGGTACGGGGAGATGATTATCGAAGGTGGCGACGTACCAATGGAGATTCACCACTTTTTATTTTTTTTAACTAAAGAAATACCCCCATGGTTTTTTTTTTATTTCATATATGGTGTTTGAAGTATTAATGTACGTATTTTTGTTTGGAAAAAACGCCATATGCTCCTGACAATTCTTGATATATCTCACAATTCCTTCATTAATTTTTCTTTCGGCTTTTGTTCACAACTAAAATGTTTTTTTTTTTTTTTTTTTTTTTTTTTTTTTTTTTTTATTAAAAAAATTTTTCTAAGCGAGAATGGGTTTCTCAGATCAGTCAATATCTTAATTAAAAATAAATATATACTTGCACACATACTTATTCATCACTATTATTATTATGAATACTCTTGGACATGAAATTTATAAATAGAATTAATAATAGTGAAAGAAAATGTTAATTACAATTTATTTATCATACATTTTTATTTGGTACAATGAGCGCAAAAATAAATATAAAGAGCGTGTGTGTATGTTGGCAATAATAATTAACGGCGACGCGACGTTAAGTAAAAAAATTATACCTTGTATCCGGACGTGTGTTTTTTAACATAAAAGAGTGAGTATATGTGGCGCAGAATAAAGAGTAAAAAAAGTATAAGTAAAAAAAATAATAAAAAATACGTGTGATATAAATTAGATTGCATTGCTTAACCTCAACTCGGCAGTAGTACACAGTGGATGCTCGGTAAACCGAATGCACACATGTGTGCGCTCGGTCGCCTCGGCAGAAAGCTGCGTCCGATTTTCCCAGGTAGATTTTTCCGGCCGCATATTTTTAACGGCCGACACTCGGTCACGCATGCACACGCGGAGACACGCATATATGTATATATTTATATATATACACGAATACATTATATATTTATATTTATATACATACAGTTGTCTTTTTGATATGAGCATCAGTGGAGGTTAAAGCGAGACAAGAATTAAAAAAAAAATTAAATAATGGAAAGGAATATATATATATATATGTATATCTGGTCCACTAGTGTGTTAGTGTTGTTGGACACCCTGGTTGTTATTATCATAACAATGCCGACGTATGCAGATATAAATTAATGCGTATTCTTTAGCAGGGGGTTGACGTACGTCGTTGCGGCTTTGCTGCCACTGTCGAGAGTGACAGGAGATGCATCAGACTTGTCCTTATTCGTCTTCTCTTTGTATGCAGGGATATATATTTTTTATGTATAAGTGTGATTCTCTAATGTCGGACTCTTTTTATTCTGTATTTTTATCCATCGCATAGAACACATCTTATCTCTATCGCGTTCACATGTACCCGAGGATTCATTGCGGATGAATGATCATAATTGTCCCGACTTATAAGACCTTATCGTGAGATCTAGTGATCTGGAGACTTATAAATTTTAGTTGCTATTGTGATACTTTAAAATAGCTAATGAATAATGAATATGTAAATTAAATTATTAGTGATCGGAAGTTTGGTTCAAAAAGTTACCCCCAGCTGGCGAATTTCAAAAATCTGTTCGTGAGTGCTGCGGAAAATTTCCAGTAATTAATAAAAGATAATTTTTATTCGAAATTAGTACTTAAATTAAAAAAAAAATCCTTTTTCAAAATTTTCCACATGTATATGAAATAATTGTCACAAATTTCAAAAATATATCAATAAATATTTGATGAAGCTGACACTGTTCAAAATTTTAAAATTTCTACTTTATCAAAATTAGGGGTTGATTTTAAAAATAATCAATTTCAATCATTTATATGAGTAGTCCCATATGTGAGAAAATTAATTGCAGGTGAAAAAACTCAAAAAATTCCATAACAGTATCATGCAATTATAATTTATGCATTGAATGACAATATAGCTGATTGACTAATAATGATAAGGATAATAATAATAATGGAGATATTAATATTGTCACGTAATACCTGTTACTGTCGTCATCATGCACACATACATGTGTGTATTCACTGGAATATAATGAAGCGGTGTCTATATATATATGCACACGGAGATCGAAATGCCTGGCAGGAGAGCTGTCAATTGTGATCGCAAGCCAATATTGGCGACGGACGCTAATAAGACCCGGCTCCTTGAGCCATCTGAGAGCATTAGTAGGATATTCGGGTACTATGTCTCACGGTGTTTGTGTCACGCTTGCCATCGCCTCTACATTGTATATACAATTACAGATTATCTCCTCATTATATTTAGATTCAAATATCTACCCCGAGAATGAGGTTTACAAATTTGTGTTTCGGAAATATTTCGATGCGTGTACATCAATATTGCGTATATTTACGATGAAAATTAATATTTTGTTGCAGCTGTGCAGTCAAATTATTCTATTTGTTTTTTCTGGTAAATATAAATAGTAAAAATTTGTTTGATGTTTTTCGATCAATATTAAATTACGAATGCTATTAGTAGTTGATATTTTGAAAAATATATATGGCAAGAAAGTTCAGTCGTACAAAATATTATTTTTGAGAATTGACGAAATTTGTACTTTTTTTTTAACATTTATTTAATTAATTAATGGAAATCGTTTATTGATATAGATTCTAATGTTTTAGTAAATTAAAAAATAAAGAAAAAAATTAGTAACTCTTAAATCTGTTAATCCAGCGTGAGTTTTAAATGAATATTGTTGAATGTACTTGGTAGTATGTAGAGTTGGCTCAACTCAGAAAGTTTGTTAGGGCAATAAGAAAATGAGGGGTTGAATGCTCAGATATATATATATCTATATATGAAGTCAGGGTGAATTGTCTTAAATTTAATACCGAAGTAAAGTAGAAATGAGAAAGTTGAATTTTCAAAAGTTTAAATATTTCAAATTAGTTTGTTTAAATTAAATTCAAATTTGATTATTATCATTTTTTATCGTCCAGGTCGATCTTTTGAAGGATAAATATATTGCCCTAACATATATATATATGTTGCAATTAATGGGCGAGGTTCAGTTTGGGCAAAAATATAATATAGAGTTTTGATAATGTGTAGTGTGAGAGAATATAAAACGTTGTAGAGTTTATTGCGCTTGATGTTGTATAGAAATTCACTGGCAAAATCCGGACAGATGTGAGGGATACAATGATGCTGAAATAAATCAGTTTATCGAGGCGACCAGGTAGGAAAAAGGAAACCTATGTCCACAGTACACAGTATAGTGTCTCGATGCTATTGTATATCACGTACTCGCGGGACCAGCGGTTCCCAACATACAGTGTGCACGTTATTATTATTGTTATTATTATTAGCTAACAAACAAGACAGTTACCAAAAAAAATTAAATCTCTGTGGAATTTAATAATTTTGACTGGAACAAATCCGGATGGAGCGAAATATTAAATCTTTTTTTTTTTTTTTTCTTTATTTACAGTTGGAATATAAAGTTGCAGGACATACTTTTTGTTTTAGAAATTACGAGTTATGAAATAGTGTAGTATAAAGTAGTAGGGGATTGAGAGAAAATGAGTAAAAAAAGACAGGAAAATACGAGGGAGATTGAATTATTGGCCGAGTCTGTAAGAAAACTTTTCTACCCCAGTATGTAGGTGGTGTGTGTAAGCTATAGAAAAAAAATAAAATAAAAAAAAAACAATAGCGATTACTTCTTGCAGGTCGAATTGAAATGTGTGTCTTTTGTTTATTTAGACATACATGTATATATATTTATGTGTAAAGAAAATATAGCAGGAAAAAATACGATCGATGAATGTACGTGACTTTAACTTGAAAAGTTTTCCGGGTGATTTTATCACTTGGACTATTTTTCGAGATAAAAATCTTAATTTTAACTATCTTTCTTCACAAACATTTTATTTTAAATCTGATAAAAGTATTTTAAATTTATAATTTTTTACTTAGGCTTAACTAATCCACACCCTTGGAACTTTAAATTTGAGGTGTGCATTTTTTTTTTATTTAATATTTTCTCACAGTTCTACTGGAAATTTAAATGTCAGCAGAAGACACAACTCCAAAATTTCGGGTGTGCAATTTCTACAGACTTTTGCTATAAAAATTTATATCATAATAATGCACACCTTCAAAAATCAGGGTGTGCAATTTTTTAAACAATTTAATGCCTTGAAAAATTCAATGAATTGTTTTTTCTCAAAATTTCGAAGAAAAAATAAAAATTTCAAAATTTGTTCATACAAATAATTAAAAACCCTAAAAAAAAATTACCAACCTCAACAATTTTTATCATCGGAACTCTTGAATGCCCGAATAAACTGACCTTCCAGGACATTCGCCCATTTATACCTGACGTCCAGCCACGTCCTTACATTCGCCGCGTCTCCATCGCCCATGAGATTTTTATCTGCCTAAGATCCTTTCGAACTATCGATTATTTAATACAAGTGTAGACCCACTAAGTTGACAATGCAGCTGCCCCATAGAAAAAATCTATTTTTCAAATAAAACTAGAATTTTATTTATCGACAGCCTGAGCCGCGGATTACAGGATCCGGATCGGAGCAGCTCTGTCTCACGGTCCCGCGCCAGGTTCATCTGTAAGCTGTCTTCTGAAAAAATAAAATAGTTAATCTTGCTAAAAAATATGTGAAACTGGTATGACAAGAGGATTGATAATGAAGATAGGAAATAATTATTCCTTCCAACGAAACACGTTACACATTACAACCTCCTCACCTGTTCCTATTCATTTACAATAGCTTTTGGCTCGGCTCTTTCCCTTTTACACAACAATAATATATTTATTATACATTCTATAAATGTAAGGATACTTACTGTAGATAATCATTTTTTTTTTCTGTACAAGTTAAAGAGAATAAAGTTAATGTACATTAAACAGTTCGTACATGAACACGAACATTGTATGGAGCAATAGATTCAACTTGGAGTTGTGTATGTTGGTGAAGGCTTTGATCTTGTGACGAGATCTTGCACGAGGTTTTGATCTCCATCTGTGTGCGAGGAACGGTAGTACAGTACTGTATACTTATATTTATATATATATATATGTATAGATTCATATATTTACGTGAGTGTGTGTACAAAAGTAAACGTAGTGTGGTGGCAAATAAAGCAGCTGCTACGGAGCTACTGGTACTGCTGTTATATACCACACCATCGGTCTCATGACACGCGTCCATTGTCGGAGCTTCATGGCAACCAAATGAAAAATCGTCCAGCACGTTCACCTGGTACTGTACAGTACCTCTGAGCAGAGCTGGGACCAAGCCAGCAGTATGGTAGATGCTCATACTCAAGTTTGCTTGGAGATTGAGAATAGAATTGTGTTGTAAGAGAGACGAAATGTGTTGGGTCTTGTATATATACAGGCTTTCTATCCAGTTTACGTGGATTGAAAAAGGATACTGTGGAATGATGAAAAAATATAAAGACGGCTGGTATGGAGCTCGTGAGACCTCCTTAGCTGCTATTGGATATTGTATAATCGATCTTCGGGTTTGTCAACTCACTCTTGGACTATCAGCTTTTATTCATAATTATTACTGGGGTTTAAAGAAAAATTTATTTGATTTTTTTTTTCTTGAGTCCTTCAGATTGTATAATAGCTTTTTTTCTTGAATCGTCATTAATTAAATTTTTTATAAAAATTTTCAATAAAACGTTTTATTAAAAATTTTTAGTCAATTTAAAAAAAAATTTATTCAAAGTTTCAAATATTTAAATTAAATGATAAAATATATGAATAAATTTTGGTGAGAAAAAAAATTCTATTAGACTTTAAAAAAAAAATGTTTAGATGAGAAAGTAATATATATATTTACTGAGGTGGGTGGTCATGATATTAGCTCGAAGAAAAAAGGGCAAAATAAAATGAGCAACCCCTCAGAGAAATGGGGAATAGTGTCGGTATTGAGAAACCTCGTCGCTCTCGATTGAAGAGGGCACGCGTGTAAAAATTGGGGGCCGCGCGATCCCCGATTGAGAGTCTGCACACCTAGAGTAGCAGTAGCAGGAGCTGAGTTTCCGGTGTACCAAAGGCAGTCACCCTCGCCATGCCCAGGGGTCCGTCGCAGGGTTCCACTGACTTCTGAGTAGACTTAATGCACGTATAGACGACCCGTATACACATTACACACAACAGTGTCGAGCCTGTTGCTGGCGTGCCATAACCAGCCGCACCCTTTTTCCAGAGCACAAACCACCGACATGCCGTAAGTCCTCATGTAGATTACGCAAGAGCCACAGCAAGGTGGCACACGGACTCAACTCAACCCCTTTTCATTTCGTCACAAGTCTAATCGTCCACCTCATCCATAAACACACACATTCGCACAAACGCACACACACGCACACACATTAGTCTGTACTCGATTGCACCTGGAATTATTATTATGATTATGCAGAAAAACGCACAATTTTTCTTGCCTTCTTTGAACCCTCACAGAAATATACATTTTATATACATACAGATATTAAATGTATTTCTGAATAGAGGAAAAGAGAGATTTAAAGAGAAGATTACGGGATATTAGTTGTGAAAAAGACTCTTGACTTTTTACTTTTTAATTTTGGTAATTTGTGTCTGAATAAATAAAAGTTAAGAAAAAAAATAAATTCACTTTTTTATGAAAATTTGTACTCTACGGAATGATAAAAAAAAATTTGTTATACTGCTGACAACGATTTTGGTTGAAGAAACAATATTGATACAGAGTATACATTTTGACTTGATATAAATTTTTTGAGTTGTTATTGATATAGGCGAGATAAATTAAACGGCGCGAGATGATGGATAATTTTTTTAATAAAAATTTAAAACTTGGGATAAAGTAACATCTGTAGCTATAATTCAGCGTCTTTTGTTACCGGTAATAAAGTGTGCCGTTGAATTTACTTTTAAAAATTAAAATAATTAGGGCGTTCCTGCTCTCGTCTTTCTGACCTGAGATGACCGAATTTCATTTTCGGTTCCACCACATGTTAGCCATGCTTTTCATTTACATTTTTTTTATCACCTTCTGGTGATTTAATAGACTAATAATTTATTTTTCTATTCCATTAATTTTAAAAATAAATTATTCCATGTTTATTAAACAAAATTTCACAAAAATTTTAAAGGCTTCAAGTAAAATTTGAATTAGTTGTACCTTGAGAAAATATTTGGCCGAAATCATGCGGAAATTATAGAATTTTATTCGAAAAGACTTAAATTTGGCCGAAAATTGGCTGAAGTTATAGAGTTTTGCTGAAAAAGGCCGAAATTTTGCTGAAAACATGCCGAAATTTCAGTATTCTTCAAGAATAGGCTGAAAATTCATCAATTAATTGAGTCACCCTATTTTCGGTCTTTTCTAGGCCGAATTTTCGGTTAAATTTCGGCCTTGTGTTCACTTCTCAGGCTTTTTGTTGGGCACTTTTCGCCCGAAAAAATTCTACTATGATTCTGGCTTGAAATTTTTCACCCATAAGGAATCATTCGCACATTTCGAATAAAAATAAAAAAAAATTATCAAACGTGACATCTTTCCCAACGACAAAACAACTTATCACCATCCCCAACTACTTGGGAATATTACACCGATGTTATGTGTTGTAAGATCGACTTATCGCGATCGATAGTTATAACGTTAGTTGTTCGCAGTCTCCAAGGTATCGGTGATGCTCGTTGGTAACATCTGCCGTAGTCTCGGGGGTAAAATTTAAGCGTTACGAGAATTTCTACTATTACATTGTGGATGTAACACGTTCATTTCATTTCATTTCATTTATTCTTATTATCGATCGCATCTACACCGTCATCACCATCATCACCATCATCGCTATCACATAATCTCCATTACGCAGCCTGTATTCTTAACACAACAAATAGAATTATTCACTTTTATTGCCTACATAAAGATAAAGATAAAGATACAGATAAAATAAAAATGATAATAAAAATCACTCTCAATGGTACTTTGATGTCCGGCAGATTTGTGGCGAGGGAAAGGTCAGCGGGCAGCGTAATTGCAATTAAGATTGAGGACGAAAGGAGTTAAAGTTCGTAGGCGGACTTGCCGTTGGTATCAGTGTCGGTGTCGGACAGGGACAGGGACAAGGACTCGAGCATCTAGTGACACGGGGTCGGTTGGGTCTTTCTTGGCGGGTTAGATTGTGAATGGATGGTCATGGAAGTGTGTTACAGCAGACTCTGGGTCTTGTGAGGGTGTTGATTCGAGGCAAAGGCCAAGGGCGCTGGACGATAATAGGGGATGATCACCCTGTAACACGGATAGTGTGGTGATGCTAAGGGCTTTAACATCATCACACTGTCCGCCTTTACAGCTACCACATTATTGCCCCATTTTCTGTAAATATATACCCTTTATACAACATATATAAATTGATACATATTTATTTATATTTTATTGATTACAAAATTTTAAAATCAATAAATATAATTATTATTTATAAGGGGAGGGCTGGGAAAAATAAGGTTCTCAAAAAAATATTTTTTTTTATGGTTTTAAATTTTCATTTACTATTTGGAAATTGTTTTCAAAATAAAAATTAAAAATTTTTTTAGAATTTGGTTCTTGCGTCACTGTATTTTGTCCGTCCCTCTGCTAAATAATTGAGTTTTATGACGACAATATAATATTAACGATTACTGTGAGATCAATTACATCAAATTGAATAAAAACTAATTACTTAATAACAATAATTGTTTGTTATTCAATAAATAATATTGTTAAGAAACCAGACGGAACTGGAAATAAATGAAATTTGTGGTTGATTTAGTGTACCCAGAGAGCCAAATTTATTTGGTGTTAATAAAATTCATTGTTATTTATTAAGCGTTCATCAAAGTTACGTTCAAATCAAATTTCATTAGCATTCAATAAACAAATTTTTTTATATGTGATTAATTAATTGTTAATTGTTAACAACTAATACAAATTTATTAATTGGTAATAATTAAAATTACTATAAATTTCAAAATATGCGCTTTTATTTATTTTCAATAAATATATTTCGGCGTGTTGTAGTAAGAATGATAGACGAGAATGGATAAAAAGAAAGTGCGTAGGTGGTTCAGTGACAGCTTGAATTATCCCTCAAGGCCAAAAAATTCATAGTGTGCCACGTGCCACGTGCCGTGTTTTCCGCGCCAACAAGGACACACGTTTTCCTCTTTTCCTCTTTCACTCTTCCACCCATTGGCCCCAGCCCCACCCGGTTACCTATATACTGACTCTCCATTTCAGCTGCCGGTACCGAATTTCCAGGAGCTTTTCCGCCCACTATTTTTCTTCCTCAAGGTTACCTCGCTTAAGCACACTGCGAACGAGTGGCTTTCGCCGACCGGTGGTTTAGTTAGGCAACAAGAATTAAATACAACTTCGAAGGATATCCACAGCCGTGCGAGGGTCAAAAATGACCTATGCTACGCGGAAATTAACCCATTTATATAAATGTAAATATCAACAAAAAAAATAAATATTTTTATGAAAATATTTTTTTTTACGAATTAATAATTTAAAATTATAAATGAAATATTTACTCAGGTTCAGAAAATCTTTTTTTGCTGTAGGCATGGGAAAATTTTTTATTTATTTTTCTTTTCTTTTTATTGAGGAATAAAAAATTTTAGTATGAGGTCAGAGTTACCTTTAACTGAACTAAAGGTCCTGGAGGTATACAAGGATCAGTTGCCGAGTCATTTTGTCCTTCACAGTTGGGAAATGGCCAGCAATTGATACTTTATTTCCAGGACAACAGAGAAGAGTCAGATGGGCATCATTTCCCGAGACGATTTCTGTTAAAGTACATGAATATAAATCTATTGTAAATAATTCTTATGCGTGTCCTGCTGGGTATCCAAGTATCTGAGGCTTCTTATCCATTTATACACGTCACAGTTTAAATAAATTGTTAAAATTTTCTTGCTGTCGCATCAGAGGTCTTGCCAAGCTCTATTTTGGCAATCAGAGCCCCAGGGTTTTATATTTACGGTACGCTCCTGCAACGCTGCCATACAGAAAAGAATTGTCGGCTTATATCGATCGCTCAGATATTAAGTATATATCGATCCAAATTTTTCACACCCTCGGTACACAATTATCGCCTCTATTTATTTTTAAAAAAATACTTCGCTAAAACTTCAAACAGTTAAATCCCCAATTTGTAAAAAAATTTTTAAATTAAAAAAAGGGCTCATGCAAATTCATGAGAAAAAATTATTCAAATAAATTCTTGAATCGATTGGTGGAATAAAATAAAATTATTATTCCCAAACTTTTACCACTCAATATTTTACCTCCCAAATCTCCATAGACATTATCATATATATAATATTACATAATAAATATATCCACAATACTACATGAATTCGGATACTACATAAAAGTAAGCTTTCGTAAAATATTTTCTCCATTCTCAAAACCCAGGTTCTCTTCCTTCTTAAAAAAAAAAAAAAAAAAATGTGTACAGTAACATAAAGTAAAAAAAAAAACCATTCAATATTTTACGCTGAAAAAAAAAATAAAATTCCGCAAACGACGCAACTGCGTAGTAAATCAAGTAGTTCTAAGTCACTCATAATGATTTTTTTTTTCCGAGGCGTACGCACACCCGCGCTATCCACCCCCTCCTCCCCTTTTTCCCTTCCACAACACTTTTATTCTATCTTTGTCTAAATTTCTCGATGGGGTAAAAAGAAAGTAAAGGAGTCAGTCACGTTCAACGCATTGAAATATATATATATATATATATATATATATATATATATAACACGAGGCCACACATCTTGCATATCATAACATACTCTCATAACTTTTTAAACTTAAAAAAAAAAAAAAAGGAAAGAAAGAAATCCTCTGAAAGTAAGCGTATACATATAAATACGCCATTTTGACTATTGCGTACGTGCGTAAAGAAACTTGCTCATACAATAGTATATGTACTCTTTCACCCTTATATTGTATGTGTATATATATATATAAAATATCTTCCCCTTAGTTACTCTCTCTTCATCAGTTTACTCGTGTAGTAGTGCAGATACACAAGCAAGCTCAAGTCTCGTTCTCTCTCACTCTCTTTCTCCCTCTCTCTCTTACTATTACTGGTGTTCGTCACAGAACGCGCTGGGATTCTGCGATCAATGCGTAGCCACGAGGTTACCATGGTAACCAGTGCGCGTAACGCAACCTCGTGCGCCAAGTTAAGAGAAAACGTTTGGGTTTGGGTTGGCTCCAGCATCATGCGTGTACGCAATAAAAAAAATACATTACACTCAGCCTCATTTAAAATAAAATCTTTAGTCTCTCTTTCTATGCAAGAGAAGCTTGAGCCCTTTTTCGTTGAACCGTTTCCTGTTTCTTGTATTTTTTAAGTTTATTGCAAGTTTTAAAAGCTCGTGCGCGCGCACTTTTAAATTTAATATGAGTGCCATGAAATCATCCCCTAACTTTGGTGGCTGGTGTAAGACTCCGATGGTCGCTGCCACGATACTTTACACTACTTCTAACATATAATACCATACACTACTATAAGATCACAGAGTTTTTACTACACGAGACGGTGCTTTTAATGTACAGATGAGGAACCGGATAGGTTTTATCGATCGCCCGCCAATTTACACATCTCGACACTCAAATTTATGCTGTTATTTTTCTTCAGGACTTGGCTTATTAATTTTTATCATGTTTAAGCCTCTGGCATAAATTACAGCTTAATAAAAAAAATAAAATAATTAATATAATTCTTAATATTAATTTTACATTTAAGAAAAATAATAAAATTTATTCACCGTCGAAATTTGTTTATAAATTGTTTAATTTATATATGTCTATATTTTGAGAGCATGGAAGCAGAGAGCAAGCATCAGTTTTGGAGTGAATGTCAAGAACAAATGTCATGGGCGACACAGGGCGCGTGGGCAGCGGTTTCGACACGGCGATCGATGCCCCGCAAATTTCTACTACGGAAAGACCACGTGGACTTTTAGTAGGGTGTTTTTATTTCGTGGTAGCCGTCGTGGATGGTAAACAATCCGCATTCGCTCACAAAAATTTATTTTTGTATTTAATACTTTTGTTTATTTTATTTTTGTATTCATTTGCTAAAAATAAAAATAACTTGTCAATTGCTTTATTATTTTTAATTATTACTTGTTACCAATTTATTTATACAGTTATTTCTATATTTATAAGAAACTGAGCACAATGGGATATCTGACCAAGTAATTGGTTTTCTGGCAATTTACTCGCCGTCTGCGCAATTCACTTGTGTCTGTTTCGACTGAAACTGTTCTTATTTTTGAATAATTTCAACTTTTTAAAATTATCTTCTCCTAATTATGACCGGAAGTTTATTTTTAAAAATTATTTATTAAATTCCCAATAATCAGGAAGTAATTCAAAAATTTTTTATGTTCGACAAATTGTCAGTGCCCATAATGCCCCCTAATTTTTTTTTCAAATTTAAAATTTATTTAAACTGTTTACTGCTGAGTATTACAATGGCTGGCAAGTACGTGCGTTTTAAAAATGTAACGGTGCTGGTGTCGACTGAGATCGGTGGTGGGTTGACAAACGCGATCCCGAACCCAAGCCGAGTTTGAGCATCAGAGCATCAGAATCAGTTGTGACAAAGTCACAAGCAGTAATTATGAACGATAGTAGGTAGGGTAAAGAGAGGATATAATTGTGATTGATGGAAAGACGGAAGGAGAGGAAGGGGCTGGAAAGAGTGAGGGGCAGGAGATGACTTCCTTTTAATCTCAGCACAGGGACCAACTCTGTTACGAGCTGTAGCTGAGTAATATAACCCTTTGCCCTGGTGTCGTCTGACGCTGACGGTTTATACGCGAGCGATTCTATTATACTCGGATTGACGCTTTACCCAGACACTTTGCTGGCCGATCCGATAAATATTAACTTTTTATTATTATCTCCTATAAATTGATCAGTTATATATTTTTTTTTTTGGCTTAAATTTAATCTTGACTTGAAACGATCTATGAAAATTTATTTTTAACCCAAATGATTGATGGAGAATCAATTTAAATTCCTTATTGTTTTTATTATTGTGCAATAATAAATGAAAAAAAAAAAATTGCGTAGATAGGAAATATATATTCGACGCAATATATTATTCTATCGTATTCCCTCTTTTTTGACCCTCACGCAAACTTGAGTTAAATTTTCCTCGCAACGGCTTTTTTCCTGCTCTCATTTCTCTTATCCTCTTGTGATGTCCTTGAACGGGGATTCCAAGAGATCGACGCAGTTTCACTGTCATTCACGGCTTAACCCAAATATTAAACTGCCTAACGCTACTCCCGTCCTTATCTCTCCTCAATTCCATCTCTGCTCCAACAATTTACTTTGTCATAGATTCAACTCAGATTTATGATCTTTAATTTTTCCTCGGCTACTGCAGAGCATTTGAGAATTGATCCACCTTCAGGTGTGCCGGTTACTGTACCAACAAAATGTAAAATATTTAATCAATCAGTTCAATGTCTTAATTAAAAATACTTTCCACCATAAGTATTATTGAATGCCTCATCAAGGAGCCCAGAGCGGTCTGAAATAAAAATAAAAAAACTCGACAATTCTTAAGAAATTAATTTCACGTGAGTTACTCTTTGTTTGAGTAACAAGTGCTCGAGCTCCTAGCGACTTAAAGTCTCACTAAAAAAAAGTTCTTGTATCCGAGAAAGCTCCAGGAACTTATTTTACAAGAGGTCGAAGTGAACGCGCTCGCGCACAAGGACACTCGACAAATACGCTCTTACACTGTAAGAACAAGTAAAAGTCCTCACTACATCACGTCCTACATCTATATATATAATATATATATATTTATTCGTCCTCTCGACTTAAGACGAACACACCAGCACTTGCAGGATGTAATTGTGCAGGTATATATACCAAATGCGTAACTTGCTGGAGCCTATTAGTACGATAGAGTAGAGCACAAAATATCTCAGGATTCACTCTCACTCTCTCTCTTCATCCCTATATATATGTGTATATATATATATAGTGAGTGAAGTAGAGTATTGCGTAGGGGTGCGCGAACGCATATAATGGAAGCCCTTCAAGCTCTTCCTCACCCTCTGACTCCCTTGTCCACCGAGTATATTCACCCATATGCATGTATACACTAATATGTATATATATACTAACAAACCCCTTATATATATATATAGAGTTACATGCATTGTGCAATATCGGCTGTATGCACGTGCACATTTTCTCTATCAGTGTTCTAACGACGATAGCGATGGCAATGAGTGTACATCATACGTTTTTTCACTTACTCCGGTATGCGTATTTACCCTCGTACCTAGAAATCCACCCCTTGACAGGTGGGGGAGGTCTTATAGTGAAATGATGAATGCAAACACGCATAAGCACAAGTGCATGCTATGTGTAAGTAAATCAGCTATGAATGCCATTGCTTCCATGGAAAAAATCCGCGCAATTTTTAAAATCGACTGTTGTCTATATTATTCTTAAGTAGATTTTTTTAATTTAAAAATTTTAAAACCTGTGAAATTTTTTTAAAATTTTTTAGCGTGTAAATATTTTTTACAAGCATGCAAAGAATTTTTACTTATAAATTATTCGCATAATATCGAATATTAAAATTCGATTGAAATTCGAACCGAGTAGTTACTATTTAATTCGAACACTATGAGCACACCCTTAAAAAGAATTTTCAAGGGAGCTGGAAATTGGATAGTCGTTATAATAGATTTATATAAGAAATATGTAAATAATTAATTTCAATTAAAATAATTCATTGAAGTATGTGATTGTTGAGAATGTATTGATAAAAAAATCGTCCATAATAAGCACTGGCAGAGTAATGAATACTTATGATATATATTTTTTCAACGTCAAGTATTAATCGTCCTATTTTCCAAGCCTTTGATGATGATGCTCATTGGTTTGTTCACCTCATTCTTAAGCACTGTAGTATCTGCGGCATCCCCTGTACTGCGCTGTGTTATAGTTCTCCAAGTCCTCGGCTGCGTGGGGATGAAAAAGATTGTGCGAGTGAAATGGCATCACTGAGACCCGGACTCAAGCACAGAGCGTCCATCTAGTGGAAAACTGACGAGAGGGTCGCCAAAGTAAAGCACGGCCACGGAATCGCAGAGGTGACCGATGCGTAATAAATAAAAAGCCGGGGGTTTTTCACCACCAGCACATATATAACATATATTGTTCGTTATGTGTCACTCGTATCCTCTTTTTTATCTTCTAAGTGAATTTTATCGTTCACCGAGTTTTTCCGTACGAGAAGATTTAACCCGATTTTTTTTTTCAATGTATTCTATTTTTAATTCTAATGCATAAAAAATTTTTCATATATCATTCATTGATTTATTAATTACCATAAAAAAAAGTTTATTTATAAATTAAATTTATCATAAAAAATCTTTTTTAGCTTCTGTTTTTAATGCAACTTTTTTTTTTCATTTTTACGCGATAGTTAAGAAAAAAATATTTTATGTAAGAGGTTGTAAATAAATAATAAAAAAGATACCACTGGCGCCATCTCCCGCCGCCGTAGAAAATTAAATCTAAATTCCTCGTCACTCAGCAGCTGCTCGCATTATCAAGTGAGCTAATAATCTATCGTTATATTTTTTTGTACCCAACGAGTTTATGAAGAAAAATTTAAAAAAAAAATGAAAAAATTAATAATGAATAATATAGTAAAAATAAAATGATTAATGACACATCAGTTTAGGGATTGACTCGAGTTGAGGGGGTGACTCATTACAAATTATGACTGTTTTTGTTGGTGTAAAGTTGTCGAGTCAGCCTGGTGCTCTAATGTTACAATTATGATTATCATTATGAGTACGGTGATAAATATTAACAATAGGGCGAACGGTAAAATAATTTAAGTAATAGCAGACTTATTGCAAGAAAGCAACCGGTTTAGTGTCATCAGTCATGCATTATTCATCTTCCGCTCGACACCTTTCTCTTGGGCCCAGATATCCGCGAGTCATTGCACTGTCTACACTCTACACTTTATGGGAACACGTTCTACCGGAAATGCATTTTTTAAAAATATTTTTCGACGAACGAAATGTCGTTACGCAATATGACTTTTAAATCATTGTTTTTTTAGTCAGAAATGTGCGGAGGCAACTTCTCAGACAAGTCTAGACCATTATTAGACATCTGCACTCGGAGTCTATTCCGAATTGCTTGAAACGGGGGTAAATTCAAATCAAATTTGAAATTTTCTATTGCGTATGTAATTGTTTTGGAGCCGGAATCATTTGTACTAAATTTTAGACTCCGGAGTCCACGGAGTTAAATTTAACTCCGGGTTTTTGTGAAAATAATTATTTGGAAATAAATTTTGGTTGAGTATAAACAAAACAAAATTAAAAATTAGGAGTAATTTGACATGAACATCCGTGAGGAATCCAAAAAACGTCCGTGTAAAGACGGTCACCGGAACCCTCTAATGCCACTAAACGTTTCTGTACATATTGCTGTTCACATTTACTCGAGTATCCATCAGGTAAACTGCAAATTCCATCACACGTTGTGGATCTGAAAATTTTTTGAATAAATATTTGATTTTCTTGGCAAGAAAGTCGATGGAGTAGAATCTTTATTTGTTTAAAACTTACGTGCAAATTTCACTTTTCACTAATTGTGAATAATTGTCACGTGTTTGCGGAATATTGACGATGTACATCCAGTTTCCTTGATTGTTTAATCCAGCCCGTGGCGTAACGTAATGCGAATCGGTGGGGCAAAGTGTTATTGTACGGGGATCCGTTTGTCGTTTCTTGTAGTTTTTTTTTGTCGACTCTAAGAAGGGATTTTCCCGACGCGAGCGTCCTGGGTTTTCATCACTTTGACGAACATGCCTGCAATTTTAATTTATTTAGTAACCAAATACATTTAGTAACTTTCATACATTAATTCAAACAACTTTGGTATTTAATTCTAAATTTACCAATTTTTATTGAAGCTAAGGATAATTTTATTAAAAAAAAAAAAAAAACAATAATAGCATTTTCAATTATTTGAAACCATACATTTGTATTATTACTTGTCTTAGCTTCCCTATTCTATCTCATCAGTCATTATATAGCTGAGGGTATTCGCGTATTTTCGCAGAAAATATTTCATGATCTGATAAGTTAATAATTCCATTAATCTAATATTTGATTACCAAAATTGTTTTTTTTTGCATTTTTTAAGAAATTAAGAATTTTCCGACGGTCAAAACGTGAAATCGATTCAAAATTTGGATAGTCATATATATAGACTTTAAAAAAAATTTTTTCTATTGATCGAATCAAAATTTGACTTACGATGTAATGAAAAAAAATTTTTTACTATTTTTGATTACTTTAATTTTGATTGATTTCTCAATTTTATAATTCCCAAAATTGATAAATATTTGAAAAATAAATTACCTAGATGATAGCCATGGATTTTGATTGAATTCATAAGAATTTGATTGCCTAGAATTGTCCGTTTCCTCTTTTTCCGAGGCATCCACCGTAAATCGATTCTGTGACTCAGATGGCACCGGATATGCATATCTGATAAAAAATTTTAAAAGTCAAACCCAAAAAATGAACCAAAAAACAATCAAACATTTCTTACCCCTCTGAAGAATTTTTCATCTGATAATTGGATGCCTGCGTCGAAAACGGATACTGTGGCGCCAATAGCGTCACTGGCTGATAAAAATTTTGGATTTCCGGTTTCGAGTATTCGTACCCCCCATAACCAGGCTTCAATTTATTGGTATTAAAATCATACTGCGACTCATCTTTCAGTATCGTCGCAAAATTGTACATACACTTCTCGACCAGAAATTTAATAAGCTGCCTAGACAAAAAAAAATTAATTTATAAATAAACAAATATCAACAAAAAGTTTATTTATTACCATGCACAGGCCATTAATATGCAAATAAATTTTTGTAACAAAAGATTGGTAAAAGTTCGTGAAAGTATCCATTAGCAAGTTACAAATCTTTTGCATAAACATTAGATAAGTAAACATAAAAAAACCCATTTCATAATTCAGTCACACGAACCATAAACATGTGGAATAAATATATATATATATATATATATATATATATATATATAAATAAATGTGAGCTAAGAAGTGAATTGTCAAATATTATTATCACTATAATTTGAATTAAGCTACACATATATATAATATATAAATATATAAATACATGTTTTGAGCTTGTCTTTTATAACTTTCTCTGGACACATATAAGACAGACTAACGTCAGGAGGTCATATTTCACATGTTTAATTCATAATCCACGCCTGTTTTCTAATTCGCGCTGTTATTTATAAGCACACATGTTATGCTATATATATATATATATATTACCATCGTATTTTTTTCACAACTTGTCTACTTCTGTATCCTATTTTATTTATAAACCAACATAAAAAAAAAGAAAAAAAAAAAATTAACATAAAAATCTAAAATTACATGACCTCCAATTTAAGTATTATTTTTATTTATTCGCAGCACAAAACCATAATAAAATATTTTACCTTTCTTTTTATTGCGCTCACCTCTGATTATATTAAATACAATGAACATATACTTAAATCTACGTACAAAAGAGTTTGCAAATTTATTGAATGCCCGAAAAGAGTGAGTCAAGTTTAAAAACTAAATTATGAAAAAAAAATTAATTAGTTGGTCGTTATAGACGTAATTAATAATTTCTTTGTGCTGATCAGGTGGACACACTGACCTACTTAAAGTAGCTTGAAAACATTTCGCTTAATTATTTAATTGCGGAATAAATGAACCGAGAGCGAGTAATTTATAATTATTAAAAGTAAATTCTTACTGAGGATAATGATCGAGAGTTTCGCAGAAGGTTTGTCCAGGCTTGGCGCATCGAGGCGTGTGCCCGGGCGGTGCAGGCACGAAGGGCTCGTAACGAGGCTGATAGGGACAACCGTAAGAGCCACAGGGTTGCCGCCAGTTGCCCCTCGCGACATTCGCCACCAGCATCTGCAATACGGGACAGCGATTAAGAAAAGTTGCGTGATTGCGCTCAGCTGAGCATAAATTTCGAGTGACGGACCAAGATCGTTATACGGCTTTGGTTTTGACTCTAGCTTTGCGATCACCACAAATTAAAGACTTACATTTCAATTATTTTCATTTGTCTGATAAATTACTGTTATTCCAATGGATTATATTTATCTTGCTCATCAATTAACGCATTTTTATTTCATTTAATTATACTTATTATTACTCAGTACACTCACTCTTTAATTAAAGTTACAATTGAACCGCCAAAATTATTTGAATTCAAATCTAATAAAGCAAATAGATTTTTTTCCCAATTAAATTTTTTTATTTCAAATTAAAAAAAAATTCATTTTTAATTGAAATAAAATAAAAAAAAAAGTATCGATAAATTACACCTATTATTTTTTACGACCATAATTATCAGATTGTTAAATATAATTTTAAAAACCGATTGTCATTAAAACATGTCATAAAAATATCTACTCTCTCTAAGTAAAATAACAAAACTGTCTACAGACCGCAGGCCTTTTATAATACCTGTCTATCGCGTTGGAAACGATTAACATGTCCTGTCAAACAATCACCTCTACTTATAATGACACGACAAAAACAACAGCTACAACATACAGCAATACTTGGTAAAAAAATTAAAAACCACAAATACACTCTCCTCTACTTTCAAAAAAATATTAATTATCTAATCACTAATCATAAATCATGTTATAAATTATAAATGCGTAACGTCGCGCTCTGCTGGCTCTGCACTCTTACGATAACTTTGTACAATCTTCATAATAATTACTAAACATTAAACAATAAAATCCTTACCATAAATATCAACACCGACTCCAAAAATCCCATCATAGTTTTCAAAATAAATTATTACTTTAAATTATAAATTAAATAATAATCATTATTTATTACGCATTATTCAGCAACTTGTCACTTAACAGGAAATTAAAAGACATCAAGGATTAATAAATTAACATACTACTAATTACTCACTTATTTTTATTTTATTTAATACGCGAAATATTTTTTTAAAATTATTTTGATGACAAATAAAAATTTAAAACCGGGTTTTTATTAAAACTCATTACTGGGGTATGGAAATTTCAAATTTTGAGAGGGAATTTTTGAAAATTGTTTTTTCTTGTAACTTTACCAGACACGTGGTTTTGAGCTCAGAGTAAATGAGAATAAAACCGACTCGCACGCAAGAGGAAGAGGATAAGACTGGAGGTTTTTCGATTCTACGATCGTGGATAGATATATACTAAATGTTTAGTTACATGAGAGGTGTACGGACATGTATATATATAAAATAAAAATTAGGAGGGGCTAATAAATATAATACAATATACTTTCACTGATCAATCTAGCTAATGTATGATTTTTTTTTAGTCTTTACTTGAATATTTAACGAATCATAAATGCCCTCGCGTTTTTAAAATCGCCTGAGGCTCACACTAGTGATGTATGACCTTGTTTTATTTATTTATTTAATTATTTTTTTTTTTAATAACTGACTTGATGATTCAATGGAGTAAAAAAAATCTTTAGACTTTGAAAAATAAAAAAAAAAATAAATAAATAGTAAATGATGAAAAATTGCGATTTTTTTAAACAGGACATGAGTAATAAGCAACGTGATGATGACTGTATAGAAATATTCGATTATCAAGTTACAGATTTTTATGTGACAGCTGTGCATGCAACTGCTAGATCTTGTATAGATATAATAGTATGCTGGTATAGTTGGGAGCGAATGAATGGCAAATGATTTATTTAAGATTTAGTTTGGATTCTTGACATTGGATATGGCTTTGATTTAATATTTACTGAAAAAATAGCTTTATGCAATGGAGGATTCATATTTATGGCTGAGATCAAACTTGGGAGATGGGATTTTAATGGAAATTACTTTTTGTTGAAAGAATAATTAAGATAAATCTTTTTATGATGTTAAGTTACTGGACTGTTAGTTTGTCACTTGTTACTTTGACATTCGAATTTATTTAAATTCAATGCAAGACAAATGTATTTATATATCTGATTAATTTTTATCGGCGATCTTTAATTCTCGCTATTGAAGATACTAACGGTTGGTAGTTTCAATAAAACCCAGGAGTGAAAAAATTTTTTTGATAAATTAATTTATGGGATTTTTTTAAAAATCTTTAACGAATAGACTATTTTTTTAAAAAATATACAAATTGCAAAAATGATAATTAGTTTTTTTTGGTTACTTCACAAAATTTCACAATTATGACTGACAAAAATTGAATTTAAAAAAGTATTTACTAAAAATTTTGATTTTTTTTATCAAAAATCAAAAAATTCCAGGTGACCCATTTTGCCTCATCATGTCCACTTTACCTCCTCGTAGTTAACAAAAAATTTCAACTCATTGTTTGTTTCAAATTTCATTTATAAAAAATTTTAGTGACCCATCTTGCCCATACTTTTTCAAATATTTGAAAAAGTCGCAGGAAAATTTTGACGTTATAATTAAAACCTATGGAAGCTCTGAATAATTTTATTTATAGAAAAAAAGTTATCATTGATTGTGACAAATTTTTATTTTGGGATTTTCAAAAATTTTTGATCTATTCATAATTAAATTCATTTGAAATATTTATTCAAAAAATAAGTAGACAAATTTTCTTCACAATCGGAAAATAATTTTGAACTGTATCAACATAAATATATATATATATATATTGTAACTAAAAAATATTTGAATATAAATAAAAAAATTATATTAAACACAACATTTCAAAAATATTTGAACAACATATTTTTATAAATATCTATAATAAATATATATAACAATAGAGCGCTATTTGTGCTCAATAGAAAATTCTTCATAAAAAATTTTTTTAATATCAAACTTATAATTTAATTTTGCACGATATATCTTTGCCAAATAGTCTCTGACCCTCGCAACTCGCTCGGTAGCCAAAATTTTCGTCTTACCGAAATCAAAATAGTGTTTGCACCCAAAAGCATGGCGCGTTAGCGGGGTCTCAACACTGATTGCGTACGGATAATTCAAATTGAACCAATGCCTCCGTAAAACAGTATTCAGTAGATATTTAGTGTGGCTAACAAACACAAAATCACATTCGCAACAAGGAATCGAGTAGACAACGCACGATTTGTTGTAAATTGTCAGCTGATCTTTGTGCCCACAAAATAGCCACGATAAATTATTACTATTTTTGAATATTATCCTAATATCATATTTGCGTAATCCGATTTCCAGAGACTCAGACAAATGTTTAACGTAAGGCAAACAAACATATTTTGTGTCAAATTTGTTTATTTTTTTGTCAAAATGATTGTTCCTTATTACGCTACTTGAATTTCTACAAGTATAATTATTTTCGGCAGTACTTTTTCCGTTTCGATGCATCAGCGACGCAACGCGTTTATTGATAATAACCTTAACTAATTTCATTGGGTAATTATTGTTCAGCAATGATTGTCTTACGTAAGCCAAATTTTTGTTATGATGTTTGTTATCAGATAATAGTATCGCCTTGTCGACCAAATTTCGTATCACGCCGATTTTTTGGATCAAAGGGTGATGCGAAAGATAATTCAAGTACCTTCCAGAAGATGTCGGTTTTTTGTACCAGTCGAATTCAATGTTGCCGGTCTCATGGCGTATCAAAGTCAGTTCCAAAAAATTTATCCGTGAATTAGATTCGCGCTCGACCGTAAACTGCAGCCGATTATGGTAACTGTTAAAGACCTTGAGTATCAACTCAACTTTATCTTTTGGTAAAAATACCAATATGTCGTCGACAAATCTGGTATATAGATAGACATAAGGCGCCAATTCACTTAAACACTCATCTTCCAAATCCTCCATGACCATATCCGCGGCTATTGGGGACAAAGGCGAGCCCATTGCGGCGCCAAATATTTGCTGGTAGTAATTATTGTTGAACAAAAATGCCGATGAGGTGAAACATAACTCGACTGCTTCGATGAATGAGTTGTAGTCGATGTCTGTGTAGCGTTTTATTACGGGCCAACGTTTCTTTATGCCTTCTTTTACTAATTGAAGAGGCACGTTTGTAAATAATGAGACTACGTCCATCGAAATCATTGTATAGTCAGTTGGTAATTTTGAATTTATGATATTCTTTTTTAATTCTAGGCTATTTTGAGTCGTAAATTTATTTTTTTCTAAAGTTCTGGTACTTGCGCCAGGTGACGGATGTTTGAGAGTTTTTACTAATATTTTTTGTAAATATTGAGCTAGTTTGTAAGTCGGGGTGTTTAGGAAGGAGACAATGATACGAAATGGGACGTTTGGTTTATGGATTTTTGGAAGTCCATATGCGCGGGCTATTACACCGTCTCTTGACTGCAGCCGATATTTATCTTGAGATGAAATCAATCCGTTGTTGAACCAAGTTTTCACTAGTTTATTAACGCGTGACTGAAGATAACTCGTTGGGTCGCAATGTATCGGCCGGTATGTAAAAGTATCATTCAGCAGAATCATCATTTTGGAAATATAAAACTCCCGGTCCACTACGACGGTTACATTCCCCTTGTCTGCTTTGAGAAAAATAATCTCAGGGTTTTCTTTAATAAATTCCGACGTCACGCGAATTTTCCATGACAGCTCACACGGGACGTTGCCGGTACGATAATAATTGTTTATTACTTCCGTGTAAGTGGAACGCACGTCCATTTTCTCGTCGTCAGATAAATTGATAATTTCGAGTTCCAAAGCGGTCATCAAACGTTCCAATGGAAATCGGTTGTTCCTGCAGGGAATCCCAAAGTTCTTACCCAGGCATGCTAAGTCCAAAACTTCTTCGGGAATTTCTCGGTTAGTCAGGTTGATCAGCCATTTTGATCGACAGCCATCTTGTCGAGATAATTTCAGACCATTGTCATTTTCGAGTAGTGGAATTTTCGGGGCTGCGTACTCTAGTGAATTTCTCGGTGTTTGTATTAAATTTTTTTTAATCCACGTTGTTTCGCACGGTGGCATTTTTTTTTTTTTTTTTTTATTAATTCGCTGTAAAATTTTTATTAAAAAATAATCTAATGACAAGTGATAAAAAAAAAAAATTTATAAATATAAACAATAAAATAACTTACACGAGAATTCGTAAACCACTTCACATTATCATAAATAAATATATATATTAATTATTTTCTACTGACAACAGGCAGAACAATCGATGCCATTAACTAAAAGAATGTGGACTGATAAAATTAAATGACAACAAAGAAATAAATATTAATACTAATAAATATATAATCGTTTGTTTACATTTTCAAATACTTTGTACGCGGACTCACGAAAATTTACAGCTGTCGGTAAGGTCGCAGGTGAAAACAAACAAAAATTTGGGGTTATGGAAGAACAAAGAAAAAATAAATGAAACAATGATTAATAATAGATATTTAAAAATTATTTATTACGTTACATCATCAAAAATACTTAAGACTAAAAGAATTTTTAATAATTTCAGTATGAACTTTAATTTTTATTTAAAATACTATTAGATACTCGGAAAGAATAAAGTTTTCAGATACATAATAATTGAATGGAGTTAATATTTAAGGAAGAACTTAAATTAAATCCCATTGCCATTAATAAAGTTATTTATCTTATTGTTGATGCAAACGAGATATTTAAGGTGCCTTAGATTAAAACTGTTTAGTCTAATAACTATTTTAAAATACAATAGGGGGTAAGAAAAATATTATCAAATTATCTAATCAACTCTTTGAATTCTTCATCGTAAGTTTTGAACTTTCCCACATGAAAACTCATATTTTCTTTAATACAAATAACAAATAGCCTTCAAATATTTAATTATTGATAAATTTACCAGCTTAGAATGGTATTTTTTAAAAATTATGTTTTACTGTCAATTTATCATCAGTCTAATAAATCGTTCCCGACAAATTTTTTATTGTTTATTATTTTTTAATGCCATCTGACGATCGGGAATGTTAGAATTTGTAGAACAATAAATTAAATCGTCTATAATTATAATTACCAATACGTAATTACAATAAATAATTGAGGTATTCCTTTGACTTAAATTTCAGAAAGAGTTCGTTATCAAATTTTTTACTTCATGGTCTAGTAAGCCAGGCCTATTTTTGAGTTATAAAACAAACGTAATAAAAGTATCAACTTTCAAGTCATATATGAAGGAATACCTTTGGAAAAGTAAGTTAAATGAATAACTTACTCATATAAATGAATAATAATCTTAAAAAAAAAAAGAAAAAAAAAAGAATATAAAGTTTAATAACAAATATATATAAGTGTTAATAATTTTACATCTGCGGCAACTGGTCGATAGGCGTAACAAATTTGAAATCTTCTGGAAACAATTTAGCCGCGTAGGGATACATTAATTTGTAGGATTGTCTGATAGTGACATCAGCGACTCCAGCGATGTCACCGATCTCTTTCTGTGACTTTTTGTCTTCCGAAGCTTGAGAGGCCATGTAAATAGCCGCCGCGGCGACGGAAATCGGCGATCTGCCAGGTACAATATCGATCTCGACGGCTTTCTTCGCGATGTACGTCGCGGCTTTCTGTACCGAGTTGGGCAACTGGAGATTAGCACAGAAACGCGACATGAAATCGCCGGTTGTTATCAACTCAACACTGGTCTCCAGCGCTTTGAGAATGAGTTTGAAACATCTTCCGATTTCCTTCTTACTTATTTTACTAACCGCGCAAATTTCTTTGAATGTCCGGGGCACTCCGGCCTGACGACACGCGATGTACAAACAAGCTGAGGCAATCGCGTCATTCGAACGTCCTTTTAAATTCTTTCCGTCGTGCACTTGCTTGAAAAGCGCCTCTGCACGATCTACTATTACTTTCTGCAGGTTTATGCGGTCTGCCATTCCGTTTATTTCGCGGAAGGCGTTTATTAACGCACGGTCAGAGCTGCTCATCTGGAAAAGGTTTAATTTATTATTTTGCATCGGTTATTGATTACTGATTGGTCATAAAACTCATGAGTGATCGTTAATACGTACTGTGCGTCTATTTTGGTAACGTGGAGCTCCGAATGAATCAAATGATGCGGCGCCAGTACCTGGACCAATCATCGTTGATAAATCGGAACCACTCAACAGCGGATTTTCAGGACCACCAACACGAGATGGATCTACTCCTGATTTTTCATTGCTGAATGTTCTCCATTCAGAACCGACATCAATAACTCTTTAAAAATATATATTTTATTATTTCCTTTAGTAATTGGGAAATATCAGACTTCAAATCATAAAAAAACTTTGTAGGTTTTTTTTTTTTTTTTATTAAGTAGCACTGAATTATTTATAATCCGTATGGAAAAATCCACATGGGTCATATATATTTTTTTGTACGGATAAAATTTAAATGAATGAAAAAATTAATGAATAATTGATACTATATGTAGTAGACATTCTATAATTTTGAAATTAAAAGACAAAACTCAATATAGAAAACTGTATAGATATTGGCGTGTGGGATAAATGATTTTATCAAAACTTTATCAAGAGATCATGTGAATAAAAATGGACTTTGCTCAGCGTTAATTCTAAAGCCCATTGAATTCTGGAAAACGGAACAGGAAACGAGAAAGACAGATATTAATGGCCAGTAGGACGAAAATATATCCAAGACCAAAGAATTTTATAATTATATCCGGTTGGTCTTAATCTAGAGTAATTTCCAAGTAGAATTAAGCGGTGAAAATATTTAAACTTATTTTTACCTGTCGCCTACTACTAGACCGCATTTAGAACATATCATGTCACCAGCGCGATAATCTTCGATCAGAGGATCATCCGGATGCTCGTAACAGCAAACTTTATTAGCTTCATTCCTGAAATAGATCATATATTTTTTTTTTTATAAATGTATATATATCATTCATAATAACAATAATATAATAATGGGCACAATAAAGTAAATGGATCTTTAATTAATTTAAGTGATAAACTTTCAATTTAGGACGAGTGTGAATGTACCAGACATTAGACAAACTTAAAATTATAAATAAGTAGAGTAAATAATAAAAAAAAAAATATTTATAAAAAATGCACTTATTAATTTGAAAATTTTTTAAATGCCCATTTTTTTTAAATTGTATTTTATTAATTATTTACTCTTTTATTAATAATTTTAAATTTGTCTAATGTCTGCTATATTCCCACGCAAAATCTCGGCTTTTTTTTTGTGTCTGAATTTTTTTATCAAGTTGAAAAAATTTTTACTAATAATAAAATTTTTATTACCAATAAAATAATTAATTAATAAAAATTAATAATTTGATATAAAAAAAATACAAGTAATGAAAATTAATTGTCAATTATTATTATCATAGACATAAAATTTAAGACTAAAGACAAGTAATTAAAAATGTCATGTTAAACAACAAAAAAATTACAAACAAAACATAACCTATTTTGTAAAATACAATAAATATTTAAATATTAACATGTAATTAACAAATTTAAGGTCTTTTATAATATATTCGAATTATAAAAAGTATACTAATAAATGCTGTTAATTTATAGAAGGCTAAAGTAATTGATCCTTTTTTCGGAGAGTAAAATATTGTTTAATTACAACAAAGGTCCAATTATTATATGGGTTAGTGATGAAATACTTTAACCTTGAATTCATTGGTTTGTTACAGTAATTTGTCAATAAATGTAGTAATTAATTATAAGAGATGTTAAATTTGTCTCTAATTCATGTGAATATCAGTTTTGATAACAATAATAATAAAAATAGTCATTTATTTATTTACCTTGAGCTAGCCATATTTTACGAACTGTTCACTGTTAGTTTGTCTGAGAAAATGGTGATAATATGGATGGACAGGTGAGTATATACTGTAGTATACTGTCATATATTTGTATGACATGTAGATATGTTCAGGAGAGTCGGTAATCACGGTTTCGAATGCTGGTTATCAATAATGTAGATACCATTGTATTTTTTGTTGCGTTTGAAAAACCGCGGGCTTTAGTTTAAATTCAAATGTTGCAAGTTTACGAAACTGAAACCTAAGAGGTGAAAAAAAAAGATGTTGAGTTTCTGTTAACAATTGGTGACATGAATACTAATTGTTGACTCAAATGTTACAAAAAGTTGACAATTTTTTTTTTTTTCGTATCGCTTTAAACGTCGCAAACTATAAGAAATTTCTTTTTTAATTAAGAAGGGAAAAAGTTTAAAAAGTACATGTCAATTTTTGAAAATTTTTTTATAATACTATAAAAACTTTGCGGAGTAAATCTGGAGTAAAGGCGAAGCGGAGTAAAACACTATGAAGGAGAGTTTATTTTAATATGGAAAACTCTGGTTCAGAGTGAATGCGAATTTAAATAAAATCTTCCTGATCACTTCGAAATCACTCTCCTGAAAAGACAAACTTCCTGTTTACTCTGTTTGCGAATTATTTTTTTAAATTCCGGAAATCCGAGTGACAAAGTGAATTTGGATTGAAATAAAACCTACAATTACTCTGAATTCACTTCAAATTTTTTACAGTGGACAAGTACTTTGTTAGATAATATATAAATAGGAAATTCTAGTAGCTATCTTTGTCAAGCTCTTGAAATCACAGTATATGTAGATATGTTTTACTGTATTCTCCTTGACTTGCTCAAGAATTACTTAAGAATTGATCAATATTGGAAATTACTCCACTAGGAAATATTATTGACAAAACGTAGACAAAACGTAGTATTGACAAGACTTCCAGTAAAATAAACTATAAATATTATTTCATTCCGATTCATAAAATAGATTTCGAAATTTATCTATTATTTTCTAATCTCATATACGTCAAATTCGCCTTATATCATTTTTTTGGCTATCGTGATTAGTTATATATAAGTATATATTTCCAATAAATACAATTATCTTGAATTGTTTACTTACAAGATAAAAAACATTTATATTTAATCGAGTACGACAGTGTTTACAAATTTTTACGACATTGAAATTTCAAAGAAGTTAAGTCATCATCTATGTAAATAATTTTCTGCAATCGAATTTTATAGTAATTTTTTTTTTTTTTTTTTTTTTTTCAATGTATCGCAATAGTTTTAAAAATTTATCTTACTGATTTTTCCTCAATCTTTAGACAATCATAAAAATAATTTCTGCATAAATTAAAAACAATTTTAATTTCAGAAACTTAATTTATAAATATAGATATAAATATTTATAATTATACAGACAGAGATAAGAGTTTGAAAATAATAAATTTAAATAATAAACAATAGTATAAATCTAAACAAGTAATAACCGGTTAATTCCCACAAAATAATTTTTTTGTCTCAATAAAACACAATTACTATTTATTTATCAGTTAATTTATCTTATTCGCGTGCCGGCGCATGCGAACTTTGTTCATATATTGTTTACAAAAGTTTTATAAATAATATATTTTTAATCATTATTTAAAATTTATTACAAAGTAATTCGAACAGCTGATAAATTATTTTTATATCTATACGTCTATTTCCAATCACTGTTTATTTTTGCTGATTAAAAATCTCAAGTTATGAGAATATCGTCATAAAAATAATAGATTAATATTACAGGATAAAAAAAATATAAAAATAATAGATTATGTTCGCTGTTCTGGGGTCAATATGTCTCATCGATGCAGTCTCATCTATTGATATCGTCATTATTTGGGGTCATTAATTTATGTGAGGAAGGGATAATCACACGTTTGTGTATATATATTTGAAACAAGTGATACATTTAAAGAACTATTAGAAATTAATAACCAAACGAGCTCATAATTTGCTCTCTTATATTTTTACTGTACTACATAAATTTTGTAATTAGCTCATTACTTCAGTGCTATATTAATTATAATTAAATATATACTAATTTAAAATGAGTAAATTAGGTGCATTAGCTGACGATTCATTATCAATAATGGGAAAAAAAAATATTCATTTGAATAGTCGCGAGTTAAAAAATAATAATTTAAATGATAATGAAAAAAATTCACATGCTTGGAATAATTTTAAATTAAATCTTGTATCTAAACATGACGATACGTAAGTAAAAAATTTTTATTAATTAGTGAAATAATTTTTTAATTAAAGTTTAATTTTTAAGTCAACGCGAAAATTTTTTAATTTTATAAAAAAATATTATTTATTTGTAGGGACGAATATGAAATCGGAGCATATGGTTACGGTAAAAATAATGTCAAACTGCTTTACGTAAAACGCGAAGACAAATATCGACACGAAATTCATGAATATGAAGTCGATACTCATCTGCGACTGGGATCACAAAAAGACTATTTGGAGGGCGACAATCGGGACATAATAGCCACCGACAGTCAGAAAAACACGGTCTACATACTCGCGAAAAAATACGGAATAAAATCCCCCGAAGAATTCGGAATATTGCTGTGCGCTCATTTTCTGTACACTTACAAACACGTAGAGGAAGTGCACGTTAACATAGAGGAATATCCGTGGATGCGTCATAGCGTTAATGGAGTCCCCCACAACCACGCTTTCATTTTCAATCCTCAAGTCATAAGACACTGTCAGGTTACACAACTCAGAAATGGTACAACTTTTGTTTATTTTAAATTTTTAAATAGTTTAGATAGTGAATGACCGAGATTTCACTTTTATTATATTTTATTTAAAATTGTTCTTTTGTTTACTCTATTTTTAGAATCTCCGAAAATTCGTGGCGGCCTAAAAGGTCTGCGTGTTTTAAAAACAACTCAGAGTTCATTTATCGACTTTATACAAGACGACTATCGAACACTACCTGATGCAAATGACAGAATATTTAGCACAGTAGTGTCAGCTTCTTGGGATTTCTCAACTGCCAAAGACGTCGATTTCGACCGAGTCTGGACCACCGTCAAAAATTGTATTCTAGAAAATTTTTCTGGTCCCCCTTCTACCGGAATTTCTTCACCCAGTGTTCAAAATACCCTTTACTTAGCCGAGAGATGTGTGTTAGATAAAATTGACCAGGTAAATAAAAGTACAAGTGCTTACTATTTATCAAAATAAATTGTATATAAGTAAAAATGATTTTTTTTGTATTTTTGTTTGAATAACAACAGATTAAAAGCATTGAAATGCGTATGCCGAACAAACATTATTTAGATCTTGACATGAGCAAGTTTCCCAAACTGGTGGAAGGAGAGAACAAAGAAGTCTATCTGCCAGTTGACAAGCCCGCGGGAATTATTTACGCACAACTGAACAGAAAAGACGTTACCTCGAGGTTATAGTGGATTGAGTAAAAAAACTATAGATTGAATTATAATACAGAGAAAATAAACTCAAGCATGTAAAAACCCACGTTTCCGGAGTCATATCATGGAAATACCTGTTTTTTTAAATACTATAAGTTTTCAAGTATTTAATATATATTTAAAGTACACCTTTGGTAATAACGGATGTTTGTACTCTTTTTTATGGTATTGACAGAATATTAATATATATACATTTTTTTATTAGTGCGTGCAGTATTTTTTTTATGTTTTTTTTTTTTTTTTTGTACTAAATACTAAAAAAAAAAAAAACATTTATTGATAATGAAGTAATGAGACTGTTATTAATTAAATTATGATTTTCCTCTATTGATACTTTATCAGGCACCTGAAACATGGAGTTACGTAAGATGAAAATTATTTTCATTAAATGCCGACAGTAGGTTTATTTTATTTCATTTAACGTCTCGTCTGCAGTTGGATTACTAGCAAACGGGCTACAATTATGTAATTGAACAATTATTGTTTAAGTTTTTGTCTGGTGTTTATTTAGATTTCGATAATAATGAGTGTGCCCTTGAGTTATTGAAGTGATTTTGATAATTTGGATATCGATTCGGGACTTTGTATATTTTTTTATATTTTTTAGATTATCTGTGACGTATGCCTTTGAAATATTGCGCTCGCACAATTGTAATTTTTTTTTTTTAACTGTGAGAACTTTTTTGAAATCGCGCATTTTACTACTGCGTCGATTTTGCTAGCAGAGATTGAAAATCAAATGGATATGATTTATTTGATAGCGAATACTCGGGAGTTTTATTATATGCTAACACTAGTCTCATTTGGAAGAACATTATTATTATATTTCTGTAGGGAATTTTTTATGACCAATAATTTAATTAGAAAAATGAGCGATGAAAATTGACGAAATTTTAGCCCGCTTGAAAATTTTTTTTAAATAAGTCGTAGCTTTAAACATTTTTTCTTTAGTTTCATTTTTATATCTGAAATATTATTTGTGACGATGCTTAAAATACGAGAAATATTTTTTCTAATTGTACATAGTTATTAATAAAATGTATAAACATTATTTACATGCATTAAAAATTTTTTAAAATCCCCAATTTTTTTTGTAACCATATTGTCCTCTCTCTAAATAAGTTTATTAATTTTCTCAATATTTATTATCAGTATTTCAAATCAAAAAGACAAAAAATTATTTTCACAGGCTCAAAAAATTATTTAAAATCAACTGAAAAAAAATTTTTTCTCAATGTTCAATTCCTGTTTAGAATACAAACGAAAGGAAAAATAAAAAAAGTGAATCACAACTTGACACAAAAAAATTCCTACTTAAAACTCATTATACATTATGTCCCAATTCATATGGAATTTGTTTTTTGTCCATGCCCGATTTCTACATACATCCTTTGACACGCCCGTTTTAACACGACGACTCATCACTCTACAAACATCATCACAAGTCTAAGTCAAAGTGAAACTTGGAAATATTTGACTTCCACAAATAACGAGATGTCATAAGAGCGCGTTACTTGCACTTACAGACTCAGTGCCGTTTTTTCAGTCTCCGTGTTCAGATCGGAGGCATTTTTTTTCACCATGACAACAAAAAGAACGATTTCAGTATACTCAGTCCTTACTTTGCTGTCAATATTATTGTTATCATTTGTCAATCTAACCTCGGGAGTTAAATTATCGAGGCTAGAAAATTTTGACACTTGTGGTGGAGAATTTTCCGGCTATCAGTATTCAATAACAAGTCCAAATTATCCCCATAATTATTCGGAAAATCAAGATTGTGTTTACAAGTTACATGGAAGTCCATTTGCCAAGTGCGATCAAATATTTCACATCCAGTTTTTGAATTTCACATTACGCTCGTCAAAAAATTGCGAGCTGGATTATCTGACAATCGAAGATCGCAGTGTATTTTGCGGAAGTGTCGCCGGTGTAAGAAGTTATCCAAGTAAAAATAATACCCTGACAATACGTTTTCACAGTGACAGTGGCTCCGACAAAGGATTCAAAATATTAATAACTACTTTACCATGTTCAAATTTTCAAAATCAATTGACAACTCAACCACCTGAATCAGTAACAAAACATCCAAATATTGATTACGAAAAAGTTTATCCAGTTTATCGGCCAAATAATGTTTTTACTGCCGAAGACATTAAACCTAATAAACAATTGTCTTCTGACAGCTCAAAAAATAATAATGACCAAAATAATTATTTGGAAACTTCGCCAAAAATAACTGCCTATTTTTACGAAGCTCCAAATTTTGATTCTGAGTCATTTGACTCATTTACCGAGTTATCAGACAATAACAAAAGTAATAACAACAACAATAATATTGAGAAATTGAATTTAAGTTTAAAACCTTCGACAGAAATTTTGCTTCCGAAATCCGAAAGTGCTTATTATTCAAATATACAGAATTTAACATCTACAAAGACAAAGCTAATAAAGTCTAAGAGTACGAATGTTGTTAATAACAAGAGCAGGAATAATGAAAAGTTAGTAGTAGCGTATAATTCCTATGGTGTGCCGGCAGGGAAACCCTACGCTCCATTACCCGGGTACTCGCCAGCTCAAATTCAAACGGGTGAAGTGTCAGAAAATGAAAGGTATAATATTGATTGTGATGGTAAGATAAATATTCCTACTAGAATTCCATTATCTGAACAGACTTTTGATGATCCTCCAGTGTTTAATAATAATTATCCATCAAGTGTTGCTTTACCAGGAATAAATTTATATCCTGCAACTAATTACGGCGCTCCTGGTTCACCAATTCCACCACCGCCAGCTTCTAATCCACCCTTTATTCCAAGTGACAATGATTACAATAATAACGACAATAACAACGGCTTAGTCGACCACCTTTTGATTCCACCGAGGCCTAATTTCGATGGCAATATTAATTTTAATAATAATAATAATAATTTTATCCCATCAACAAATATTGAAAGCTTACCACAATTTCGTCAATGCTGCAACAATCAATACAACTTTCAAAAATTTCTGATCGTAAGTCCAGGATTTCCGTCAGTATCTAACTCAGCGAATTATTACGATTGCTTTTACAAAATAAACCCTCTTCCGAATGCATGCAGACTTCGATTAAACTTCAAGTACTTTAATTACGGAAACGATGATCCGTTTTGTTCTAATGGATACGTAGAAATTGACGGACGGAAATATTGCGGCTGTAAAACAGGATTATCTTTAGTGACCAAGGTAATTAATTGCACGCCCAAATTAATTCACGTCCGTTACTCTGGCTATCCACGAACTAAATTCAGCGGATTCGTTATCGAAGTGACACAAGAATTTCCTCCAGCTTACAATTATCCATATCTATCACGGAGCAAAAAATCTGCTGAAAATTTGACAAAAACCGAAATTTTGAACATTACTAAGGAAAGTGCGACAGATCGAGTTAAACGTGAACTAGGGTACTCGTATCCAAAGCCAAACATAGTTTTCAATGAACGTATTCCAAATCATGGAGAAATAGGTACTATTATTAATGGTTTCGTGTCAAACGCAGCTTGTCAGACTTTGAATTTCGTGAGCTGGACACTGGCTAGTAAGGAAGTTAATTTACGTGGTGCTAGATGTTTTTGGAATAATGGAAATGGACAAGCGCCTGGTTTAATAGTGTATCCTGGTAATGTAAACAATGGTTATCTACCACCAAATAATCTACCTGGAATTATAAATTCAGGATTACCATCATCAAAGCCAAATTACCCATCATCAAATCCAGGATATTTACCACCAGTACCAAACTATCCAAATATAAATGAAAATATTGATGTACCACCAGTGTCAGTAATTTCAAATCCTGGATTACCGCCAACAAATTCACCAAACGCAAATTATCCAAATTCAGGAATCGGAATCCCTTCAGGCAGTTGTAAATTAGTCAGCGTCAAAGAAGGCATAATATCATCTCCATTCTATCCATCAGCTTACCAAAATAATCTGAACGCCTGTTACCGGTTTATCCGTGCGCCAAACCAGTGCAAACTCCAATTATCCATTTTGGACTTCGATTTGGAAAACAGCCTCGGCTGCACCAAGGACTTTGTAATCTTCGGCAACCAATTCACCCGATACTGCGGGCGGTCTGTAGCTGGTAGTAAAAGTAAGAGCTAACAATCAAATCCTTAATTATGTGACCAAGTTACTTAATTAGTAAATTAATCATAATTATAATTTTTTCAGCGTTATTGAATTTCCCACGCAATGACATTATCGACATAAGATTTGTTACGGATTCATATGGGACAGGGAGGGGTTTCAATATTGCGTTCACACAAGTTCTATGTACAATTGGATAATCAATCGATTAAAAACTTAATTAATTAACACACTTTATATACTCAATTATTAATGATATTAACAAGGTTAATCCCTAATTTCGAATTTTTATTTCTTCTAATTTATTTTTTTTATTTTCAGTAAATTAATATATGCTAATTAAAATAATATTTTATACTAAAAGTTAAGATTATCTTTAAAAAAAAAAAATCTCATCAATAAAAAAAAGTCCAATAATGCCACTACAATTTATTGATTAATTAAATATCATTAGACTCGTTTTTTTATATATATATATATCTTGACAATTATCAAACAATTACAAGTTATTATTTGAGATTGAATTAATAATAATTATTGGCACATTTACAGAGGTACAGATTATTATTTGTTATTAGGATTATTATTCATTACAGCAGTTTTATTATTTATTAATTTTTTAATTGTCTGTATATAGAGAATAATAATAAATATATTTAAAATTAAAATTATTTTACACACATTCTTATTATTGATAGAGTTGAGTGCAATATTTGCTATAAGTAACAATACAAAAATATTTTTCATTGCACTCATAACTAAAAAAAAAATTAAATTTAATATAGTGAGTATTTTAAGTAAAATAAAGCTGATTTGTCTCGCAGTGATATCAGGTACTTTAATAAATAAAAGACATCGTACAGTAAATAAATAAATAAATAATTTGAGCTGCAATGCGGTCGAGGTTTAAGTTCTTGGTATTTTTATTTGTTAAATCAATTACTTTCTACGGCCGAGGAATCGAATATTGGTGAAGACTTTGCCGACAGGTCGCCGAGTTTTGCAGAAATTAACAGTCCGTGATTTATTTCCCTGACGTACATCATGTAGAGCGACTAATAATTGCAAAACATCTTCTCGTGAAGGAGTACAGAGACGTGCTGACTCGTAATCAAATGAATTTCCAGATCTGTATTTTGTAAAAAAGAAAATTTATTAAATTTTTATTTGGTTACTTTAATCGTGTGTTTACTCGGGTAATTTTATTGTTTTGTTTGACAATGAATTACCTCAAGTGTTGACGCTTCCATGGGTAGCGGCGATAGTATCTCGATCTCTTATCAACAGAATGCATCATGTCAAGTTCACTTGAGTCTTCACTCTCTTCGTCGAGCATCGGGTCCTCGACAATCACTAACGGTGTTTCCCATTTTGGCTGGGTTAAAAGTGACGAAAGATATTTTGACAGTTGACTTATCATCGCTTCGTCCAGTTCGTTTGGTAGTGAGTCATCTGAGGTAATGGAAAAAAAAATATATAGTTTTTTTATTTATTCAAAATTCATTATTTATTTTTAGCAGCATTAATATTATTTTTATTGAATAGAAAAAAATAATTTATTAACTTAATTTAATTATTTGTCGCTTATGAATTGAAGACATGGTTTTTTTTTATTTTTTATCTCTAGTTTTCAAAAATGAGGACATACTTTAAAGCTCCCATTGAACTTTTAAATCAGTTAAATAATTTAAAAAACATTATGGAAATCTATTGACCTCAAGCTTTAATTCAATGCCCGACATGAAACTTTCCCGAAAATTTTTTTTCATTTCAAATAAATCCCCATTTTCTTTTTTTCTACGAAAATTTGAATTTTTTGGGTTCAAATAAATTTATTTTTGTTCAATGTAAAATTTTCTAATTGTAATTCAACTATTAGCAAACACTAAAAGTGACTATACCGTAGGTTATTAAAAATGAATACCCTATTAAAATATGATGGTAAGTAATTCAAAGCACATTATTGATGTAAAGTTAAATATAGAATTAATGTAACGTAATATTCTTAAAAGATGTCACAAAAATTAGACATCAGCTAACAATGATATCAAAGGGAGCATCAAATGTCTCTATAAATTTGCTTTTTACATGGTTTCAAAGCTCTGATTATCTGTTTTACTTCATTTTAATGAATGCTATCGAAGTAACGTCAGTTCAAGTTCCTTTAGTAGTGATTCTACGTTTATCATTTTTTATCCAACAAAGTCTATATGTATCCTCGTATTCTTTATTAGTATCTTTGACATTTGACCTATGTCTTTACAATACCGTAATAAATATAAGAGAACATAAATAAGAACAACAATTTTTTCGTGTGGGATACTTTCATTGCACTGTAAAATATTTTTTAACGTCATTCGTTCTACTGCTCGTAACAAATGAATGAAAAAAAAATGGAGAATATTTTTTTTATTGATGCTAAAAATGAAAATAAAACAATAAAATTGTTTATTACCAAAGTAATCAAACAGCAAATCATCGATCGGCTCAGTATGAGTGGGAATGTCCCGGAAATTTTGTTCAACTTTGTAATTAAATTTGTTCCAGTTTGAATGGTCCTTTAAATTTTCTAAAGCCCTTTGTTTAAGTTTTAAAGACAAATCATTGCCGTTATTGTTTGTAAAACCAGTGTTTTGGTTTCTATTTATAGATGGTGATAGTATTCCATTTTGATGATACTCCACTGATTCACTTAATGATACTCCCACATTTATCAGTGTCGCAACCAGAGGAAAAATAAGATACATCTGCAAAACATAAGTCAGTAAATAATTAATTTATTGTTTGTACTCAGAAGAGGGTTAGTTTGTTTGTTACATTCTGATTTGTGTGCTGATGATAGATCTGAGGGTCAAATTACAGGATTTCATGTCACGATTAACCAGCAATTAAAAATTTTGAGGGTGCAAAATAACGTTTCAGTGATCACTCTATTTCAAACACTCTACTATTCCCGTTGATGAACCTTGATTTTAATTTGTCTCTCTGTATCTATTGCAATTTAATAAATCACTATCATGTATTCGATATGAACCTTGCCGTTATTTTATTTGAATTTAAATTTGGAAGTTTATTCAACTGAATTTTAATTTAAATTTGATCATTTTTTTTTTGTTAACTTTTCACTTGCAAATAAATATTTAATTTCGGAAACATGAAAGCTAAAAGTTTATTAAAATAATGGAATTTATCACATTTGCAAAGTAATCTACTATTTTTGAATAAAATCAGTTTATGAAAAATGTTAATTTTATTATTATTTTTTAAGATTGTTCATAATTTTTTGACATTTAATATTTGAAAAATTGGAGCCGAGATTTTGATCTTTACCTAGATCTTAGATCTAAATAATGGGACAAAATCTTTGGGGATCAATGGAGATGAAAACTGAGGATGAATCAAAGACCGATTTAAAATTTTGAAATTTTATTTCATAGTGAATTTTTGAATCCGAACAAAAAATAAAAAAGGTTGAAAAATTTGAAATCTAATAAATTTGTATTAAACTAAGAAGTTCTTAGTAAATATGTGAAGATGTAGATCAAAAATTTTGAAAAATTATAAAAAAAAATTCTTCAGACCGATAAAAAATCTTTGAAATAAAAAAAAATAAAATTCACACTAGAGAAAAAAAAATAACTGGTTTGTTGAAGCTGTAGACTATTGTGTGAACTTGTGAAAAAAATTATCGGATTTCCAACGCAACGAGCGGAAACTTGTTGCTCGAGTGCTACATTCATTCATGATTTACCTCTATCTATAATTATTCATATATGTCAAGATTAAAATTACTATTCCAGCGAATTTTTGAATTTTTTATTACGCTACGGGTCGGCATTTTCATCAGAACTAATAAATGTTTGATCTACTGATGCTAAAATTGTCCCCTTCTAGGCTGGTCCTGAGTTATTCCAAAATAATAGGGAACCTGAACGGCTATCTGGTGCGTTGAACCTCACACGAGAGTCATTGAACTCATACATTAATATCACACAAAGAAAAACAGATAAACCATGCGATGATGATATTTAATTAGCTAAGAATTAACTTTTAAAATGAAAAGACATTAGTCGAACAATTGAGTCTACTATTTAATATGTAAAAAATTTCGGGTTGAATCCGAAGTGGATGATTTCATATTCATTTCATCCCCCGGAGAGAAAATTCACTCCAGAGAGGAGTTTATTTTACCATCAACACTTCGGAATGTCGTGGATTTTATTTGAATCTGTGTCCAACGTTTCAAAGTTTCAATGTTAAAATTTATTTCCCTCCGGAGTGGATTTCGGTCCGAAGAGATTAAATGAAATGAAAATTCATCCCCTCCACATTCACTTCGCAAATTTTTTACAGTGTATAATTGAATGTAGAAAATTCGATATAATTAACATAAACATTTTTTCCCTCGTATATAATTATGTATGGTTAGATATAAATTTATATTCTATATATATATATATATATATACACTCAGAAAAATTTTTCGTCGCTGTAATCACAACATTTATCTGAGTGTATGATAACATATATTTATATATAATTAAATACCAAGTTTGATAAAACTATAAATGATTATTTATAGTTTTTTTTTTTTTTTGTTTTTTTAGGTAAATACTTAATAAAGTTATTATTACCTTGTATGTATATTAAAGATAAGGTGGCACTGCTGACACTAAAGTTAAAAAAAAATCAGATACACTAGTTAGCTTAGATAATTATAAAAGTCAGTTTGTGTATTAGTTAATTTTTTGAAAGTAAACAATTTTTGCCACCAACAAAATGAGGACCCGTTCTAAAACTATAACTGATTGCGTTGGGGTATGTGGAGTTTCTGACGCTCTATGAGCATTGCGACGCGTTATATAGGATGTCCAAACAACCCTGGAGAGGGGGTTGAAACTGAGATAACCGTAGATACTGTACTCATTGCGTAAATATATATATATATCAAATCTGTGTAATTTTCAGCCGTTTTCCTCAAAGCGAGATTTAAATTTTTCAACCCACGACAAAAAAAAATTACAATTAGTTTAATGAGCCATAATTATTCATAATAAATATTTATATTTTTAACGACATGAATCCATAAATTTTAATTTTTATAATAAATTCATCCGTTGAATTAAATATTTTCGTAATTGATGTCAAAGGTTTTAAAAAAATTAATAATTATTGTTAATCTCCGTAATAAAACATTTACAAAATTCCTTCTATTCTTATATTTTTAATAAATATTTAAAATTTTTAAAATGTCAAACCATAAAATTTACCCTTTGAGAAAGTGTCGGGGGGGGGGGCTTATTAGAAACAACTAATTTTTCGATAAAATTTCTTAGACATCAAAAAATTTGATTTTAAATAAGAAATAAAAACTTAAGCTAGAAGAAAAGGAAAAAATGAATTTCTTATCAATTAAAGTTCAATCACTGCTGATACATAATTATCACAAATTGTCAGCAATAACAAGTTCAGTTGAGATTAAGATACAAAGTAATACATCAACCAGTCAATTCAAACCCACTTTGATTGTCTCTATCAAATTTTTTTTATGATTGATTTCCAACCCGGCTAATATTTATTTTATTGTGCGTATTTATCATTCTATACTTATTCCACACACTGTAAAAAATTTTCAGAGTAAGCGCGGATTTAATTTGAATTTAAATAAAATTAATATTCACTCTGAATTTACCTTCTATTGTTCACATTGTGTGTGTGTGTGTGTGTGTGTGTGTGTGTGTGTGTGTGCGTGTGCGTGTATATATATAATGACACCTATTATATATATCTCATTTTATATTTACCGATAACTAATCATAGTTTGAAATTAAAGAGTTGAAAGGTCAAAGTAATAACGCGCTGATTAATTGGTAATTAAAAAACTAAATTAGTAGTCAAATATATTTCACAAATTAGATCATTTGCATGATGATATATATTCATTAATATAAATAATACATCATAAGTATAACATATATCATTTTTAATTAATATATAAAATTTTAATTAACAATATTTGATTTTTTATGACTATCTTACATTGTCATAAAATAATTTGTGCGTATTAAATAACGTAATGCAACAATATTTTTCCAAAGTGGTTTAAAATTTTGTAAATCATTATTTTTATTGAATCAATACATAGCATTGTCGATAAATCAACATGACAGTTTAACATATCAATTATCGGTTGTTATTATTATCATTAATATTTCATTGATATTTGTTTTAAAATTATCATAGAAGATATGAAATGGAATATAAAATATGAATATGATTTAATTGAACTGTATATCATTTACACCTACGGTATTTTGTTTATTTATAGCTGCTGGGCGGTAATTGGCGTTCTGTACCTATCCATGACAATTACGCCGACATTTCAATTAATTTATAATAATTATGATAACGTTGTCGCTTGTATTATTTTATTTCTTTATATACAGCTAACTTCTACTATAATCATAAATTAATTTACTTATATGTATATTTATTGATTAAAACCTGTTGATTTAATTGCGTACAATATATAACAAAATTGAAAAATATATAAAATACGATTTTAAATAAAATCTGGGGTAAAATGAGCCACCGTAAAATTCGTGTCCGAGGGAGAGACGGAGGTAGACATGATTTAATAAAAAAATTTTTTTTTTGTTCAAAAATAGATGAAATCAATTAGCTGAGGCAAAATGGTCAGTTTCTATTTTTTTTTTTTGCATAATGAATAAATTGTCAATATTTTCCAGTAGTTCAATTAAAATTACATTAATTTTTTACAGGAGTCTCTTTCAATTAAAAAAAAAAAATTAACCGTTGAATTTCGGGAAAGAAATTTTTTACAAAAAAATTTTCTGCTGACCAAGTCACCCACTCTTTGTAAAAAGTAAGAAAAATACAAAAAATTAAAAAAAAATTCTGAGCCAATTTACTGCCGCCTCCCAAATTTTTTTCAAAATTTCTCCAGTACGTAAATTTTATTTAATTTGATTAATTAATGACACTGTTAATTTAATTTTGATGTTTCTGTTTACTCCGGGTGTCGTCTAATTGGTTTATGGTTGCTGACGAGCTTGACACTTTATTAACTTCGGTACGTACGTCCACGTACGAATACAGAATACCAAGGATATCATGAGCCTTCGCGTACATTTCTTCTACTTTCTGTTGAGAATAAAACAACTACTTTCATTATAACATTTATTTTCATCGCTCTAAGCTACAGCTTGTAACTTTATTTAATAAAATTTAAACCTTAATTAACTATATAAAGGTAGAAAGTAAAAGTTTAAATATATAATAGCAAATATTATCACCCAAGTAAATAAAATGAAATAATTAAATAAATGGTGTACGGAAATAATGTTAAGATAAATATTAGCAACCCACGATTCAACTAAATTAACCATCCATTAATTTAAATTACATCGTACAAATAGTTTAACACTTTGACGTAAATGTACCTGAGTCTTACGAAGTTCTTTTATTGCATCAGTTTCGTAATGAAGCCGATCGTAATCCTTTTGCGTCAATGTGTAGCCGTCTTCAATGTCCTGTACGGCTTCCAATTCATGTTTAGCTTCCAAAACTTCCTCTTCACTCAGCGGTACCTAGATAATTAAAAATGATTTACGTCAGATTTTTTTTTTTAAATTAATTAACAAATATTCAGATTATAATTTTTTTTCACCAATTCAGGAATACCGTCGACGTAAACACGTTTCATATAAATTTCTTTGTCATCTTCATCCGATTTTTTATTGGAATTTTCGTCTGGATAGAGAATGTGGTATAAAGACGACGCTATTTTACGTTTTTTCGACGAATGCTAAACAATAATTCAGTAACGATCAATCAAGTGGAAAAAATTTTTAGGTCTTGTTATCAAAAATAGAAGATCTTTATTGATATTAATTGGTAGAGGTGGTATAGAATACATGTGGTGTCAATATTTACCTTATTACGTTTCTGTTCTACTATCGCATCACAGTAAAGATACAGTTGGAATAATGGATACTGACGTATTTCTGCAGGAGCTTCATTCACTGATATCAAACGATTCAATATCATCATTTTCGTTCGCATCAGTTCATTATTCTAAACGTTAAATTAGTAAATTAATTAGCCGTTTATTTTTTTTTTTAATTATAAATGTATTAAAGTAAAATCATTTTTTTTTTTTCTAAAACACAAGCGAAAAAATTCAATTTAATAATCAAGTATGAGCCAAATTTTCAAATACGATTTTTTTTCAAAATTTTTTTCATGTAAGGAAAAAAAATAGCGTCTGCTAGACGCTTCAGTGAAATAAAAAATGAGTTCATTGAACGTGTAATCGAAAAAAAATTGTACTTGTCTTTTCTAATACGAATCAATCAAGTTATTACAGAGTTATGAACGTATTAAACTGTGCAATTTGTGTCTGGCTATTTTTATTAATTGACTAGTGTCATTATCGAGCCATGCTCCCTATTACGTATATAGTTTTATTATTTTTATTGAATTAAAAAAAAAAAAAAAAAGGTCTATTGTAATTTTAACGCAAGGCGTCCGAATAAATAGAAATAAAATGCTCAACAAAAGCATCAGTTGCATGTTTAAATTAAATTTGTAAATTGTCTGAACACTATAAGCAATTTATAGCGATATCATGTGATTACATTATCGCCTACCATCAGATATTGTATTACAATTGGTAATATTCGTGCATAAAAAATAATCTCTATACATTTATTTGTCTATCATAAGGAGAAATGGGTGACGGAAAATTATATCCTGTGTGTGATGTTTATTTTATTTATTGAATAGATAAATAACCCCAAAGTTACTGATAAGCATGAGATGATAGTTGTGTTATAAGTTTAAACTTTCAAGTAAAAATGTCGATTCTTAGTCGCGCGACTGATTCATCCAGCCTTCGTGCTGATAACGACACGCGATTCCGATACTATATTGTATTGAATTGTTACTTTATGTATTATATATATATATATAATTTAAAACAAAGTTTCATCGGGCACATACTCGCGAGTCGAGATTGCACGGTGTAACAAAATGACGGTGTAGTCAAGGCCTAGTAGATGGGGCACAAAACGCGAGAAAATGGCCCCAACTCATGCGATTTTTAAATTTTTATTTTATTTATTTATTTTTTAAATTCAAATATTCAGATTTTTTATATTTATTTCTCTACTGCATAGTTTTTATATAACTGATTATCGATTTATAGAATATGAGTAATTTATTATATTTACTCTTAAATTTGACCTCGAAAAATATGTCGTTATTTGAATTTTAATATTATTTTTAGTTTTCTCGATTTTTGGGGTTAAAAGTATGACGAAGCGTTAATGGCTTTGCAAAATTAATTTTCGGGCTGAAATTAAATTCTCTAATGTCCACAAAGGCTAAAATTTTTTATGGTACTCAATTATAAACTGAGAAAATTGGAAATCTATTCTTCCATGAATATCGAATTTTTTTTTCCGGGTATTAAGTTTTTTTGTCATGAATTAAAAATAAGCGGTCGTCATAAAATTGATTGAAAATTTTTTTAAGAAGACTCAAGTCTTTTTTTTTTTGTCTCTCTCAAGTGGATGAATGGATACTTTGTCCACGTCTTTCTCTTAAACAAAATGAAAATTATTTCGGCAAAAATAACATGAAGCTGAAACTAGCTCTTCTTAAAAAAATATTTTTCTAAACTTCGATCTTAACTATTTTCAAAATAAAAAAATTACAATTTGAAATTTCGAAATATTAATAAAGATTTTTTTTTTCTTCAATAACTCGAGACAATAAAGATAAAATTTATTTTAAAAAATTCTTACAGAATTTATTTAAAAAAAGTTTTTATAAAATTTACTTAAAAATAAATTTAAATAAATTATTTCATTGGCTAAAATTAAAAAAAAATTACAATAATTTAATAGACGATATTTACCTTCCTCTCTTCAATGCGATTGAGTTGTTTGCTCTCAAAATCCTGTCGTAATTTAGCCATCAGTCTGAGCATATACTTACGATCAGTCAATCGCACCACATTACTTCCCATCAACAATTCCAGCCGAGACCTGACCTGTGGGCCGCTGAAGCTATAAAACAAACCACAATAAAAATTACTCTCATTTAATTAAAAGTCAGGAATAAAAATAAAAAAAAAATAAATAAACATTTTATAAAATAACACAAAGTACACGTATCTCTGCACATTGCTATAGATAATATAAATATAAATAAATAAATATATATATTTTTATATTATCAATAGTCTTGATCGGAGGAACTGCTGAGTTTGACTGAACTGTATAAGGGTCGGATGTAAATTCAACTAAAATAAGGTTTCGTGACTTGCAGTGAGGTTGCATTTGTGCTCCACATCACAACTTCTTGAAGAAATTTCCAAGCGCCAATAAATGAGAAGGAGAGAGAGAGAGAGAGAGAGAGAGAGAGAGAGAGAGAGAGAGAGAGAATGACTGATATAAATATGAAAAAAAAAAATTTAATAAAATAAAAAAAAGATTTTGTGTTGGCGGATCTTGGGAATACTTCCAAGGCCACTAATGCCTGGATAAATTTTCAAGCTTAATTGCTTTTGATGCCTCAATTAAACATCTAAATTATTGAGAGGCACTAACTAACTAAAATTGAGTAATTATGTGTTTTAAATTTCGAATTATGGCACTTAAGACTTAACATTTCCGTGGTATTTTTTTTTTTTTTTGGATCTAGTTCATGTGTGATATTGAGTTATAAATTTTTTTTTGTATTTTAGATTAACGAGTTTAACAGTATGAGAGATAATTAAAGTTAGTGATTGGATGTCATGTTGAAGTTTATCGTGAGATAAAATACTGAACAGGCTGATTTGTATAATTGACGTTTTAAATTTATCACATGTCCGTAACAGAAATTATCAAAGTGAAAGACAACATTTTTTTTTATTACTCGCGTGATTAAGAGTTAATTTTTATCAATTGATTTGGTAATTTTAATTTTTATATTTTTTTGCAATTGATGCCCGACACTTTTAATTATTTATTTTAGTAATTTTTTATGTGATTTATTTAACTGAGGGTGACAATATTTTTTTTTTTTTTTATTTAGAGCGTACCACCAGGTAAGACATAAAAATTCGTGGAGATCGACCATGATGCAAACGTTGATATGAACTTCGTATAACTGAATTTTATATTTTCGTTTACCCGACAGTACGATTGTCAGGTAAGGTCGCACACAAAATAGCTGCTCGACAAACATCAGCAATGACAACTCTAGATACAGGAGTATGAACAATGTAGACTGAAAAATGTCAGGCTTACGAGAGTAATAAAAATAAATGGATGAATTTTTGTATATTTATGGTTCCGGTGGTGGTGGTGGTGGTAAACTAGGTGAAACCAACTGAAAAGAGGCACGATGTCTCTCACCGGATCATAGTTGCGAGTGTGACGGCGAAAAAATATCATGTCAGTGGAAAATTTTTCGAATTTTCCCTATAGGACAATCTTTAATTTTTAGTTTCACTTAGAAAAGTTCTAAGTTGAAGGAATTTCTAATTAAAATCACTCGTCGCCTTTACATTTTAATTAAAATAAAAAAAATTAAATTTTTCCGCGGGATCCATTTTGCCCTACATTGTGTTTTTTTTTCATGACTGGGTCATATCGATACCAAATACGCATTAGGACAAAAAAGGGTTTCTAATTAAAAATTTTTCAGTTTCAAAAAAGCTAAACTCAAAATTACAAATTTCCAACTTTTAAAATTCCTCGAGATTTTTTTTTTTTTAACACCGATTATTGATAAAAATAATAATAATTACTATTGTCATTTATTAACGAGCTTAACCTATTAATTAAAGTGCGATTTAATTATACATGAGGAGTAAATATCCAATTAAAATTGATAAATTAATTAAAATTTGTATTTGAACTTGAAACGGAATTATTATCGATGGATTCATGAACGAAATATCCTAATAAATAACTATATGATATTTAATGACATGTGATAGATTATAATAAAATGAAGGCCATTAATTAATGATAAAAAGTAATTAAAGTAGAACGGTTAAATGAGTTAAATATCTAAATGGATGTACGGAATTTATGTAAATCAATTTATGTTTCGAAACGCGCACAGATAGCTGTGAGTAGTAGAGTATGATCGAGGGTAAGTGCCAAGGGGGAATAGAATATCGATCGCACGTGTGGGTTTCGCATCTCGTAATGACGACAGTTACTCTCAAGGTATGGGAATTGCACCTGTGGAATATGTCTACTCTATAAAACTAACTTTTGCAATAAGCATCACTCAGTTGGACATATTATTTATTTGTGGTTCCATTATGTCATTTTTCATGCTCTGTAACTTGGGTGCGTAGGAATAAAAGTTTTTTTTTTCCTTGAAACTATACATATATATTTATATACTGAATTTTCAATTTCATATTTATTAAGCTCAGGAAAAAATATCTTAAATTGTAATATTTTTTTTATCAGTCGTGAAATTTTTTTCTAAATCAAAAATTTTTAATTTTGATAATTTGCCTTTGAGGTTTGATTATATAGATTGCAGACTACACTGTAAAAAATCAGAAGTAAACTCGGAATTATTACGGATTTCATTTAAATCCGAATTCACTCCGCCGCTTAGAATTTCGGAGTTTCAGAAAAAAATTACTTTTCTGCTGTTAATAGGGAGTTTATTTTAATATTTAAATAGACTCCCTTCAGGAGTGAACTTTCGTCCGAACGGAAGTTTCAATTTAAAATAAACTCCGATTAGGAGTAAAGTGGACTCCAAGGGAATTAAGTAAATGCACAGTCATCCGGTCCGAATTTAATCTGCGTTCATTCAGTAAATTTTTACAGTATATAGATGTAAATATTTAAAAATTTAAATTTGATTATTGCCAATCAGTAATACTGTTTTTGAGTGACAATGAAATGTGCGTGGTCGTAGTTTGTAATATGCTGACTAATTAATTTTAATATTGAATTTATGACACTCAACAAGTGACATGGATACTTGTTATATATATTATTATAATATAAAATACAACCGCTGATTTCTGAGTATAAATTTATGATGGAACAATAAATACCATAAATTATTCTCACTAATCAAACTATTGCTTGTATCGTTAAAAAATTATTGATTCTGAGTATTAAAATATGTTTTTAATTTCCAAATATTTTTTTATGAGATTGAAAATTTTGATAGAAAATTTTTAAAATCTATTTTAAGGTTCGGAGAAAAGTACCGCCTAGAATAAGTTAAAACGGAAGTTTGCGAAAGAATAAAAGAATTCAATGTTAAGTTATTGTACAAGTTGTTCCCGCGGTTGAAATGAAAGTTTTATTATTATATATTTATTGTGGTATGGTCAGGGGTGAAAAAACTCTAACGAAATTATTGAATGGAGTAAAAATACCACGTCATTAAATATTAGTATGCCAGAATTATATTTGAATATTTATTATAATGTATTGAAAAAATTTATTAGGGTCGGAAATAAATTAAGGTCAAAAGCGGAAGTCCGGGTTTATGAATAATAAAATATCAACTTATAATAATGAATATAATAATTGACACAGTAGATTTTAGTGGTCTAAAAAAGCAATTTAACTTTATTTCATTAATATTCTTGTCGGTTAAATAAAATACTTTTAATTGGGATTTATTTACTGATTCCTTGTCTTTTATTTGGAAAAGTATTTTTTTTTATATTCTGTTGGGAATATATATATATATATATATATGACATATGGTTCGAAAAATCTAGGAAAATAGAAACTGAATGGGAGAGTAGTAAAATTTACTGAAAGAGAAGTGACATTTATCAAGTGTTTTTGTGGACTATATATATATATATATATATATATATATATATATATATGTTATTTTTCATGTCACGAAAATTGTCACTTTCGATATTAGTCTCACTTTTATTTTATTGAAGACTTAAAAAAAAATTGTTAATTTTTAAAAAATTTTGTTTCTCTGAACTTAAAAATTTTTTGATACTTTATGTAATTTAAATAATAATTAATTTTTTTTTATATGAAAAAAAATGATTATCAAATTTCTCAGTGAAATAAGATTATGAGAATATACTTATAAGGAAAACAGGTTGTTAAGTCTGATTAGCCAAAAAAATAATTTTGTGCCCCGTCATTATGAATGCATAAGCTCATTCTTCCCCTAGTTGTTGACTCAAAAAAAAGTCTTATTAATACAATAATCAGCAGGTAAATCACCCGGATATAAAAAGATCATTTTTCGGAGGATTGAACTCTAGTATGAATGACTATCGTTTATTTTTCTCTGATTATAATGTAATGGTTTACTCATCAAATGAAGTCAGTGACTCTAGAAAAATGTTTAGAGAATTTTTAAAAACACACAGTGATTTATGTCTTTTTTTCTGATAGCTAATGACCTCGAGTCATTAAACTCTTTCCAGGAGGTGCAAAATATAAAATAATTTTAGTTCATGTGTATTCTGACGTAGTTATTGTCCTAAGATAAAATATATGAATTTTTTTTTTTATGTTTGTAAGGTAAAGTAGCATTTTTTTTGCACAGATGTCTGACTAAACATCCGATGTTTCTACTTATCATTTTTCGCAATTTGCCATCTGATTTTCAGATTCTTCTTATCAACTCTTATTTACAGTTTCAATCTTAGTAAATATCAATTTACTTCATTTATTTAAGGAATAATTTGAAAGCTGAGTAAAATGGAGTATCCTAATTAAAAATTTTTTAAACTTCTAATTGTTTTAAATCGTAATTTATGATCAAGACATTTTCTACTAAATTTCTTTTTCTCTGATTTTATTAAAAATATAAAACAAAGAAATTTTTTCGACATTTCCCTTTTCCGAAATTTAAATAAACAACACAAGTACTCTAAATAATACCTGCAGTCAATCGAGGACCCATAGTCAAAACTACTACTGTCATCACTTTCACTAAAATCCGATTTAAATTTCTGTTTTCTTCTCGCACGTTCCCGCTGCTGCTTAACTTTATGAGCCATCGTATCCAGCCAATCCTCAATCTCATCATTAAAAGCGCTCACCGTCCCACTGTCCTTAATGTCACCCACAAGTAATTCAACAGTTGCCCAAAATCCCTCTCCAAATGTCTGATTCATTTTTTTTACTCCAAAAATAATTTCATTCAAATTTATTAGCCCTCACACTTTTAAAACTTTTATAACAATAAAAAATAATTAAGTGCTGGTAATACCTCGTTACTTTATTTCACAGTAATAATAATGAAAGAAAGCGCGGGTACTCGCGCGAGAATCAGCTTACGAGTCAGTAAGACAACAAGTTTTAAAATTTCGTTGAACTGCTTTTACTACTACTACTACTACTACTACTATTATTACTACTACCACAGCAACTACTACTACAAGAGTAGTTATAAATAAGCACACACACACACAAACAAAGTAATCAGAAGTAAGTGAGATTTTATAAACAGGTAACTCCCTCGACAGGCAATTCACAGCAAATAAGGCTACAATCTAGTCACTAAACTACAACTACTGTTTTATTAATACTATTACGCACATATATACATGTGCACATATATGTATATAGTAAACACTCTAATGTTATAGACATGATACAGACAGAGACAACTCGACATGACAACCAGTCGCGGGCACGCGATACTGCTTGTCATTCTTTACAATCTCTGCGTGCAGAAATGTATCTATGCTGTGAATTACTATTTTTATTATTTAGATATATAATCAATATACATTTGTCTATACAAATATATGAATATATATGCATATAAAAGTGGTTGAACAGCACCCAAGTGCTGTAAAATCGCGTGGCTAAATTTTTATACCAGAAGACGGAGACTAATAAAAATATGTTCTTTATATTTTCAACGTTTGCTTACCATGAGTCACTTGAGACGTTAATAAGAGCAGTTCTTATAAAATAAGTATGGTAATTTTTTTCTTTTTAAATAATGTATAGAGCTACGATTGTGAATTTTTTGCCAAAGGTCTGGTAAAATAGTCACGTCTATTTAAAAAAAAAAAAGAAAAAAAAGATGACTTGAATGTAATGAGATGTCTAGTAATTAACTAATTAATTTAACGTGGGTGGGTTATTAAAATAATATAACTAACAGTTTTCAATAGGAACAAAGTAATATCTTGAATAATTTTTTATAAAAGTACTTAGAAGCTCTTGAAACACGTGGGAGCTAGTTTCAATAAAAAAGTTGGCGTGATTAATTCAAAGCCAAGAAACTTTAAAAATGTCTATTTTATACACAGAGCGCATGGTATAGATTAAAGATAGGGAATACCGAAAGCATCGATTTCCAGAGTAAAGGTATGAATAATATTTCGTGCTAAAGTTCCTACTTGCTGCGCCTCTTCACTCGTACTTTCCGTTTTCGTCTCGGTTACGTCGTAGTTGTAGTTCCCATATATGTATTTTCCGTTTACATTTAACCCGCGAATCCAATGAGCACGAGAAAATTTAACTGTTAATAGTATGACTAAACTCTTATATATATATATATATATATATATATATATATATATATATATATATATATATATATATATATAACAGTTCCATACAAATAAATGCCTTCGTGACCGTGATATCGCGCAATTTTCTGTCAGCTGATTGGCGTGTTTTGAAATTAATCAAAATGTAATTGTAAAACTTGAATACCTTGTAATGAAATTAATAATTTGTAATGATATATTCATTTTACAAACTTCATAATCAATTTACAAAAAATTTTTATTAATTTTTTATTTAAAATTACTTACGCATATTTTATGGGTTTTTTCTCCCACCATTTTAATGGTCTGTCATATAAATCAATACTCGAACTAAATATTAATTTATTTTTATTTATATTTTTTTTTTTATTTAATTTTTTAACTGTTAATTTTAATTCTGACATTTCTAAAAATTATAAAGTACTTTTTATTTTATTTTCACTTAAAAATAATACTAATTGTAACATTAAAGTTACAAAATTATTTTTTGGTTGATCAAAAATTAAAAGAAAAAAAAAACAGAAATAGATGGACATGTGAAGAAATAAACGTCGGAACGTCAGATGTTTTTTTTTTTTGACAGCTGATGGATAGATCGGGTCATGTCGATCAAAGATTCGTGACTTTGTAGACATTAATATTTGACAGCGAATGAGAGTTTTTGTTGTTTCTGCTGATGAATTTTTTCCATTCGTCAAAATTTTTTTTTTCGTGCGGTCCCCACTCAGGAGTTGGACTTATGCCGGCCTCGAATCTTTCTCTGAAGGTTCCCTGATGGCAGGAAATAATTAACTAGTTTCGTACTAAACATACATATATTCACTTTGATCTCAACTAATATTGAACTAACTTCAAGTTCTGACTTTTAAATCAATTTAATTTCTATACTAAATTTAAAACTCATTAATTCGTTACTTTTCATTGCAAAATACTGCAGAAAATTCATAAAATTAATTTACAAATAAATAATTACCTTGGCAGTGATAAAATGATAGATAGCGTATCCAGGAATACAGAGCATGCTGGTCATACAAGAGCACCAACCAACCAAAACTGCCCACTCCGGGTACGGGACACCCCGATACGTAATTCGGGTATTAAATATTATTGTCGTTACAAAAATAAACTGAAAAAATATCAAATATATTTTTATTAATAGAGAAGATTGAAAAATAAAAGGGATTTATTTTTATGTTGCCTGAATTTAGTGACACGTGTTAATTTATAAGTTTGTGATACATATTTTTATAAGAAAGTTCTGACCGGACCACATTAGGTAGCATCTATTCTAGGCGGGAAATTGATATTGTTTTTATTGGCTTACAGATAAAATTATTGGCGTGACATATTTCCAGGAGAATGGCCACCATGGATGGATTTTTTTTCTTAACATAAATTCGAGATCTCGGACGAAATTGTCGCAACCTAATAAATGGTTAGAAATTTATTAATTGTATTTTTTACAGACAAGATGATAAATTTATTCAAAAATTAAGAATTAAAATTTGTGGAAATTACGAAGTCCCAAAAAAATTAAATCTTTTTTAAAAACTTTGAATTATAATTTTTTTTTCAACTTCTAAATTATTAAGAGAATTATTTGAAAAATTTCAAAACTTCTATTCCATTGAATTTTGCAGAAAGTAAAAAAAATTTTTATTATTTTGAACACTTGAAAAATTCTAATAATTCAAATACTGATTTTAATTTCGGTGTTAAAAAATTTTTTTAAACTACTAGGTTGCTATTTTTTTAAAAAATTTCAACAATAATAATAATCAATTACCATAAATCCATCCAACAATAATAACTTCAGCAAGACAAATAGATATCACTGAAATCGAAGCTGCATACCAGTCAAAAACTTGCAACAGATACATGCCGCCCTAAAAAAAAAAATACCAGAACATCTTATACTTATTTTTGCAGAATCAGTAAAAAACAAAAAAAAAAGTATTCAAATAATTACATTCGTTACAAACATTATTGAGCCAAGAAATAAAACGAACAGCGCTGACAGCGTAACCAAAAGTTTGTGCTTACGTAATTTCGGATATGCGTCTGTGATACTCGATATTATTGCCTCTATTTGTACGAACTGAAAATAATAAATAGTCATACATATAAGTACTATGTCATATCTAATCCACCCCCTTAATTAATTACTTATTCAATTTTCTTACACAACTGTCCATTCCAAGGAAATATAACATAGAGAAAAATAATATCGACCAAAATTGTGGGATCGGTAGCATCGTTAGTGCTTCTGGATAGGTTTCAAATGCCAGAGAAGGACCACCTGTAGCAACTTCCTGAATTGGTAGTCCAGTACTGTAAGACATGAATCCCAAAACAGAAAACACGACGAATCCAGCGAAAATACTCGTTCCACAATTCAAAATCGGTATCCAAATGGAATCACTTGAATAAAAAGAAAATTAGTACATTTTTGAAAATTTTTTTAAATTTTGATTTCAAAAATAAGTGCCATGTAAATTAAATAAAATTTTACGACAGTAGATAACTATCTCTCCGCTTCGCGTTCGAAGTGTGCAATTTTTTAAAAAAATTAATTAAAGCATAATTCTGGGCGTGGTGCATTAAAATTCTTCTGATTAAGCTTGGCGCCATGTAAAAATGATCGCTGTAGAGATGATCTCTGTCAAGATTTTGAATATGAGAGATGTTCTCATATAGAGCTGGAAAAATGTGAAAATAATCGTCTGTAGAGTTGTTGCGATGTAAAAATTTATCTGTAGAGTTTAGTCGTGTAGAGAAATTCTCCGTAGGGATGCACCACACCCATAATTTTAGTTAGTATTTCAAATAAAATAAATGATTATTTTAGCTTACTATCGATTATCATTTTTAAATTGATTATAACTGGCCATATTAACAATTCCACCCCATCCGGGACCAAGAGAAAAAAATATCTGTATTGCAGCATCAGCCCACACCTTTTGAATAATTTGAAATTTATATATTCACTGTTTATTAGTTATAAGTTCATTAATTACCCTTAAGTTTGTTAATTCAGACCACTTGGGAGTAATATAAAATAATATTCCATCTATGGCTCCCGGTAATGTGACCCCTCTAATTAATAGTATGAATAAAATAACAAACGGAAATGTTGCTGTAAAATAAACAACCTGAAATGTCAAATGTGAATAAATATGTATATTGAATTAGTTGAAAAAGTATTTATAGGTAAATATTTGTATTATTATTGACCTTCCCCACACTTTTGACGCCATTACAGATGCAGAGGAAGACGATAATCCATGAAACAACGTTACAAGTAAACAATGGCCATACTATTCCACCCATTTCATGGACTCCGGATGATATTTGTAATATATGTAAGCTGAAAAATCAATTTTACCGGTTGATAATATTTTCAAAATTTACAGACACTTAATTTATGAGGAATTACTTGAAAAACTCTTCGGCGGGAGTCTTAACTTTTTTTAGGATTCCACTGACATTGGATGTGTTTCTAAACTGAGCATCATTTATCTATGGAAATTTTAATTAATTAATAATAATAATATTTAAGCACGATAGTGATTATTATTACTTAAAAGAAATAAAAAATACTTTTATGCAACTTGGTGTATTCCAAGGATTATCACAATCTTCCCAAGGCAGTTTACTTCTTAAGGACATCATTAAAAACATTATTGGATAGGATATTACAACATTGTAGTACATTGTGCAAATAATATTTACAATAACAACAGCAAAACCAGCTCCTGTATTATTTTAAATTGAGTTAAAAGAATTTTTTTTTTTTTTTTTTATGATAGTCCCAATTATCGATACACTATTTTATTTTTAAATTTACTACTTTCTTCAGCATAATCTTTGAAAGATTAATATATAAGAGACCTCGGGTAAAAAATTTCAAGCCAGAAAAATAATGAAAATTTTTCTCGATTGAAAAGTGGCCGAAAAAAGACCGAGATAGAGGACACGAGGCCGAAAAAAAGTCGATAATTAGGCCTACAAATAAGCCGACTTAACTTATTGGCCAAATATCAGCAAATTTTCGGTCTCTTTCCCAATTTTTTAATAGTACAACATAGTCATTACTTATTATTACTAATTGTCTTTGAAAATTACCTTTAAATATAGGACTGATACGGAACACAGTTATGCAACCAGTTCCTGCAAATTGTCCTAAAGAAGATTCCATAAAAAACAAGGGAATGCCACACGTGAAGAGCATCAATAGATAAGGCACAAGAAACGCACCTACATAAGGGGAATTTAATTGGATTATAGTCTCGATCCATATACAACTACTCTAAATATAAATATAATTTTTTTGTTTTTACTCAAGTTATTATTATTTTTATTGTTTTAAATGTCAATTAATATAAATATGAGCAATAAAATCGTATGAAGAAAATTAGTTCATAAAATAAATCATATCTATTAATATCTCCCCAACAGGAAATTGTTTGGTGGCTCTAATAATAACAACAATAACAATTTATTGTTATGAATAACTCGTTACTTTCACCACGTGGTTATTAATATTTAGTTTGACATGACATGATAAATATAGACTCTATTGAAGAATTGACGTTGTCAAAAATAACCATGTAGCTGATTTTCTTGAATGATTTATTTTATAAAAAATTTCTGATAAAGTAATAGGATTAAAAATAGTAGTACATGATTTCACATATGTAGACTTGTAATAATATATCAGAGGCGGATTTACGTAAGCGTAATTTATCAATTTAAAAATTTAAATCAAATTATTTTTCAGAAAAATTTTAAGTAACGTTAAACATTAAATAATTTATAAAAGTATAACTTACCTCCACCATTACGATAACATAAGTATGGAAATCTCCAAACATTTCCCAACCCGATTGCATATCCAGCGCATGATAGCAAAAATTCGGTTTTACTTGCCCATGTACCGCGAATTGATTCCGCCTTTTCTTTACACACTTTAACTTCATTATTTCTTGTTGACATTTTTATATTTTATTTCGTATGAAATTCAATTGTATGTCAAAAATTTACACCACTATTTCAATTCGAAGGCGAATAAAGAGGAACTTTTTGATAAAGTCATTGCGATTCACTTTTTTAAAATATTTTTATTTATTTTATTGAAGAGTTTTTTGCAAAAATGAAGTTTTTGGTGAATTTGTCAGAAATAAAAAAGTTAAGTTAAAAGTTTAAGCAAAAGTTGATGATAAGTTTTGATTCAATTTGATGGTAAAAATTGAGATGTTACTAGGAAAGAGAAATAACTCAATAAGATACTTGCGAGCTGTCACGACTGACAATGCTCTTTGTCATATGAATCTCGGACATCAAGTTCCTAAACTAGTCCCCAGTTACGGCTATGTAGTATGCAGTATATATAATATTAAATAAAGAGTATGGAGCATTAGCAGACAAATAGGATGTGATAAAAACGGTTATTATGTTGATGGCTCTGCCGTTACTGCTGGTTCTACTACCAGCTGACAGATATTTTGATCACTGAATGAATTGATGTGATAGTGTAATTGCCGTCGTTGAAAAAATTTACCAAGGGGACAATCTAAAGGATTTAATTTATTTTTATCTTAATCTCGACCAATGTTATCTTGAATTATTTACATTTTTTCTTAAGTGGATAGTGGCGGGTTAAATTCTTCTTGCGACGAGATTTATGTTCATTAGACTGTGATTTATAATTTTGACAGCTGAGTTGACTAAAAATTTATGTAAATAAAAAATTTAATTTTTTGAAACTGGAAAATTATTTTTGTTATAAAATATGGAATTTTCGTAATGAAATTAATAGATCGATTGCAGGCATAATTTAACTATTGACCTAGTTTGTCGGGTGATGTGAGTTGACAGTTTAAATTCCTCAGGCTGCTAATTAAATGCATAGACCTTCAGCGAGATATCGCGATAACGATTTCATTGGTTCAGAGAACGCAGAGTGATTTAAAAATATTTAAACTATTTTTTTCAAATTTCAGTTTTGCCAAATCTGAAAAAAAAAATTATAGTCTATTGATCCGAAATAGTTTCAGATTTTTTTTTATGAACCACCAAATTTTTTTTTATAATCGCATTTGAAAGCTTTACATTTTTGAAGTTTTCCCTATTTGATTTCTATCTACAGAGCTCTAATTAGCAGACAATTTGGTAATGCAGAAATGGTAGCTTGTAATTTTTTCATTCCCGACAATATTTGCAACTCACGATAATATACTGTCGTACCTTTACAGGTTCATACCCTCAGTTACTTTTCAGGCATATACAAAACTAAAAATCCCAGGAATTATCAAAGACCCATTTTACCAACCGACAGAATTCCCTTCTGTTGCTAGAGCCCACTGCGCTTTTACCTACTGAACATTTACGCTGGTACGATTTTTGGCAATTATCTTCCAAGTAGTCAAAGAAAGCAAATCTCCAGCGATGACAAATATTTCCGTGAGATAGCAGCTCTGTCTCAAAAGGAAGTTTTTGATTATTGATATTTATAAATCTTAAATAATCTAAAAATAAGCAACATGATTTGAAAGATTGATTTATTGTGTATATAAAAGGCAGCTCTGTATAAAACGTTGTCCATTTGTCATGAAGAAGGTAAAAGCAATCTAAAATATTCTGCAAGGTGACCTTTCATCTGTAAAAGGACATACATAATAAAGAAGTGGAATGGCAAAGTGGTCTAAGTAGAGAAGAGAAGAGTACTATTACTATTGCTGGTGCTTCTACTCCCAGGATAGTGAGAGTATAAGGGATGTATTAATGTTGTATCTCCTTCTCTCTTTGCCACCCAATATTGGCTATCCTCTCAGGACCACTCTGCAATTGCTCTAATGCATCTCCACTCAAACATTAGTGCGGGTGAAATACACTCCGTCTCCTCTTCGTCTCATCTCTAGAAAACCCCTCGAATTATGTTCAAAACGCTTCGCGCATTTAAGATTCAGCTCACAAATCTTAATAACTAATAATCATTTATTCAAAAATATGTAGCTTCTATTCTTTTGGCATATTTTGCAGAAATTTAGCTTTTGTAGAGAATCTCATGGCAAAAGTTTGAGAAAATTTTTCCACAACGTGTCCAAGTTAGTTGAATAGGTTTGAAAAACATCATCCGTCGTAAAAGCTTATATGTTTATATATTTTTGATCTCTAACAGAATTTTTATTGAATTAATTTTAAAATATTGATAATTTGAAATTTGAAATTTTCATACTTCATAGCTTGTTGATGTGACAGCTTAATTCTATAAAAAAATTTTCTAAATTGGAAAACAGTCTTTACTTTTATTTCGTGACATTTTACGGCAATTTTGTGTTTATTCGAAATTTTGAAAATTACTTCTGAGGAATCTTCCTATTCCTATTGTCAAATTAAATTTTTTATAATATTCACATCGTTTTCAAATATTTTGTAACATACTTTTAAAATAATAGCGACTTCCGATACTCGATAATGTCAAGAGGAATAAAATCAGACTACAAAATTATAAAAACATGTCTTCATTATTTTCCGAGTACTCATTAAAAATAAAAATGCATAACATAACATCGAAAATCGCTTGTCAAAAAGCGATTAAAGGATTTCAGGCTTCACTTATAATGTTTATATTTTATAGATTTTTGTCTATATAATAATTGCGTGTCTCCAGACAGATAATAAGCTCGACTAATCATCTTCAAAATTAAAGTTTATGATTATAAAAATTAGTTGTTCAGTCAGAGAAATTTGGCTGAAAGATAATTATATTAATATATTTCGTGGTTAGTTAATAAATGAAGACGATGATTTATTCAGCAAATGCTTTGTGTCATGCATGGTAGTATAAGTAATGATAAAATATGACGTTAACGCAACACAATCCATCAACATCAGAGAGTCCATGTTGCGTGGGACAGAGACTGTACAGTTATGTGTACACATTGGGCCACGTATCATAATTATGAGATGCATTCGAGTCCTACATATCATCTGTCGCGACATTCTTCATTGTCTTTTTCAATTAACACTCCGACCCCGTTATTTAAATTAATCAGAATAAGCCAAGTCATTATTCACAAACATACATTTATTTATATATTTAGTTATTTATAAATAATCACATTTGTTGACTCGCCTGAATAAATTTTTCAGTAATAGCTAGACATTATTTTTTTTTGTTTACAATGACGATAATTATGTTTAAGGAGACTATTTATTTTCCATTTCGAGTATAAGCAAATAAAATTACGAGTCGTTAAGGGGTCACTCAGTAGATCTAGTAGTTTAGTATCAGTAATGAGACTAAAGTACTGATGGACTGGATGGATACACGTGTGAACAGCTCGTATTGCCTCTAAATAATTCATATGACACGCGACACAAATGCTTGACGTCGGTGTGTGGCGGCGGATAAAACACATACGAACACTCGAAAATATCCGTGTTGGTGTTTGATCGTTTGTCAAAGATTGCGCAGATGATCGATTGCCATCCGACATGAACACTACTATTGATGATGAGTGTCAATTGTGGTCGATTCTTTTCTTTATTAGTTATTTGTACTTTGTAATAAAAAAATAATATTTTCAGCTCCAAAAATGACATTAGTTATTCATTCAATCAATTGACGATAGATTAAAAATATTTTCTAACTATTTTTAGAATAAACGTCGGTTAAATTATTTTTTGAAAACTTGGTCCATTTATTGAGACTCAAAATTAGAAAAGTATTGGGAAACAGTAAAATAAATGTCATTGGTAAATTCCAAAAATAAGTAAATGGACAATTGAGTAGTCCTGAATAATTTTACTTAAATAATTAAATAATTCAAGGAACTTAATGGAATCTAAAATTGGTTTTATAACAGCTGTCATATTTATTTTATCCGTCTCGATCAAATGTTATATTATTGATTCCAAAATTATCTTGACACTATTCACCCAAAATTGAAAATTTATATCTATTTTTATTAATAGAATTTCAATTATCTTTTGCAATAAAATAATAACGACTGTCTTTCAATCAAATCTGAATTTATTATCTTATCACAGTACAATTACTTGCTTAAAATGAATCCATTTTAAATTCTGTGAATTAATAATTAAATGTTTCTAAATTCACACGTTAAATAAATCGAGCTCATGTAAAAATAAAATTTCCCTCGAAAAGAAGTAAAGTAATTTTATTTTAAATTTAATTCAATTATATAAATTTTTTTACAGTTATTATCTCGATAGCTAAATTAATTCGGCTCGTCATGTGATTTTTTAACGTCGTCCGAGTACATCCATTTAACCGACATTCAATTTACCCGGCAATGCATATTTTTTATTTTTTTTTATGCAACTGATATATCCGTACACCATTTCCCCACAATGCCTCTACTGGGTAGAGATGGCATAGACCTCTGATTTACCCCAGAAGCCAGTCGATCACTACCTCCCCAACCCCCTAACCGGAGGATATCAAGTCGGGAGAAAAAGCAATTATCCAAAGACCGTTTTAATTAATTGCTAGGTTTTTATCGTTAAATTTATAAAAATTTACCTCGTGACTACCCATTTATACTTTTTGACGAGAAGTTGCTCCAATCCGGTTCGATTGATTGAAATTATTTTTTTTTTTTTCCCAAACAAATCACTAACGCCCAATAAAAATGATGTTATCATTGAATTTAAAACTAGAAATTTATTTTTAAAAAATAAGTTTTCTTTGAAAAAAACCAAAAAAAAAGTATTCTTAATGAATGGCGAATAATGATTAACGCTTTTGATAATAATATATTTCGATAGTTTTAAATATCACACAGTCTTATGTATTATCATGACAAGAGACGATTGTTATCCCCTTCAGAACAACAGTCTCCGATAACACGTATAGCCAGAGAGCATAATTACTGGGCTGTGCTCAACAATAATTAGTGCAAGATAATTAAAGCGCCGCGAAAGATGAACGATATCGTCTGTCGCTCGTTAGCCGACAGTTTTGATGTCTGTATTTCGTCCAAGCTTTCATCGCGGTTTCCACATTAATCACACACACTCAAACATATCACATCCACTCATCTCGCGCTCAACGTATCACAAAGTCAATTCTAAACGTAATTTCAACGAGCCGTAGATTCGATTTCAGTTTCCACATCAATAACCAAAGCTTCCGGGCTTCATTTCCATCAACACTCACATATTAACTTTGATAAACTAATTATTGTTTAATAGTTATATTCAATACCAATGAAAACAGATACAGCCATACGCCAATATTATCATAATAATAACAAAAAAAAAAAAAAAAAAAAAATACGTTAGTTAAATATTCAGTTCTAGTGATTTTGGTAAATTTGTGGATATTCCGTGCGTTTGTAATTACGATACCATTAAAAGTATGGAAATAATTGACTTTAATTATTTCTTACCACCTTTAGGACACCCTAGGACAGGACCCTATGAAATGCTGTTGCTAAAATCCTTGATTAACTATCAGAAAATTGATTACTCATTAATGATAGTTTAGATTATTATGCAGTTATTGACTTGATAACTTTTATTTTTGGATACTATCCATTACTCAGGGGTTCAATCAAAATAAAATAGATGATAAAATGTCTTCAGACATCTCTAAGTCTTTAGGGTGGATAAAATTCCCATGTAGAAGTAAAAAAAGTAGTGATAAAATCAGCGGTTAGAATTTGTCTCTCGTGAGTACAAGGCAGATGATGATCGTGGTAAAGAATGAAAAGCCAAGTAGATTGCTCAGGGGGTGAAAGATCTGTATTTTTTGGCCGGATTCGGTAGATAGAATCTGGAGTGATCCGATGAGACAATCTATCGGCAGAGAACACAAGACAGGCGTGGTCTATACGCCCGTTTTGGAGAAACGTTCGTTTCATGAGCGTAAAGAAGAATAAAAAAAAAACGGCTCCGTAGGACAGTGGATTTTTTTTATCGAGGATGAGAAGCCAAAAAACCGCGACAAGACTAACAAAAGTAGGTGGATAATATGACTCTGGCGAGGGAGATTGTGATGATGATTGGGAAAGATAACGAGAGTGAGAGGGAGATAAAAAATTCCACCCCTTTTTTATGGCTCCAGTGCCACGCGTTTCCTCTTCTCTGTCCTGGATTTCGAGTATTAACGGTCCTTTTATACACTTACTGAGCTTCTATTCCTCAGCTCTATCGGAACTTTTTGCGAGGACTACTTCGCTACGGCTACGACTACTTTACGGTACTTTTCGTGATCCGACGACTTGCTGACGTCAAGAACCGTTATTCCACCGACAAGATTACCCGTTTGGAGCTTTCACCTATCCGGATAAAATGCGCTGTGATCGTCTGGCAAATGGGGATCCGATATGTGTATGCTCTCGCACAGTAGTAGGGGTTGAAAATAAAAACAATAAAACTGTTCTTGATTGCTAGAGATATGCTGGTCTTCGTAATTTTATTTTATTATTATTGATAATGCTGATAATGCAAATTTTATTCACTACCACTATGGATTTTTTTCAGAATAATTGAAATCCCCATATTTGAATTATTTTCGACTGTCCCCCTTCTCGCGGTTTCATCATGTAAAATTTAAATAAACCATCAAAAATAAATAACAAACAATAAAATAAAATATGTTACCAGTTTGCAGAGATGAATAAGAAAGCAATGAAATAAATAATAAGCAAGTATTTATGGTAATTAGAGAAAAAAAATTCCATAACAAATACTTATCATAAATAATATAAGCGAAAGTGGTCGTAGTTGTATAAGTGTACGTACCTATATATATATATTTATGCATAAATATACAAGTATAGATCCCTTGGCCCATTTAAGTCTCATCTAGAGGGTTGAGGGCTTGGAGTAAAGCTCGGGTAATTTATCACCAAGTGTACACTCGGCACTAAATAAGGGTGGCCCCTATCAACTCGACTGTCCTTCTCTGTAAATCTCACTCCAATGTCAGTCCCGCATAAACCTCGCGAATTGTTAGTGACTGTTTCTCGGTCCCCTTTCCATCTCTGCCTACAGGATTCTCTTTTCCGTCAGTCTGCCACTCGGCTCAGCTCTGTGCTCTGTACTGCCTGCCTCACTGCCTATGTTTCCTATCTACAGAGCTTCATTGCTGCACCAGATTTTCACTGTTGTGTTATTTTTGTATATATGTATATATATATATACTTTACTCTACACTCTACACTCAATTCTCTCTTTCGTTTTTATTATCCTCGTCCTCGTCTAATGTTATTCAAGACTTGGATTAAAACGTGTATACTTCTCTCAACTTATTCCCATTTGCAATCGAATACTCCGCCTATCGCAAACGGGATTTGTATCTCTTTTATAGCTGACTCGAGAAATAAACTGATAAAAAATAAAAATAAAATAAAATACAGATAAATTGAGAAAAATAAAATACTATGAACAACGGAAATGTTTTAGTTGGGAAATCAAAGTAATCGTAAGGTCAAGTTTACTTTATTTTTATTATTATTTCAATAAATGTTATCATTATTTACCCAATTTTTTTTATGCCATTTTTTTTTTTTTAATTTTGACTGAAAAAAATTAAGGGTTGGGTCACCATGGGTTCAAAGTTTAATGTCAGCTCAGAATTAAATTATCTGCAAATATAAAATTAATTTTTGTCAGCGGGTTTGAAATTTTACTAAAAATCATACCCTCGTGATTTTATTACGAGAACATCATACATCAAAATTTTTTTTTATATATTTTATGTCATATATATTTTTTAAATTCTCTGTGATAGAAAAATAGAATCAATTTTTTTCTAAATCGGTTCCATCGATCGTGAACTTTTTTTTTTTTACTAAAAAACTAATTGAAATAAAGCTTTAAATTTTTTGGTATCTGAGTCTTTTAAAAATGCATATATACTCGGAAAAAAAATTTTCCAGCAATTTCAAATTTTCAAACTCCTGCTTAGTTCCCTCGATTGCTGATATTTAAATTTATAAAAATTATGAAATTAATTTATGATTTTTCAGAGTACCCTCAATTATCTTGTATAATCAACGAGTGTGTAAAAATAATTTAGCAAACCAAAGTCAATAAAATTTATTTACCTCTCCATGTTTATATTTTTCTCAATAACGCAGATTGAGTGGATAGACAGATATTGAGTCTGTAATCCGGCCACTATCCGCGGATCAAAAATTCATAAACTCTTTTTCTGCCAATACTCATAGCAAGTTTACATTCTATTTTTTAATAAAATCACACCAGCCGCCACTGGCTGCGATGCTGTATCAAATAGTACAAAAAAAAAAAAAAAAAAAAAAAAAAACAAACAAAAAACAAAAATAAATAACAATGAAAATAAATAAATAAATAAAAGAAATGAATCGAAATATTAAGCCGAGAAAAAATAACCAACATCACTCTTTATCTGTTCCTACATACATACACAAATATATATGTATATAGAGTGAATATATGTACGAAACAGAGTGTAGGCGTTGGAATGACTCAATTTAGTAGACTCGTTTATCAGTCGACATGGAATTCGCACAATAGTTTTCTATGCCCTCCTCTTTTTATTTCTATATATGTAAAGCTGAGTGTTGTTGTGTGTTCACTCAGATAAAATTTGATTTCCTATACCGAGATTACAATTTCAGTTATTTTGTTACTATTTTTAACAGAAAATAATCTTTGATAGTCACAGATAATTTATAATAAATAGTGAATGCTCTTAACTGTCATAAAAATAGCAAGAAATTAACCTCTATGTAGAAAAATATATAAAGCGGAGAAAAGGTTGACGGGTTAGTTTTCTCATCCATTTATATTTTTAATTTATCTTTATGCGTATTGTGATGTCTTCTTGGGAGTGTCAGGTCAACGGGTGGTGGCCTGCGAATTTGCATCTATCTTTCTAATTTCGTTGAGCCAATCTGCATGTTGTTATGCCACTCCATGGGGTGAACAACGGCCCGTTAAACCGGAGGTCGCTTAAATAAACCGTTCCCGCGAGGCTGACTCTGCTCTACCAGCTTTCCTCTCACTTGCTCCCATCCTCGCCGGTTTATCCCAACTTTTTTACTCTATTGCTCTCTACTTAACCTTTTTTTTGTGTCTTTACACGCCTAGCTCTCGAAGACACGCCGTCGGTACCGAGTACAATTGTAAATTTAATTTTTAACTTTCAAATGCTTAAATTCCCGCTGGTCATTTTGGTTCCGTAGTCTATTAAATTTATTTATTTTCATTCATCTCAAATATTTTTACTTCTCCCTAATCTGCATTCATTTCGATGAGAAATAATTTATAAAACTTAAGTTCTAATTCTAAAAATTTTTATTTAAAATTTTTTTGCAACCCGTGATCTCATAAATTTGTCACACATTCACACCGTTGTCGTTTTTATCTCGACAAAGTTACTGAAGAATAGATAAAACTGTCAGGATCTCGGGTAATACAGAGAAAGAGAAGCCCAAGCTGTTATTTTTGCTGGGCTTCGATCTTCTTCGTAAGACGGGCTTACAAGGGCATTAGGATCAGTAGATTTTCTGGTCATCGGCACACGATTTGTGACTGCCACAAAAAATAAAACTGAAGACTCTATCATTGCTACATAATAAAAGTTCTTAGCACTCTTTATCCTACGATTAATCTAGCTCTTTTGGCTTTAGATTTAGATTTTGAGAAAGCGAACAATGTCGAGCTAATAGCGGGCTGGTTTGATCCCATCAGCAAATCAACAATCATCTTAAACTATCGCATGCTGACTCACTCGTCACTCTAACCCGGTGAACCGCGTAGTCAGCTACGTACCATGACGGCAAACAATGCATCGTTAAACGCATTGGTCTTTATCATACGTTGAGTTGACGACATCAGATTGTGTCATCTGTTCTTAAAAGTTTTAAAGTGCCAGTCAGCACGTAACCACTATTTCTATTCCTTCAATTTATCTTGCCGGTTTCAACTTCCTTGCATTAATTATTTCTTTTTACTTTTAATTATTTATTTTACTTGGCGATGATCATCAATTTTTTAATGATAAGAAATTCTGAGGTTTAATGGGTCACCTTCAAAATTTGACGAAATTTTCATTTTATTTTGGCCTGACAAATTATTCCACCCCGTAGATAATTCAAAATTTATTGAAGATCAATTGATTGGGACAAATGAAAAATTTTCTAATGTTGACCCTTAGAGGGGAAATTTTTATAAATTTTTTATTTTATTTTATTTTATTTAAAAAACTGAAAATAATTTTGATTAAATAGGGAACAAAAATAAAATTTATATGTCAATGACAACAAAATATCGGTAATAAGGGGTGTTAGAAAATGGTTACCCTGATGAACCCTGAATCGCGGCATTACGAGAACTGATTGCACGAAAACTGTGCACGCGGAATGGCTGAAAAGAGAGGTAATGGTGAATAAAGAGAGAGAGAAAGAGAAAAGGACAGAGTGGTGATGATCCGATGGCGCATGAGGACGCACGAAAATTAGAGGATGGTGTATGGGTTAGAGAAATTCAGCAGGGACAGTGGGAGTTGCGGTCACGTACTGCCAGGATCCCAAGAAGGGGTTGTCGCTCCTGGGCTCTGGTGCAAAAGATTCCAAGGGGTTGGAGAGTTAGTTAGTGCGACGTGTGATGTCGCGACGTTCATGCTCTCAGATAGTTGCAATAGATAGAGAGCGTAACCGAAGAAGGAGAAAGAAGAGCCAGCGAAATTGCGGCTCGTGCTTGTGCACATCGACACGACTGGTATAGAGAGTTGTCGAGTCTTGGGGTAAGTTAGGAATCCTAAATTGTCCCTGGAATCTCGGCGAATTACCCACGAAATTATGATCCGATTAGGTCCAACGTTCATTCACAGTGATCTCGAATTGAGCACGTGCGTGGAATAACCGATGAATTATTTTAACGCTGTCTAGTGGATTTTCAATGAAATTCTTTCCGAATTGTTTGCATTGTTTTCACTGACACTTTTTTTTTAATACCTTCGGAATTAATTTCAAATAAATAACAAACTAAGTAGATATTTTTGAACATGAATTATTGAAGACAGTAAAATCCAGCATAATTATTTATTTAAAAGCAACTATCCCTTTTTGCATTAGCAAATAAGAGTTTGTGTTTAAAAAAAAGCTAGTTATATTATAAACGTGTGCATTAATTATGCAGCGAAACCGTCAACTACGATAACCACTTTGACATTTTATGGCACTTTCATCTCATGCTCGTAAAATTAAAAAATTCATCGTTCCGACTAACATTCAATAATGCAGTCTTGCGTGACTTTTCCTCAACGTTTACGCTGCTCTATGCAACCGTTTATTTCTTCTTCCCCAGGTACAAATTAATATTTCAATGACGCAATAAACATAAACGCCGTCTAGTCGTGTCTTGTGTCCACAAAAACAAGATTAAGGGTCCTCTCAACATTCTCAACAATTATATACTAAAAAAAATTTAATATCTTTACTTTTTCAACCCTAAATTATTTAAATAAATTAATTTTGTAAATTGCAAGTATGAAAATATTGCGATTTAAAAATTATATAATGCTCGAATTACGGTCTAAGTGCCACTTGCATTGGCATAATCCAGTAAAAAATTGTTGTCCGTCGGCGTGCTCGTAATATCACCGTAAAATAGTCCTCAAGTGTGCTTGCAGTGACTGAAAGGGTTGAAGAAATTCCGCGCAATTGAAAATGCTGAAAAAAAAAAAATTTTTTTTTTTTTACTTGCGTATACACGCAGTAGTTTTAATTATTGACCGGCTCAAGTTGTTCGTACGTTTAATTTTTTGAAAAAACTTGACAAAAATTATCCATCGACTTGCAGAAAAAAAAATTCAAGGATCGGCGTACGAATAATTCAAGTGCAGAATATTCCGACTTTTGATTACCTAAAATAGTGTTAATAATTGATGTAATTTATTAAAGACGCTGAGAGCTACTAAATTCCACGGATGCTGTAACCGATAAGATTTTAAATTTTGATATTTTTTTTCTTTGTTAATTAAATAAAATAAAATTCTTTAGTGGGGATAGAAATGGGGATGATAAACATTGAAGTGAAAAATTTAGCCTGAGTGGTTTTAGAAGTCTTTAGCTAAAAATAAATGAATTGATGTACTTTAATCGTTGAAGCTCTCAATAAACATGATGCTAATAAGCATCGCAGCCAATTAGCAGCGTAGCTCATTATTTACGAACAAATTGGCTCTGGAGGATTTAGCGCAACGTTCGCCCACTAGTTTATATACTTGTGTTATATGTTTAGTCCCTTTTCCTGCACGCAAACTCTGTGTACGTACCCACGGGTATATGTTATGTGTACATGTGTGTATAAATAAGAGTTTTGATCTGAACGGTTTGTAAACACGCGAGAGCTTGTCAAGATACTTTATTTGCTTAAATATTGACGACTAAATTTTTTTTACGTTTTTGTCATTTCTGAGGTCCCAGAATATTCGATCGGGCTCCAAACTCATTTCACTTTGATCAATAATTTAATTTAAAGGGCCAAACAGAATAATAGTTTTCTTTCAAGTCAATTTTTTTGGCATTTTTTTTTCAAATTTTATATAATTTATTAAATAAAAAAAAAATATAATGAGTGTTTGACAGAACGACGTTACTTCGTATCCGAGAGATCAGTCATTAAAAGTTTTTAAAATAATCGTACCCGCTTTAGTTACAAAAAGAAGTTTTCATAATAATTAAATAAATGTATAAAAAAATTGAATAATATGAAAAAAACGTTATATTAATTAAATAATATTTGAAAATACATTAAAGCTTTGTATAAATTAGGCAAATTGAAAAGTTGGTGCTCATTGTTTCAAATCAATGGATACTCATTAGTGAGTACGGTCGGTTGAAAAACAGACAAGTTGTACGGCAGTAACGAGGAAGGCTGAGTTCAGAATAAACTTTATATATATACGTTAACATTTAGTTGTACATATATATTGTATAGCAATATATATAGACAGATAAAATTGATGCTAAAGATAATGACCAATAATATTTTACACTGAACCAAATACTTGCAATATCAAAGGAAGTTTTTCATTTTTTAACTGTCTTCAATTAAAAATTGATATTTAATATTCATTATTACGAAATTTTTAATATCTTTTTAATATTTTAATGGACATGCGCAATTTTTTTAGGTGTTTATAGTTCGATAAAAGTTGAATAGAATAAAAATGTGGCAGTGAATATTAAAAAAGAACAATAGTAGGACAGTCTAATTGATAAATTTTGACTTTCATTGAAATAAAATAAGAATTGAATGCAACATTGTTTTAGTTTGAGAAATAATTACATTTTTCACGCGTTAATCTGCGTGGGTGTGATAACACTACGATAGGGGTTTTGAAATGGTGCAGGAAATGAAGAAAAGCTGATATAGTGAAATTCGCTGGGCGGTATTGCTCAATGCTGCGATCGTTATACCAATTTGTTTTACACGTTGTTAGCCCGTTCACATTCATTAGTAACATCATAACAATTGACAAAATCATTCTTTATGAATATAATGTTTATAAATATTGAATTTCATGTTTTTAACCCAGGCCGCGCCATTATTTTTTCGTCTGGCTTCATTTTTATTTGGCCTTTAGTCTACTCTACAAGCCAACTTTCCTTTTATTCGACTTCGAACTAAATTGTTAGTGCTTCCAAATAGCAGATTTTAAACCATTGTTACATTAAAGTAACACAGAAAATTCAACACCTCTATCACTATCAAATTTTCATAAAAGATTTTCTGCTGAAAAATTATTTTTCATAAGCTTCTTTTCGCTTTTCTCATTTTCTACCGGAAAAATCATTGTGTAAATAAATTTTTATATTTTCTAGTCAGAAAAGTTATTGAAGACTTTTTTTAGGAATATTTTCATAATCAGATATATTTTTCAAAGCATGCTTTAATTTTTCTATGACTTAAATTATTTCTTTTCAACCTCCATGCACTTAAAACGATCTGAAATCACTTTTCCAAAAAAGCTTCGACATTTTTTCACATTTTTCCGTTTTATCATCTCTAGAAAAATATTTCTGCTCATATTCCAAACTAAGTTTTTATTTTCGTAAATTTTCTCTCATCGAATCATTTTTCAAGTTGGAAACAAAACATTTTTTACTCAGATTTTTTGATCTAAGCATCACTTTAAGCCCAACCTGTGCCGAAACATAAACTACACTATCATCTACCACAAAGCCTTTAATAATGACCATACTATAAATTTCCAAGCATCTGGCCATTAACAACCGACCATATCTCGCACAACATACTTCTACAGTTTATATAGCTTTGGATACTCGGGTGTTTTTGCTATAGATTTGCTAATAATTCTCTTAGCAGGCATTATGCTGCTTACAAGTCCAAGAAGTTGGCCCTCAGCATTATCCCCAGGAACGTGGGCTCCGTTCGGTAGAATCCGCATTAAATAATGATTTGAGAGCCTCTCGGACCTCGCTTGGCTTTACTTGCCGTTATAGTACAGCCAAGTACGAGACACGATCAAGAGATCGTTGGCTAATCGCGTTCGTTTATAGTTTAAGCCATATCCCAAGTGCAAATTCCGCGTGGCATAATATTTCATGCAATTATAGGTAACTATCGTGCGAATAGCTTCACCGTTAAGTAACAACTATTTAGCCAGCAGATCTGCTGGTGGTAGTCTTCATTGCAGCTTGGTTAAATAATGGTGGCGATAACGGACATTAGAGCAAGAGGGAAAAAGGAAGGGCGGTAGGGAACTGAGAAAGATATCAAGTGTAGATCGGGGTGAGAAAATAAGACGAGACGATATATATCTGTATGTACAATCCAGATTGTTGAAGTAGGGATTGGAGGAGGTATGATAATATGAGGGTTGTATAAAATATATTAGTGATGAGATAGTAACTGTGAGAGGGATAAAGAGAGTAGAATTTCCGAGTTAAACCAATGGTATGTGCTAAACTATTTTGCAATGTCGTCTATATCTATGATGATCGTATCTATTTGAAAACTAGACTTCTCTGGTATATATATATATTTATTATGTATAATGCAGCACGGGTTTACGGGTTACAATTTATCGAACGGTTAATATCTGGCATCATAGTTTGATAACAAGCAAGTATAGTTTCAGAATTTGGAATAGAAAACCATTGGAAAAAAAATAATTTTTATCGAACGCGATCTTATTAAAACAAAGTAGGCCTAATTGATAAGATTCATAGATCTGCATTTATCTATAGATTTATTTAGATGATACTTAAGGTCATGTAATCTGAAATAGAAATATTTTCTTAACTCTCGAAATTAGTTTATTCAATTCCATGCAGGTCTAAGGTATTTTTTTCCGAGTCAATGCTGCTAATGATAAAATTTATTTTTAATTTGTGGATCGTTAGTGTAAGGTTTTGAAAGGGCTTGTCATGACAGCTTTACCAAAACGGGTCGGGAGCTTTCGTGTGCATGAAAAGACATCGGGCCACATAACAGAGGTCCTCGTTAATGGAGATCGTTTGCAACTGTTTAATTTTGCTCAGACGAGCGACCTCTTGCTCTCTCATTCTCTCGTATTCTCGCTGGTACTTGTATATACATTATATCTGTCCTCTGCAATACAACCAAGCAAACCGGGATTTCGACTTGTATATAAAGCGGGGAATTGTAACAGAAGGATGTCTCACTCACTCCTCAGTTTCTCGAAACTCACATTGCGCTTCCTTGGCCTGCCAACTCCCGACACCCGTCTCCCCTTTCTCGTAACGCTAACAAGTACAACTCATTATAAGTTGACGTAGCTGTAAATTGTCCCCAATTAACTAAGATCACTAGATATTATTCCAATATTGTTTAATACCTTCTCTGAGGTATTTTGCAAGCATTTCTATGCTTGCTTGTATTCACTTATAAGTAAATTTGAATATTGCAGAACGTAACTAAGGGCATGAATGGTTGGTTTTAGTTCTGGTGCTAGCACAGAATAAATAAGAGTCGATAATGAAATGAGTGTGAACGGCAATAGATAAATACTGATGGTCACACAGGCACTTTGTCAAGGATCCAATTGAATATGCGATCGAATTGAATTACCATCAATGAGAAAGTAACCTGTACTATTGGTATTGATGTCGCGATAGAGAAGAGAAGCCCGTACGCGCCGATGGCGTGTGTCTGGACAGAGAACAACTTCAAAGAAACACACGATGCTACCATCGTTGCTGAAGCTCGATCCAAGTACCTACGAGTATAAACCATTATTCGAACTGAATGAAAACGATAGCTGCTAGCTGTGGTGTTCTATCTGGTGTGGGCATACAAGAGGAGTGGAGCCACCGATCCAGGCACATACACTGATCCGACTTTACAATGCATAATTAAAGACGACGATCCCTTTAATCCCGTCGTCATGTTTGCGTTTTCTCGTGGCTATCGGTATTCTGGACCTTTGACCGTATCAGTAGAATTACTCGTATTCTCATTTCAGGGTGATGCATATGTTAGTATACTGATGCTAGTATTGCAACTCTGGACTCTGGACCCTGGTCTTTGGACTCTAGACCCTGGATTCTGGACGCTGGACTCTATACTAGACTACGAACTCGGGATTCTGGAGCAAACCTACTTTTAACCCAATTCCTATCTCATCTCTTATCTTCTTTTTACCTCAAAATGTAACCGCTCGACTGTCATTAGCAATTGCCAAGTCTCCAACATGAATGGGGTTGGATATCATCTACTTGTTTTTAATCTTATTCATTCTCTATCTTTTGACGACGAAAAAATCGTAACACGCTCTCGTGATTAATCCAATGACAAGTTTTATGAACGGAGTAGAAGCTATTGGTACTAATTGCGAGTATAAATATCAGTTAACTTGCAGAAGAAATATTAAATTAAAGGCGATTGTGATGGATATTTTAATGGTTATATATATTTAACATAACATTAGATAACATTTATTGAACGACTAAGCTATCTAGAGCGAAGGGTTTCTCGTGGGCAAGACTATAGGTGGTAGGCAAGAGATAATGAAATATGGGAAAGCTTTTAGCTTTTAGCAAATGTCTGATATTGCCCAGAGTACGTAGGTCATTTACTTCCGTTAGCCAATATGTCGCATTACCACCCATTATAAACAATAAACAGCACTCTCACTATATAGGAGAGAAAAAATACTTCATTATTTTTATATGTTATTATTGATTTTTTTTTTTAATGAATTTTAAACAAAATTAAGTCTTACTGGGTTTTGGAAATGTGCACCCGTGATAAATTTTTTTAAGGACTTGTTAAGGTTTGTCCTACCGAAGGACATCATAACAAACATAAAATAACGATATTTTTGGGAGTTATTCCCAACAGGAGAAAAGTTAAGGACTACTCTTCGTAGAATGAAGTTAAGACAGTCATCCTCATTTATCTTCATTTATCCTCGTATTAGTCATAAATCGGAAAATCGGTCTATCAATTGACCCTGCGAGCCAGCCCCAAAACTTCCCGTTATTTTCGAGCTCTTTGATTTTCTATTATTTTACTTCGGTAGAGCCTCAGATATGATGTCGGATGATAATCAGAAGGAAATATGCGAAAAAAATATCCGATGAACACACAGAGCAGATACCCAGACACAAGCCAGACAGATGCCAGACCCATGCCCATACACATGGGTCTGAGCTTTTCCAGGTCTCTGAAAATTAAGGAGATAAGTTATGGGCTACTTTTTGTAGAAAGACGTAAGGACCGTGATTCTTAGTTATCTCCATGTATCCTAATTTATTCTCATATCGGTCATAGATCAAAACTAAATTTTACATACCGTTTTTTCGAATCTAACCATTATTCAATTTTTCCTGCACTAATTGTAAAAAAAAAAAAGAAAAAAATTATATATCAATAACTAATTCTCCATTAACTTTATTAGCCAAACAGAATCTTAAGTAGTTTTGTTTAAATTAATAACCATCAAGAGCAATTGAGATGTTGAATAAATTTTTTATTTACAAGAATCCCTCGTTTTAATCGTCACTACAAGCGTCCACTTGGTTTAACACTTAACCCAAGTGCATCATCGAGTGCATTATCGTGTTCAAAACTTTCGAGGTTTCTACGCCCTGTCCTACGGATATAGATGTACATTAGTCGTAATCCCTTATACTTAATAAAATAAAATTGCTGCTATCATGCCCTCGTTTATAACCTCACCTACTTATCTATGTATTTATTTATTTAAATTTTCCAGTATGAAAGTAAAAATAAACTGTCGTTACAAAAACATAAAAGCAAGCTTGCCATTATCCATGTAATATGTTTGACATTACAAGTGAGTCATTGTTATCGAGCAGGCAAGTAATACACATATATATGTGTGATATAGAAGGTGAACTACGTCGCTCGCGTGACGATCGACGAGATCGCTAGAGCCAGAATACGACTGATACCAGTTATTGTTGTCACTCAATTATTCATCGACGTTTCGTCATATATGTAATTGATAAGTGTTTTTTTTTCCCTTGTATCTTCACCCCAGTGCACATTGTAAATTTTTTTAACCTCCCTGTTGCGTGCATCAAATAATACAAGATGTCCAGACTATTAAATAATTTATCATCTACTAAATTTGATATCTAAAATAATAAATTATTTATTTTCATTCACCGACAAATTAAATATTTATTTTTTGGAAATATTTTTAGCTGGTAAATTATTTTATCTTTTTAAAAGCTTTTATATTTTAATGATAATGATGATAATAACAATAGTTGAAGGCACATAAATTTTAATAAGAAATAGTTGTAGGTGTTAATGCGTTTGAATACAAAAATCCACATTTAATTCCTCGACCTTTTATTTTTTTAAAAATAAAATAAATTTTCCACCTGCAGCTTTTTTTCCGCCCTTGGCCTCTCGGACTTGTTCTCGTTCGCGTATATCAAATATATCTATGTACATATATGTATATATGTCTTTTATTTTTTTTTTCTATTCTGGTGGACTATCTCGTTTTACTCCTTCGCACCCACGAAATACAGCACTAATGTGAGCACGAGTGCCGAGGAACGTGCGTCGTTAGATTTATACCTGGCTCGTGAACTCGAGACTTTTGTCGAGTTAACTGCCGACCTCAAAAGAATTTAATGAAAATACCGTCTGTATAATGGGGTAAAAAGGCATCTATGTGAAGATGGTTAAGTTACTTATTTATATATAAATTTTTTATGTCGAAATTTTGTGAAAAGTCATTTTTAATATTTTTAGAAAATTATTGGTATTCAAATTTACTGTTAAAAATTTACAGTATTCAAAAAATGATTGTCGGTAAAGTCAAATTCAGTTCATTTTTTTTTTAATTTAAAGGAAATATTCTACGAATGTTATCCCGGGTCAAAATATTTAGCCTCAATCTTGCCTAACTGAGTAAAAAACATTTTGAGCCGCATATGATGCTCAAAAAGCCTCAATGAGCCTTAAATGATGCTCAAAGATCCTCTATGAGCTTCGATGAGCTTTAAATGAACCTAATCTCCACTACGAAATTTAAATTCGATTAGTACTCTTGAGGCTCATTGAGGCTTTTTGAACATCATTTGAGGCTCAAAATGCTCTTTTTACTCAGTGAGGCTAGATTGAGGCTTACTTGGGTTCGATGGAGCTAGATTGAGGCTAGATATTTTGCCCCGGGATATTTAAAAAAATAAATGAACATAAAATAGTGATTGCAAACGAACGAATTGTGAAGAAGAATGACATTGTGGATGAATATTAAATTTGTAATATATTTGAAATGTAATGAGACTGTTGAGTCTAGTCGACAGAGCTCGTTAGAGTGTAAGCTCTCGCCTCAGCCGTTTGTTCTCCCGGTGATTTCGTGTGTACGCGAGACTGAAGTTAAGAGTCGCGAGTGACTGAGGAGCCAGAAGAAGACAAGGGGTTGAAAAGGGAATGGAACAAGGTAAGGAATGGACGGATAGAGGCTGTGGGGGCCAATTAGGGGCGCTAACCCCTCGACACACCCTTCTGCCCCACAGACCCGCAGTCTAGATTGGATTTGTTTAGATTGGTTCTCACTGGCGTAGTTCTTCGTGGGCAACAGTTTTTCAAACTCTTTATTTTCACTTTCACTTGCTGTTTATATTTAATTCATAGAGAAAGTAGAAGAAAAAACGAATGAAATTTTTATGAATTCCAATTATTTATAATGATCGTTTTAATTTGGTGTTAATGGAGCTTTTGATGGCAGCAGTGAAAAGAATGAGGCACAAGAGTAAGAAAAAATTTTATTGAGACATAGAGGGTAAAAAATACGCCAATGCTGCCCCCATCAGAGGCGGCTCGTTAGTGACGGATTAGTGATGTACGTGTGCCTTTGCTACCTTCAGAGTTCTAACCCTCTGTGTACTCAGACCCTGATTTCGAGCCCCAACTTACATTATTTTTTTTGCTACTCAAGAATAAAGGCAAACTAGTACAAGAATTTTATCTTATTGTTATTATTATCATCATTAATAATTTTTTAATTATTTATTCGAATTTCGTGAATTTTTTGAATTGTCATAAAAAATTTGTGAATAAAAAATTTCGGAGTAAACTCGAGTCCTTTGAAAATTAAACAAAAAAAAATCTTTGTGAGATCCCGTCTTACCCTCGGAATTTCTTGTTTTTATTAAAACTATTGAAAAATTATGACAGAATTGAAAATAAATGAATGTGAATTTTTTACAATTGAAACCTGAAAAAATTACGCGTTCAATTATCCGAGGTGCCCATCTTTCCTTTACTTGTAAAAAATAATTATCGATATATTTATTTACAGATAATAATGATAAAAAAATATTGGCACATTCAATGGAAAAATAACTGACATTTATATTGTTTAAAAAAAAAAAAAAGTCCTGATATTTGACCCACAAATTGATAGTTTATTCTTTCCATTTTATTTTTATAGAACAAAATTCCTCTGGCGAGATCGAGTACAGGACGAATAAGCGATCAGAACACGCGCTAACGCAATATCCAACCCTTCTGAGCTCCCGTTGCGGCGACTACCCCATTGCCACAGCATCAGCAGTACCACCAGAGCAGCAGTAGATCCACGCGCGTTTAACTCCCCCGAGGGCTCGGTGACCCTCATTCACTATACCGACTCTTTCACTCTCTGTCCATGTGCTGGGTGTGTATTGGTATCGAAGGACGATCGATTCTCACCAATTATTAGTTGGCTAACTGGTTCCGATTGGAAGAATAGGTTTGATAGAAATGCGGCTCTATGGGAAATTAACTCTCATCGAGAGTTCGGGGCTCGGTGTCCGTTTTCCACAGCAGGACATTTTTGTTTCCCGAACTCGTAAAAACTCTTTCACCCTTATATGGACGCGGAGTATAACCCTCGTCGCGTCGACGTCATTCCATTTTACAACGTGGTCGACATGCAGTTCGAAACAATCATTCTCCATATCGACTGTGTCATTTTTAGTTTCTGTTGTTTTTATTTTTCCTCCAGTTGCTAAAACAAATACGCGATGACTATTATATTGACTTTAGCTTTCAATAGAACGCCCAGATTTTTTTTAATTGTAAAAATACTGTCACCAATTGTATAGATTTATTTTTTTTTGCTCCAGGCTATTTGACAAAATTTTATATTTTTTTTTTATATTTTTATTTACTGTTATTACTTTTTATAAAATTTAAATGATCAATTACACGATGGTAATTTTAACCATTAAAATAATAAATAATTTTTATTCAACGAAAAAAAAAAAATAAATAACTAAATAAAAATCACAAGTAAATAAACCTTTAACTAGAGCATAAAAGTTGAGCGGTAATAAAAAAAAGTGTTGATGTGTATGTACTAGGACGACTCCCTAATCCACGTTAACAGCAGACAAATTGAAGGCATTCTCACCGTCAAAGGCCGGCCTTTATTCACAAATTTTTTTGTTCCTTTATTTTTTTAACACCGCATATCCTCACATCGCCATTACACGCCGTCATTGACTTGACTTTACGGTTTACTCGGGATATCTGTCTTCTCTCTCTCCCACCCTTTAGTCACACAACTGAGCTGGTAATACACCAGTCTAACAACCGTAATGTTCATTAAATCGTGGGCTCTCTGTGTCTTCATATTCACAGCTTCATTGTCTTTATCTTTTTTCATTCATATTCATCTCTTTCTCATTCTCATTCTCTTGTCTCTATCCTTTACAGAACCTCCCACATTTCTCTTTACTTATTACTCTTTACCCTTCTCTGTCTTGTTCATACATTAATACATATATACATATATAGGAATACGGTCAAACGAGGTCCTGGAAAATAAGCGGATGAACAAGAGGCATTTGCACACTCCTCTTATAAATATATGTATATATAATATATATACATCTAAAAGGGACACATTATTATATTAATCCAGTTCGTTAGTCTGACAGTAATTATCGCAACTATGTCCAAAGAGGGTTGACTGTGTACTTTTAAATATTTGTACAACTCATTTTCTTGTTAATAAAATAAAATAAAATAAAATAAAATGAATAATAATGATAATAATTTTAATAGGTTGTAAATATCATTTGTGTGTTCAAAATTATAGCCAAGAAAAGCGACTAGAGGTATAAAAATATCTAAATAAAAATGTAGGAAGAAACAAGTTTCCGGACGTTAGGTTCCTCGAGGGAAAGCTCGTACAGGATCGAGTGGACTTAATACTCCCCTAGTAGACTGGACTAGACTAGACTACATCATGCAGATGTGGGAGAGGAGTGGAGAGCCGAAGGAAAAGAGGATGTAGTTCGCGGAGATAACGATGTCCAGTAGGATGCCCAGCAGGATATGGACGGAAACTAGACGGCGTCCTGTTATTTCTTTTTGCGATGTGGCCCACGGTATTTTTCAAACAATACTAAGACCGTTGGCTGTTATAATTTGCTTGGACGACTGCTCCGTATAACTGGTGACTTCTCTTGGTTCTTCCAGCGTCTCGGGTCTCTTAGGAAAATAGTAATGAGCAAGGCGATCCGATGGCGGATTTTCCGATTCCGTATGCACCAAAGTTCTTCATGTGTTGCATATAGAATTTATGTCCGACTAAATCCGTCGGGTATAAAGAGGGTTTTATTTTTAACGATAGAATCCGACTATTTTTATGGATGCGAGAGAGTTTGCTCAATTGAAAATAAATATTGTCGTGGATTTTTCAAATTTTAAGTGAATATAAAGTTGGTCTTAAGGAAGGGGACAAATTATTTATGGTATAGATTTAGCTGCGATTCGCGGAGGGATGGGGGTCGAGTAATAATGGAAATAGATGTGTTTTGATGGTGTTGAGATATATCATATCGTGTTTATAAAAACATGACGAAGCTTTATAGGTAATAATAAGGCAGGAAGAGAAGCGATTGGGGTCGATGGGGTGAAAAAACGGCGAGCGAGAAGGCTGTTTAAGGGGCGAGTCGATGAGAGGGAGGAAGAAAGAAAGTGGCTGAGACGGTCAGATATTGAAACAGCCGGGGGTCGAACGGTGGCAAGAGTCGAGGTGAAATGGAACAGGGACACGAAAGCAGTAGCAGCTTCAGACTATTAAGTGCACGCTACATGGCAATACGAAAAAGATTAAACTAGCACGAGGAATAAATCTGAATCGAAATCGAGAGCCACGGCTGACTGGCAAACTTGGGTTGACTGACCTCACTTACTCTGTTTTGTAACTAACGCTGCCTGTATACTTTTACTACTACACTTCCTTCTTTCACTCTCTTTACTTGCTAATTTTTTATATTTTATTTTAAATAAATATGTCGTTCAGTAGTACTGTCGTCAAATCATATTATTGTCCACAAATAATTTGAATAATTTTCTCAGAAATGCTTGGAAAAAAATTTTACTCAAATTATAAAATAAATTTTTCAAATTTACGCATCGAATCCTGTGGAATTTTTAAAAATTAGCTTTCAAAATTTTGCTTAAGAAGCTCAATATGCCCCACATTTTAAGAAGTAATTTTTATAACGAATAAATGAAAACAATCGAGTGAAACGGAGTTTCCATTGTGTAAAAAAACTAAAAATAAATTTTAGGTTGGTATTTTTATTATTCGAGCACGCACGCACTCTGGACTGACAATTGGCAAAACTTAGTAAATTTATCATGCAACACATATAAACGTGGGAACATACCGAGTGTTTGATGTGCATTATCGGATTCATCCAAGCATAGATAATGATACATAGGGTTCACCTTCCAAGAGAACCCCGGCCTCTCCTATTATATTCTATTCTGTCAGTTTGACAGTCAAATTATATATACACCCATGCACGCAGGTTCTCATTGTACTTATTCGCATATTTTATTTAATTAAACCCACTGCTCCTTAACCTCCTTATACTGTCATTCAGTTACTTCTCATCAGTAAGTCAAACAACTTGTTCAATTTTATTTTCCTCAATAAAAATAATTTCTAGTCCACTTAAATAAATTTAATTGGCCATTAATTTGAGTACAGATTTAAAACCCAATGAAATATATTTTTTTCCTAATATAAATTCAACAGTTGAATTAGTCTGGGCCAGTCAAAAAAAAAATAATCAAACAGTAGTTACGAGAGAAAAGAGAACAGAACAGAAGTAAAGAGCGATCTAACAGTTTTATGTCCCTGGAGAGCTAACCTAAGGGGTTGTTAGCTGACCATGTAACAGGCCTCTGAGGGATTATCTTCCTCGACATCGTCCCAGTCTCTCGGTCTCTCTTCTCTTAACCAGCGAATCCGGGGGCGGCAACTACCCCGTAAAGCGCTCACTCAAACCGGGCAACTCGCCTCGAGTATTCCCATCTTGGACCGGGAATTCATCTCCTGTCCCACTCTAACCACCGAATTTTGAGTTAAATATTTTACTGCCATTAGTCATTATCCAAAGGCCTATTAATCAAAATTATTTTATTTGAATTTAATTCAATAAACATTCAATTTGCTCATAAAATGCATTAGAGCTTTCATCTGAATGCTCGTAAGTTTCTAATTAATTGCTTATTCATTATTTTATTAGTTAATTATAAATTATAGACATTTTCATTTGAAGAATTTGACGCATGCGGATTCTAAGGAGGTTTAAAAATAATTTTTATGAGAGTCAACTGATAGGTTAATTCGATTTCACATGTCACAGAGTTCAATGTCTTCCATACTAAAAGCATTTCTCTTTTTACATTTGGTTATTATAATTACTATCATAAATGTAAGTATATATGTATGTAAAAGTGAAGGATTGATAGTTGGGATGCAATGAATACACGGCTGTAACGATAAAAAATTATGTTTAGCGATGAAATGATACATTTATTGATATCTTTGTGAGTTTAAGTGACCGTCATCGCATAACTTTATCAATCGCGTGTTTCGCCCAAGCTTTCACTCTGTTTCATCGTAAGTATACAAGTAGAAATGGAAATCTCTATACGTCAAGCAACGTAATTCAAACGGTTAATCAATACACATCATTGTCGATCACTTTGAGAACAAAAATAAACAAAACAAAATAATATTTCACTTTCTCATAAAAAAATTAATTCTAGATAAAAATGACTTTCTATATTACGGAGAATGTTAAATAGTTTGTTAATAAATCATCATTTTAAATAATTCTGATTATTAAGTGCAATAAGTATAGAGGAAAAGTATCGGATACTTTTTTTTTGCAGAAAGAAAATAATTAATAGATTTAATAAATTTGCAGTCATTATTTATTTATAAGTAGATTTTAAATTATTTATAAAAGTTTATGAGGAGATTATGACTTTTTTTTAATCAAAATTTTAAGTAATTTTTATTTTCAAATTGAATTTACTGAATTGAGGCAAGATGGACACTAAATTTTTAATGTCAAACTAATGAAAAATTTTGGGTTAAAAAAATTGATAAAAATTTTTGATTATTTATTTTTTTGAACAGTCAATATTTTTAATTGATAATTGATAATTAATTATTAATTTTGAAAATATAGACAGCCATTGAATATAATGGCCGGATGAAACAAATCCATTTTTCAGAATTTTATAAAATTCAAATATTCGCATGTAAAATAATAAGGAAAAAAAAAAATAAATAATGAGAGATTGAAACGGCGACAAAGATCGGTGGGAAAAAAGCAGAATGAAAATTTAGTGAATGTGTAACTAGAGTGTCGCGACATTTGTGAAGGTGGAGGACCTGATCCTGGTTCGTTATCTTCTTCCCAAGGGCGTATATAGAGAGGCTCTAAGTGGTTATATTTGCGTAGAGGTAATGGGGCAAGTTGGACGATGAGTAGAGGAGTGAGTTGAGTACGTCGTTGGTTTGAGGGTGCGGGTAGAGGGGTTGTTAGAATGTAGGGAGAAGTTGGTGGTTGTAGATTGTGAGACAGAAGCTGTCGGATCACCCAACGACAGCGCTGCAGAGAGAGCGCGGACTAGTCGTCTGACGAGAGGTGAAGATACTGGGGTATAAAATTAGTTCAATAAAGGAACACCCACGCCCTCTGCTCAGCTCGCCGTCTCTCTCGGGCTCAGTAATTCAGCGTATCTCTTTTGTTCCTCATAACTCTCCAACAGTAGCTGCTACGGCAACAGCATCACTGGCGTTACTACTACACGCCACTACTTCTACTACCAGGAGCCTCACACCCACCCTACACTCTGGCTCTTTCTCTCGTCGTGGTGTTCTAATGATACACGTGGTGGTGGTGTACATAGTCCTTGGATTATCCGTCGGCGTCACTGCGAAACGAGCTTCGTCATTGTACATTCAACTATGCCGACTACAACGAATCTCAATAACTACGTCATAGTTGTCGTAGATGTCGTAGTCACAGTTCAAGTCGAAGTCGTAGTTGTAGTTGTAGTTGTAGTTGTGTGATTTGATGATGACGGCTTTGTTAGTTTATCAACCAGATTCCCTTTAACATACGTACGTTGGCAGGTAGTTGATGATGAGGGAACTATGGAAATCGGTTTTTGCATAACTTTGATTGGATATTTATTAAAAAATTATTATTTTTTTTTTTTTTATTGAAACAAATTTAAATTATCGCTTACATTAATTTATCAAGGTACAGAAAAATTAAAAAAATAAAAATTTCGAGTCACTGATAGATAAATTAATAATTTATTTTTTAGTTTAAGTAAAATTATTTATTTTAAGACCGTCAATAATCTCCATAAATCAATTTAAACCCATAAATTTTTTTTTATAAGTGAGTTTGATAACTGGCAAACAGCAAATATTTGAATAAACTTAAATATCACTTGTTTTTCCAGCAAGTGAACTGTTTAAGCGTAGAAATAACCGATTTTCTTTGTTCTTCACAGGCTCCTGTGTATATACAATAACATATACAGTATATATTTGTGAACTGAGGCTTTCATCAATCCTCAAAGCCACATATCTATGTACTCTCACCCTCAGCACCTCTCTTTCTCTCTGCCTCATTCCTTTTATCAACAGTCTTTGGTCTGTCGAGAGCACTGAGGTTAGTCATTCCCACACCTACTTCCCTTAATTAATTTCAGCTATTTACTCAACTGATTCAAGCATAATATTTAGTCTAGCATTTTTTTTTTATTTCTTTTTTTATTATACTGGACTAGACCATCAGCCAAACTGAGACTACTTTTACCTGCACATTAAATGCTACCCGAAATCGTAGCCAAGTCCATTTAATTTAGCTCCTTTACTTGCTCTGATGTTTTCACTTCTCAGTTAATTTCATAACTAAATGTATGTTTTCATATTGTTATTATTATTATTATTATTATTAGCTATTATATACAATTATACACAATTCAAATTAGGCTGGCCATTTCCTTTAGCGGAATAAACTTTTAATTAGTTTCGGCCTCGCTATGAATTAGTAATAAATAAAGTAATTTATTAATTAAACGTCAAAGATTTATTGATCGATGGACTGAGGGCTGGAAGAATTTGAATAAAAAAGTTGTGGGGCCATAAATAATTGCTAATGTTAGTCCTTCAAAATTGCTTGATTAAATACTTATGAGATGACGGAAAAAAAAATTTTTTTAATGAGCTACCAAATCAAGAGAGGAATCAAAATTTAATCAATACTAATTGATACCATGAAAGGATATCATTTTTTTTTTAATCTATATACGTTTCAATTATGAATTCATTAAATTTTTTTTATAATAATAATAAAATCAATTAATAATTGATATTATTTTTTAAAATGTCTAAAAATAATTAATTAATGAGTTTTTAAAATAATCAAAAATTAGGAGAGATTGGCAGATCGAAAAAATTTATAAATTCAAGTTAATTAAATAATTACGATAATGAGAATTAAATTTTTTCGCGCTAAAAAGTATTTAAAATAAAAAAATTTCGCGCCAAATTTCGACTGATTAATTTTTTAAAAAATTCAATGAGATTTTTGAATTAAAATTCTTGGGGATGGTTTCAAATTTTTTTTTGATTTTGTAAGAAATTATGAGAAGCCCAAATTACCCCTTGTCTTTTTTGAAAAATTATCAAATAAAATTTTGGCCGACTTTGCGCTTTATAATTTTTATTTGTATTTATTTGGCCCATTTTGCCTCTAATATTAATTTTCTACCAAATAATAATAACAATAATAATAAAAAATTTTTTTAATAAAAGTTTTGTTATCATTTTTAAGAGATAATTCAAAACTTTAGCAATTGGCTGCAAGAGTACGACAAAACCGGTCTGTGATATTTTTATCTTTTATTTTAATCCGAGTGTTTTTTTGTTGAATTTTTCCGTTCAATTATATACATGTTTAATTTTTGTTTTATTTACAAATATAAACATAAATATAAACACTCAGTATTAATTTCACGTCAAGGTCAACGTCGTGCTGTGGAATGGGAAGTGAGAAAAAAAAATTAGCGCCGCGATTTCTACTTGTTCTAGATCTAAATTAGAAAATAACCGATCGGTTGTTTTCATTACAAGTCCCATTGAAATTTATTCTTATACATTATTAAAATAAATAAAAGCTTTTTATTGAACTTGACTTAGCAGTTTAATGTCCACTCATAAAAAACTTAATTTTTCTTTAACGCATTTATTTAATCTCGTCCATCTCAAGCAGTTTCTATTTTTAATATATTCGATTACCGTTTATACTCTTAATAATATCTATACTTAATTTTTTACGAACAAAACTTCATTTTTTAAAAATAATTTAGCGAACTTGGCTTTTTATTTAAGTATAAAGTGCGTAGAAATTTAAAACAAACATCTAAAAAAAAAAAAAGACATAGAAAATTTATAATTTGATTCGTTTTTCCAGTTAAATTATTTACTCAAGTATATTATTATCCTAATATGATACATTAATATTGATATGAGTTGATAAAAGTCTACTAAGGAGATAAAATAAAAACTTAAAAAAAATTTTCAGTAGCACTCGAGAAGGCAGGAGTGTAATCTAGTGAGTGTACTTGTCATATATGTAAGCGATCAATAGAGACATATAGACTACTTACTCATTTTACTAAGTGATCGGATAACCACATACTCTCCCTCTTCCTCCCTCTCTCCCTCATTTCCTCAGTACAGAGTGTAGTTCGTTTATCTACAAAAGACTACACTTACTTTAAGATTTACCTTTTATAAAAAAATAATAAAAATTCAGCCATTAAGTCGATACTTCACAAAGTAATTTCCCCCCCCCCTTTTTTTTCTATTAGTTATAATCATTTTTAATAACTTATATTAAGGAAACACTAAAGAAAAGTCGGCTTTAAAAGTAGAAAATTTCAATTGAATAATTTAAATATTTAAATATTTTTTGAAATCACTTTTTTTTAATTGCGTTAACAATTGCCTTATTAATCAACCTTTGGCAGGCTAATTATTGCACTGCAGTCAACTTATAATTATTTAATTTCCTTCACTTGAATTCTTTTCCCATGGGATAGTCTATTGGGCTTTGATTTTTATTTAAACACTTAATCAGGCTATTTGTGATTAATAAAAATCACAATGCATCGAAATTAATAAATAGGTTTTAATAAAAATAATAATTAATTTTTTTTTAATTAAATAAGTCTTTTATAAAATGTCTCTAATAAATAAGACTTTATTTTATTTTTTTACTTAATTATTTATTACATACACTATTGTCGTCATTTTGATGCTTGAAGATTTTAAAAGGAGACCGGGATGCGACTTATTGAATAATAACTTTTTTTTTCAAAGTCCTGTAAATTTGGTCATTAATCAAAATTAGGATTTCAATGAATTTATATTTAAGGACAGTAAAATCAATCAATTGATAGTCAGTTGAAGTTGGTCGAATATTAAATGACGCAGAGGTCAGATATGGTTCTTGATTGTATTTTTTCATTGACCCTTCAGAGTCTGTATTATTAAATAAACGTAAATTTTCCTAGTGGTTTATTCTCCTTTCCACTGCGAGCGCTCGAGTTTGTCTTCGTTTTATCAACGGTTAGAACACCGCGAACCGACGTCGAGACGGCTTATTTATTTTTGCCAGTTGGACGCGTCCGGTTTCGTGGACCGCTCTTGCAGAAGGCTTGCGGTCAATTAGTGTCCCGTGGGATTTTAAAATAAACACTCGTTACTGGTACTTGAAACAAAAAGCACGGGTTTAATTAGATGAGCTTCAACGAGTTTGAATAACTTGAGTTATATTTTTAGTACACACACTCCCGACTCTCTTATTTTATTTATTCATTATTATTTTTTTTATCCCTCATTATTACCATAATTATTATTATTATTTCTATTAATTAACCATCCTACTCATTTGTACACTAATTCAATATTTTCTTTAATTAATTGAATACCTCCCCGGTTTATATTTACCCAGCTTTTATTTATTCTTTCATTAATTAGGTCACACCCATTTCTTTTGCTAAAGGAAATTATTTTTTTTTTTTTGCTAATTTTAGTTCCATTATCATTTTAAGTAAATATTTATAAATAATAATTAAATAGATATTTTAAATTATTATGATAATAAAACCACCATTAGATTCAGAGAAAATAATCCATAATAAAAAAAATACATTAATAAATGCGTATGCTCGATGTCTCGCGAGAAAGTTCTTCTCTCGATCTATTCTCATTTGCACTTTTTTTATTTCATTTTTATTTATAACCAAACACTTGTTACTTTTACTCATTAATTTATCTTGAGAATCTGATAAAAAATAAAACAAGTTATTAAAATAAACAAGGAAACAAAAAAAAATTAATAAATACTTTGCTCTCATATTTTACACTTACATCGAACAAGTATTTATAGTAAATTTATTAAATACTTCTATTATTATTATTAATAAAAAAAAAAATAATCATTTTATTGGAAAATTTTTTAACTGTTAGAAAAATTACCGAAAAATTTCAAAGTGTCTTAAGTACCTGAGACAGAACAAATTTTTAATATCACATACGAATTTCAAAATTAATCGTGATAATGATAAAAATTTTCGAACAAAAATATTCAAAAATATTCTAGACTCTTTCAAAGTATTTCATAAAAATCTAAAGTTATTTATAATATTTCCTAAAAGTAATAACTTTTAAAATTTGAAAATTTCGCGCTCGAAATTTGCAAAATTAGAACTACCGTAGAGTTGACCGAAACCTTAAAAATAATAAAAATAAAATAAATATTTAGTAAATTTTTTCTTACTAAAAAATAATAATTAATGAAAATAGTAAAATTAAAAGATATATTTATTATAATTAATCAAGTTCACTGTGCCAGTGGGCCAGATCACCGTGACACTGACAGCTGCTGATTACTCACAAGCATATTACTCTTCATTCTAGACACTGATAGTTGCCTACTTACATACTCCAAACAATAATCCCCATTAATAAATATGCATGCGTCCAAGCACGCAAAAAAAAATCATAACTGTTTGCCAGCCGCATTAGTTAAAAAAAAAAAAATAAATAATGAGCATACGTAAATTTACCCAGTTGTAAAATCAGTGAATGTCATATGTCTAATAAAATTTTAAAGGCAATCAAAATTTTGATTTTAATTTATTTACTGATGTAGTTTTTTACAGTCGCCTATAATTTAATTTAACTTCCAGTTTAGCCGGGTGTAGTTTTGCTGTAAGTAGTTTCAATAAGAATAAAAAGAAAACTAACTCAAAGTGAGAGCGAGCTATGGGATATAAAGAGTATCGTGATGTACAGCTATTCTCAGTTGTATGTTCTCAGCGACAAGTGAACTAGTGATGTTATTGACGTGTTGCTCGTTATAGTATAGTATGGTTGTAATTTATGCAGGAGTTTAATTTTAAATAAATACTTGTAGTAATAAATGTGAAAATTACAGTGATGTTATCTCTCTACAATATCAAGTTTTTATTGTTTATTATTTTGCTATTTTCTACTACTTCACAAGCGCTTTTTTTTCATTAGTACGTCAGATTTTTTATAAATTTACTTATTTAAATATATGTCCTTTTTTTTATACTTAAAATTATTTACAAAGTTGTATGTTTTTTTTTTTTTGTAATTACATTTATATATATTTTTAGTCCGAAGAATGTATTGATGGATTTTTTCGATACACTGAGAGAAAAGAAGGAGTTAAAAAAAGAATTGCCATCGGATATTCATCACTATCACATTCATTACTATCCGGTTTATGTTCATCAGTCTAAATCTATTAAGGCCCCTGATAAAAATGAACTTGATAATTTACATACGTATGTTCATTTATTTATTCAAGTTAATTGGTTGGGTTGGGTCCGATTGGATGGAGTGTAAATAATTAAAATTATTTTCAAATTTAAGGAATAAATTAGAGTCCCTTGGGTGGAACAATCAAGAATATAAAAATGTCCCTGATCCTAAGCTTCATCATCTTTTCGGCTTAGACAGTTTGTCAACGGCTTTGGGACATCGACCTTGGTGGGAGGAAAATAGTGTAGGCAAGTATTAATTAGTGATTACTTATAATTTTATTAATTATTAATCATTGAGTTCATAGTCAATTAGAAATTTTTTTTTTAATTTTCATTCTGTAAATTTGAGTAGACCAATAATTAAAGAAAAACAATTATTTAGAGAACTGGGTTCGAACCCAATCGCGACTGGGAAGTATTAGTCGATTATCAATTATATCGACTGAGGTATTTTGCGATTTTCCAATCAGTTCAATAAATGAGATACCCAGAATCGAAGGAGTTGGAGGCTTAAAAAAAATTATTAAAGCGATTAATAAAATTTGCAGGCTTAATTAAAAAATAAAAAGTCTACTGTACTGATCTACTGCAAATTAAAAAAAATAGAGACAAAAATTGTTTGAAAATTTAAAAAATTTTAAACTTAAATGCGCATGTAATAAAATTGTCAATTTGAATTTATTTTTATCACGGTCAAGATCGTTATTTTAAACTTAATTATTTTTTAACTTAATCAAGCCGTTACTTTCTTAGTTAATGTCTTATCAAGAATTTTCTTATTTAATTAGCGGAAGAAATTAATTTAAAATAATGTTATCAAGTATCGTTCTTTATCAGGAAGTAGCTTAATAATTTAATTTAAATATAAGAACTTGAAAATTAATTATTGGCTTACTTGATACGAAAATCCTGAATTTGTATACTGTGATATTTATGGTCGCATTAAATTTTTTTAGAAATCACCTTTTTTATATTACTTTTTCATATCACGTCAATGCCGCTAGTCAGTAGAAAGCAAAACCAGTAAAAAATAAATAAAAATATGAACTTGTCGAGCGTTATTATTATAATGCTTTAGTTTTTGACTTTTATTTTTTATAACTAAACTGAAGAGTTGGATAGCTCTATTCTATAAAAATCCAAAGCTGATAAAGAAATAATTAAATCGCGTTTTGCTGAGAATATATTTGAACAGACTATTGGATGTCATTAAAAATAAAAATAAAATGCAAATTTTTTATATGAATAACCGAGTTAATAAAATTAAAATAGCGTCATATAAATTTATCATACGAATTATAGAAACGATTTAAATTTATAAGCGACAGTAAAAATTTTGTGTTTATGTTGACAGTTCTGATAACTAATTATTAATTTGATTATTTACTTAATTAGATTGGATAAAAAATTTATTGTAATGATTATTTTATATTACAGACCGTCATGAAGAGTCAAAACCGGGAATAGTCGTTCAAGTGCCGTTGAACCAGCAAATAATTCTCCAGCAGCCAAAAGAAGAAGAAAAAGAAACTAATCCCCTGGTATCGTTTTTCCAAAAATTAAGGCGCATTAAAAATTCTATTTTCAGTCACCACTCGGACACAAAAGAAGAGGATGAGACACACGAGCACAAAGTAAACACCGTTTTTGTTTACACTCATCCAAATAAAATCGGACATTTTCCGTGAGATACTAACACTGACCAATGTACATATTTAACTAAAACATATTTTATATTATTTATATTTCTACATAATTCATCGTTTTAAAAACTTTAAACTTCAAATAAATTGTATGAACGTTTTATTTATAATTTTAATGTATTGAAAAATGACTGAGGCCTCAGTTCGATAAAAAGTTACTTTTATTTAAAAACTTGTCATATATTTGATATTAATGTTCACTTAAAACCTTTAAAAAGATTTTTTTATCCATACTAAGTGTGTCACAAAATGGACGACCCGTCAAATGGATGTTCGACTGCGCATGCGCACAAGTAAATGAACTCGTGTACTGGGCGCTTAGAAATTAAATTATGAGACTTAGAAAGCTTCTTATTTTTTATGCTAATTTTAAAAATGTCACAAAAAAAAAAAAATTGTACGACTGTAAGGATAAAATGGGAATTTCTGTGAGACATTCGATGAAGTAGAAGAAATTGAGTGAATATTTAATAAAAAAAATAAACATAATCTGTTAGCTCTAGATAAATAGGAATATCTTATAAATAGAGAGCTGTACAGTTGAAAAGATGTTTTTTTGAGCTCAGTAAAATCGGATTTTCTCGAAATCCTAAAAGGATAAGTATCTAGAGGGATAGTCGTGGCAAACGCAAATGTCCAAGGACGATGCTTGTAAAAGTGGTTATACAAAAAAAAAAAAATAGACTGTGTATAGCCGTAATAGGATATACATATTTATATGTATATGTATACATGTACATTCATAAAGAGGACACGACATAAATATGGTACAAGCGGAGTTATTTAAGGAGCTATTACATTTTTATGGCTCAGATGACGCATGGTCCTAGCATCAGTGGCGTACCATGTCGTGGCATGAGTACATATTATATAGGTTAACGTGGTGCGGTATACCAGAAGCTATTCCCCAGAACGCCTTTATAAAAGCGCACGAAATATCTTTAGCACGATTTGCTTTGTCGTTTAAATCTTGATCCACTCTCGTTCTTTCTGCCTCTTATCTTTCCCGTATTTTATTTTTTATTTTATTTATCATTCATTTTACCCATTAAAATAAATTTTATTATCCCACTTGATATTTTTTATTTGGCTTTAGATTTTTTTAATGCACACTGGATTATTTACTGTGACAATACACGTGAAACCCGGATTTTTAGAGGGACATAAATATCCAGGTGTCTGTTATGCCTCTTAGAAATGACAACTGATGACACGTCGAAAACAGAATATTACATATAATAACAACATTTATTTTTTGGTTTCTGTGGTCACTATTTTGCGAAAGTTTAGTCCCTCTTTTAAATATACACCCACGACCGCAACGAGACGTCACTCTGACAATTTTGGTTACAAACTGTTAAATTGCTCGAGCTTTTAAATTTATCTGACGGATAAAATTTATATATATAGGTATTAATATCCATCATAATTTCAAAAATAAAAATATATAAATTTTAAATCCTAACATTTAATTTTCCAGATCTAATTAGCAATTTATTTTCTTTTTCATTTTTTTAAAAAATTGGGTATTCTTAAAAACACAAAAATTGAATTGTTCAAAAAAATAATTATTAAAATTTTGAGGTAACTCATTATGGCCAACTAAATTTTATTTCAATTAAAACGAAAATACAAATGTCAAACATTTAAAGTGAAAAGGATGTTATATGTATCTATAATAAATTTATAAAAATAAAAAATAAAATTTGAGCATTTACTGGGGAGTAAGTTTTATATAATTAAATCAGTTGAAAGCATACGAACGAAACAGCAATAACCAACGTCGGTTAAAACTTGTCCATCACTTTATCACTGAAATCCGTGTGTTTTCGTCTCGTATTAACCGTGGCCTGGACTTTAATTCTCGATTTTAGTAAATTTACCCTCACAGACAGACAGACAGACGGACGTACACAGAGCCTCGTGTTAGAACAATTTTCGCTCAAGTGGTATATAGTTACACAGCGTTTGGTGATTTAACTATCGCGATAAAACCCAAAGTGAGCCAGACAAAGACAGTGGAAGCTAAATTGAGAAAGAGAGGGATGAAAGGGAATCAGAAGGACCAAAGCCGCGGACGAGAGATCGCCCGGCTCGTCCGATGAGGGAAAGAAGAAAATCTAATTAATTTCTGGCCGTGTACACGCAGTTTTTTTCACTAAATTCTCACATGAAGCCAAATGTATATGTCCGGGACAGAGTGAGCGATAGTTTTTCATAAAAAATACAAAAAGATCTTTGCGAGGTTGTAGCAGTAAATGTTGTTTTAGGCTTTTATATCTGCAGACATTGGGAGTAAAAATTTTTCTACGTTGCAGAATAGGTAGAATGAGATAGTTAAATAAAAATAAATGAGACAAGGAGCGATATAAAGTTTTTCACCGCTGGCTTGCATCACACAGAAACGAATTTAATTTTTTGTTCGGCACTATACACCCCTTCACTACTGCCGCAATTAGAAACGAGCTTACGCTTGACGTACGAAAACGCACGGAAATCAACGGCACTATTTTTCGTTCCTTCGTTTCTTCCTCTTCCTTCTATTCATGTCATTCCTGTTTCGACGTTTCCATTTCGCCGATAAAATAGAAGAGCCAGCCAGAAGAATCTGACAATAAAAAATATAAATAGAAATAAAACAGGAATTTTAAAATAAAAGGCAGGAAGGCTTTCAATTCTTTTAGCATGGGCATGTATATTTGACGATGCGAAAAGCTTGCGGCTGCAATCACGACTCGACGTTCTTTAACAATCAAACGTAATCATATATACGGAAATTTTTTAATTTTTATTTAATTAATGCCTTTATTTCTTTTTCTTCCTATTCTTCGCCATGATATTTTCTAATTACTAATAGAAGTGTACGAATAATTTGTATCGACTTGAATAAATCTCATTTTTTTTAATTATCCATAAGCTTTCAGTTAATTGTACGTTTTCAAATTATTTTAAAAATCCTATAATTTGGAAGCTGTCAAAATTTTCTAATTATTTGATTCCGACCCCTCTAATTACTAAATTAACTATCGCCGGTTCGATTCCCAGTCACGGTAAAAATAAATTATTTCATTCAATTTTCTAACAATAATTTAAAAAAATTTTTTTAATGGAAAAAAATTGTGACTTTATTAAATTTATTTGATGGAGTAAAAAAATATATAAAAAAGTATGATAGCAGTCGGCATTATATACTTGGAGTGCAGTTTGTCACAAGAAGACAGACGATACAATGTCCTTGTGAAATGGAGGCAGAGCGGGTGAATAAGAGTGAGGATGAGAACGAGGACGAGGATGAGGGTGGTTTCTCTCACCACCAACTTGGTAATCCACTTACCGTGACTCAATACGACGAAGCTCACAGCACACCGCCATCGTTCTCAGTACAGCTGAAATATATATCTATAGATCGCATTAGGCCATTACTGCAAATTGTACCCAACTCCGGCTATCACTCGTGCTTTGATTAACATATTGCCTTGCACGGCAAAGGACCAAATCCGTCTACTCTACCACTATATACAATACTCTATACCACGATTACTATTACTATTACTATTACTATTACTATTACTATTACTACACTACTCTGCTCTACAGACATCACGTCATTTTAGACGAGTGGACACTGCCTGTGATTCAGTCAACAAGATGCCCGATTACTATCCTTACGTTCTATCTGATTGTCTCTGTTAATAGAATCTCATGTAATTGCTTCATTGCTGGATGATGTAAAAAGAAATTTCCTTTTTCATATAAACACAAAATTTTTAAAATCTCATCACCACTAATTTTCGTACACGCACTGAGTAATTTTCCATTCGTATGCATACGGAAAAATTTTAGCATCAATAAAAAAAAATGTTGACAAAAAGACACTTTTTATCCGTCGTATTCAAAGCTAATGTGAAAGCCGATTCTTGGTAATGTGAAACAATAACTCACCATAAATACCCGAGGTACTGTACTTTTGTCTAGCGATATTTTATTCAGTTCATAAAACGTGTTCCAATAACGTATAGCTTCGATACGTGCTTCAATTTTATCTGAACGTATCTATTTTTTTCGATGCATTTTATTTCATTTTTTTCAACCATTCTTTACTGTTTATACTCTTCTATTCTCGCTGTTACCCGCCTAGCTTCGCTCTTTTTCTCTGTTACAATTTACACGTTTATTTATTCTATCCCATCACCAGAACTACCATCAACACGTAAACCCCTCACTCAAAAGCCCCATAGACAAAATAAGAGACTTAGGCTCAAAGGGATGTCCAAAAATTTGCCAATACAAATTTTATTTAATAAATTTTTTCGATCTCTAGATTTTACCTTTTTTACAAATTATTTTTCTTATTCCCGTTAATTAGAAGGAAAAAATATAAAACCCAGCGAATTAAATTTTTAAAAAATCCGCCTTTTGCCCAAATTTTCTTATATATTTTTATAAACTGCATTGAAATTTTAAAAATGAATCCTACAAGCTTGACAATTCAACAAGACTTTCACTTTACACTTTTATAAAGGTGCTAACAAAGAGTGACACCCACACAATCGTTAGTGATGTCTGTGATACTACTTAAAGAGAACGAGTAGAATAAAATATAGTAGAGTAGAGTAGAGAAAAGTAGAGTTGTCTGGTAGCCAATCAACTAATGACCAACACCCTCCGAGTTCAACACACAACTTACCACAGCACTCTTGAATCTTATTCTTTTTACCCAGCCCACACTATCTACTGTCTTTAGGTATTTTTTTGTTTATTATTTTTTACCCCATTGTTTCCTTCTCCGCAGCGCGAACCGACCTTTCTTTCATCCGTTCCATTTTATCTCAAAACAATTCTCAACCATCTAGGGAAATTATCCCAACACACTTCTCTAATTATTTAAAAATCATTAAAAAATATTTCACACCCAGCATCCATTTTTTGTCATCCATAAATTATCAAACAAATATCGAAATTAGAGCTTTGGACATTAATTTAGACAGCATTAATAATTGATTAATTTGACCTATTTCAATTACTTTAAATTCAGAGTAAAAGTATTTTTTCAAAGGATAAGAATAAAGACAAGATGTCAAGTTATGAAATAGTGATAAAACTAAAAAGCATTCTTATTTTAAAATCATGTCCCAAAAGTAATATTGTCTAATGTGCTACTCTGTTAATACGGAGATTCAACATTTAGACGCGAGACTTGGAAGTTGATACAAAGGAATGTAAAAAAAAAATCCGTCATTATGTAAGCTGCAAAGTGTCTTGGGATTCACACATTTTTACTGTCTCGTTATTTGTAAAAGCTCAACGACATGACGGTATGTCTTACATATGCTTTATTCTGTACACTTCTAACTCCCACACACTGTCAACTTGGCACAAATATATATAAATAAAAATATAAATAAATGTGTATAGAAGTGATTACGGATTCCCGCAGCAAAAGCATTTCTTGACAATTGGAAAAGTAATCCCACCTGCTATTAGTTGATCATCATTTTTAATACCTTAATGTATATTATGAAACCAAAAAATTTTTTTTATGTGGCTTGAAATAAATGTTATGATTGTGTACTTTTTTTAAATTTATTTGCTTGAAAAATAAATTTATAAATAATTTTTAAATGAAAAATCAATGAATGCGATCCAATTATTTATAAATCTAATTAAAATAATTTTTTATTGAAAGGGCCATTGATATATGGAACAGTGTGTGATGTATTGGTAATAATGAATAGGTGATATATATCAACTCAATAAAATAATGTAAGATTTAATTGGATACAGAATTGATTGACATGATAGAATTGCAGTTGAACCAAATGTTCAATATGTAAATGTATATAGCTCGCTATTGATGGAGGGACCAGGGGATGGGAAAAGAGAGGAGGGTTGAAAAGAGGGGTGGAGAGAGGAGGGGAGAGCTATTGGGTGTTGTATTTTGAAATAGTGTATAGATGAATTGAACATAGTTGAAAAGCTGGTGGGTGAAAAAGGGGCCAGGGTTTTTTATTTTAGTTATTTTGTGTGTATGGTGAGCTGAGCGTTACACTGACGAGTAGTTCGTCATTAGCCATCCAATTAGGTAGCTTGATTAATTATCGGCATTGAAGAAGTATATTGATGTTACTTGATATTGTGAAATTGATATTTCACTACCGATAATTATCATCCTAACAATGTTTAAACTTTACTATAGTCTACACTACACGGCTTTCATCATTGTAATTATTATTGTTGTTATTATTATCATCAAGCTTCGTTTTCATTTATTAGTTTATTAATTATATTGTAATTCTACATTTATTTTCACAGTCAAAGGCCATTAATTAATTTAACGGTACATTAATCGATGATTAACTTTGTTAATTAGTAGTTATAATTAGAGAATTGAAAAATTTTTATTGGAAAAGGAACAATTTTTTTTTAAAATATTCAAATAAAAAAAGTGAATTTGTATAAATGAAGTCATTGTAATTGTTAATTATAAACATACACTACGTATAATAAATTTATTATACCAAGGATCCTAATTACCGAGGCTGGATCTCAGATTTAAGATCAGACAATGATTGGTTGGGCGGGCATACGTCAATTACTGCTGGCATTGGGCTCTCCCACTATCTACATCGCGATTTCTCCCCCGTTTAAGTCTTGCAGTATAGACAGATAGATGCAACGATTAAACATCTCCACACTGACCAGCTGACCCTAAAGTCTCGTATCGGGCATTGGGTAAAATAAATTAACTTAATTGAGCATCTAGCGGGCGGCGGCTTAGTTCTGGCGGTCTACTGCCTATTTAACTGTGCCCGGTATTTATTCCAAATTTCGCGACTACATTGGTCCCTTTTATATCCTGTCTCTCTCTATATATAAATGTATATGTATGTATTTGCTTGCTGGCAGCATAACGAGGAGAGAAAGAATGAGGCAAAGACACTTAACTGGAAAAGGGATACAGGGAGTAGATAAAGAGTGCACACATAACGAATGAATAAAAAAAAATAAAATAAAGGAACGAAAAGAATTCAGTGGTGAAGTTGGGTGGAAGGTAACGAAGCTTTTTTTTGCGCCTCTTGAGATATCCTGTCCCTCAGCCTCAGCCGTTGCATTAGAATGCCGTCCTGCCAATTTAGGACGCACAAGAGTTGTGTTATGGTGTGTGTATATAATAGTGGAGGAGTAGACGCAGACGCAGGCGCAGAAACGTTCAATTAATTAAAAACAAAACAGAACCGGGGACACGTCAATCTTATTTGACTCAGCTTGGGACTCGGGAGCAAGAGCCACCGAAGAAAAGAAAGACTGGATGGTGGAGGCGAGGAGGAACAAGGTCCTTGGTCCTTAAGGAGGATTTTAGAAAGTTCAACGGAATAAGAGGCTATGAATAAAAGAAATAATAACGATTATTTACTACCGTGAATTACGAATCATTAATTAAGACTTTCCGATGGATTAGGTAGAGAATTTTTTTATTTGTCAATTATTAGTATTAAGGCAGCGCTTTAATTACTTCATTTTTTTTTTAATAAATTTTTTAGGATGGAAGTGTGATAATTTACAAATGCGCTGCAGGTGAGTTTTCTTGGCAACTAGACGAGGGTAAAAATAGTAATGGGGTAATTTGGACTATTAAAAAATTTTGAATTTTAAATCAGCTCTAAAATTTTTTCGTAATTAGTTGCTAATTATTTTTTAATTTTTTGGGACTGTCAGATTTTGCTAAAAAATAAAAAAAAAATTTAATGACAACTGGAATTCTATTGTAATTTTTTTCAAATATTGAAAGTTGAAAAGTCTGCAGAAAACAGCAGTTTTCGACAAAAATAGTGCAATTAGTTTTTTTTTTAACATTAATTTAATAATTTGTTTAGATTAATTAAAAATTAAAAATTAAAATTAAAGCTGGTCATATTGAGTAAATTTATAAAAAATTTTGTTAAAAATAGAAAAATAAAATATATATTTTTAATGTAAACTTATAATACCTTAATTGGACATGCATACCTGACTCCGTCGTCTCGACTGTTGCATATGATCCACATATATGTATATATAAAAATATATAAGCTCGTCAGTGGTGTATTGAAGCTAATTAGTGCCACGATTTTTTGAGTTTCTTTACATATTTAACCAGCACACAAAATAAAAGAATAAAAAAATCAACATTTATATATAAATATATATAGATTGTGTCATTAAAAGTTTAACGAGTACACACAATTCAAATAATTAATCCGCAGGTATTCAATTAAATAAATAACAACATTCTTCTCACGTGATCCATTCGTACGTAACAAAAAAAATATCCACGCAAATTGGTGTACGTTTCAATTTAATTTTTTACAGATAAAATAATAGAGTGAAATAAAAAAAGAAAAAAAAATAGACAATTTTCCAGTATTTTTCATTCCTCGGCACAGCAATGTAAACATTTTATAATAAATCGGTCTTGTTATAGTTGGGAAAAGTTTGTTTTTGCCTCAGGTCACCTCATTAGATCGCCACCACGTTGCTCTACGGTAATTAGAAGTTTTACTTCCTCTTTTTTCTTCACCGCGTTGTCATTTCTTTTCATGTACATTCGTTACTCTCTCTAAGTCCCAGACTACGTTTAGCTCGGTAATGATGTTGCTGGTTATATATATATAAATATATATATATGTTACTGAGAAATAAATCTAAAGCTCCTGTCTCTTCACTCTACAATACTATAGTAATTATTCTGTTTTATTTCCTAATTATAATTATCAATAAATTAATTAAAAATTTCTAATCAATTTTATCTCTATTTTCATTTTGTTTAGAAAAAAAAATTCTACTTTAATTACAGTAATTTATATAAAGAAAATAATAAAGTGTATTAAATCAAATGTGTGATTTTTTGGAATAGCGATACGAAAACAAAATAAAATCATGGGAAAAGTAGAAGAAGTATGAAAGGAAAAGAAAGGGTTGAAGTTCCGGAGTAATAAACAGAGGAAAGAGGTATCGAAGAGATGTGAAAGATGATGTGGGAGTGAGAGAGATAAAAACGAGAAGAACAACTACTGAGGGATGAAAGTGTGTAGAGGGTGAAACGCGAAAGGAGGTTTGGAGAAAGGGTGGAGTTTGCTAATTACGCGCGCTCTCTCTAATGAATAAGCTCTAATGAACCACTTTCTGTTAATTAAAGGCCGCCTCTATCCCTCCCTACTTGACGTCGGCCACCCTTCCGAGCTCCCTTTCTCTCATTTCAGCCCCCGCGCTCCTTTCACTCTCTTACCCTCTCAACCCCTTCCGTCTGACCGCATCCACCAGCCAAAGGAAAAGGCTTAACGAAAAGAGCTCCAATGTGTACGCCGAGAATCGCTACCGTCCCGGTTATATTCAGCTTAATGTGTGTAAGTGTTTTTGTACGTTTCATTAGTGTGCGAGCATATGTGTGTGTGTGCGCAGAGGTTCAACACGCGTGCTTCGAAAAGCTGTTGCAAGTAAATATGAGTGCATGTGTAATTATTTATGAAGGCAACTAGACCTCAGTATACTATTTTTTTTTTTTTTTAGAGTAATTGAAATCTCTATGGTTAATTTGTAGAGAACAAATGAAGCAGAGGTAGTAAGTACTGAATTTTATAGTTCTAATTATAATATGTAGTTATATATTTTGTATATCTTTTATCAATTCGGTGTCTCTGAGAACTAGAATGGGTATTGAGCATCAGTATACTGATATAATTTTGGTCCGATGACGCTTCGTGATTTCCAAAAATTATAATTTCTCGTAGAGTAAAAATGTAATGCTTAAATTAAAATTAGTGTTCCCATTGATAATTCTGCCGCATAGATCATTTTTAAAGTTAATTTTATTAAATTGGAATGAAATATTTTGAAATATCTATAAAAAAAATGCACGTCACATAAATCAGTTAATAAGGCTTCAAATTTCCATTAAGTATGGACATTTTTTTAGACTAAGGTCAGTACAATAATTACAATACCATAAATAATTATCATTAAAAGAGCAGTTAAATACTATAGTTGTCGTGAGAAATTCCCAAATGTAATAATAGCTTATAAGAACAATAAAACTCGACTATTAAATACAATCTAATTGGCAGTTTCCGCTCACATAAAATTACTTTTAGACTAATTCAGAATTCGATTACTATGTATATTTATAAGTAACCAGTTACGATAAAACTCATGGGCCAGATTACTTCATTGAGGTAACAGCAGAATTTCAAAGAGCTCATTATTGTCAAATCCGTATAAATTGAATTTATGGAGTGGGTTCAACATCACACTTTCCAGCATTTATATTAAATTTTTTTTGGCCTCTAAGTATCTTATTTATTTCAAATTCATGGTCTTTTGAAAAACTCTCTATTCATAGTGTAATGCGTCGATAATTGACACGTTGAAAAAAATATATAAATATTCCCACAGATAAATCTGCTGATTTAACAGGGCATTAACTATTCAAACAGAGTTCTCATTCACTCATTCGCACTGTACGATAATTTTTTGTAACCAATTTTAGTGGTGCAACTTTATAATTGGCCGAGGTTCTGACGTTCTCTCGAGCTATTTTACCGGAATATATATCGCGGCTGGACGGTGGGGAGAAGAACTTGGAAGTGGAGAAACTTGAAGGAAAAGCGAGAAATTAAATGAGACGAGTGGAGGGGTTTGGGGTGAATATAATACATAATGGCTAAATATATATAGATGTATAAAATAAAAAATGAAAAGTAAAATAAAAAGATAGTGATTCACAGCGCGGTAATTAACTTCGTTCATTAGCTGAAATTGTTTAACGCACCTCCGGCCACTGGCTCATTTATGCGTGATATTCGCCTCAAGTAAAATACCCCAAGCTCGCCACTTTTTACTTAGACTTTGACTTTCGCTTATATTAACAAGCTTCTCTTTCGCTAATTAATCCGACGGTCTTTTGTAAACGACTCAAATTTTCTAATGTTTTTAATTTTATAATTTTCATTATTGTTATCAGTTTAATTAATAGGAAATATTCAATAAAATATTTACTATCAGTGTACACAAAAGGTAAAAAAAAAATTATTTAACGATCTGTAAATTTTTTTAATTAACGCCCCAAAAAAAATTATTCTTTTTACTGGATATAATTTTTAATTAATTTTATTTTCAATTTTTGATTAAAAAAAAAAAAAAAAAGTCGAGTAAAATAAATCTGGCAGAAGAAATAAATTTAAAAAAATGATGTCTTATATTTTTTTGGTCGGTCAATGAAGAAAAGTCTAGGACTAATTTCAGTCCAATTATACTTGCGCGAGGCCTTTTTATTTTGGACTTTTTACGGAAACGCCACTAGTACGTAGCAATTCAAGCGACTAATGTATTCCAGTATTGTTATTCGTACTAGTACTCCCTCTTGCCACTCATTAGAGAATCCGTTTGCGAGTTTCTGTTTTTAAACGCTTTATATTTACAATTCAATTTGCTTTGTAGTCTTCTATAAATATATATGGAACTACTGAGGGGACCCCCGACTCGGGCTGCAGCCGACGGTCAGCAATCGCCTCCACCCCCGTCTATGAACCTCATCACACAGCCACGTCTTTTTCTCGTTCACTGTTCACTTGTTTACTTCCACCCCAAGTGCCGACGCCACTTCGCTAACGCCGATACCCACCCCCTCATACTTCCTCGAGCCAATTTAAATAGGCAAGCTCTAATATTTCGTGTCTTTTAAGTAAACATTTAAAATATTTTTATTTATTAACTTTTCTCTAGCTTTTGACATTTTCGCTAACAAGTTGATAAATTTATTGATTTCAATATAGAAAAATAATTTTTTCCCAATTTACTGAGCAGACATCAGGCCAAATTTAATTGACCGCGAAATCGCGCCCCGTAACTTGAGCCACTGAAAAAATTTTTTTTTAAATTTTCTATTATTACTCTAGAAATTTTGATATATAATTCAGATTTTCTTAATGTACTGAAAATTGCGAGGTAACAAAATTCCATATCTTGTAAGTCATTTGACAGCAAAACTTGAATTAAAATGAATTTCATTCGAAATCGTGTCAATCAATACTAATTAACTATTTAAGTATGTAAATGTCATAAATTGGTTATTCCTTTAAAATATCATTAATAACTATTAAATAAAATTTTTTCGATGAATTTTCTCCTCTGTTTAATCATGAAAAATTTTAAACGAGGATTATTAAAATTCAATGACTGCATTAAAATCTCATTAATAATTACAAGAGTCGGAATGTGGATCACAACTAATTTGTATGAAAAACCATTAAAATGGGTGTAAAAACACGTAGTCGGTAAAAAATTGAAACAGAAGTAAAATAAGTGATTGCAGTAAGAGATGGAAGAAAGAAATGAGCGAGTGAGGTTGAGGAACTGAGAGGTGGGTTAAAAGGTGGTGGATAAAAACAGGATAGAGAAGCTCAGGTGGGAAGAGTGAGGGGGAGGATGGATCAAGTGGAGAGAGAAATGGAAGAGAGTGTGGTCCCCCCGTAATCCGCTGATGGACGCATTTACTGATTACCCAAACCCCCCTCGCGCCCCTTTAGAGCTTTTGCGTGTATTTCTTATAGTATAGAGCCCAACAGTAGCAGTAGCAGCAGCAGCAGCTAGTGCTCTATACTCGCAGCCATATCATGCTCGTAAATATCTCGAGAGCTTTTGTTGATTCCCTTATTTTCATGAATAAACGATAATTGAGAATAATATAAGCTGACTTTTGTTATTTCCAATCACTGATATTCTTTTCCAATCATTTTTAAAACATAATACACTTCTTACGATTTAATATTTTTAGATATCGGAATTTAATATAAATGCTAATGTCTTTTTTGTTGGAAAGTTTTTCAAAAGATGTTTAAGAGATTAATGAACCGCAACGGATTATTTATTATACCGATTAACGCTCGATAGTCTGTTATGGTTTCGATGCACCGGTCTTCGTGGTTTCCTGTTTATTAATTTAGTACAGTCGACATGATACCAACAGATAGCTCATCAGACTTACAATCATTTTACACGGACGATAAAATTTAAGTGTCGAAAAATAACAAGTTCGTAGTAAGACATCTCTTTGGTAAATTGAGAAAAATTTTTTTACTCTAATAAATTTTTTAAAATTATCTGAAAAAAATTGAAGGCTTTTTTTTAGACATAATTTCACTTGAAAAAATATATTAAACTTTGATGAGTTGAACGAAAAATTTTAATCATCAACTGGAGGGCATTATAAAAAAAATACTACGTTCTATTCCAAGTTATTTATAAACTAATTAATAAATTTTAAGTGATGAATTTGGTACTGGTTCATTTTTTTTTGTCTTGAAAATTTTGATTATTATAAATATGTTAAGAAAATATCGTGAAATTAATAAATTAGGTGATTATGCTAAAGGGTAGAATTTTTAAAGAAAATAAGACTAATTTTAAATTGTGAAAAAAAAATTTTGAAAAATTAAATCCTATAAATTTTGAATTGAGAAAATTTTTGATAATATTTTATTTTGACTGCAATACTTAACTTTGCTCAAACTTTTCCGAAATTATGATTTTGCTCATTAATGACACATGTGAAAAAATAGTTGCAATTAAACAGGTTGTTAAATATTTAAATAATAGAGTTGATTTAAATTATTTACAGATGCGTTGATAATGAATTTTCCGCAGTAAACAATAATAAAATTAATTTAAAATTACGTGTGTACTTATGCGGGTGTATTGGAGAAGAAAATGATGAGCAGTACGTGCGTGTGTGTGGGTGTAGACGGATGGGTGTGTGGTGGAAATGGAAAACAGTAGTTTCACGTTGTTGGCAGTGCAACGCAGGGTGGAAGGTTTGCGTGTGAAACCTTCAGACTCGGCTGTTGGGGACTAGAAGGGAACGAGAAAGGGAGAGCTGAGGACATGATAATTGTACTTGTAATTACATGAGGGGATGCAGGCAAGACGAGACGAAGGGCCGGTGTGCGAACCAGCCATCGAGTGTAAAGGGATGCGAGTAAGCGAGACGGCTGTGGAAAAGAGAGAGGCTTCTGAGAAATAGACTCATGAGATGCACTAATTATCTTGCGAATAAAATCTCATTAAGACTCCAAGACGGAATTTAACTCTCTGTCGACAACATTCTCTTACAAGTTACTTTTAACGTTACCAGTCATTCGAATCCTACTTTAGTTTTACATCTACTCCATATTGTCTTACATAATATAATTATTCGACAATTTCAATTAAAATTTTTTTCTTAATGCGTGTAAAAATAAATACGATTTTGAAATTTTTTTCAATTTATTCAAATTTATTTTTTTATCAGCCATCACTTTCCCATCTATAAAAAAAAAGCCTGAGAAAAATAAGTTAAAAATTTAATTTCTATTTCCATTAAATAAATAAATTGAATTCGACACTTCCATTGGCTAAATTGCTGGTATTTTTTTATTCTGTTATTCTAGTCGAATGTAAAAAATATTTTTACAATTTTTGTAAACCAGTGAGCAATAAAAAATATCTTTGATAATTTAGAGGCTAAAAAATTTTGATACAGATCAATATGTTAATAAAATAATTTAAAAATTGAATGAAAATATTTAAATTGAATAATATTATGAATTGATTAAAAGTTTAAATATTTAAATTATAAAATAAATGATAATAGACAGGGATAATAAATAGTATAAAAAGCACTTAACTATCAGAAAGTTAGTAATGGAAGAGAAAAATCAATAGGAGCAAGATGAAACTAAAAATAAATATAAAAAGTAAAATAAACTAAACGACAGAATAATGTTGGATAAATTGGTAATTTTATTGAATATTTCCGGATTAACTACCAGCAAAATGCATCCATAAAAACTGTCAGAGGTTCGTTAACCCGATCATTATACATTCCCTTGAGTGACGTTGGCAAGTCCGACTGTGTTAATTAGTCGTCGAAAAAGTGCCAAACTAAATTCTTCCTTCTTTTATACTCCTTCTTTTATTATACTATTTTTACTTTTTTTCCCTTCCGATCGCTTTATTCTATTTCTGCTCGTCAGTATATACGGTTATGTATATACTGACCGTCACTGTCTACGTCTGAATTATATCAAGTTATCTTGCTTATTTTTTATTTTTACAAAACTTAAATTCCTCGAGAGATGGGATTCAATGAGAATAAAATTTTTCGATTGACGTTTAAATTTTTATGCTAAAATGAATTATTAATTAATTTAAATTTATTTATAATCTTTTTTTTTTAAATTTAAAATGAAAATTTGAAGCTGCTTATGCTGCTGAGTGTGGTCATTTTGCCCCATCACGTAGACACCATAAATAAATAATTAAAAAATAAAAAGCTCCAAAAATATTAATCTAATTTTTTTTTTTAGAAATTTTAATTAAGTAAAGTATAAAAAAATAAAATAAACTTTTATCTGTAATTTTTCCAAAAATAAAATTATTTCTTATGACTTTCAGTTGAGTTCTAAAAATATTTTATTACTGTATGATCTCGCGTCTGAGCACGTGTCAATATGCAAGGGACAGAATTTACAGCTGGAGGAATTTATCTAACACGTGTTACCTCCCTTGATGGTTTGGCGTTACCCGCGGGACTGGCGTATATCCCTGGTGTTTCACTTTTCTCGAACGAGTTGGATGAAAAAGGTAAATAAAGAATAAAAAAAAAAAAAAAAAAAAAGGGGAGATCCTCTAAAGCCACTTGACGTCCCAGCAGACAGTTGAGGTATATAACCCGAATGCCGTGTGCAAGCCGCTAAATAAAAAGTCAGAGGTAACATGTAAATACCCAGACTAAGTAAAACATGTATACGTAGAGTCACACATGAGGTGAGTTTGACGCTATGGTATGAAGTGTACTCATAACGTACACCTGAAACAGCCACTAAAATTTTTCCTTACTCCTCGAGCTTTCAGTGTTTATTGCCAGAACCTGTGTAACCAAAATGTCACTAAAATATATATATATATACATAAATATAAATACTACATGTATGTATGTACACCTGAATTGTCGTTTTACTTGACAATAATTTTAATCCCGAAAAAAATAAAATATTAATAAACGAGGGTAAAAAAAAAATTTATGTAAATTTTACTCTGAAATTTTTGTTCATGACAATTTTATTTATTATTTATGCAAATTATATTTGTTGTTTATTTCTTTTTATTTTTTAATTAAAATTCAAAATAACAAAAAAAATATTCTAAAATTTTGAAAATTTTTTTGAAAAGTCCTGTCATCATTCATTATCCTTACAATTATTTTGCAGTAATTGGAGATGCCCAAGACTTAAAAACAATTTTATTCTTCAATTCCCTGAACATGGAATATTTTATAAAATTAATTTTAAAAAATCTAAAAATAAATATTAATAATTATGCGAAAAAAAAATAAATAATAATAATATCAAGTGGGGTTGGTATCATAAGGTTTGTTAGTGTCGGACATAACTTTCGTTAATTGGAGAGGACGTCGTAGAGGCTGCGAAACTGCGGCACGGGGTTTCTCGTAATTAATCTTGTACTCTAATGAGTGTCAATTGGCAGGAGCTGCCAATTAACGCACTGCTGTCAAGCTCTAGGTTCTACCAGCTAGCAGTCATCAGTGCACTGAGTAGAGTGCGAGCAGACTGAGATATCAGAAATAAAAATATAAATAATTATAGCGATAAAAGAAAATAGTAAAGTGGGATGTATATTTCATGAGCTGAAAAGTTAACCATCAACTCTTGATCTGCCGTTAAACTTTTGCTGTCTGATTCACTGAAAATAAATAACAGTAACCGGGAAATTCAAATAAAAAAACGACGACAGCTGTCAGTCTAATTTATTTATAAATTTTATCCTTCTAGATAAAAATTGGGTAATTATGTGATTGGATGAGTTGTGGATGTTAATAAAAATAACACATTGTAACAAATGAAAATTTTTTTCCGAGTGTTGAGAGATTTTTTTAAGCAAAACCGGTGAGAGACAGCAGACACTGGGTGTAGAGAGTGTATCGTACATAAAATAAAGTCGAGGTAAAGTAAAAACACTGAGAGAAAATGATTACTGGGGTGGGATGGAGAGAAAGGATAAGAAGAGAGTTTCAAAAAGAGAATGAAGATGGAAAGGGTGCGGTTTCAGTGATGGTGATGGTTATGGCGAGGGGACTGACGAGGGGCAGTACCAGTGCCACAAGATAAAGTCGAAAAATGAACAAGTAATAGAGATATGCAGTGCGCTCTAGTAACGAAACGGGGAAGAGCATAAGCACGTGGTGCCCGGAAATTCAGTGATACGAACACCAGCTCCAAGCGGGAGTAGAAAGGGGGCAATCCTGCTAATGTAACGGCCCCTCTTCTTTTCACCCACCCCCGGCTCACCGCAGCCAGACCTCGTATAAATAACACGCGAGCATGACATCCAGCCCTCCTTATATTCGTATAACTCCCTCTTCTCCTCAACTACTGCTACTATTTACTGGTACTACTGCTTGTGTACTGCACGAACTTCCTACTATTCTGCTCTTTATGTCCCTCAGTAAGCCACGTCATTCAGGAAAAGAGATCCACACTAACTATAAATTGCTAATTTATTTATTTATTTTATAATACTTTAATTAGTTCATTTTCACATTTTTTAATACCACAGCATAGTTGATTAACTAATTAAAATAAAAAATTGGTAACATCTTCTTTTCAATTTTTAATTTCTCTCGCGGGAAGTGAATAAAAAAAGTCATTTTATATTTGAAATTTTAATATTTTCCCGGCATTTATATATTAAGCCAGAGCTAGAGAATTTTCGATCGCACCCTTCACTTCGCTAAAATTATAAGACCCTAAAAAAATGATAGGAATTATTATTAAATATAAAACTCAACTATTTGATAAAAATATTTGATTAAAAATTAATTAAAAAAATAAATAATGCACATAAAAAAAATTTTAATTTAAAATTTATAATGAAAAAACAATTGGAAAAGTTGTTTGTATTATATTATAGTTGTTTGAATATATATGATTGGATTATCATTGTCATTATTCAGATATCATTCCCGACTTATAGAATGATGATTGGTATAGTGTAAAGCACCGAGGGAAAAGATTCATGATGAAACGAATGACAAGTGCGTAAACGAGTTTGGATGACATCGAGGGAAATGAAGCCGTCCCGTAACCATATGCACTGTGTAGTAGTACTTGAATTACATAACGTACTTTTATAACTATGTATATACATATATATATATATATATATATATATATATGTATGTATGTATAATAAGAGTAGAGGGTAGGGTGCAGAGCTGGAGGGACCAGCGGGTAAGGGGTGAGGGGTGAGGGGTAGCGAAGGTTCGTCGCAGGAGGGAAAGATGTGTTCAGTGCTGTTATGTAGAGGGAAATGGAAATGTTGAGAGTGTAGTGAGTTGGGTTGAGCAGAGAGTGTGGTGGAGTAGTGAAGAGCTGAGGAGGAGAACGAACTGGAGAACACGGAAGAAGGGCGAGGACGAGGGAGGAAGCGAGGGGTTGACGGCGGTACAGCTCCCAATCAAATATACATGAGTTCATTAAGATGATATTTATTGAATGGAAGGTATTGGCATAATGCCAGTGGCACAATAGCTCCAAAATACCTATTCACTGTTGCAGTAGGCGCACTGTAACTACTACGGTACCTCCACCACTGCGACCACCACCACCACCACCTCCATCGCTGGTAGTGCTAGTGCTACTGCTTTACTACTGATGCCGGTGCCTATCGGCTTTGTGTGTCACCGAATCATTCATGTACTGGACGAGTTTATACGCGATGTCATTTTCATCATTACCTCGACAATTGTGTAATCGTACACACTCCAGTACGTTGTTTATATTCATTCTGCGAATTACTCTACATATGGATCATTAATATTTTTTTTGTTAATGAAAAATTTTTTTTTTTATTTAAAAAAATTTTTTTATTTAAATATTTAGGGACTGGTAAAATGGAAACTAAAAAAGATCAATTTTTTTTAAATTAAAAAATAGGGTTTACTTGTAATTAAATTAAAAAAAATTTATTTCAGGTGAATAAATAGACCGAGACAATAAATAATTTACACGAAATAAATATAAATATTTATGTGTTAAGGAGTATTTATGTAATAAGCAGTAAGTAGTTAAAACGTAAATAATTGATGACTGTAAATTTGAAAGTTTGTCGAGGCTTTTAAATTTAGTTTATTAATTATTTGAGTGGAATAAAAGTTTTAAATGTGCATTTACGATATCAATTATACAAACATTCGTAGTAGGTTTATTTAAATCCTAAGTGCATGCTCTGCTGGCTAAGTGCTCCTCACAAAAGTTTGTGTGTCGATAGGAGAAATAACTTACGGGAAATCCTTGACGATAAAGTTTAAACTACAAGTTACTAAGTGTCCACTGCATTTGTGATGACACTCTTCATATAACTTTGAATAAATTTACATTTTCTTTTATTATTCATATCAATTTTTTATTTTCTATTTGCTCAACTATTTATACACTGCTGTATTTAAATATTTTATAACCAATCGTGTCCAAGTAAAATGAAATATTCAAGATTTCGGCTAAGTTTCAAAATGTCATGTCGATGGCCATCTTCTCTGAGTGTCAATTGGTTCATTTTTTTTTCTCTGCCTATTGTCATCCCACATAAATTCTAAGGCTCTCTCAAAATTGAATAATTGAAAACAGTATGGGAAAAAAATTTTTGAATCCTTGAACATCACTGGGATATGTGTCTGGGCATTTCGATGTCCATCTCCTCCGTAGGTTGACCGGTTAATTTTTTTTCTCTGCCTACTAATAATTATCCGCACAAATTTGATGCTCCTCTAATGTAAAATAAAAAACTTGAATTTAAGTGATGTACTCACATGCGCGTTTTGTTTTTCATATATGTTTATTTCAATGTATATTGTTGTGTATATTTTTATGGTGTTTTGAGCCGTTAGCCAATAAAGTCACGAATATTTTGTCTTTCATACTTTTCATATCTTTTATGGGGAAAAAAAAAGATTTTTCTTCACTTGACAGTTTAATTTATTTTATTATTTTGATTCAATAAAAAACTAAATAGTTCCATTAATCTCGAGTTCAATAACTTGTTTAATTTAAAAAAATACTTATAAATTTTTTTATCAATAAAAAAGTGACATTCGATTTCCTTTAAGATAAAATACAACAATCCAACTATTATCGAAATCTGTGGAATAGAGTCGAGAGTATTAGATCCCGTGAAAAATGTTGTCTCCTTGTCAAAGTACAAGATTGATCATGATGATTAATAATTGAGTTGAGGAAAATAAAAATATGATTTGAGTCAGCTGAGATACGGTAAAAAATATCGGGAAAAAAATGATGATATTTTTAATCGCTGGAGAAAATGTCGAGCACAATGACGACAAATAAATGTGGGGAAAAAAATAGAGATATAATATGCCGACGCAGGTTGGTCAGCGGCAGCGATTAATAAACTGAACTAATCATATCCAGCCGCTGATATCAATCATGTTACGGTTGAAGCTCGCTCCTGCACTGGACAAGTTAAGTAACCAACGGGAGGCGAATCCGGCGATTATTTGCTTGGCTTAAATCGAACCGAGCAATACTCTACCTAAGCAATGAAAAAAACCCTTAGGGATTTGCTAGAGTGAGATGTACTGATAAATTGTTTCGATAGTCCCTTTAATATTTAACCGAGCTGTCAATGATTCATTTTTAACCACTTTATTTTATTCTGTACCTACATTTAGTATTTTTTTTTAATTCCATTTTAATAAAACACTTGGATTCGTACAACATTTTTTTTTTTTTTTTTTAATTATAAAAAAGATGTCGGAATAAATACACTGTAGAGAAACAAGAGATTTTTTAAATATTTCAGTGAAATTCATTGACATGGAAAATTTTATTGCAATGATAGCTTAAAAAAAAATTAATACTCGTGATTTTATTTTTATTGAAAAAATTTCATAAAAGAAGAGTTACTCTTAGTAATTACTAAAATTTATATTTTTTTTTTTTTTTTAATTAAAGAGGCTTGAAGTTTTTTTCTTGTAAATTTTTTCCAACCATCGATATTTCAAATTTTTCAAAAATTTGAATTCATAATTTTTAAATTTTGTGGCAGATAATCATTTTTTTAAAAAAAATTGAAAATTTTCTGTAATTTAAGATTTCTGCAAATTTTTATGAATAATTTTTTTTACATTTTCACTTCAATTTGGACCATAAAGAAATTTAACCATAATTTTGATCTAAGTTGGAAAAATTATTTTTGCAAAATTAATTTCTGAGCAAAATTTCGTCTTCAGTAGCTATGAATGTTTTCATAAAATTTTCATGAAAATTTCCATCACAAGCGTACTGAAAAGTGGATAAATTTTTTCAAAGCATGGAATTGAAAAGACCATAATCCGACATTTAACTATTCCGAAATAATGAATAATTATAATAATAAACCAGCATTATATATTTTTAATATCCATTACTACATAACATATTTACAATCCTTTTATCATCGGCACGGGATGAAACATAAAAAAAAAATATAATAAAATAGCAAAGCGTGGAAGGCACATTGTTAATGCCCTGTATATTAATGGGTTTATCATTGGGCGCAGCAGCTTATGGAAAGCCATATTGGTTCCATCATATTTACGGATTATGACAACAAACCAATTATTAAATCCAATAATGCATAATCTGTGTTATTTTACACACACCGACATTCATTACATTTTTAATTCTCACCACAGCCAGTGATTATATTCAGAGCCCAATTAAATATAAATCCATAAAACAAAGCCCAACAATTTGTAACTATAACTATAAATTATAAATTAAATATACATCTGAGTATAACAAATGGAAGGAGATTTAGTTAATTACTGATTCGGGCTTAAATTCATCAAGTCAGCTTCCACATTGGAGACCTCATTGTGGGTTTTCACAGTCTCCACGAAAACCACTTTCATTTGGCCAAGACTTTGAGTAGAGACTCGGAGAGCAGACGCAAAATGCCAAGTCACTGTTGAAGCTTGTTAAGGAACAATTCCAGTCTACCCAAAGTTACTTTCGCATATTCATGCACTTTCGTGCTAATTATTTCCTGCGACAACCCTCGCCCCGAAAAACCTCATGGAAAAATAATACAATAAATAAAATTACACATGAACTCTGTAAATTTGATAGACAATATTGCCAAGTGTTTGATTTAACGGCGCACTCAGAGCATTTATTTACGAGAACGAACAGGTAGAGGTCAATTAGGGGAACTTTTATTACTCTGGCTTACAGAGAGAGTGTATTTCAAACAATAAAGCACTTGATTGAATTGTCAAATTCACATGGATATATGTATGTGTATGACGTGAATACATGTACTGGTTACATACTCAACCGATGGGCCTTTGTGACCCGTAGAACCTAATTAATTTCACGGTAATGAGTCAGTAAACCTTGTTGAGCAGAGGTACCGCGGGCGGTGGCGGTACAGAATAGGCCAAGAGATTCGTTTGCCTGGGGCACTCGAATCTCCTCGGCCCTCCCTCTACTCAATCTACAAACTCACTGTCCTAACTGACTCCCGGTTTCCTCAGCATTGTCGTTACTACATTGCAATTACTGATGAATCTCCCGAGCATTACATTGTCCGATCCTTCTATTATCCTTTATTATTAAAAACTTTATCCTCTTAACAATTTTATATTATTTTTATATTTTAATACCTTAAACTTTATCCATTTTAATATATATGATCACAAAAAAGGCCCAAAAAAAGGTAGAAATTTTTTTTTTTACTTTTACGTTTTCGATGCATGACAAGTCATATTTATTATCCGAATTTGTAACTGAGTGACCGTGTTTATAAAAAAAAATTGACTTCCTTGTTTTGAAACCCCATCTTGCCCTGCCCTCTTCTATAACAATAAAATAGCTATTAATAAAAAAATATATATATATATATATATATATATATATATATATATATATATATATAATAAATGACTATTAATCTCTGACCTTAAATAAAATATATGAATAATTGTGAGGCATAGCGGCAAATTGTTTTCTTGAAAGCTGTGACTAAAAGGCGTTATCTTGTGGTTAACCATACCAGACACTTTGCGAACGTTGGTGCAATGTCTGGCTCATCTATATACACATAAACACACACACACACATGTATTTACATATATTGAATGAAGCCTTTGTGACCCGCTGGAACCTAATTAATTTCACAGTAATGAGTCGCTAACCCCCGGACCCAAAAGACGAATAAGGGAACTGAGCAAGGACCTTAAATTCACTACAGAGCGATAGAGATTCATCAGCCTCGAGTCATCATCGCGGTCCGCTGTAACTCGCTCTTGCTGGGATTCCATCATTCAGCCCCTCTACAACCTTATTACACCAGATATACAATACTATGTCCATATATATGTATGTATTTGTATACTTGTACCCACTAATACAATTCTCATTTAAACTAACGCTGTCCTAACCACTGCGTTACCAAACTCGGTATATATGTATATACTTGCGCTTAGATTAAATTTGATATTAATTACTTGGCTGGATAGAGTGTACTACCGCAAGAATAGCAGTTAGTATACAACTCAACTGCATTCACAGACAGCAGCTATATCAAAGAGATTTCATACACTTGATCTAAATCCCATGAATTTAATTATTTATTGTTATCTCCATTGTTCAAATTTACTACTTTATTTACTAATTATATATACTTGGATACTTTTTATTTCCTGAGGAAATTTTAGCCAAATGAGAGACCATTTTAGAGAAAAAAAATTTATTGTTATTATATTTCATCACTGGGGGTAAAACGAGTACTTGTAAATTTTTAATAAATTTTTTTTTTTAATTTCAAGCTGTCCAGTTTACCCCATTCAGCTACAAAATATGCCGGTAATAAAAAATGGCTTTTTTTTCACTTCAAAATATTTACATATTTTACCCCGATATTAATTTTTTTAATTCTGATAATTTAGAAAAAAAAATTTAGTTAATTAATGAAAATAATTGAGTTTCATGAATTGTCTGAATAATAAATCGATTTATGATAAATTAAACAGTATGTGCAATAGCTAATGGGAAGTAAACCAACATGGAAATACGAAACTATGGATTGCAATTAGCGTGCTTCTTAATAATGCAAATTCAATGAACCAGAGGGTCCACTCATTATAAAACCGAGTGCACTCTATACTCCTCCCCTATACTGTAATTATGATTTGCTTAATAATTAATCACCCATTAATTAGCCACTCTCGTACAATGAATAAATAATCAATTATCTTATTATTTATTACCATAATAAGTTTTTTTTTTACCCTCAATTATTAAACTCAATTACTCGTAGAGTAAAAAAAATTATGTTATTATAGTATTAATAATTATTATTATTTTTTTATACCACTGTATGTATTTGCATTTTAATCATTCATTAACCGGTGAAAAATCAAACTCATACTCCTAAGCGCCTCGACTTCCTGGCACATCTTAAAATAGACTTCCGTTTAATACAACGTAATCGTATATTACAAAACAACCTAATGCATACCACAAGTTTGATTATTTATTTACAACCCTCCTCGTATCTCTAGTATCTTCAGTTTCACATTTAAAAATTTATTAAAATTTTATCTTAATTAACTTTAATCATTAACTGAAATTGCAACCAATTAAAAGAAAAAGTCTGAGACATGACGATTTACGTCCATTTTTAAAAATATCTATCATTGTTTTCAGATACCTCATTTTCCAGTGGCCCATTTCACCTGGCCCTCCTCAATAATTAATAATGCATTTTCGATGATGAATGTAACACCAAGGATGTTGATGTGTACAATAAAAAAATCACGACAACAGTAATCACGGCTAAGAGATGCTCATCAGTCTGCACAATATCCAAGTACAATAGCCGAGTGACTAGACACTAGACTGGATGATGGGTAATACGATGAGGATAGTGAATTTTAGGTTGGTTAGGTTCCAGACAATGATCTGCTTTGCCTTGCGTAATGGAAGACAAACAGCTTCGCCCTTATCCTCTCAACAGAGGATATACATCTATACCTATACCGATCCACATTACGCCCTCTATACCTGTACTTCTTGTTACATTATATTATACATATTATCTTCCCTCTCCGTCTCTCTCCCTAGTCCCTCTTACTTCTCCGTATCCTTATACAATCCTATAATACTGGAGTTGCTTAAATCTGTGCCCCAATTTATTCATCTGCTATTTTTGCTCCATTTACCATTGACTATATCCCCGACATTTATTCCTCGATAGCTAAATTAGTAAATAACAAACCACACTAATTAATAAACAGATCAACAAGTGGTTTTAATGACCGAAGTCGCGTTAAAATTAGCAAAACATTTTTTATCGACTCGTTAATAATCAGAGGCATGAACAGACAACAAGCAGGCATCAGTTAAATGTTTACTGAGCTCGTGGATTTACGAGTACCTCAGGTAAGATTGACTTCCATTCTCACGTCGTTCATTCGCTTAAGCTCTTATGTGTCTCTAATACGGTAATAAACCACAAATACCAGCATACGCGGGTTTTACTGGCTGGCTCATAGCTCATCGAGTGATAGGTGTGTGATGTGTTAAGAGAATGCCAGCTGGTGATAAAAAGAGATTAGTTTTTAAACGCCCTAATGCCATCAAGTCCCGCCTTCTCATCTACTCAACTCTTCTCATATATTAATTTATTAAACCTGTTCAACTATTTATTGAAAATAATCTTTTATTTGTATTAAGTAAATAATAAACTTATATATTTAATAAAATATACATATATGTAGACATATATGTAGCAGGACATAGAAAGGATATGGTAACACGTCGAGGTGTGCTGAGACGTGCGTGTGAATGCGTTGATATGACGGTATCCAATTAAAATGGTGCCTTTGTGAGACCTGAGCCGTCGCAGCAACTCACTCACTCACTCACTCATTTACTGACTAACTCACTCTTGTTATGTGTATAACGTTCATGAACAACGCGGACTTGGTATGCTAGCTGTTGCTGTAGTCTCGTCAATCGAAATCAACCCCCTTGTGTGCAAAAGGCTGCTTCCAATTAGTACAACTTCTGTTGGATAGCTTGGACAAACGGGCTTAGCGAATTTTTTATCTTTTTTATATATTTTTTGTAACCCAAAGCGCGCTAAAATTCGCTTTGTGTATATTGAAACTATTTGGCTTGGGTTGATATTTTTAAAACCATCATTACTTATTTTTTTTCTCTTCACTCCTTTATTTTTTTTTTTTTAAATTGATTTTTTTATTTAGCATTATTTACTGCATATTTAATTAGTAGTAACGAACTGGCCGGGCAATTACGAAATTGAACGTCTTGGTAGTATAAGAAACTCGGGATTACTTTAAACTTGGCTGCAGTAGTCTAGAGATTTCATCTTTCTTGATGTTATTAATAATAATATCGTATTGATTATAGGAACCCTTATATATTTTCTCCAGTTACGCCGCAATGCACCGGAGAACAAACTACTTGACGACTAGTACCACAACTACAAGTACAACTAGTACTGCTACTACTTCCCTGGGTTTCTGGATCCAACTTAATTAATTTATTAATTAATTAACGCTCGTTGCCACATGAACGGAGGTAAAGAGAGTACCAAGTCGGATAAGCTTCTTGTTCAAGTTTCCGCCCTGATCTTTAAGCCATATTCGATTTTTACTTAATTTATCCTCATAAGTTATTATTATTTCCGATTCTCATTAATATTCCACTCGATTAATTATTCTTAACTTCATGATCAAGAAAAGTCAAAAAAAGTTACCGTAATTTTTTGACAGGGGGTTAAAATAAAAAAACGAATTTTTTTTTATAATTATTTTACATCATGCAGTATATCAAATATATACTGCGATATTTGAAACTGGATTTATTTTTAAATTTCATGTAATTGGCATCAAATTAAATTCAATCGGAACAAAGTATTTAATTGATACCTCACAGGTTACGAGGTTAAATTCCTTTGTTCTTTGAAATTATTCATTAATTACTTTTTGAAAATTTAATATAAATTTCTATTTAATTCTCTCAAAGTAAATCACATGTACCGATTAAATAACAATTACTATCAAAAAGAAGTGATTTATAAAAAAATTAATGGAATTTACAAATCGGATCAACGTTAACCTGCGCTGTGGGGGTCTGTTACATTCACGAAACAAAGCGCAGGCTGTGCCCTCTGCGACGAAAAAAATATCTAAGGACTTTGAAATTCTATGTCCGTAGATAAATTTTACTATGAGATGATCGAAAAATTTTTTAGTTACTAAAAAAAAAAAAATGTAAAAAATAATTAAAAATGAACTAATTGCATCGAGAGCTGTTTTACATAATGAAAGGGTGGTATGATTGAAATATAAAAATAATTTAAGTAATCAAATAGAAAAAACAATTAACGAGGTTACGGATTAACCAATTTACGACCTAATTAAAACAGGCGAATTCTTCAAAATCAATTTATAAGTATAGTAAGCAAATGAAAGCCCTGAAAGAACCTAAATTTGACCAGACTCGCGTTGACAGCCTTTATATTTGATCCGACGTATTTTCAATGAGGCTAGTAATTAGTATAACTTTGAAATCTATATTAAAAAAAAATTCAATACCGGAGGTGGCAGTACGCATACGGTAAATACAAGAATATAAATATTTTTGTGATTTTTTGTTATTTTTATTTGCTGTTGTTGTTATTATTTTTTAGCTGATGAAATATAGTGCATTTGATTTTGTGCGTAAAAGCACGACACATGCATCCAATCGTGAGCCTTCTCCTCAATTGCCCATTCAGTGATCGCGGAAAATGAAAAAGGGGGTGCACAGTAGCCTTTGCATACTCACTATTGATATTAATTTTTATTTTTTTCCCAATGTATTCAATTTGGCGTGAACAATGACCAGTGTTGGCACTGCAACAGTCAAATGCAGAGGATTCCCAGCCGACATACAGGATCGTTCGTAGATCGTATAACAGTGTGTACAGAGAAAAAGAAGTGGGATATCGAGGCGGGAGGAGTGAGTGAGCTGGTTAAAATAAATAAATAAAATAAAATAGTAGGAAGAATAAAAGGGATAGATGCAGTGGAAATGGAAAATTGGCCGGCGATACAGCCACGGCCAAACGCGCTCGTCGAATAGCATAAAACGTGCTTAAAACACTGCAAACACGAAACGACGATAAATCTATGGGGGTTGCAAAGTGGCCGTCGTGTTTGTGCACATTTATCCACCGTGTTAGACTCTTCAGATTGTTTTTTTATTTTTTCATTTTCCTATTGCTTGTTTTGTTGATATTTTTTATTTATTCAGTTACTTGGTTCTATACTCCGCTGACAGATAATACGAGACTTGAGGATAAATATCATCCATACATATATTTAATAGAGAAAAGTGAATACCAATTGAAATATTTACTTTTTCACCCTCGAAAAAAATATTTTTTTAAGAAAAATCGAAACAAGTCTTGTAAAAAAAAAGTCCCGATAGTGTGACATTTTTTTTTAACAAAATTTTTTCCGATTTCTCAGTTCAAAAATTTTAAACTTCAATTTTTCCATTAAAAAAAAAATTACATGTTTATATATGTAATTTTTAAATATCATGTTATAAAATATTTCAATTAAATTAATTAATTACGTATTGTATAATTAGCCAATTAAGATAAATTATTTTTATTTACTAGTTTATTTAAAAATCAGTGTATATATAAATATGTATATCTTAATGTAACATCTCTTGCAACTTTTGTTGCGGCGACCACACAAATCGCCTGAAAGTTATTTTCCGTTTGGAATAATTCTGTGTTGAATAATAAAAAAAAAAATATAGACTTAAATTTAGCAGACGGAGATCGTGTATCGCGTGTTACAAGCCCCTGCTCGGCGGTCTGTAATTGCCAGTAATAATGCAGTAATCATTAAAGTTACACCATGAGGAGACCGACATAAGGTGAGTGGTGAATTTTTTTAAGGATATAAGTATAAGGGATACGAGGTAGAAATGCATTAAAAGAAAATAAAAGTGAGAAAATGCATAAGTAAAAGGATAAGAAGAATAAGTGGTGAGTAAGGTCACGCAGTCAATCGAGCCATAATATTAATTTTCATTTTTTTTTTCTAAATAATTATACTAGCGAGTAATTTATAATTTTTCATTTAATTAATAGATAAATGGAATGATTTTTTTTTATCTTGTTAATTTAAAAATGTCTGTATTTGATGTACGACAACGCGTTGTATCGATTGAGCAAAGGCAGCGTAGAGGTCGAATTCCTAATTGGGATACGCGTTTGCAATTAACGTAATGGTCGACACAAACAACTAAATTATATCCGTGTATAGAAATTAAAGCTGGTACCCTTCTTTTATCATCAGTGAAGCGGATCCGGAAAATTTTCTATCCAATACGTGGAGCGTCAATTAGCGAATTTGATACGAATACCATGGATACGAGTTTCCGGTAATTTTGATGTACCTCCGACTCAGAGACTGTAATTATTACGTCCAGTTAATGTCAATCATTTTTTAACCCCCAATTAGACAGCAAGAATTTAAAATATTTAATTTTTTATGATTTAAATTATTTAATGGGATTAATGCCACCGTAATCATAATTCATTAGTGTGTTTATGCGCATTAAGTATAATTGCGAGGTACGGACTCAGTCATCCTCACTTCTGCAATAATGAGGTATGTGAGCGACGAGCGTGTGAGCTGGTTTTGTGTGTTTGTGCGTTTCGCGAGCCAGTCGGAGAAAGACAGAGGTATAAATAAAGAGAGAGAATAGACTAGTCTATTCGAAGGGTCGGGAATGACGTCCCTGATTGGGATAAATACGTAATCGTACCTAAAAGCTGACAAATTTGATTGGTTCTAATGGGCTCTACGTATGTTGCACTAATGGGGTAGAACGGACGAGGGTAAGTACACTCTGTGTATATACTCTCTCTCTATATATATATATATATACGACTGATGTCCGTCCATTCATCAGAAATGATGATGGATTTTTATAATTCATAGAGTACACTTTCCGAAAACTAAAAGATTACCTCGTAAAATGACATTTTTATCAATTTTAAATTTAATTAACCACCATCTATTATGTATTACTTGTGAATTATTAGTAGAGTAACTCGGGAATGAAAATAATTTTTTTTTTTTTTTGAAATTTATTATAATTTTTAAATTTAACTTTGGTAAAGTGGCCGATTGCCAGCTCCCTGGTATTCAGTCCCCCTGTATTTTATTAACAAAATTATTTTAAGGCAGATCATCGTTGATTTTCTTAATTAGATGGAGTTCTGGTAAAACCAGTTATTTTTAATCCATTAACTTATTACTTTATACGTTAATGAAAAATCTAGGGGAGGGGGGGGGACTGAATACAGGTATTTTGCTGATTACTTATTATTATTTATTTCTTTAAACCTCATCAGCAATTATAGGCATGGAAATGAAGTTTCATTATTTCAAAATTTGTAAAAAAAAAATTTTTATGGCTCATAAATATGTCAAAATAAATTTAATAAAGGACGAGTTTTTAAAGGGCATAAAATTGATCAGGAAAATAGAGTTTAAAAAAATTTTTTCTAACATTTCAAGATCTGAAGTACAATAAATAAATTTAAAAAAAATAAAAGACATAAGACAGAGTCAAAATTGTAGTTGACAAAAATTATCACTATTGTTAATATCATTGTTTAATATAAAAATGAAAGATAAATTTTTACTAAGAGAATAATAGCGAACTATTGGCCAAAGTAATCCACACGGATATCAAAATGTTGGGATGTATTGGGGACGTAGACGGATGGATAAGAAAAGATATGTCAGAGGTAAGGGAAAAGCAAGAGTATAAACCAGAGTATTGTGAATAGAGCCAAGGAATGAGGAGTAGTACAAGAGTTGGGGAAAATGGATCGGTCGTCAGAAGAGTAGAGAGTATAGAGTAGTGAGTAGTGAGTAAAGGGAGTGCGGGGGTGCCTTAGAGTAGCGAGGGTGGCTGAGTAGTAGAGGCACTTAGACGCAACCGCGTCCAAAACTTGGCCATTACACCACCCACCGGGATATCTCACTCCCCGAAACTTCAATTCTATTTTTATATCCATCTTTTCTTCACCATCAACAACTTCACCAATTTCTGTATCTATATCTTACCTAAACAAACAGTTTTTATAAACAGAGGTCGACTTAGTCAAGTAGTTGGCTATCGATTCAAAGATTACTCGTCATGCTGTTAATTATTGTTTGCGTTAATTACCGGAAACCCAAATAATGCTCTTGGAATATAAGATATAGCCAAGATGGAGAGTAATCTAGTGAATTTGAATGAGCGGTTTAGGAGAGTACAAAAGCTATAGAATATTCTCGCGCTATCCTTCCCTCTCTTAAGCTTGAGAAATAGCAGTAGATGCTGATGAGGTTAAGAGTTTCCTTGAGAAATCGACTAAATGGGTACTCACTCTGTCATCCCTTAATTGTTTACCAGAAATCTTTACTAATTGTTCTATTTATGTATGCGCTATTACGGATAAGGAACCAGAAACTAATTAATTTCGAGTTTAAAATACATCTATTGCCTCAATTTCAATGAAATCCTACGAGAGGAGCTCGGGTAAATTGGGGAATAATCTTTTTTATTTATTAATTAGGATCAAAAAGCCGAAAGAAAACTGAGCAAATAATTATAGAAGTAGTAAATAAATATTTAGGTCTTCTTAGCTCGTCCCTGATAAATAAAAAATTAATTTAATAATTAAGGATAAGGAGTAAACTTGATAATCTTAAACTGTAAGAGTTTTAACGACAACATAATCTTTAGCGCTAGTAATAGTATGTACAAGTTAGCAAAGTAGCAGTAGTATTTAACAGTATAGTAGTTAAGAAGTAACAAAAGTTGCAACACGTCTTATGTTTTAAAGATAAAGCAGACAGAGTCCTGGTGAATTCCCGAAGATATAGATAGCAATGAAGAGTAAGAACAGGATGTAACATAAAGGGGCATTAGAGCTTCAGGATAAAGGGGTAGGGGGTGGAAGGTACAAGCAGCAACCAAAACGTGAGAAGAGAGTGAGTAAGAAAACGAGATAGAAGTTAAGAGACTGAGTAGAGGCTAAGACCCTCGAAACTTACAAACGCTTTAAGCCTTGAAGCCTTCGGGGTCTCGACTTATCTAAAATAACCAAATTGATGAGGCAGAACTTTAATTGGGAGCTACGGTTATATGTATTTCTCCCGGTATCCGCGACAATCCCGACACTATGTTCGCTCCAAGTGGATCCAGTTAGGTGGAGCCGATGTGAATAACGTGGCTGCGTTTTCACGCAAAACGGTATTATGATTTTACTACCCCCTTTATCGTGTAAGACTGCGCTTTATTACTACGGTAAAATTGTATTACTTATTGATTTTATTCATTAATTAATTTTATAGTGGATAGAGGGTGACTCAAAAAAAACACCTGCAACAAAACAGGCCCGATTTTTTTTTTTAAAGGCACGAGAGGAAAAATGATCAGAAAAGCTGGTCAACTTAAAATTTTTCTTTAATAATTTTATTGAAACCATCACTCAGCTAATAAGGACTAAATTTATTAATATTTTTTAAATATTATACATATAGAAGATAACCAAATTTTTATCCCGGATGAATTTTTTTTATTGGCTGATAATATAAATAGTAGAAAAAAATATGAGATATTTTTTCATGGTATTTGAACCTCCTTTGCTTAAATAATTGAATTGAATTAAATTAGTGGTATAAAAGTTTGTTTATAAGCATAAGGTGAATAAATTGAATTTCTTCCAGATGCTGAACAACTTGCATGTGATTTCAAGCGAGGGACAATTTTAAGAGAAACACTTAAACCTTCCAAGATCTCTTTGGTTACATAAATATATTCAACAATTTTCGTAGTTGAGGTTTGTTGGCTTGTATACTAAATCTATTATTTAAATAAATATGAATACATGACTAGGATGCTCGGCTTTAATAATTTACTTAATAATAATAATAATAATAAAAAGTATTTATTGAATTAAATAACGTCAAGTAAATGTCGGCAAACATATATCGAGTGTGTTACATTTAGGTCTTACCCTGGGACCCTTGGCAGCTACTACCCCCTTAGAGTGGCTGGCTGGCTATTAGGCGATTGTGCTCTAAATAAAATATTACAATACTCCGTCGCCAACCACTCAAAATAATAATTGCCCTCGCAATGTCAGTTTTGGATTCCCCGAGCTCTTGTCTCCCTCTTCTTGGCTCTTGTTCGTACACAGACAACACGTCATTGCTGGATTGTACATATATATGTTGTATACAGAGATGAAATACCAGTTGAGAATGCGTTAGAGTCGCAACCTCTTATACCGATGTGGGGTAAAGTTCTATTCTACATTAGATTTCTCTCTCGAGTCCTGGCTGCCACAGAGCAGCTCTACTCTACTCGCTTTCAGGAAATTAAAGTGCTTCAAATAAGAATGGAAGAGTGCCAAGGTCAAAATACTACTTTCATTTCCGTAATAGCTTGCTGCTAATAAATTTTTCAATATGCTTTTCAATTTATCAATATATATATGTATACATGTGCGTTATATTTTTATTTCCATTATTAAAATTGCTTTGAATAATAAAGAGATTAATTTTCATTTAATTAAATGCAGAGAGAATGAAACTTGGAAAAATAAATTAAATATTAATTATAATTAAAATTAATTTTCAAGATCGAGATTGATAAAATTAATGTGTAGCTGACTATAATGTATGAAAGTAATGAAAAACTATTGAATTTTAATTTTAATATGCATGATTTAAAATACCTGTTGAAATATCGCCTTGAAAATATTATTATATATATGTCAGCTATAAATATTCCATATTTAAATTTCAGCAACAAAATATTATTAATTTTTTATTTTCGAACTCGTCGAAACGACATTTAATTCCGGTTATCAATAAAATTACCTTAGAAGACAAAATTTTTTTAATTTCCAGTATCAAATTTCAAGAATTTTTTTTTTCACAAGACCAATAAATATATGAAAGTAAAGTTCGATCTATTTATGGAATTCTGTCTGTAAAAATTTCTCTGTTAAATTTTTCTGCAATGGTTTTTATGACAGCAAATTAAATATTTGAAAAAAAATGAGAGTATGACAAAATAAAAAAAATTGTCTACCAAAACCTCAAAGTCTCATCTTCATTAATAAACTTTTGATAATTAGAGAAATTCTTATATATAAATATATATAATAATGATATATATTTTGAGTTTAATCAGCTGTCAAATAACCCTTGACTAACTTTGATAAAATTATTATTATGCTTTTAATCATTTATAAAATATACATACATATATATGTTAATGTATATGTATATATAATGTCCGTTACACAAACACGGTTTATTTACTTAGACTTTGAAGTTACGAGCACACGTATATATGTATGCTAATTGGAGTTATTCCAGTGAAATAGGTAAACATTACTGCAAACATATCGTACCTCAGTAACTTCGATAATTAACTATGGTTACTCGTATCATTAAATAATTAAACATATACACACATACATCCATATATTATTACAGCTTAAATAAAAACCACTAAAAATTTCTATAACTTTTATTTTTAAAAAAAATTACCGCTGGAATTTTTTTTACCAGCGTCCATTTCTCTTCTACCCCTCCCCTTACTCTCTATCCTAATAATAATAGTAATTTTGAATATTATTATTGTTATAATAAATAAGTATGCACACAGAAATATATAGGACATCCCTTGTAGCATGAGGGCACCGTAACTCACTTGTGGTATAATTAATTATGTTATTTTAATTATCCGACAGCTAATTAAGCGCACAATTATGAAAAGCAAACACAACAAGGGGTTGGCTAGGTCGTAAGCGTGCATGAATTTCTCTCTGTCTCTATCCTCGTCTATTTTCCCGTCTACGTATTCTCTCCATTCCTTAAAGTGTCATTACTTTATATTAAATTTTAAAAACTTTATGTTGTTTTAAATATTTCGCCTGTGAATTAATTTTTTTTATTTTTTAAACTCAACCCAAAGTTATTCTAGATGACACAAATGACGAGGTTTAGAAAATCTAATTAGTGCGTCATATAAATTTAAATTTTGCCTTTTTTGTAATTTGTGTAACTTTCAGCAGGATATTAAAAATTAAATAAGTAAGTAAGTTTAAATGAAAAAATTTAAGCAGAAGTTCATTTATTTAGCATTTAATTATTCTATAGTAAATATGAATAGTTATGTGTACAAAGATATATTTATAAATGTATATATATTGCATAGAGAATAAAGACTTTCAGTTAATTAACGCAGATAGTCATTTTAATTAGAATTAAAAATTTAAAAAAATTAATTAGTGTATTAAATAATACTTTGTTTAATATACAAATAATAATAATAATAATAATAATATTAATTGTGAAAACTTTTTTCAATTAATCAGAATCCAATTTTTCGACAATAATAGAATTATTTTACTTCAAGAAAATTTTTTTTTATTTTTTGAGACAACGAAATTTCTTAATTTTTCGGTACTGAAAATTTTGGCGCACTAAATTTTAAATAAACGTATTGTACTTAGATAATATATATTATGTAATAATCACCAGAAAATATGAAATAGTCATTTTATTAATTAAATTACAGAGAAAAAAAATAATAACGGTGGGGTAAAAATTTTTTCAACGGCTAAAAAAAAAAAAAAATAATAATAATAATATTTGGAATGATACGAAAATAATACTGTCGAACCCAGTCGTCTAGCAAAAGTATCAGAAGTAAAAGCAGCAGAACCGTATTTTTCGGAATAACGAGACTTTAATCGTCGATCATCGCCTATTATCCGTTGTGCGCTCTCTTTCGCACACGAGGACGACGCATCATTAAAGGCGCATCAGCCGCGCGAGAAACGAGGGGGTAGTCGCCGGCATCGGCATCGGCACAACCAGAATGAGCCGAGTTGGCTTAACGAGGAGGGATTCCCGAGATTCCCCTGGATATTCTTTACTTCCCAGCACACCGGGGCACAATATGTGTGCTCGTCTCAGTTTTAACTAGTACCAAATAAAACCCATGATAAAAATACCCGCGCAGACTCTGTTAAATATTTTTATAGAAAGACAATTTTCGTTTTTTGTTTTTCATCAAATATTTTATTTTCATTCTATTAATTAATTAACTTTCAAGTATTTTTAATTACACAATTTAATTTAAACTCGACGAGTATTTTATGTGCACATGCTTTTGAATCAGTTGGCGCCACACGATCAAATTACGCGATCATTTTTCTCAATTCGATACCAACAAATACTTACACAGAGCATGTACTCTGTATTTTAGAAGAGCTGATAGAGAGGGTTTTGTTATATTATACTATAAAACAACCTTTCGATATCACGTAGTAAATGTATCGAGTGTATGAGTGAGTATGGACTCTGCTCGGAAATCGAGCGAAAGAGAACGAAAATATCTATACTAACTCAGTACACTGTGTGCTGCATGTACACAGTTTAAAGCGGAAACGAGCACTGAGGAAAAATCAAAAGTATATTATGTGTGTGCGTTTGTGTGTCGGTGTGTGTTGTGCGGTCCATCATGGAATTACAGTGACGTTAAGTTAAATTAACTGGTGGATTAAAGTTAACGAGAAAACAACTTGCCCTTTACTGGTGCCGAGTCTTTTTTTATTCCTTCATTAACTTGTAGCGATCACTTTTTTTTTTTTTTTTTTATACTTTTGAAAAGAAAAAAATTGATAAAACATAAAATGGATGTAAATCACCAAAATCCTCTCATCTGTATGGACAAAATAGGCATTAAGACTTTTTTTTCTTTAATAAGAAGGAGAGCAAAAGAAAGAGGGAAAAAATTTGAAATTTGGAATTAAAAAAAATGAGAGGCAAAATGGGCATGGAAAATTTTTGTAAAAATTATATGAAGAAGTAAATTTGGGGAAATAGGGCAGATTATAATTTTGAAACTTATGTCAGTTTTTGAAAATTTTTTTTAAATTTTTTATTTTTTTTTTGGCCAAGCATTAAATGACAAAGGTCGAAGGCAACTCCATTAGACGTTATTTTATTAGCACAGAAAACTTTCGGGTCACACTGGCGTCGAGGAAAAATCGAAAAAAGGACAATGAGTCCATCGAAGCGTTTAGAAGCTAAAATACAAAAAAAAATCCATCAAGCTTAGACTATTTCTTTCCCATAAATACAAACTTGAGAATAAAAACTCTAGTGACAATTCACACATTATAAACTTAGTACGTATTCCACTTAAGTAAACGAGGAGCAAAAAATAACGATTTAATAGGAAACTTTTGAAAGCACTGCAAATACCGAGAACGGCAAGTAAAATAAAATAATTAAATCACTTAGGCATCATTGATAAATAAAATATGGTAAAAAGAAAATTTAATAATAATTAAAAAAAAAAAAATGAAAACGCGACGGAGAAAATTAATAAATGCAATTGCTGAGAGTTGAACGCCATACTCAGGTGCTTCGGATCTTATCACGGGCACCGAAACGTGGTAAGAGGTAATGAAGTTCATTTAGATTATATCAGATATAAAAAATATAAAATTAAAAATAAAACTTGAGTTAAGAGTGACTTTGTACGCTCGACCTTGTTACACTATTTCCTACTTTTAAAATAATCGTTATCTCGCGACAAAAAAAAATAATAAAACGCGATATCAAGATAATGAGTCATTGAAAAAAAAAAAAATCCCAACTCTTTTTTTTTTTTTTTTATTCTCTTCTCGTAATTATATTTTCTTAATGGATATTGAATTAAATAAATAAAAGTAATTAAAATGCCGGTGATACAAGTTTAAGAATTTTAATTAAACTTTTTTACCAGGAAAATATAATTCATCTTTTAAATTACTATTACGAGTTTTAAAACTCGAGTAATTATTTTTCATAAGACAATTGAATATTTTACATAATTAAAAGTAATAACCGTAAAATAACCATAGAGTAAAACAAATAATCGTTATATATCATATATAATATATATATGTATATAAATATTATTAATAAAAAAAAACATATTAACCAACTGTAATTTCTAATAAACAAATTAACTTGACCCTTGAACTCCCGTATCCTGCTGACCCTCATCTCCCACAACTTTAACCCTCGGGTGTATTTTTTATTTAAATTCTACCCTTCTATACTCGATCTAACAACTTTTAAATAATCTTAACTTGTATTTGTCTAAATCTCCATCTCTTTCTTCTCATAACATCCAGAATTTCCTCACTCTAACCCATTACAATATTAATTATTTACGTAAAAAGCACGGCGTGCCGCCACGTAGATCCCATCTTTAATTAAATCCGCCAATGCAGACCCCATACAATCTCATTCACTCACTCTTCCTTCTTCTCTCTCCCTTTATATTTGTGGCTAAGAGTAGAGAAGGCAAACATGGAAAGTCAAAGCTTAAACCAAGACTATAATTTACAATAAAAATAACCGAAGTATACAGAGACACTTGAAAAAAAAAAAAAAAAAAAGAAATGAATAAATAATTAAATACTCACTTAAGTGTTATTAGTTTATGGGTATTGTAATTAATGTATGGACGGGTGATATTTATTGTAGAAAGTTAATCAACGCTATCAGGCAGCCGATCTGTTGGTATGAAAGTCTATTTCCGGTAAGGACAAGATAGTGGGCTAGACGAGACTTATGTATGTATGTATAGATAGATATTGATTTCGAACGGGCCGATGACTTTAACGGAGTGATTAAGTGGGTCGTGCTAGTAATTAACATGCAGTGGTATCCTTATCGGTATAGCCGCATTTGACCGAGCTTCATACAACGACCTTCCTAGTCCCTAACCGCCAGTAAGCCCTTCTATATTCACTCACTTCGTCTATCTATACAACCTACACTAAACCCAAAAGCTTATAGATTAGATTATCCACTGTACTGCATCCAAGACAATGTCTGACTTTCTCGGACCCTCGGTGTCTCGACTTTGCTGAGTCTGACACTAATTATTTAGCAGACAATATTTATTAACTCTATAAAAAATTGAAGTGATAATTTAATTCCCATGGATTTTAATTACTGTCAATTTTTTTTTTTTTTTAACAAAAATGTCATCATTTATTCAATAATTTTTAGAAACAAAATTTCAAGGCACGGGATACCGCCAAATTTTTTAGTTGCCCATTTTACTTGGGATATTTCACTTTGCTATGAAATAAAAAATAACCGCGAAATTCAAAAGATACTTAAAGCTAAAAATTTTGAATTCATAAAAATTTGAAAGTGCCGCGTGATTCTACGAGTTTATTTTAATATTTAAACTCCAGTTCGAAGTGAATGCAGATTTTTAAAAAATCCAGATCAACCCCGTATGCAGAGTGATTTTTATTTTTACTCCGGAACACTGAGTACCGGAATAAATTTGAATCGAAACCCGATCACTCCGAATTTAATCCCAATTTTTTACAATGCAGAGCCTCTGTAGTCGAATTCAAAAACTAATAATGCAGAGAATGTTATGAAATTAAATGGGATGTTTAATGAAAATGTCAAGGTTAGCATGGAACTAATAATATCGTACGGCTTATAATTATAATGTATGCGATGTGATGATAATAATAACGATATTTAATCAAGCTAAGTATTTGAGACATTTTCAATATTACGGCAATCGATTCTTGTTTATTGGCTGCTGACATTAAAGTTAATATAATATAATATAATATAATTAAATAGTAAAGCCAATCCCGGAATTCCGTAATTAATTTCAAATATATATATGAGCGACAAAGAGCCTTTGAATAATACAATCAAGTTGTTGAATAAGCGGTGAAACAGTATGATTGTACGATTTGGTAACAATGTATATACTATTTCAAATCAAATACAATTAGTTATTACTTTCAGTAATTCAGTAATTATAGAACCAATAATACTCAATACTCAATATTATATTCTGTACTTTTACTCGTTTTAAATTTATACTAAAATTACATTAAAGTTTTTCAATTAAAAAAATTATTTTGCTGACTGAAAAAAAATAATTTCATTTTTGCGGTTATCCCACTCTGTCAAAAAAATATATTTTATGACAATTAAAAATTTTTTAAATAATTTACAGTTGAAAAGTAAGGCTTTAGGTAATTATGAAAAAAAATTGAATTTTTTTACTGTAAATTTTCGTGGTCCTTAGGCTCAGGAGCTCATTAAGTTTAAAATAAGTTAACTTTAACTACCAGCTTTATATTAACCCGCTATTATTTTTTTTTTTTGCTCATCTTATTTATTTTTTTTTCTCATTTGTATTTGTTTATAGCCGGCATTGTATACGAGTGTGAGTAGAAATAGAGGCAAAGGCAAAGGCAGAAGCTGAGACTGAGGTATAGGCAGACTCTGACACCCTTAGTCGGTATATCAGACTCCCTCATTAGCCAGACATTAATTAAAGTACCCGCGGATCCCAGCACAAAAATAAAATGTGTATGACGATAAATATAAGAAGCGTGAGTTTTATAAAATCGTGACCTGGTCAAAAAATAAATTTCATTTTTTAAAAGGATAAAAAACTTTTTTTTTAATTAAAAATATTGTTTATTAACTTTGGTATTTATTAAAAGGATTTAATTAATCGATGGCATTGTATGGTGAACTAGTGTTTAAATACCATGGTGAAGCCGGCTTCTGAGGAGCACACACGTGTCCTCGGCATATTGCAAGCGCGTTGTACAATAAATACAGATAGTGTAGGTATAGATGTATATAAGCGACTCCAACGGAAACTCGTGTTAATTAACGCCAACCGTTCGGGACTGATTTACGTGGCGTCTAATTAGCGAGCTTGACGGCGATACTCTATATATATAAACCACATATACTTGTATATATTACCGTACGTACAAGTATTTTGATTGGGTGGTACAAGTTGACATCTATAAAAAAACAGCTTACAAGATGCTTAAGATATTGGTCAATCTTTGCTGTCTCTTGATCTAAATAAAGTTATTTTATGTAAATGTCTATTTTTATTAAGCTATTTTAATTGCTCCTTTGATTCCTGTGAAACACTTGAAGAATCTCTGCTACATTTTCCATGAAAATTTTATTTGTTACAATAGAAATTCGGCATGGAGATGAAATTAATTTTTCTAAAGTCCGGAAAAATGAAAATTTTCCATAGGATAAATTTTTTTTGTTTTGTGTAATTGAATTTTTATGATTAGAAATTAAATGAAAGAACTTTTAAACTGCAGCCTGGTCTTGAAAGGCCAGAAAAATCTGAAGAGAATAGAAACATGTCGTATATTTTTGAAAAAAAATTTATAAAGTAATTTTCATATAAATTTATTTTAAAAATAATAAGTAAGTCGAGTACAAATTTCGATAATTAAAAAAATTTTTATTTTCATTGGTTCAAAAGAGGATCAAAATTTTTTAGCGTAACAAAATCAAATTCTCATCAGGCGGTTGACAGACTTGCAGCCAAAAACAACAATGTTGCCTTCAAAATAACAAATTTCAGTACCAACTTTGAGTATTCTTTTGTTGTCTGCAATTTGGTTATGGCAGGAGCTGCCATTATCATAAATATCTATTCTTTTGAAAGTTTAAAAATAAAGCATTTGAATTCTTCTCAAATTTAGAAACTTTTGGTACCCATTAGCTGGCTTTAAGCTTTGGCATATAAATCTAATAAATAAAAAACAAAATTCTTGTCTAGTTTGTTGGATTTTTCATTCACAAAAAATTGAATAACTAGACTGTAAATATAAATTCAAATTTAATTACTTTATTTTCTTTTAAAATTTAATTAAAAGTCAGTATAACTAGAAATATTAAAATGTTAGTTCCGTATAGTAATTAATTAAAAATAATAAAATGTCAATTATAGTGTATAGTGATTAATGATTTAGTTAGTAGTAGTAGTAGTTGTAGTGGTACGTTAGTATAAGTAAGGCAGAGTAGGGTAGAGTAGAGTAGGGTATGGAGAATATGAGGGAATTGAATTTCATTAGGCGATCTTAACGGTCCTCGGTATATATTTAATGAGTGCAGTAGCAGTTAGTGGTAGTTTATATAACGTGGGCATAAAGACGAATTCGGTAGTGTAGTGAGTTTCCTACGGGAGCTTTTGCTGTTAGTGCAAATATACACTCGACTTGTACTTGTACTTGTGCTGGTGCTGGTGCCAGTGCTAGCTCTAGTACTGGTGTTGGAGATGATGATTAAAGGGAATATTTCATAAGAGAGGATTGATGAGACAGATGCTGAGAAAACAGATGTCAAACTTTAAATAGATTCTTCAATTAAATCTTTAATATTAAATTTTAAGTCTCACACTATTTCAGACATTTTATATTTCTTAATTAATTTCATTTTAATGTCACCATTTAATTACTCAATGTCTCTCAAGAGAATATTTAATTGACAGTTAATAAGTCTCTTAATTGGATTATCAATTTTTTGTTACAGTTTTATATTTTATTTTTTTACTTCCTCGTAATTAAATACTTTTTTTTTATTAATAAATTTATTTACAGTCTGTAGGAAATGTTTAATTATTCTATGGCTCTATACCTGTAATTAAATTTAAAATAAAATGAAATTTGTCATTTATTAAACCGCATCCTGTTTTTTCAGTAAACGTCATATTATTATTAAAAAAAAAAAAAAAAAAAAAAAAAAAAAAAAAAAAAAGTAATAACGTTAATTTGAATTTAAAATTTAAGTATTTTATTAAAACTAGATCCATTACAAATGTAATAACTTATGATTGTTAATTTTAAGAGGAAAGTCTGTCGTAAAAATAAGAAATTATGCAGAAGCTGTCACAGCAGCTTATTTTTAAATAAAGATAAAAAAAAAAATTAAATGAGAACCAGAATCAGATGTTTCCTCAGTCTACGGAATTCGTTGGTATATAGTCCAATTAACGAAAAAAGATCACAAGATTCACGGACACGAGACGAAAGTCGGCTCGCTATACAGTCCGTGTTTACTATACAGTCCGTCGATTTATTTTACCTGACAATTAGCCGAAACTGGAAGACGAGTCTCGCTGAATTTTGTTTCTCATCCAATTCTTTTTTTATTTTTTCCCCCTCTTATTTTTATTTAAACTCTGGTTTTTTAATACAAATTGTCGGTCGTTAATTTTTATTATACCATCCAAGGCCGGTGATTTTCATGCTAATATACTTAAATAAATATCACACGAAAACATATATATATTCTTTGAGTCACGAGTCATGACAACAGATGATATTTTTCTTCAGAAAATTGGTTTTATCACTGGCGACTTATCTGCTAATTTGTTTTTTCTTTGAAAAGTAAATTACCTGATAACGTTGCGTAGCTACATCGAGACAATCGACAGCTGAAATACAATAGAGGAATATTGAGGACTTGGCAATGGAGTAATTGGCGTTAAATAACAAGTCGGCGGATAATTTTCTAAAAACTTTTATTTTTATTTTCATTTTATTTATTAATAATTAATTAATAAACGTATGTGCCGTAAATATATATCTTACAAGAGCCTGAGGTCGACTAGAGACCCCAACGCTGACGTTTAAAGTTAAAATAAATCAAATAACAAAATTAACTAAACGAATTTTATTTAAATTTATATTTTTCAATCCCTCATATTCACATACTCGGACAAAAGGGCAAGAGTTGTTTGTTTTAAATCATAAAACTGTGTAAAGACAACCAGCTATTTATTTATTCATCAGTTTATAGTGTCCAAGAATGAAAACAAGCGATTGATGAGTCAAATTAATTATCAAATTACGTTTAATAAATAAAATCAATTATATTATTATATAAAATCAACAATTTAATTACAATATTAATAATAATGATAATGAAATTTTAAAATTTAGTTGCAACTGTCTATTGAAAATTAATTTGACCTCATGATCTGGATAAATTACCCATTAAAACACAATTATTAATAATTAATCAATGGATTTATTTATTTTAATAATTAAAGTGTTTTTTTTTTTAATTATTTATATTTTATCGTAATAGTAGTAAATAACCATTTATATCACACAAATTTTTTTTTTTTAACAATATACAAAATGTACCTATATACAAGTTTAAATTACACATTCTTGCCAGCTGGATTTAATGGAAAAAATTAAAAAAAAAAAAAAAAAAAAACAAATTTATAAGTATAATAAAAAATAAGAAATTTATAAAATCAGGCCAACATTTATTTTTTAAGATATTAATATTTTACTGTAGTGATTTTTTTTTTTTTTTCAAGATTATTGACTATAGAAAATTGACCTGATATTTTTTTAGCCAGCTGGCAAACTCGCCGCCATCTCATCATCCTCTTACATATTTTATTTTTATTTCATTAAATGATTTACTCATTTGCATTCATTGTTTTCAACAGTATGCGGAACTTTATGAAGACAATTTGCTAAGGAACAAAACGAGTGAACGATCAGTTTCTCAAAATACACTTATAAATTATAGAAAAACGATTTCTATTTTCATTTTTTTTGCTTAAACATAAATTTTCATATTAATAAACTGCGTTACTGTCAAGTTTCATTTGATGTTAAAACAAAATATCATTGATGGTACAAAGATTACATATTAATGTAACAATTAGCTGTAACCCTGTTCTCATACTTGTTATATATATTTGTTCAAGTGTCCGATAATTCCCGCCCTGACTTCATCGTCGACTTTTCAAAATAAAAATATTTAAAATAAAGTAGAATTTTATAAAAAATAATAAATGATTAGATTAATTATTAATTACGACGATAAAGTTATCTGATAGTGTCATGGATACATTGATTTTTAAAATTTCATATTATCGAGATCAATTTTATTATTTTTACTTACCATTGTCTATTTTATTTACCTCAAATTGACTCATTTTATATTTATTATTATTATTATTATTAATTTATACGCGAGTAATTCTGTCCACTTTTCATCTTTATAATTATTTATATATGTAACATATTATTGCTTGCGGAGTCGCGTATTTTAAAAAAAAAGTGCAATTAAGTACAGTGACTTTTAATTTTTTATGCCGTGACTAAGACTACAGAGCTCGTGTATGAGAAAATAATTAAGTTTTAATTTTGTGTAGAAAAATTAAAAATCAAAATTTAGATTTTTTTTTAAAATTCCCAGGTCGTTTTTGAGAGAACTGAGTGCGAGCGGACTATTGAGTAGGGACAAGGTCTTGGAGGGCTGTGTGAAAATAAATAATAATAATAATAATAGTAAAGGTATAATCGTTAACTGTAACCTCGGCCACGGAAACAAGGGCCGCCTAACGAGCTTAGTCTCTCTTCGCGCTCGCCCAAGTAAAAGGACCGATGATTTTGAAAGAAAAATAATTTTCTAAGAGCCCACGGGTTTTACTCATTTGGACTTTTTTTAAATTTACATTCCGTCATTTATTATTACGTACTTTTTTTTTCTCTGAGGGCTCGCTTTTGTTGATTTTCATTTAAAATGTCGTTATTTAATTATCGAGACAGATTGTTTTGAGAATAATCAAAAGGTTTCTTAAACACCTGCCAGTGTTGTAATTTTGAATGGTAATAATTTGAGTAATTTTGTACTTCCGCACCTGGCGGCATAAAACATCCAGCTCTATGTATACATATGTATATATATATATATAATACCTGACGGCTATTTTGACTCGTTAACATGCACTGAATTTAAATTATTATTATTTTACTGGAGTAAATATTTAATGTGAATTTAAAAAAAAAAAAATATTGACAGTGACGGATTGGAAGATTAAGCAGAAATTAAACGTCGAGTGGTTGGGTTACTGGGGATTCGAGGGTCGTTTTGGGATGATCGCGGTAATTTATGGACAGAGGAATAACAAAGTAATGATAGTGAGCAAATATATGTTAAAAGAACAATGTTGAATGTTCTTTTTAAATTGAGCAACAATCACGCGAAGGTACTTCCGCCTTAGTGACTCAGTTATCACCAATCAGAATCACGGATTGAGTTTAGCTCTCGCGTATAGTACATTAACTTTACTTTTTTATAAACATGACAAGTGCGTCAACTGTCTAATCACGTGCGGATAATTCCAAGTAAAAATATAAGTACTCTGATTTAATATTTTTTATTATTTCTTACATGTTCGAGGATTTACTTGTTACTTTTTTTGTTTGGTTATTCCCATTTTATCACTAAGAAAAGAGTCTATTTGTCAATAAAACCAGTGAATTATGTTTTCAAATAATTCAACCCGAAATTAAATTATAAATTATTTATTATTTTAATTAAATAAACAATTTCCTCAGTGATGTAAAAAATTATTAGCAATAATAATCAATGGGTCATCAAAAAAAATAAGCTCCTTAAATGATGGCAACATATTTGTTTTTATTTTCATCAGTTATGATTTAATATGAACGTCAAGTAGACACAAATCTGAGCGCCGATGAATTAAAATATTTTCACTTGGTCTCTGTTTGCCAGTTTTTATTTTAATCACCAGACTTCTCTGAGTGTTTGTTGATACCGTAACATTTTATCACACACTGTTTAATTTATTTAATTAATTATTTATTAATATATTTATTTATTTTTATCTATTTAATTATAAAGTTATTATTCACTCACTCAGACACTGAGAGCTAAGTAACCACTGAGTAAAGTAAATTAAAAGGAATTCAGTCACAAGGCTCACCCCAGTGCACCCACTCTTGGTAAGAAGGCTGCTGATGCTGTAGGTGATGGTGAAGCGGCGGCTGATGATGGTGGGCCAGTCCCAGAAGACCTATTCCCATCTGTGGCGGCGGCTGGTGATGGTGATGATGATGGTAGTGTTGATGCTGATGACCCGGTGGTGGCGGCGAATAAGGATCACCCCCGACACCCACGTCTACTACGTCAACGACGGGATTAGGCTGGTGCACGAGCCCGGACGGTGATGCCTGGACCGAGGTAGCCTGGACCGAAGATGACGGGGACTGAGCGACTGGGGACGCGGCCAATGGTGTCATTGGCTGAACCTTCTTCGGGCGACCAACCGGGTTGCCGCCTCATTCGCGGCTTCGTCTCGGTCGGCCGACCTTGGCCTTCCTTACTGTAGTTCCTCCGTTACCCGTAACAGCTGCTGCCGCTGCCGAAACGTTTGATGATTTCACCACCTTGTGCCAGTCTGCTTCGCAAATTGGCGCGCCGGACAATAAACAATATCTAGTGACAAAAAATGAATGTCCAATTAATAATTGTCATTATGTTTTTCGTTTTTTTACAACAAATTAAAGCAGAAAAATATTTACTTGTCACCGGCAACCAGTTGGATACCACATTTACTGCATGTGAAACATTTTTGATGAAATACTAAGCCACCCGCTCTCATTACTAATTCATTTCCTGGTATAGGGCTTCCACAAGATTGACACGCGCCTGAGCAATATAACCTGTAACACAATTCATTAAAAATTTTTTAATTTAATTAATTATGATTTTTTTATTCAACTAATTTACAGTTAGGGGCCCGGGAAATTTGAAATTTTCCTTAACGAAATGGGAAAAAATTATAATGATGATAACTAAATGGCAATATTTATAAGTATATATTGTCTAGGATAATTGAAAGCAAGTGAATGTATGGTTATTTATAATAAGGTGTTGTAAATGCGGGTTTTAATTGGAAGTCACGGTGGAGATAAAGACCGAGTAGTGCTTGGGCTCTGCGGCTGCGAATGCTGCTATCAAGATTCCAGTGGGGCGCGAGCAAGACGCCTGTTCCATTTCTGGATCAAGGTAGTTGTTAGTTGTTACTGAGTATCCCAAGGCATCGAGCGAAGCTGTAGACATTTATACAAACCCGAGAGAGGGCAACTGTTAAAAAGTCGTAGTAGGGGTTAATTATTTATTCGCACTGGTTTGCGGAGACGGTGATTTTAGTTGCCATAGACGGGCAACATAATGAGCAAGATCGATCAGAGCTTGGGTTTATATCCCCACGATTCATGTCTGCTTATTTTTTATCATAAATGGAGACGGCTGATAATTATTATCACGTTATGAGTACATATATTTTATCGCATTTATATGAATTTGATTTATAGTTAATATACCTACGAATGTTTGGTTAATGATTCCAACGATCGATATTGATTTTCTCATTAAAGTTTCATCAAAATATCGAGTCTATTAATCAAAGCCTTTTTTTTAATTAATTAGTGCGCGAGAAAATAAAATTATGTGATAATAGATTGATTGAGTTGATAAATATGAGGATGGAAAATTAAAGACGGGCTGAGGTGGGCTCTGGTTTACGCAGCATCCATCTTGACAGGTTTTGTAGTTAGAATATATCTATATAAATATAGTAAGTAGTATATTAATATAGTAAAGGGAGCGTACGGTACCAAACTGGTTTTAATTACTCGCTTAATCTGCAAGAGTTGTTAGTTCTTAGTTAGCTGGTTTATGAGCTTCTTCACTTGTTACTTCTTGTGTTGCACACCGGCGAGCGTTTTTCTGTGCCAAGAACTTCGATAATGAAGACTAAATATATATTTAAATGTACAAAGGAACTCATAATAATGCTTTAAGACTCTATTATATTATATCATATCATATCATATTTTATCATATTATGACTTCGTTATAATAACCAACTTTTTTATTTATTATTTACGACATCCAGCCCATAGTTAATGCTGCTAAAAAATTCATCAAAGATTTTCCTAACAAAAAAACACTAATTAGAAATTCAGTTTAGCTAATAAATATTTCCTCTGGTTCTTAATTTAATATTTCTTCAAATTTTCAAAAATTCAAATATTCAAAATTTATTTTTCAAAACAGGTTATCATTATAATTTTTTACTTTCATTCTACATCAGTTACAAATACAAAAATTTTTGGAGTGATTCATTTGGCCCGCTCTTTTCCTATATATGTATATATGTACAGTTAACTAAAATGCGCGAACGTCAATAGTATAGTGTATGTTTACTAAACGACAACGTGCTTGCGAATTGCATTCTGTAAAGCTTGATGTTTATGTAGCAATTAGTTGCGTGCAATACTCGGTATTCGAGTCTCGATTCAGAGATTCACCAGTTACTAGTAGGATCATTGCAAATTGTCAAATCTACGTGATTTTTAAAAATATTTCGGTGACAGAGTAATCGATGAACCGATTAATTGGTCAATTGATAAATAATTAAGTAATGTCTAAATTTAAAATTAATTCTCAGTCTAATAAATAAATAAATAATTTTATAACAATAATATATATTTTATAATATTACTATTATTATTATATAATAGTATATTTATAGGGAATAATTTAAATGTCATTTATCGACGTTGTTTATTAATGAGATAATTACGCAATAACCACATGGGAATTAATGGACAAATATATATGTATGCATATATATATATAAAGGTAAAATCGGATGAAAACGACAAATGAGGAAAACCATATAAAAGATATATAATCAAGAGTGGGCCACTGATTGGATTTGCGGTTTCTCGTTATTAATTTAATCATTCTCTGACAGTTCTATAATTAAATTGCTAATTGATCCATCGAGGATTCCCATGTACACCAGGCAAGCTCAACATCATCCTGCGATTATTTATCATCTCACTTTATTTATTATTATTGTTATTTAATTTTTTCCACGTGGTCCTCTTGAGCCGATTGGTACACAACCTGCAGCGATTTCAAATTTTTATTCCCGCTTCGTCTCGTCTCATTATTGCGATAAGGCAATTAAGTATCGACTCTATGCAATATTACTCAAGTGATTGCAAGTGTAATATAAAAAAAAAAAAAAAAAAATATTGTCATCAATCAAACGTAATCGAAGAAAATAAATTATAGGTATGAAAAAAAAAAATTTATTCTCTGATTAATAAATAAATTAATTTTTTTAATGAGAACAGGAGTGTTTTTTTTTTTTTTTTTTTTTTTTAATTATAAAGTGATTGTTAGAATCTCACGATCGATTATAATTGCAATATTAATTGTATGGTATTGGTTTATTTCTAGTCAACGGCTGATCAATTAATCAAATAATATAATCTAGTATTTCATTATCGGCAGACACGTACGAATGTTGATTGGCTAAGTGTGTTGTTAAGTAGATTAGAAATAAATAAAAAGATATAAAAATAAACTTAACTAATAACTAATAAGTAATATAATGGGTAGGGAGTGTGTAGTTATCTGAGATGGAAAGCTAAAAGGGGATTGAAAGAGCTTACAATGTAAAGAGAGAGACCGATACCAAGAGAAAGAGAGAAAGAGAGAGAGAGGTCTCACAACGTAGCCGAAGTTGGTCCCGTGCAATTACCAGCCGCCATCTGTTCTATCCGTTCTACTTGATCGGCGAGACGTCGGCTTCTAATTAGTAATTACGAAGAAATCAAAAATAGAGCAACTCGACGTTAGTTTATACCCATACTCGTTTTTTTCTCTCTCCCTCTTATTCTCAACTACATTAATATCTTCGCGCTTCACCGGTTCTAATTCTTCAGCAATTATTTCATTTTATTTTTTTCGTGAGAGAAACAGGATAAGGAAAAAAAACCTTAAGAAAACTATTAATTATAAATCAATTTAATTTTCAGTTAATTCATACTCACAATTACTGTTTGGTTACTTAACTCAAACTTTCAAAAGCTATTAGCTTTGTAGGATTTAGAGGAGTAAAAAAGGAAGAGCTGAGATTATAACGGCATATGCTTAACGATATGTGGTTTGTATATGTATATATATATATATATGTATGTGAATAAATGTATATTGTATGTGCCATAACTCGTGCAAGCAAGGATTCATTTTCCCGCTCGGGCGATCCGATCTATTCCCGGATCACGCTCGATTGCCTCAACGCCGTCGTCCTGGATCGTGAGACCTAACCGTTAAATCTGAGAAAATTATCCAGCGGTGTTGCATCCCAAGGACAATGGAGGACAGAAGTATAAATTAGACTGACATTTGATCTACGGAGAAATGAGAATAGAACGTCTACAAGTCAAATAATTAATTCGATCACTCTCGTAGCAGCAATGCGTCGTACCTTTGGATTATAATATAATTGTACATGTACCACACTAGTACGAGTACTACCACTAGCACTAGTAAGTGCTTACTTAACTTAAACTACAACGTACTCGCGTGAGCATCAGAATATGGCGCACTGTTTATTAGATATCAACCTCTACCATCACCCCGATGCTTTTAATAGATAATTATCTAATCAATTGTATTTTTTTTTTATACTGAATTTACTTTAGTGATTGATTTTATTTTAATAGCAATCACTATCCCCTATAAAAGAGGAAAAAATTGAGCTCTTAAAATTTTTTAAAAAATCATACGGGAAAAAAAACAAAGTAGGGTAAATTGGGACACTTGAAATTTTCAATGATAAATTTAAAAATTTTTATTTGTAGGAAAAATTCAAAATAAAATAAAAATGAAAAATTTGTGGGAAAAATTTTTCGGAGGTCGACTTTACCCCACTTTAGGAAAAATAGGAAAGTCCATTTTTCAGCTCTCCATTATATTTTTTATAATTGTTATTAAAAAAATGTAAATATAATTATGAGGATAAATTATTAGTCGACTAAAGTTTAAGTAAACTTTGGTAATGATAAAAAAAGCAATAATAAAATGTCCATGTATAACAAAGAGCTATAGAAATGACCGAAAATAATTACGCTAATTAAAGTCGCCCAATTTGCGCTTTAGACAATTAAAATGGTGACGAAGCGCTGAAAGAGAGGGGGGGAGTTGGAGCGACCCAACGGGCCGGGTAACTCATTAGCAGCCCGAGCTCATATATGCCAGTCCCTACATATACAGTTGTATACTTCCTTGTGTGAATGGAGCGTGCATTTTGCTTTATGCACACATAAACACACACACAAACATATGTGTGTTGTGTAGCAGTGAGGGTGAAGAACAATTTGAAATACGTAACTCGTAACTTGTGTTTTATCTACGATATATCTTTAGCAACAGATAGACGATTACACCGTATTTTAATTTAGTTTACTGACATTAATGATTCAAATTTTAATTACAATAATTACTGGAAGTTAATTTTATTGCGTGCAGAGTTCTGTCGAATATAAATAAAATAATTAAATTAAATTTAAATTGAATTGTTTTTTTTTTTTTTTTTTTTTTTTTTTTTAATTACACACTGTATTAATAATTAGTAGGTCTGTTAAAAGTTAAGTCGTGTAGTTTAAAGTGTGAGGAAAATCCAAGATTCGTGGATATTAATTTTATTCTCCGGGAAAACTGTAGTACCAACAAGTTAAATTGAAGTTGAACGATCCTATAATGAGGTGCTGCGTTCTGGAAAATGAGTTTTGACTTAACGACAAATTGCCTTGAGTTTTTTTTTTTTTGTTTTAAAATTTATATTTTTTTATTTATTTTTCACGGTGGGTTTTTTCAATTACATTTTTATTTTAGCTCTCCACCCTCACTCATGCTTACCAGTTACAGCCCCACCCACTGGTCTGTCTTTTTGCGGTGAGAAAGACCGTAAGAGCACTAATATAGATGATCAATTTAAAAACCCCGACGTTTCCAATAACCATTTAATTCAGTCAATCAAAATTCCTATTAGCTTCCAATATACAAGTCCAATTTCGCTCTTGGATACAGCAACAATAACAATAACAATAATAATAATAATAGCTAACAGAGATCGTGAGCCTCGTATTACAAGGTGGTAAAACTTTTTACAACAAAGTCGAGTGTGTACTTAAATTTTTAATAATAACCAACAAATTGTTTTTAATATTAAACTTGTATCTGTAATTTTCTATTTAATTATAATTTAGATTTTTTAATTAAAATTCCGCCGGTTGAAATAATTATTCGCGGCATTGTACTGATAATTTGAAATATTCAATTAAAAACCGTGTATTAATTTAATTAATTAATTTATAAAAATAATTAAATTTTTATCCTAATGGAATATTGTTTCTAAAATTATTTATATTGAGTTACTCGATAATTAACAGAGCTAATGAGTATCAATATTGATTGATCAGATCTATTAACTCGGAATTAATTAAACTTTTGATGATTACCTCTCTCATTTTATCCTTTCCTCAATCAAATGTTTCTCTCATTACCTCAACCCGAATGCTAACAATTTACGAGTAAGTACTAACAGTTATTTCGAAATTAGGTTTTTTTTAATTAATTATCATAAGTACTAAAAAAAGTCTGAAAAATAGCTTTCAAACGACTTTTATATCCTTAATTAATCTACATACATTAGTCTATAATCATCATATGTTTGCGTCAAAACTTGTATTCATATGTTGTAAAGTATGAGCTTAATTAAATGGATTAATTAAGTTAAATTGTTGATGGTTGATGTTCAATTTTGTGAGATCATGTAATTATGATAAAACGTTTTAAAAGTTGAATTCTCAGCTGATATACATATAAATATATAATTACTCTTTTCCATTAAGCTAAATATTCATACGTACATAAATTAATGACTTTATGACATCTGACATGACAATTTTTAAATCAATTACCCGAGAGAATCTATACGACAATCAATCAAACTTTAAATTTTAAAAAAAACTTCAAGTGTCTCGTAGATTGAAATTATGTAATTTATATTATTATTGTTGTTGCGATATATTTAGCTTGATAAAACATGTCAAAAGGAGTATATATGTATGTGTATGGATGTATGACTGTGTGAGATTATATCGAAGTCAGCGATTTGTAATAATAGTGAGCTGAACGTGAGCAAGAGCCCGTGGAAAGCAATATAAGTGAAGTATATACTGCAATTAATATATCTCGATTAGTTTTCAACAGAGTTGGGTTTTAACGTCGTCGGCGACGCAGTACCACCCCGGCGGCATCTGAGAAGCCTTTGGTACTTTTATTATTTTTTCGTTCCTTGTTCCTCCTTGTTCCTTAATTCTCGTACCCATTCTTTATTTATTATTTTATTTATATTTCATTATCTTTTCTCTTTATACATATCCCAACCCCCGACACATAATCTTTTATTTTCTGTCCCACTCTCTGTCTCACCTTCCATTTAGTTATTGCCAATAAGTAATTATATTGTTGATGCTGCAGCACGCAGATGAATTTAAGAGAAGCGGGAATCTCATTTTTTACGTCCCCGCTAGCGAGGACTACGCAGGTGAATTCACTCTCCATTTTTAAGTCTCTCGTCTCATTTTTTTTTTTTCTCAATTTATTTATTTAATTTAATTTTTTTATTTTATCTCATTCATTTTCTCACCCGGTCAGTTGCTGAGCTCGACGAACCTAATTACGATTTTTACACTCTTCATCCACAATTACATGGCTCCGGTGCAGATCGTATCGAGCCGAGTTCATCTCAAAGGGCACGAGGGGGTCAATGAAGAAATGCAACCACGACCGGTTTTATTTCTCATCCTCTCACTCGTCTTATTCTCCCGATGCCTTTAATGCATAACTTTATTTTTACTCCGAAAAATTATTTTACTTTAAATTCCTGCAGTAAATTTACTAACTGTCTAATTATTTAATCGAATGCGTGATTTGAATAGAAGATTCGATTTATTTAAATATATTTACATACAATCAGTCACATCACAAGTTACTCATGTTATTTAATACGAAATTACGTTAATAACATCACGCGTGAAATTTGAATTTTAGTCGAGAAACTTGAATGCGCTACGTGATATATTTCCGGTAGGTCATGTTATAATCAAGTTCAACAGATGTAGAATTGTGAATTGTGTTTCATTACACCATAAATTACATTCACAATGATATATATATACACATATATGTACAATAATAAATTCTATAAATATATTGCACATTAATTTTTAAAATTTCATTCATTACTCATTATTTTAATTAATAAAACTTGAGGCAGAATAAAATTCTTGAGCAGAAATGCTGGGAAAAAGTATCTGGGGTAAAAAGGGACACTACTGAAAAGGAAAAGAATTTTTTTTTAGTCAAAATTTTGGCCCACTAACCACAATAGCCAATTCTTTTTATTCTCAATTAGATCTACACAAATTTTTTTCTAAATAGTGTCTCATTTTACCCCAAGTTCCTCATTCGTATAATAAAAATAATAATATAACTAATGTACAATTACTTAATACATATGGAGGATAATATCATGTAATTGTATCTTGATTATACTTGTCGGTCATATATATTTATATATATATAGATGGTTATATCTAGCAATTTATCTTTGTCCTTATACGTTACTTAATCAGCCGTATTCCATTTTGATTAATCTATTATTTTAATGGAATAATATTATTCACACGCAAAAAATAATGAAAAATAGCAATAAATATAATTAAATATGTTTTTGTTATTAATATAAGGTAATAATTTGCAATTAATAATTTATATTTTCAATTTAGTTATGTAATTTAAAAGAGGTAAAATTATTTAATTAAAAAATGCATGGATGTATTTGTGTGTGTGTGTGGATGATACAAGGATTTATGTTTGAAGGCAATTTAGTTGGACGTAACAGTTTGTCAAATAAACAAGTTTAATATCCAGAAGAAAAGTGGGGGAGTATAGGTAGTGAGTAAGTAAGCAAGCAAGTAAATAAGTAAAGTGAGTAAGTAAGTAATAAACATGAAGAAGTAAGCGGTGTTGAAGCAATTTTGCCGGAATGAAGCAAAGAGCTTGAGCGTCAATCAACCCAAACGGATGTAATCCACGTCACGCAAGGACAAATTAAAACTTAGTTGCTTTGCAATTTCATCAAACCGAGACAAAGTAAAACGATACAATAATAGCGAAACGGCAGCATCGGTTTAGGATGAGGGCGACGAGGGGGACCAGGTCGGAGCAATTTTCTTGAGCGGTTTCAACCCTCCCAGCTCTCCCTGAATTCCTTCATATATATATGTACGTACGGTTGTATATATGTTTTTGTGTATGTGGCGTCGCGTGTCGTACGTAAGTGAATTGTTTTTGGGATTTCCCGGTAAATGTGCTGAGGATTGTTGTTGCCGTATCTCGTTGTACTGAGGTATATGTGTGTTTTGGAAATTTCGGGCACTGTAAATTGCTCTTTTGTCCAATGAACGTCGTTGACTTTGTTTAGGATACTCGGAGGATAAGGGATAAACTAGAATAGTGTACACATAAAATAAGGACAAGTCTCTATCGTAAATAGAATCACCGAATAAACATTTTCTGAATTATATTATCGCTGGGAAAAAAATGATTGAATTTATTCTGGTCCTTAAAATTATTTTTTTTTATGAAATTTTGATTTTAGAAAAATTTGTTCGACTGAAAATAGCGGAACGTCAGTAAAAATTTATTTTGTCATTATTAAAAAAAAAAAAAAAAAAAAATAAAAAATAAAGTAAAATAAAAATTGTAAGTATATCAGAGCAAATTGTATAAACTTATAGTACAAAGTATCTATTGTACAGCCAACAAAACTTTCTAAACGATACGGTAATAACAATAATAACTTTTGTAACTCTCAGGGCGGTACTGTAACCCGGTTGGAAAATGCGAAAAGAGATAAATAGATAGCAGAGGATAAGAGAGATAAAATAAGAAAGCAAAGGAGAGCGAGTGAGCAGGACTCACGCGCGCGTAAATTGAACGTCCAAGTTGTATTTATATGATAATAAGCGGGTTTAAACTGTACCCGGTGTACGTAAACTCGGTACTTAAATACCAGTCGATTACCGGAACCGTTGGCTCGTGCGTTTCTCAAGGACGGAGACCCACTGGGTAAAGCTACTAGAAAATCCTCTCTTTATCCATCTACACGCTTCAGAGGTGTATTAATATCGTCTATTATCCAGCAGAGGACGGGGGAAAATATTTACATATTTACAGAAGCCGCAACTTTTGTTAAGTTTCAGTTAATCCGCGCCACCCCTCCCCCATTTTATTCCCAGATACTCTCGCGCAGCTACCGAACAATATTTAAATTATTCACGACTCTGCTTATATCTGATATTTTTAAGTTTTCTCGAGTTCCTTCTTAAGTTTATTATTTAATTTTGACTGACTAGTGACTCACTTATTTATTAACCTGTAAAATAAATATTTTTATAAAATTACTGAGAGTCGGATTTATTGTCACAGCAAAGACTTTTAATAGAGCGCGTATTATATTCGCGTGTGAGAAGGAAAAAAATCAGTTATGAAAACGTCACCCCACGGAGGTATGTATATTTAAAGAGGGTTGCGCTCGACGAAAGAGAGAAAGAGAGAGGTTGGTTATAATTTTAATGACGGCGTGTCCGCGCAGATTATTAAGAATACGCGTTGCTAGAAACTTTTAACGAGGCTGGGTTGTACAGAGACCTGTGGATGGTAGTCGAATGTATATATATATATACGTATATATTTAAGCAATGACGACAACGCTAGTGAGGAAGAAGAGGTGGCGTAAACCTCCCCTGGGGGTACACTGAAAAATCCTTGGTGCTACCCTGCAAAAGTATTATTATGTATTTTATAATGATCTCACAACTAAATTGCAATTTACTACGGACGATGTTGTCCAACCTGTACTTTTAACTTGTACTTTATAAAATATATACATATATATTTTAAAAATATTTAACATAATATACTTTTTGTGATTTTTAACTATTATCAAGCCCCTTTGGCTGAAACTCATTAAAATTTATACTCTGATAATTAATTGAGGGAAAAATGGCCTGTAAAAAATTTATCGCGGCGCTTAATTATAGAGTATTTGAGTAAATTATTAGTTATTAATTATTGTCGTGTGATATAGGATAAGGTTTGAGGTAAAAAAAAAAGGTTATGGAGAGAAAAAATTAAAAAATCATGATCAGCACGTGCGGTGCTGTTAGTTTGGTGTATGAAATTAGTCAGTCATGGCACGAACTGGTCTTTTCAATTTATCGATCCGTGCAGAGTTTGCACGATCGTTGTGTGTCGACTCTCAGACTTAACAACTACTGCGGGGGTCAGGTGGTAGTAGTGTAGCGGGTACAGTAGTTAGCTGGCTTTCAAGAGTTCCCACCAATTCTTTAATCAATAATACACGACACACATATATAACAGATAGATATACATACATATATATGAACTGGGTCATAGGTCATGCGATCGATTTTGACTTTATTAATAACAATCGACCCCGTGTTTAATAATAAGCTCATGTGTAATTATTTGATGGCTGAAAAAAATTTTTTTGCCCAGAAAAAAATTTTATTTCCATTTTTTTTTTTTAATGAAACAAATAAACGGAAAATATATTCGTAAAGAAAAATATGTAGACGATAGATCTATATGTTGTAAATTTGTCTGGATTGTGGATCGACGAAAACTAAGTTCTTTGAAATCGGACGTGAAAGCGTTTTCGCTCGTTAAATTCAAATATGGAGAATAGAGAAGAGATGTGTGATGATGTCGGGAAAAGAGGGGGAGTAGGAGGGGTAGCAGGTGATAGACGAGGCGAAGAGAAGAGACGTGTGTCGCGATGTGCTTGGAGCTTGCGGAGGTTCGTCAACGTTTGCCTCAGGCTTCTCTTCCCTTCATAATAATCCTCGACCTCCGATAGTCGTCCTTCCAGTTGTATTCCTCCCACCAGCTCTTCGACGTCTCTCGCCCATCCCGTTTGCATCATCCCGGCTGGTTGCTAGACTCCCTCTACAAGTCTACTCTATCTCACTGTTTCGTCACTGCAGCCCCTAACCGAGCTAACGACCCTGCTTTATCTCCGTACCAGCCGCAAGATATATAGTTCCAACTGATACGCGACAACGAGGGTTCCTGCATGCACTGTAATGAATCTACGTCGGGTCACTTCAAATTCTACCCATACTTTGTTATTTTTATCTTTGTTTTTCACCTCAGGTACTAATTTTTCGTCAACATTTTCGGGTTTGAAAATTTTTTCACCAGTAGCGATTTTTTTCGACCGATTTTTGAATCAACTGACAGACAGCCGAAAATAAAAAATTGTATTTTTAAAAAAAAGATGAAAAAAAAAAATAATAAATGCTTATCGTTAGTCTAACACGCCACCCTATTAGTACACAACGCAAGAGTGTCTCACGCATTGGTCATTTCGAACCCAGTGTATTCGAGATAACGCACGTGGGTATACCGGTATGGTGCCCACAGATAGGGCTGACCACAATCACCAAGGGATACCTTTTATTACCGCACAGTGAATTATCACTAATGAAAAGTTGTAAATTATTTATTTAACAATATCATAAATATTTAAAAATAATCGTCATCCATCACGATAACTGAGGACTCGAAAAATTAATATTTATATTAATAATGAGTCAAAAATGAATAATGAAAGATGTAGAGAATGTTATACATATATTTAAAAATTAATGAAAAAAAAGTAGACGGGTCGTTGAAGAGATATCGTTCAATCTACATATAATTAACAGAAAGAAAATTTATATAAAAGCCCCCGAAGCCAAAAGCATGATCGTTATTTTTGTTCTCTCGGCAAACTTAAATACGCTTTTAATATAACTCCTTACACATACACGAAGGATAAATTAAAATATCCAATTTCACTGTAATTTAACGCTATTAAATGTGATTGCAAGACAGATTCAACTACGTATGTTTTATCTGACATTTAAAACACAACTACAAGTGCACTTTTAAACCCAATACTGTGTGTGTTTCTCATTATAAATTATTATATATTAATTTAAACAGACAATTTAAATTTACTCTGTTTGTTACACTAAAATTCAAAGCTTTTCATCAGTCAGACAATCACTCATATATATGTTTTGATGTTCGATTTAAATTTAAAAAAAAAGGTTTCATAAGAATACCGACTACCCCATTCTTCCTTATGTAATATAATATATATATGAACTATGGTGTGCCAATGGCGTAATGCATCACGCTGGCATTAAATAATCGTCCAATCAACGTTCGAGGAACTCCAAAGTCTTTAGAGACCAATCTGCATGTTAAGAGGACGCTAATGCCTTTTCATCTAGCCGCCCGTTACTCATAACAATTCACAATCTCTTTAGCTCATATTTATACACAAATAAATATATACATCTATGCATAAATTAATTAAACTTTAATCTTCACCACTTCATTATTTATTTTGTTACTAAAAAGTTATTGTTATTTTTCATTATTCCCAAAAAAAAAAAAAATTTACAAATAAATTTGTAGTTTGTAATATAAAATGGAGTAAAAACTAATAATATAAATATTTGTGTTATTTGAAGAATTTTTAAATTTGTTCTCTGTAATTGCACGAAAAATGCAATAATAGTTCATAGATAATAAAAATGTATACAATAAATTAAAATATATAGATTGTTACTATCAATATTTTTATAAAACTATAGTTTGGCCCTACCTCTGACCTTACACCCTATGAGTTCAACCCCGGGCTGTTCCAGGTACACGCACACGCACACAGATGCGTCTCGTTTCATACCCCTGGTAATTGCTTATTAAATTCCTGGGGGTGAAGAAACCCCGCTCAGCAACTACAGAGTTCTCGTCGACGTCACTCTCTTATACTAGTACTGTTCTTGTAGTGCTGCGGGTGGATTTTACAGGAAGGAAGACGGAATAGACAAGAGATGGAAATATATAACTAGAGGGAGGCACGCGCGATTTCTGGGGGTTGAAACGGGATAAGAAGACTTTACTTCTACTCTGTAAAATGAGTAGAGCATGGAAGGGAGAGACAGTGAATAGAAGGAAGGAAATAAGGAGCGAGGGAGAGACCGGGGGTGGGATTGCCGCAGAGTACCCGAGCTTTGGCTGTCTTGTCCGACAGAATTGTTTTCCTGTTACCGTGAAAATATGCCAAGAGGGATCTCGCCGCGTAATTGGATTATTAATTAGATTGTTAATGAGACAGATTCCATGAGCTGGGGGTCTATAGTGTGTTTTGTTTGTTTTGCGCACATAGGATATATATGTAGATGGATGAATAGAGCGAAAGGACGGGAAAGCTGCGGTAACGAGGCGTGAGATGTTATGGAACATCACCCGCAGATTTAAGTTCGTGACTTAGCGATAAATCTCGTGTTCAATACCCGTAGGTGTTTAGTCAATTATTTAGACGCAAATAACGTTAAGTACTTTGAGATATAACGATGCTCAATTTATTAAAGTAATTTAATTTATTATTTAAATTGTAATTATACTGAATGATAAATTTACAAGATTTTATTTCATAAAAATATAATGAATGAGAAATTTGACTTTTAAATTTACGAAAACTATTTTCTGTTCGTTTTAAATTTAAAAGTTTAAGAAAAAAAAATGAGATGGTATATAGACTTGTCAAAACATAGTAACACATGATGACGATGTTGACTCTTAGTAAAACACAGACGGTTGAAACATAAAATTTTTTAAGACATAGCTGCTCTCTAGCACGCCGGCGGAAGGGCGTCAATCAAGGACTCCAAGAAGTCTGTAAGTTTGAACAGTTTAACCTTGATTCACTGATTGTGAATTCTCCGAGTGATTGAATCCCTGAATTTCATGGCTCTCGTTTTATTTATTCGAATCAAGTAACGCGTTTAGTGTGTAATAATTTTTTTATATACATATTTATCAAATTACTAAGACGGACTAGATTTTTGAGAGTTTTTTTCATAAAAATTTAATGGATTGGACAAATGTATGTGGGCTTACATGTGACGTCTGGTTGCCGTTATTGGGTTAGATTCATCCCGAACGCTCGAAGCAATCTAAGCAAAATAGAATAGAATGGTCATATCCCAACCGACGATCTCGATGACAAATATAATTCTCATCACTATTTACTATGCTACTCGCTGTTTCAAAATTAGATTATTATTACAGCACTCTACCCCTTACTATCTCTTTTGAATATATATATATATATATATACGAATGTTCTATTTATATATATCTATGTCTATATATTTTTGTCGGTACAGATATATATACATTATGTATAGGAGAGAGTGAGAAAATATGCAACGTGGTACGGAATTTTAAAAAATGTATAATAAAATTCTTATTCCTTTGAAAAAAATTTTCTTTGATATTAATATACATAAAAAGAGTATTGTTATTAAAAATTATTGGATTATTGATGTAAATCAATTTATTTCTTTGATCAAATATTCGTGACATTTTTTTTTATCAACCTGTACAGTAGTAATAGTTGTTATATATATATACATATATATATTATATATGTGTGTATGCATTTAATAATTCCGCAGGAGAGAAAAGAGTTAGGATAAAAAATAAAATTGATTTAGTTTGGATGAGAGATAAAAATAAAAGTGAGAAAGAGCGTTAGCGGCATAATTGAAAGTATGAAGCGGCGAAGTATTTTTTTTGTTTTAATTTTTTTCCTGTGCGGTTTGACAAATTAAAGGCGACGTATTTTTACAAGCAAATGACGTATATTTTACGCATCGACTGCTCGTTGGAACCGATTGGTTTTTCACGAGTGAACAAAACCCGTCAAAGGGGAATTCGGGCAGTTGATGTACCATAGGAAAAAAAAATAAAAAACTTTAAATGTTCTAACGTATTCCATTTCAGTGAGCGTTACTAGAATTTTTGTTGTGTAAATTTTAATTAAGTGCTTTTATTTTTAACACCTACTATGTTTATTAATTTTTAAATTCAAAATTATTTGTTCAAATGATATTTATCGATGTATTTAGATAAATTTCATTGTAATAATGGTTTTATTTTAGTAACGGCAGAATGACAAAGTTTATTTTTCTTTCTGAAAAAAGTCCGTGAGACTGAAACTCTTTGAAAAAATATTAACATGTGTCGTTTTTTTATCATTTTATTTTTTGTTGTTTCTGTTTTTACGTTCACAAGTGAGTTTTTTTAACGTCTAACTGACGCGCGGATTAAAATTCATGATGTGCAACGAGCAGCGAATGGTTTTGCGGAGAGAACACACGAGTAAAGACGATAAAAACAATAAAAACAACAACCAAAATAAAAAATTAAATTAAAGAAATACCTAAAAAACATTTGTCAGGTTATTTGTCAACTGTTTAAGAGTAATAGATTTCAAGCATCACAAAATCTCATTCACATAATTATACGTGATTTTAATGAATTCAAATAAATCCAAAAAATGGTTGACCCCGCGGATTATCTCAAAAACTTTTCACGGCTCAATAGTCTCAAAATCATTTATTAGTAATTATTGTCAATAACAATAATAATTTCCTTCGAACCTCGACACCTGTCAAAATCTTCATTTTTGAAAATTCAACTGAATTCAACAATTTCCTTTTTTCCAATTTCAATTTTTGATAGCGGGAAGTTAATATAAATAAAATTCACATTTGTCAGTAATTAAATTTTTTTAATTCACAAGCGAATTCTCACTTTAATTAATATCAATAAATTCGATTGTCTATACAGTAAAAGCTTTTGATATTTGAATGAATTCACATGGCTGCACTCACAGTCTTTTCAAAATCACTAAAGCAAACACATAAATGGAGAAATCCATTTAATTTGTACATATATAAAAATTGCGGAAAGAAAATAAAGTTTAATAATATTATTTTTGTGTTGACTATTGGCCACACATACGCGTCCGTATATAAATCGCTTTGTTTAATTAATTGGATGGAATTGTGTCCAATGAATATAAATAAAAATTAAAGTTACCCAGCATACATTTATCGAAAAAGAAGTTTTTGCTTCAGCATTAATGTATAAAAACGTGGATAGTAAGTTAACTGATTAAATAAATTCAATTTACTCGTCCCCTATCTATAAATATTTTTTTTTCTATTTTGTTTTTTATCTGAGTCACACGCGTCTTTGACAGATACCGTAGAGAATCCCAAGCCGATAAAGTTCCACGGGTGTCTTTTCCTTCTTTCCTCTCTAGCTCCATGCCGGTTAATTTTTTCTTTTTTTTACATAGCTATCGTTACTCGCGAGTATTTTTCAATTAGTAGAAAACAAAGGATGTCCTGGCAATAATTGCAACAGAGCGAAAACAAGAGGGGGCTACTGGAGTAATTGCCTGGCGTCATTGGACGTCGGTTCCTACTTGTACATATATACACCAGTGTTATATAGAAAGTGGTACAGTGCAAGAGATGAGTATAGAGAAAAAGGTTTTCTGTATGTTGTCAATGTGACGGCTATTTTTTTTTTTTTTTACGGATTATCTATTCTTGACGTACGTGCGAGCTGTGCACTATCTACACACTAGGTACGTTTGAGTACCGATACCCGGAGATCTCCGTCAAAGGAGCAAAGTACGGGAAATTCGTTTGCGCAGTACGTGACGATGTCGTTATATATTATTCAGTGTAATGCTTTGGATATATATGTACATATATGGCTATGTATATAGACGAAGCGATGAGTCAATGCGATCTACCACTTGGCTCTTTTGATAATCAACAACTTGGACAATACAACAATAATAATAACAATACACAGCAGTATTGAATAAAGACGCATTGTTTTTTTTACAGAGGAACGCCAGTGAAAATTGTAAGAGAAAATTTATCGATCCTGATTTTACTAAATTTTTTTCATAGCGTCCAAATTTGAAGAGAATAAAAAAATTTTTTTTTACTTTAAGGCAAAATGAGGCTGGTTAAAAAAATTATTAATTTTAAAAAAAGTCATAGACTTTTGAT